>NW_027273860.1:7717500-8917500 GCF_046630095.1 Trachinotus anak
CTTTGTCAGAAGACCCAGATAGAGGAGGGAAACTGTGTCTATAAATAGTCATCTTAAACTCTACTGAAAAATTGAGGTAGACTCACCGGCCTGCCTCCTAAATCGTCATGACAACATCGACAGGAATGACAGTACTGAGGGGATGCATCTAAAATAGGAAGCTGCTTCCCCACACACAGATGTCTCCAAAACAGACAACCAATCACTCCCAGTCTGCAGCTACTTTAATCTTAGAATTTTAATGTTGTTAAACAGGAAATAAATCCTCCAAACCTTCAGTGCTGCAGTGAACAGAGCAGCCATTTTAATCCGCAGTCGACCACTCCATACAGTAAACATACAATACAATGCACAGATGTAGCGAGTGAGGTGCAGTCTGCTAGCACTTCCAGACAGATGTGTGGATGAACTGAGAAGAGTCTAATGGGATTCATAGGAAGAGGGATTGAGCACAGGTCACTGTCAAAGTCCTAAAAATGCTGCATGACAAGTGAACAGGCTAGATGTTTGTGCAATGTAGGCACAAATCCATAAATTACACTGTGTGCAAATTTAATGGACACACATAATTCAGTTTGCACTGAATAAATTAATGGTAACACAAAAAGACCCTATACTTAACATTCATAAGAAGTATATAAACATAAATAATGTATTATTGGATTTATTACACTATAATGCAGTTGTCCTGTAAATAGTTTATCAGTATATAAATATAGTAAAACACAGTTGCAATTATATAAAATATTACTTAATAGGAGATGTTACCATTTTTGACAAATATTGTGATTGTGAATAAGCACTTGAAATGCTCTTATAACTACATTATAGTAGAGTGGCAGAAAGTACATTTACTCACCAGTACTTATGTACAAATTTGAGGTACTCATACTTGATATTTTTAGTCCACTACAATTCAGAGAAAAATATTGTGTTTTTTACTCCACTACATTTATTTGACAGCTGTAGTTACTGGTTACTTTTCAGATTTACAATTTTGAATAAATAAAATATTTTATCTTAAAGTACTATACATAATGTGGAACAGTACTATACTATTAATCTACTTAGTAGTTTATTAAGTATCTAAAATTGGCTCCACATTGACAAACTACAACATTAAAATGTTTTTACATGTATTTGTTGATGATAAAAAGAGAATTTAATATGCTGTAATAATATGGGACAATGAGTATTTTTTCTTTTGATACTTTAAGTACATTTTGCTGCTGTTACTTATGATGGAGTTTATAGGTATATAAGAATATATAAGTAAAGCATCTGAAATCTTCTTCCACCACTGATGGCAGTGTTTTCTGAACCTTCAATCAAATGTTTATATGCTGCTAATAAATGTCAAACAGGTGGACTTGAAGTGTTATCAAATTAGTGAGTATTGCAATTTGTATTTACACCAATATTTCATCAGTGTAATCAGATAATGTGCAACTGCTTAATATGTGACAGACATGAAGAGGCAAAAAACGTATTCAAAAATGTATTTTTATAGTGAAAAAATGAACATAATATCCCCCTGGTGACTGCAGTGATTCAGACTGAAGTTGACATCAGCATCATTTCTTTCTTACAAGCAGCAGAAGCACTAATTAGACGTCCCACTTGTCTCCACTGCTGCTAAAAGACACTAAATTGTTAATACCGCTCATGACCTCCTTCTGCACGCTACTTCCTGATCCACGCTCTCAGATCCAGCGAATCCACTGTCACCATGGCAGCTGTGTCGTCACTGTTGTCATGGTAACGCTAGCACTGCTGCATTTGCCAATACTCATTCAGTCTCCATCCCCACGTGCCCCCACCCTCCCTCTCCATCTCCCCCCTCTCTCTCTCTGTCTCGCTCTCTCTCTCCTGCCCTCTGTGTTTATAAAGCTTATCCCTATATGGCCCGCAGTTTTAGAGAGCAGCTGTTGGGAGGCAGATGCTGTAAACTGCGCAGTGAGCGTCTTTGTCAACACTGGCCCGTCAAAGCACACAGAGTGTCGTAATATAAACACTATTGTTCCCGTCTGCAGCCTTGTGTGAGGGCTGTAAGAGAAAACATGCCCTCCAGTCAGTTTTTCAGGAACTTGGCAATAAAAAAGCCGATGGTGTCCCTGTCGGCTCTGCAGGGGAGGGGAGCTGTCGTTTCTGTCTGGTCCCAGATCAGCTCAGGACTGAACCTCTGGAGGAGGCGCAGCTGCTCAGGTGACAGGCCGGCTCCCAGCATGCCTTCTGCGCCAATGTGAGGCTCCTGAGAAAGACAAGAACAGGAGCGTGCATTGGTTGAGGTCTCTTTACATCTGCGGGTATATTTGTGCGTCAGTGAACGGCACCACAGTACTAACCTGTGGCTGAAGCGTGAGGCAGGGAAAGGTATCGAGGGCCCAGGCTACCTGCTCCTCGTTCTCTGCTAGAGTCACTGTGCAGGTGCTGTACACCAAGACCCCACCTTTCTTTAACAACCGCACCGCCTGCAACCACACACAAAATCTGCTCATTTATATATTTGTGTCATAACATATAAAGACCTTTTATTAAATATAATTTATAATAACACAATGTGACAGTGTTAAAGGAGTTGGTTGTAGTGATGAACCTTATCACCTGAATCTGTTGCTCCTTTCAGCTTTCGAGAGATTTATTGTGAGCTTCAGCTCATTGTTTGGGTTTTCCCTCCCTTTCACTCACAGTGTCTAAATAACTCACTGTACACTAGCCTCGTTTCCGGAGGCTCACATAGAAAAGCTCAGGGAAGCAGCTATGTGAGGTGGGGTGGGTGGTTAATCACACATAAATTTACCAAACCAACTAGTTGGTCGTCGTTCTCAAACTCTTTTCTCTTGAAAAACAGAAAATACTGTTCAAAAACATTTCTCAAAAAGCAATCTCCTACCTGTGGAATGAGCTCACTGTTGTCTCTTGTGGCTGTTTGGGGGAAAAACATCCACCACAACTACTCAACAAATGTTAAGCACCAGTTGGATATAACTGTCCTCCAGCCTCACGGGGCAGTAATGAGCCCATTACGGTTTAGTGCACAACGAAGACGCTGCACCAAAGAACAAAACTTATTTGGACTGACTGATTAACCCCAGACGGACAAAGTTGTGGATTTTTTTGCCACTACAGAGCCAGATAAGTTGGTAGGGACCAAAACCAGAGCTAATATTATACATTAGAATATTAGACTTCTCCACATCAATACTAATGTTGCTTTTTAACTGCTGGATGTGTAAATAAGCAACAGCTAAGTTTGCCTTATAAAAGGTGACAATATGTCAATGTTGTGTTCACAACCTGTTCCTGCTGCCCTCAAGTGGCCAAAAAAATCATGAAGTTTTACTGTAACTGGTCACAAGTCTGCCAATATGTGTTGTATACACGTGCTGACACATATCCAAACAGGAGCCTTTTTCTTCAGCCTGCATGCTGAATAACCTTAAGCACATGCTGGTGGATGCTGTGTTTCACTGGGATAAATGACGTCCTCTGCATTTACTCTAATCTCTCTGTAGTAATCCATCTTCTCGCTATACTATAAATCCACCCTAAAACACAGTCCTCATGGTTTCCTCTTTCCTCTTTTTCCAATTATGTACGTTTCTATCGAAAAACAAACAGGAATATGAGGATGGATGTCTTGTAAAAATACCTTCTGGAGCTACTTTACTGTCTCACAACAGTCACAATGCAAGAGGTGTTTTTCCAAAAACTACTGACATGCCTCTTTCTTTAGAGCAGAGAGTTTACCAGGATTAAAGTCACGTTTCTTTCAGTCAGGAATAACTTCTGTGAATATGATTTTGAGGTGGATTTTCCCTTTAGGATGTGACTTACAGCTGCACACAGCAGTGCTTTAACTGTCAAATGCTGCCACCTACAGACCAGTCATGTGATGCGACAGACCCTCAAACTGTTGGTTCTGTATCTGTGTATGTGTGGAAACCTACAGCATGAAATAACTTGCGCTGCAGTGGCTGGTAGGAACAAATCTCCTTGAGGCTCCAGGTGCTGGCCATGTTGGGTCTCTGTCCGAGCCCACTACAGGGGGCATCCAACAAAACCCTGTCGAAACTCTCAGGGGGGAAGGGAGGTCCTGGAATATGAACAGAAGCAGAAGTGTTATCTTCCTGTTGAGTCCTGGGATTAATCACAGATAAATATTCATATCCGCCTCCCTACCTTCAGTCATGTGTGCTGGGTCGCTGCTCACAGCCTGAGTGCTGTTGAAGCAATAAGCTTTGATGCTACGCAAATGCAACATTTGTGCATTTTGACGAATTCGATCGATCTTGTTTCGGATCCTGTCCAAGGCCACGACTTCACCCTGTGTGAGACAGAAATCCAATAATTACACCCACTGAGAATCAGGCCTGTGGTTAGAGAAGCCATGGATGAATTTTATCCTCATTAATATCTACACTGAGTGACCAAAAAATTGGAACATCTGTGGGCTAGAATATATTGCAATAGATATAGCTTCTTTCACATGGGTATGAAATTAGTGGAGTTTAAGACAAAAACAACTCTAAATCATAACATATATGAATTTTCGTAGACTAGTTTCTCAGAACATACACTGAAAATGAATTTTAGAGGACAACCTTGAAACCCTGAATCTTAAGTACGATAACTAGAGCGGCTAACACCTGCAGCAGACTCGTCTCTTCATTAATAGAAGTGGTACCTGATCCCCCATGACCGCAGCGATGTGGCAGGTCTTCCCTCCAGGGGCGGCACACATATCCAGGACACGCTCTCCAGGACGAGGCCCGAGCACATGTCCCACAACCACAGAGGGGAGGTTCTGCAGACACGAGTTCAGCAATTCACTTTGGGGAGCGATGTGTGTAGATTACTTGAACATGTTACTCCCTGATTGGTCCTAAGGCTGCATCATTCACAACAAACTGTAGCACTATTTAATAGAAGTCCAACATTAACATTCGTCAGCTAACCTACTCATCATTCTGACACTGAGAGGCAGGAACATGCATGTAATGACTCTAATATAGATTGTGATAGAAGAAATACCTGTAGGAAGGCCAGGTTGGGAAGAACACCATCAAAGGAAGGGCTCTGGTAAAGTGGCTCTATCATCCGCACACCGATGCCTCTAAAATAACAGAAGACAGCGACTGATTTATTCTCCTTTTTGAATTTCAAACCACACAATCACCCTGACTGCTTGACCATGGGGAAGCCTGGTGGAGGGTTTGATGTGTATTGGTCTCGTTTTTAATCATGCAGTCAGTATAATAAACTTGTTCATTGACTTTTTCTCTTTCCAAGTAGAAATTCTTTGAACTTACTAAACTTTCCTCCTGATATTACACTGAATCTCCAGTAGCACCACAGCAACATGTCAGGCTGGACTGTTCATGGGCCAGATATTTAAATTTTGGCATAGTCATAAATTTATAAGAAATGTTCCCGTACTTGACAGGCTCATCTGTGCAGAAGATGCTGGAGCGGTCCATTTCAGCGACTCCATTTCCCACAAACACTCTCTTCCCCTGGAAGCTCGTGGCTCCTCGGGTGCACTTTCCCTCCAAGTCAGAGAAGACGGAAACTACATCTCCAGCCTTCATGTCTGATCAGCAAAAACATCATGGGCAGATTTCATGTTAGACAACCACACTCTGAAATATAATCAACATTCGTAAAAGCAAACATTTTGGAGAATTTACTATTCTTATGATGTATGCCTTTGACTCTTACACTTGGGGCTGGCAAGGATCCCTGGGGCGAAGACATGAGCACCTCTCAATACAGCACTGCCACACTGAGCACCCACCACCACCTCCGAGCTGAGCTGCTTCACAGGCCTGAGAATACAAGAGGAAATGGAAATCATCACTTCTCAATCACTGTCACTGGACGTCCTCGGGCTGCGACAGAGTGCAGACACTTTGAGGCTAATTGCACAGCAGCTACCGACGCTGGAGATACAGCATATATTGCCACGCATGGACAATTATACAAAGCTTTTCTTTGTTTGATTGCACATCAGCAGATGTATGAGGGTGAGGGGTTGACCCATGATTTGTTGTTTCTGTATGCACAGTTCTGTGCAATAGATTTAGGCGCTTTAGATGTTTTTAATGTTGACCATCCCCGTCCAAACATACAGCCAGAGTCATAAAGAACTATCCTCAGCAACAAGAACCACAGTCCTACAACAAATGCCATGGCTCACAGTTTACTTTTAGTGCCCAATACTTTTGCACAGTGCTGCATGTGTCCAAAAATAAATTTAAAAAAAGGTTGAATCATACGTTTAAAAAAAATCTATCCATGACCCTGACTGTGTTGCTGCTGTATTTTTCTTTTTTTGAATCACTTGAACTTGAAGGCATACCCTTAAAATTGAACAAAGTAGTTCAAAATCATTTCTGTGCTTTAAATGTCATTTTTTCTGTAGTCATCCCTTAAAATTCCACGTGGGTTTGGCATCAGGAAACATCAGCCCAGTGGTTGGACAGACGCTGCAATTTAAGGCTAAGAGTGTACTGCGCAGAGCAAATTCAGATTTGTCTGACGTTGCTCCAGCATTCCTTACATACCTCGGGCCATCAACAGGAAGGAGCAGCACATCTGGGATTCGAGGGTGAGGAAGAATCTGAAGCGAGGCCTCCTCTTCAGACGAGCTGCACATCTGCTGCTTGAACAACAACAACATGCTGAGTGATTACGACTGTGCTGACCACAGGCGCCACTGTGGGGCACCAACACACTGCAACAACATTTCTAAATATATGAATTTCCTTGCTCCCACCTTTTTCAGCTCATCTCCTAACTGGTGTCTGATCTCTTCCAGGGAGGCGAGATGAGTGCTGGCCCGAACACAAGTATATGAAGGCGGGTGTGAGAGACATGTGAGCAGCTTGTGGAAACGGCTTTCTGCCTCCTGGTGACCCACTGCAGCTAACACCTAGACGCAACAAAAACAACATGAAAGGAAAGACCATGAAAGGGGAAATGATTTGCAAACAAAATTTTGAAGATTAAATTGACAGTAGATTCATTAATCTCAGTGTTGGGTTAATTGTTTTTAGCCACATAAATAAAAATGTAAGGAGATTTACTGATAGAAATTAAGCATAATATCAACAGACATCTTAAATTAAAACAACAATACTGATACATCCAAACACGATTCAGGTTATTCAACACATTAAACTGAATAAATAAACAGTTTTCAGGTCTGTAGCTATAATTGCGAGCACCAAGGACATGTTCATAATATTGTCCCTGTTTTAACCACCTAAGTTACATATAAATATGAGTTTTTAGGGCAAATTAGGGAGATAAAAAATTGCATAAAATATAATTTAACAATTAAATTACCATCTAAAATGTGAAACTGTATATCGATGCTGTGGGAGCCCATGATGTAAACATTTCTAAAAATTTAGCAATGCCCCAAAGGCGATCTTTTTTCCACTGAAAGAGGCTGTGAGGTGTATTTTATTCATGATTCTCCAGAAGAGAGCATTGACTTCAAGGGGACACATAGAAATTCTGACCTCCTTGTTTAGGAAGACACTCTTAAGATATTCAGTCACTTCAGGCTTCAGAGAAATTCTTGGAAAAATAGACATGTCTTCTGCTCTCAGCAAAACTTTTCAGTCTGTACAAAGAAAAACCTTGGGTCAATAACAGAAAAGCAAATTAATCATGATTCAATCAGGATCAACATACTCTGCCCACAGAAGTCATTTTAAATTCAAGATGAAAAGTTGAAGTCATTTGTAAATTGATAGTTGTTTTTGCATTCATTGTGTTTTCTGCTGTTTTGTGTGTATTGAATTATTGCATTTCCAAGGCCCATCTATGGACGTGCGTTGCTATTTGTATTTTAGCCTCGGCTAAATAAAAAGTAACAGTGCATTAACATATAACAGACCAACTATATGTATAAAGTAACATATTGCATGGTCCAGTTAATATCTATTTCAGCACTCCTTGCACTGTTCCCTACCTGTACCACTTGTCTCCAGAAACATATACAAATAAACGTTTATTAAATTAATAATAATTGTGCAATAAACTACAAAGAATTCAGATTAACATGAGTAGGAATTTAACAGACTCTGTTAAGAACAACTAATTCAGTGGAAGGGAAGACATTTAGATAAAGACCTAATTTGGATTATGGTTTTTATAGTTAATCCTTCTCTCCCTATCACTGGCTCTATCTGAATTAAATATAGCAAATTTGAGATATTTACATGCTAGTGTGTATTTGTGGTAATGGCCCAAGAAAGTTCCTTTTCCTAACATTAAATGATATCTTACAATAGACCGTTTAATTGACCGTCTTTTCTAAGTTTAATGACAGTACGGAGTCTCTTTTAATAGGGTTCAAGTACTCACGTTTAGCTGCTCATGGCCGGTGCTGCTACTTCCGCATACGTAATCATAGCTTGGTCACGTGACACGAGTTGTCTTGCACATTCATGTACGTTTGTATTTTTCTTTATTTGCAGGTAGAGGCGAAACTTTAGCTTTAGTGTCACATTGAACGTGTTCAACGGACAAACATGATCAGAGCAAAGTCAAGTTAAACCAAAATAAAAGAAAGCTTTGTCATAAATTCAAATATACAATTCAATATATATCTTAACATGGAGCAAACATTAGTTATATACAACTTGTAGAACTGATGAAATTTCAATATTTTTATCACTTAAAATGCTATGTGATTCATTACAGGGGAGAGTTTATGTAACCTTCCAGTTTGGTACACAGTGTTCAATAAGCCTTTTCTGAAAACTGTCTGCTCAGCTGCCATGGTTGCTGCTGAAGGAAGTCACTCTCCTTGTCATACAGTAGGCTATATTTCCATCATTGCATTTTTGAACATTAAACTGTCAGAGACTAAACCTGAACCTGTCTGACTGGACGTCAAACTGCACATGTACTGACTGTTCTCAGGCATGTACTGTGCCGTTTCTTTATAATTAGAAAATAGTCACAAAACCATTCTGGTAGATGTAGATGACAACTTGATGCAATAAAACTGTGTTGGTTCAGTTTAAGATTCAACTACATGTCGTTGGGATTCTCCCCTTAAAGGTTCTTATTTGATCCTAAATATTTAATGAGAAATACTATTATTTAAAATTATGTTTTTCAGGTGCTTTAACCTTTAACCTTTTCAGGTGGTATGAATGACAGCACTGTACGCCCTGCAAGAGATGGCCTCCCTGCAGCGCCCCTGGAACTTTCGCTAAAAGTTATTTTTGTGGAACCGTCAACGAACCTTAAAGTAACACAAAAATAACTTTTAACAAACGTTCCAGGAACGTTTCTGGGAGATCATATTTGTTGAACTTTCATAGAACCTTGAAGGAAAGTTCCCTCAAGGTTCTCTGACGGTTCCACAAAAATAACTTTTAACGAACCTTTCTGGAACGTTTCTGGAAGGTTACGTTTATAGAACTTTCAGAGAACCTTGAGGGAGGGAACGTTCCCTTAAGGTTCTCTGACGGTTCCACAAAAATAACTTTTAATGAACCTTTCTGGAACATTTCTGGATGGTTACGTTTATAGAACTTTCAGAGAACCTTGAGGGAGGGAACGTTCACTTAAGGTTCTCTGACAGTTCCACAAAAATAACTTCTAACAAACGTTCCAGGAACGTTTCTGGGAGATTATATTTGTTGAACTTTCATAGAACCTTGAAAGTTCTCTGACGGTTCCACAGAAATAACTTTTGACGAACGTTTCTGGAACAAAGATTTGACCTTTAACGAACGTTCCCAGAACATTTACAGGTGTAACCATTAGGGAACATTCCCATAAGGTTACCTGTTTGCTGGGTAACAGTAGGTCCCAATTGGCTGAGCCTGGAAAAATACAATAATAAAAAAGTTTAAAAAAAAAAAAAAATAATAATAATAATTGGATGGTGCAAGAATGAATTAATCCTGTGAGCACACCAACAAATCTGATAAGAACGGAGATAATGGTTTATCTCTCTCTTTCTGCAATACTCACAGACTGTATATAAAAAGGCAACGAAAACGCCACGACGTCATTACGTAACCGGAAAAGGAGTGAATAGTCTGGTTGCATTTTTGACCATAGCACCGCCAGCAGCTAACGGGCAGCAGAAGCCTCGCAAGCGGAGTCAACACCAAGCTGCTCTGAACATCCCGTGTTTGTACGATTTGTGGAGAATTTAGCGACACGGTAAACCTTAGATAATAAGTCGCCACTTCTGTGTGACCGTACGCCGATTTATCGTGGCGTTAGTTAGGTTTTAGATGTTGCCGGGGCGCATGGAGTCGGCGTTGAAAAGGTCGGTGAGGTGTTTTGCGGACAAGAGATCATCCAGCTAATGTTAGCTAGCCGCAGCCAGCCACGGATCGCACGGTGTGGACTTCAGAGTGGAGAGGCTTGGTGCTGCTGCCCACTCCGCTAACAGACAGACGGACGGACACTGGTATTAACCTAAACAATGGGCCTCATTTTCGCTAAACTGTGGAGCTTCTTCTGCAACCAAGGTGGGTGTCGGTTCACTAACCTCCCGCTAGCTGCTCAACCGGGGATAATGTGAACGGTTAGCCCGTTAGCTTAAAGTGAGCCACCAAAGCCATAATAACAGATTGAGGAGGATGATGTGACTTCAGGACTTTGGCTGCTCTACCATTTGAACTGTCTTTGTTTAACTTGCAAGTCAAACCGTCCAATTAAACTGCAGCTTCCCAACACTACCATCCACTTCAATAGTTAATCTGTTTATCGGTTTCACAACCAATATGATTACCCTAAGCCTGCAAGAGCGTATTCATCGAGTTGTCAATCAGCTTTAACTTACTTTCCAGGGTGTATCAAATTACATAACTTTCCCCCCACTTTCTGGAAAGCTTGTCTAATGTAAATAGTCCAATTTATCTGTTGAGCAAGTTATTTTGCTGCTCACTTTCACAGTTTTAAAGCCAAACTATTTGTTATACATGCAGCCACTGAGTTGTCATTGAGTAAGAAAGTAAAAACTATAGGAATAGTAATAACAATAAAAGCTTGTCAGGCTGAGTGGGAATCATTGTTTCTGCACATTTTGCCTGGTGTTGGGTGTAATGATTTGAAATCTGTATGTTTAGGTCAATGACTGAATTTAGTACTTAATATTGATTAGGCTATATCTTGTATTTGTATTTGTTCTGAGGGCTGCAACAACAATTATTTTCATTATCACTTAATCTACCAATTATTTTCTGATTAGTCAAGTGATTTGTTTTCAAATGTCTTTTTTTTGTGACCAACAGTCCCAAATCCGAACATAAAATCCTCACATTTAAAGCTGTAAACAACAATTATTAAGAATGAAAAACTGAACTGATTAATTGATTATCACGATAGTTGCAAGCAATTGATTAAGTGTTACATTTCTAATTTTTTATGTCTTGCATAGACTGGAGAGTAATGATTAACATCTGAGTGTGAATGATCCCACTATTTCACGCTAACCCACCAAAATGATCTGTATATCTTTCACTTACACGTGTGTGATGTAATTGTGACATATTACAAATTTCAAGCTGCAGGATTTTGTGTTTTTTAAAGAAAACTGAATCTTCTCTAACCTGATATACAGTAAGGTATTAATTACATATCTAGCTACATTTTAGTGGCTGGCACAGTTATTTTCTTACAATGAGAAGGTATTATTTTTAGTGATAAATAAATAGGAAAGAGAGTTTTTGAGCTGAAGGTTCACTCCGATTGATAAGGGATCTGGTTCTGTTGCAGGTTTAGTTAAAGGAGCAAACACGGTCATCTTCTGCTTTAGTGGTCATTATCATCAACTGATATTGAAATTTATATGACTCCCTCTTTTCGCTCACTCCGGCCTGTGTCGTGTCTCTGCCTGGCCTCTGCGATATGAGAGACGGACTCCTGCATCCATTCCCTAATTGTGGATTACACTGTTCCCAGAGTCAAGTTTCATTCACTTAAAGAGACTCCAGTGAGGCCTGAGTGAAACAGTTAGACACAGACTTACTAGTCTAATCAACACAGTATAATTACCAGAGAAATAACTAATCAAACCAGAAACACTGTTATTGGCAATTATGTAGCTGCACTTTAATGTGTCTTGATGTTATTTTTGTTTTCTGTTACTCTGAAACCTTTTGCTACAATATGTGATATAAAAAACATGTTTTAAAGCCCTTAGGTACAGTGTTTCCAGCTCAGAAAATTGCACCATTTTGTCCCAGAGGAACAAATTTCATGATCATCTCATACAGCAATTGTAATTTAGTACGTTACCGCTGGCAATATCTTCTCTGTTTGACCATAAAATGTTTGTGTTTCAAAGAAAACTGACTCAACCTGGGTTAGATGTGATAGAGTAGCATATTTTCCCCTGAAATTTAGATTTTATGATGGTAATGATGACATGTCAATTTAGTTGTGCTGTCAGGATCATCACGGGGTAGCTCCTCTTTAAGGAAGCAATAGACATTCAACATCCTCCAAAAGCCAGTGTGGTTCACAAAGACAGTCGAAACTGCAACCCCTCTGACCAGACTTCCTTCCTCCCAGACAGCCAGAGGCCTCAGACGGCCGGAAAAGTCAAAACACTAAAGTGGGATATTTTAACATGTACGTGTCACCTCTGATTCTGCGGTTAGTCTGTGGTGTTTGCCTGCTTGACACTCGTCAAAGCCCTGCTAGCTGGTTTAATGAATGGTTAGAATTTACTGCAGTTTCCTTGATCCTTGGAAAAATGAGGTCAGGAAGTTTTGATGGAGGAAGGAAGTTCAACCTTTATGATTCAGGGCAGCAGTCAGTGACATACAGGCATTGTATAGACAGAAGCCAGATGTACTCTTTGCCATGTATTGTTTTTTGCAGCAACTTACAGTGAAGAGATTAATTACAATAGTTTTCTTTAATGATGTCCTATTGAGTGTTTTTCCACAGATGAATGAAATCACACTTAATTGACTGTGTCTGTTTTGCAGAGCACAAGGTGATAATTGTTGGATTAGACAACGCAGGGAAAACCACTATACTCTACCAATTGTAAGTAGTTTTATTGTTAAATTCCCTCCTTGTTTGTCTGAACTTGCAAAAACTCACTTTATGAATCTGTTTATTAAGTCTGATGAACGAAGTGGTCCACACATCTCCCACCATCGGAAGCAATGTGGAAGAAATAGTCGTGAAGAACACACACTTCCTGATGTGGGATATAGGAGGACAGGAGTCACTCAGGTCCTCCTGGAACACCTACTATTCCAATACAGAGGTGAGAAATACAAGTTTTACTACGTCCAAGTACATGAAGGGAGCTGAAGTATTGTTCGTTTTCTTCCTGAGCGTGGCAGCTGGTGTGTTTGTTCAGAGCACAGACGGCAGCAGGGGCCGCCCAGGTCAGAGGTCACCCTCTCACAAAGCGGACTGTCGGAGAAGCAAAGCTGGGGTCAGCCTCCGCCGTGTTTGTGGAGAAGGGAGTGGGAGAGGAAGAATAAAAGAGTCATGGCAGAGGCAGATGTGTGGCAGATTTTAAAGAAAGCTCTCTACTCAACCATGTGAATGTAACTTTCCTGATGCAACATCTGCCAGACATTTTCACAGGCAACATGTATTTTACTCAGTTACACCTCCTCCATACACAAACCCTGACAAAGGTGACATGATATTCAGTAAGGCTTTAACCTGTGTTTGACCACTCATGCCACACAACAGGTCACATGTTGCAGTGCCACATCTCATCACAGTTTTCATCTCAGTCATTCTTTCATTTTCAGTCATTTGTCAAGCAAAAATACCAAACACTAACTGGTTTTGTCTTAGTACGTCTTCTCACGTGATTTTCTTTGTCATATACCATTGTAAATTGAACATATCAAAGAAAGCAAATTGAGGACATCATTTTTGTCTGAAGGACGTTCTAATGGACATTTTTTGACATCATATTGAACAAATGATAAATTCATTATTCTAGAAAATAACTGGCAGTTTAATCAATAACGAACATGATCTTTTTTGTTTTGTTTCTTTATTATCATACTTACACAAAGCCATAGACATGCACATACGCACACATAAAATAGAGTAACAGATACAACAAGCACCAAACAACAACAGAGAAAGAAAAAACACAAAATAATGAAAATAAAGCAAAATAGATTTTTCCCAGCAGAGATTTCAATCAACTCACATCCTGACCTCAACTCTCATTCAATCTTCTTCTACATTGTTGTTTCAACAATGATGAGATGTGATGTAGCAGATAATTTGTTTGTGCTCGGTCATTTTATGTTAATTTAACACAAGTTAAACTATTATGTGTCTTTATCAAGTGTCTTTGCATTAAAGAAATGTAGAATTTATGACTGAGTGGTCTAGAAACCATAAACATCTATTACATAGAGTTACAAGGTGCCCTGTTGTTACTATAGTAACCTGTGTTCACCCTTTTCATTCAGTCAAGCAGCCCTGTAACACCCTGGTCGTGATCTGGGTCACATTCCTGTCAGATAACAGGTTATGACTCATTTGCTCGTATCGCAAAGAGTGTCTTTTTCCTGAGTCGTTGCCTTGGTTTAAATGGTGTCTCTCACATCACAAAATTAATGTGCCTTTGGTCTTTTGTCACACAGGGTCACTCTCTCTCATTCAAAAAGGGCTATTAGCATAGCAGTTACCAGTGCCCATTGTGAGGCTCTTGGCCTGGAAATGCCCACCCGCTGTGTTGCATTTCACTGCTGTAAATGTCTTTTGAAATGAGGTCGCACAGTGTGACTTTTTTTTGCGTCCCACTCTGCAGTTCATCATCCTGGTGGTGGACAGCACAGACAGAGAGAGGCTGGCTATCTCTAAAGAGGAGCTCTACAGGATGTTGGCTCATGAGGTAAAAACTCTCATCTTAACAAATCTCAGTATGGCTATAAGGAAACAGACTACACAAAGATGACTCTGTTTTCGTAATGGACATTGATTTTCCGCTGCAGTTAGCCCTTTCCACTGGGCTACATTGTTTAGAGCTTGTGTTCAAGAGCTTGCATAGAGCAAGGTTGTGGTCTCATTGTTCTCTGTCCTCTCCCTCCGTCTCCCTCAGGACCTGCGGAAAGCAGCTGTGTTGATATTTGCCAACAAGCAGGATATGAAGGACTGTATGTCTGCAGCAGAGATCTCCAAATACCTCACCCTGAGCTCCATCAAAGACCACCCCTGGCACATACAGTCCTGCTGTGCACTTACAGGAGAGGGGTAAGACACATCTGCTCATAGTTTTACAAACAGTGGCAGACAGCAACGTATGCACGTGGTTAGCAGAATTTTAATTTTTTCAAGGATTAGACAGTGATGAAGTCCCATCAACCCACCATCACCCCAACCCTGTCCAGCTGCCAGAGTCACAATAACTATACAGATGTTTTTAATTGATCTTCTTAAGGAGGTACATGAGATTGCAGTACAGGCTGATTGCCTGCCTGTTGGGCATTGCTGCCTGCCGCACCTCCGCCGGTGCCTCAGGGTGCCCCTCTGGCATGTTCTCCTACTCCTGGAGGGCCAGGCGATGCCCGTTGTACATTATAATTAATGTCTCCTAAGCAACATAACAGTTAGAGTAATAGTAAAAGAAAACAAAAATAGTTATCAATTAAAAACATGTATACAGATTTTCTCACAGGCCATGTGTGGCATCACTTAAAACAAGTAGTTATATTTTGTGCAGACTTTAAATGTGTTCTAGTATATAGTAGGTTAGAGTTGATTTAGCCACCAGAACTTTTTTCACCCCTGTGAAACGCACTGTTTCAACACATTTGTGTGAAATGTGAAATATAACAGTTTTGCTCAGGTGATATATACATAAGTAGAATAAGAGGAGAGGAGACTAAAGGAGAGATGTGGCCGTGTACACTAGAAAGACATAAATATAAGTATGTGAACAATTCTACTTGATACCAAATAATAATGTATTTAAAAAGTAATATGTCAGTATGGGTTGTCTGCAGGTTTTGAAATCTGGGGTCACATAGATTTTAATTATTTATATAATTAGAAATGATAGTTGTCACAGTACTGCTAGGAAATACTGAAAAAATATGTTGTGAAATTGGTATTAAATTGTGTTAAATTTAACTTGGTGGATCCTGCATAAGCTCTAGAGCACTGTTTTACTGCAGCCCCTCTGAACAAGATTGGTGTTTTAATATGTAACACATCAATTTCTTGGACTTTAATTACACACATTTGAAAGTGAAATCAGCTGCTGTGAGTGTTTCAAACCACCAGATGTCACTGTGTCTGCTGAGTTTAAAGCCCGGAAGCACAGACAAAATGAAAGCCTCATAGCTTCATAAGCCTTCATCCGCCCATTACTACTTTTGACCAACAGTTGGTGTGAGCATCAGGGAAAGTGCTTTGTATTAACTACATTAGGACAACAAAGGGAGTCACAGAAAGTTTTTTAAAGGTTAACTGAAGTCTGACGTGAGCACATTTTTCAACCACCAATTTCTTCATCTTTATTGTTTTTCCAGTTTATGCCAAGGTCTTGAGTGGATGACTTCCAGAGCTGGACTCAGATAGCCTCTCCCTCAGCCATTGATGGCCTGACTACCTGCACCACCCACAAGGTGGCAAAACAGCTGGCTTATTGTTACTTTTTTTTTTTTTTTTATGACAAAGTTGGACTTTGACCTCTGCAGACGGCGCAGTACGGGAGCACTGACACGTCTAATTGTTACGATGGAGCTGATAACTCCTACCAGTCAATGAAATGCATGACCAGAATTTCTGAACTGAACTGGTTATGAAACGAGAAGAGGATTATTTCAGTTCACAGGATGTCCAGGTGCGAGGCAGGGCTGCACTGAACATTTACACTGCATACATATCATGTTACATTACACCATATCAATTCAGAGTATGCCATCATCACATCAATGCCCAGCTTGGAAAAATATCATGCAGCTCTATTAATAATAATAATCATTATTATTATGATGATTATTATTATTGCCTCTGTATAAGTTTGTTCATATTCAGGTCAAATTTAACAGGACAAGCAAAGGGATTGCAAGCAGTATTGTAAAACCAGTTCTGATGGTGATGGTGGCACGAAGTTTTGCACAGAGTTCATCAGGAGTTTTACACAATTATGTTCGCATGATGGGTTTTTTTTTTTTTTTTTTTCCTTTTCTCAATATCTGTTACATTTAATTTCAGTTTCATAAGCTACACTGTTGGTGGTTGTTTTCACACTAAAACTTGGTGCCGTATTGAATTGTGGTTAAGTACAAAATCTCCCTTTTTATTAACTTTGAGCTTGTACTTGTATGTTATTAAGCCAAATTGTCTAGATTGAAAGTGTTGGCATGCAAACTTTTCCTTTATCTAACCCTTGGAACAAATGGAAATTACTTCAGCTATTTAATTCACCAAAACATGAAATGGCTGAGACATGATCTCAAGTGCAAGTACGAACTTCTGTTTTAATAACAGTATTTTAAAATTAAACCTGGTTATGTCAGTGATGCATTATGATTTTTATTTAATTTTATTCTTTTATGTTTGCTTTTATATACTGCTTTTTTGTTGCTCTAGACCTGTTTTGTATTAACAGACGATCATTGGTGCTCCACAAGTGTGTGACTGATCCACTGCATCCTAATATAAACATGTCATTAATTTTCTGCTGCCACTTTGGCACATATTCCTCTTAAAATGTTTTGTACTTTTTAATCAAAGGGATCAGAATAAGCTGCCACCATCGAAAAGGTGCCACACATTTATGAGAAGTTGTTACTCTTTAACCACTTGGACTTGAGTGTTCAGTGGTTTAGTAGCATTAAGATCTTAAATCAATATTTTGACCATATATTTACAATACTTGATCCTCAGCCTTAACTAAGCTGTTGCGAGTGTCTGGAGGACCGTATGTGTATGAATCTGACAGCCTCCTCATGATTTTTGCCCACATTTCCCTCTTCAACGCGGTATAAGAATTCCTTGAACTTGCTAACAGATCTATGCACGTGTCACTTTGAAACCAAGTTCCATAGTGGCCAAAAGAGGAGGTGCATGAGTTTCATTGGGTCTGAACCAAAGTGGTTAAGAACTAGTAAAGATCTTGGTCCTGGAAAGCCTCTGGGTCTCTAGAATACATTATCCATTGTTGTGGGACAAGGTATTTTTACACTAACAGGAAAAGTGAATTGTGCAGCCCCCAGACTCTTTGCAGCATTAAGGTTTACAAAATTTACCTTGATCTCACAAAGCAAGGGAACCAATCTTATACTGTCAGTGTGGTGGTGTATAGTCTGGGTCATGTACTGTTTTGTTTTCAATAAAAGTTTGTTTTGAATTTTGAGCCTGAAGATTTTTTTTTCCCCAAACATTTTGGTGATTGTTTTACTGTTCTCAAAAACAAGAACCAGGCTAATCTGATTCGAACACCAGTTTATTCACATCTGTAATATATTGGCCAATCAAAGCACAAAGCAGTCAAGAAAAGACACAGAACTCCTACCCACTTTAAAAGGAACATAAAGAGGAGCTTCTTGGTTTCTAAAAAATAATGCTGAACACATCAGCCATTTTTCTATTAAGTTTTTTTTTTTGTTTTTTTTCCCTCTAAATTGTACTATACATTCACTTTTCAATGATGCCTTTGCACTGAGGTAATGAGCAAAGAAAACACTGGCAAGACAGACATTTAGAAATGATGGTTAATCAGGAATACGTTGGAAAAACAATGAAAAAATACTGGATCTAGGTGCCATACAAAATGAAACATGAAACTGACAAATAGTGAACATCCGGGAAAAGCTGATATGTTTTCTAAGCTGCAACCCAGGTGCCAATAGTTTCCTTGGCTGTGCTCTCCTGTCTAACAAGTACAGACAAGTGTTCGCAGTAATAAGGTTCAACATTACAGTTAGAAATGCGGCGTTTTTAGTTTTCAAACTCAGTGCTAAAAAAAGTTCTCACAGTAACGTCACTGTCACACATAAAAAGCAACACACAAAGTAGCAAACAAGGAACAACAGCTGAGTTTTCAGCTGATCAGTCAGTCAGTCTTAACAGGACTTTTAAAATGGACCCAGCCCCGTCCCAAGTTGGAATATTATAAACTTTTTTCTGTCAATTTTCATTGGTGCTGGTGTTTTCTGGACTCCGCTTTGACATCATTTGCAAGAAACCCAACTTGCTTGCAGTCCTCTCGGCCACACATCCATAACAAGACCCCCTCCTTCTTGAAAAGTCCATGAAGTGGTCTCTTTGGAAATGTGACAAGTGTGTAGAAGCCCAGAGTGTGTTAATGTGTTCTGTTTGGGCCTGGAGCTTTGGGTCAAAAGAAAAAAAAAAAAAAACATACTGGAGAATGAGGGAGTTTAAAGTTACCGTGGGGCTTTTACAAAATGTCCACCACCTCACGGTACACAGTTCACTGCCAGCAGAAGAGAAGGCTTCAAACATGCATTTGTCTAAAGTGTGAACATGGCTTTGGATGAAAGGCAGCAACAGCCCAAAAACAAAAATGTAGGATGAGGCGAAGAACGGGAGGAGGAAAAGCCGAGATATTCTTTGGCCGAGGCGCATCATCTGGAAAATTTCACACGCACAGAGCTCTGGGGCACCTGAGAGAGGAAAAGGAAAATGTAAATGAGACATTCTTGTAATATAACCTGTGAAAAAAATGTCTCACCACAGAAGAACAACACTGTCACATGAAATCACCGACATCCACTAATAGGAAATAACATCCAGTTAAATAACGATAATAAAGCAAAATCAGGGGTGAGTCTAACCTGTCCTCAGTAAAGCCATCCATTTCCTCCTCATCATCCAGCTCCATGTCCAGCTCATTGTCGAGACAATCACGGCCATAGCCACTCAGGACGCTGCAGGTATAAAAGATCAGATGATCAAACGTGAACAACACTCCGACAAGAATCGCATTTGTTGGTTTACATCTCTCTGACATCATTTGGAAACTTCACTAGTCAACAACCAAACTGACTGAATGTTGCGTGTTGCGGCTGCTCACCTGACAGAGCGAAACGTGAAGAATACAATCCTCTTGAGCTTCTTGTTGTAGAAGAAGTAGTTGAAGGACCAGAGGCTCCCCTCTTCACCAAAAGGGTCTGAGTCCAGATCAGGGTTGTAGCTACAAACAAACATATGGACACAAACTTTAAAAGGCTGTACCATAGCCCTATGGGTTTTCAGCGGCATAAATTATCTGCCATGTAATACACAAATGCATGTGTTTGTGCAGACACACTCCTACCTGTAAATGTCACAGCCCTGCAGGTTAATCTCCTGGTCGATGGCGTTCCACAGCTCCGGCCCCAGAGAGTTAAAGTCCTCTCCCACGGCTGAGAACAAGCTGCTGTTTACTGCATTAGCCACCTGCAGAGAAATCCCATTCAAATGATTATCTAAAAAAAACACACAACAACAACAACAACCTGCTTTTCCTTCTCTGTACATTGATCTGACATGATAAATATACGCTCTGCCTCACAGGGAGGTCAGAGTCAGCTGTAGAGCAGCATACTGACCCAGTTGAGACTCGGTTCTCGGCTGAACTCATGGGCCCGTGCTGCACTGAAGTCGTAGTCCGGCCTGAAAGACTCGTTGAGCGTGGTGATGAGGTAGAAAAGAGTCTTCCTGCAACACTTGTCACTCAGAGGGTTTTCCCCATCCTCACTGCTCTTCCCCAGTCTGCACAGGAGGACACAGAAAAACAGTGTCATATGTCCACCATATACTTTGATCTGTCTGTCATGATATGCCTGTGACTGCAGTACTCACTGTGAAGGGCTGGTGGCGCTGGTGGACTGAGGGGGAGAAAGAGCCTCCAGGACGTGTGGCTCTCCCTCCTGGCAGAACTGCTTGAACATGTGTTTATCATCTCCTGCCATCTTGCAGGAGTAGCTCTCGATCCTGTGGGGCAGAAATGAAGTAGCATCTTTTAAGTGATACATATTCATGTGTTAAATGAATGTGTGTGTCTGTGTGTGTTATAAACATAATGGAAGAGACCAGCTGTTAGCTGAATCCCTTAAGAGTACTTCAATAATCCGCTAGGCTGAAACACACTATTACACAACACATAAGGGCTACCTGAGGGTATTTTAATGGATTTTTAAATCAACTAAATGAGGCCGGATTCTGATTTCTGAATGCTGAAATCATTTCAATCCTTGAAAATAAAAAGAAATAATATAATATAATTAAATCAATAATACAGGGCACTGAAAAATATACAAGGCTGCAGCGAACAATTATTTTCATAATCTGTTATTTTCTTAATTAATAGATAGGTTTGTTTCATAAAGCATACGAAAACAGTGAAAATGCTCTGTGCACAAAGTGACCCATGTCCGTGTACAATGTCTAGTTTTGTCTAATCAACAGTCAAAAAACCAATAATATTCAATTTACTATAATGTTCAGAAAATAAAATGCAGTAAATTCTCACATCTGGGAGCGTGCACTGATTGCAGCTGTGTTATTTGGGAAAATACAAATATCAGATCAAACTTGTTACTGGTTACATCTCTTTTTATTTGTTACTAGCATTAAAAAAGACATATTGCAATAAACTAGACGGTAACCCATATCTTTGTTTGACAAGGCAGGCCATGTCTTTCCACTGGAAACGTTATCTGCACAAACATCTGTCAAGAACAAGTCGGTGCTAAAATCTGCTGCGTGCTCCTTCATGTTTCTGGGTCAGACAGCTTTGTATACAGATATGCAAGTGGAACACACTGGTGTCCACTTGTTTATTTTGCCCCCACCCACCCAGAGGTTATGTAAGAGCAAAGGTTGTGCAACTTTAGATAGACTACTGAGACCCTCTCCGGCCTTGCCAGCCTAATTATAGGGACATGGGGTGGGAGAGGATACTGTGGTGGAAATATCTGCCCTGGTTTTCCATCCACAACACAGCTGACCTGCCGACAAAACACTCGTGAGAAGTGACACTGGAGCTGAGTGAAGATTATGAACACTAAAATGTGACCCTACACGACTGTTACCTTCTGAACACAACTCCGACTGCAGCCTTCTTGCATATTTGTGTTTAGTTGCTATGGTATTAGCCATTTATGAACTGTTTGGGTATTACCTTACAGTACTGCTTTTTTGCACCGAACAAATGACCTTTGCACATAGCACCAGCTGTGTTGTTTTACTTAGTTTTATGCATTCTTTGAAGCACAGTTTAACTTTTTAAAGTGTAGTACAAATAAAGTTGATCACTATTTTATCTTGTTTAATTTCTGTTTGGTTAAATCAGAATCTCATCTGTGGAAAATAACAAACCGTCTGGAAGGTATAATTTCAGTTTACGCCTGCAGCTTGCAAGTCCTGCTGCTCTGATGGGCTGCCTCACTAATCCCCTAAGCAGTCTAAACACTAGCGGCCTTGGCAGCTCCAGCAGCACTCAGCTCTTAAGTTGTATCATTATATGTGTTTATGTGTGCATGTACATATGTTCCAACAACACACTTCACAACAGCCTCCGAAATAGCCACAGAGTAGTGCGAGAGGACACCATGATGTGCGTCACTCTAGGTCACAGCAGCACAGAAGCTCAGTTTCACCACCCACGCTCCAAACCCTGAACTCAGACTGGGCTGCATAACTCCACAACCCACTGCCCTTTATATAACCACACTGTCACTGTAACGGCAAGCAAGTCCTTACATAACCTAAAACACACTGTAATGTTTTACAGTTTGCCGAGTCAAAAACATGAACTGTCAGTTATGAACTTACAGCAAAGGTCCTGAAAGTAGGCTTTTAGTTTAGTAGTCTGTTATCATGGTATTGCATAACTTGCAGATACATGTTTGCTCCACTACCCCCGTTTATAGGCAGAGTCTGATCTCTAAACCAGCCACACCTCTCATACGCTCTGTCCATGTTTCATGACATAACTTTTCCTGTATATGGAAAACTTCAGCAAAGTTGGAAGTTGCTCAGATTGAATGCTCACCACTCCAGTGGTTCTTACTCTGACAAAAACATAAGTGAGTGTAAGGTTTCACTGTTGTGTTGATGTTCCTGTTGAGCCACTGAGTCTGCACTACTGAAATAGAAACAGAGAAGCTGCTCGCACAAACGAATGTCCTTTTGTTTGAGAAACTAGAACATACAAGTATTTGGCATTTTTGCCTTAAAAGTGACCTTTCCTGATGATCATCTAGGAGATTTCTTTACTAATTGTTCCAGTGCTAATTTCCTAGTATAAAAATTACTGTTTGCCACTGTAAAACTGACAATGAATATTACAATGGTGTGTACAGTTGTTCTTGTGTAGTACAAGTTTAGACTATATGACCGCCTTACCTCCCAAGGATGCGAGATTCTCCTGTTTCAACACACAGCCGGGAGCTGAGAGCTTCAAAGCTGGAGTTTTCCAACAGTTTCATTGCTGTCTGAAAAACAAAAAAGATACAGATGCTGTTAGTCAACAGTCCCATTAGGAGAATAAGTAAACTCCACTTTACTACATTTCAGAGAGAAATATCGTATTTCTATTCAAGAACTATTTGGCAGCTTTAGTCAATAGTAACTTTTCAAATTAAGATTTTTGCATTTAAAAAAAAAAAATTATTATTTTATGCAATGAAGCTGAAAATATAAGGACTGGATGGACAAGAGGGGCATTGTGAAGGTTTTTTTTTTTTTATACCACCAAACAAAGACGAAACACATCCAGAAATAGCCAAGAGATGCACCAATACTGGGTTGCAGTTGTGTATAAAAGAGTGAAAAATGTCACTGTGATCTTATTGATTAATTCAAAAGTATAACGCTCACAACAGAAATGATCCTACATTGAGTTTGTCTACTTTTGACTGTCACCTACAGAGTAATATTGCGTATTGTACTACGCAGGATTTATTTTCTACATTCCTACAATGTGATATTAGCACTTTTATTTAAGTATCCTGACATCAGCTGTTTACTCTCTGTAAATAAATAATCAGTAAGGTGGGGCTACAGCGCCCCATGAGGGGACATTTTTAAGATAACGCTAAAAACACTATTTCCCCTCTGTACACCACCGCCCCTCCCCCAACCTATTCAATACAAGTTGACAAATCGTCTTCCTGTTTCTGATCGTCGATGTTACACCACAATCTACTTACCGAACAGTATTTTCAGCAGAGGCAGAGAATACGAGGTTCAGAAGAAGTCAATCCGCGAACAGCAGACACTCCTCTTCTTCACCAAACGGTCACTCGGCGACGCGAAAGATTAACGATCCGCGCTTTATCTTTGACCAGCTAACGTTAGCTAAGTTAGCGGTTAGCTTGCCGATTATTAACGCTCCTGTCTTCGCTTCACAACCGAGCTATTAATTCGCACTGGAGCTTAAACATCTTACGAAAGCACTCGGTCGAGAGGGAGTTATTCTGAGGCTTTTTAAATTTATAGAAAAGCTGCTCTTCCCGATTAAATGTGATGAGATTAAATCCAGAGACTGTTTGCGTCCGTCGGAGTCTGCCTGCAGCGGCATCCCTTTCAACCTGATTTTACAAAGCAATTTGTATTAGCTAGATCAAGTCGCCTTTTTCCAAGCGACTCGATCAGAAAAGTAGTAGTTACCTAGGCTAATAATATATCAAAGCAAGTCAAGTTTTCCTCAAATCGTCGGTCACCTCAACAAGGAATCTATTCTCATCAAAACAACGGACCCTACTGTGATGGGAAACCCAGCCCCTTTTCATTTATACATGTTTCTCTTACGTACACGCCCACTTTGAAATCAACGCTCCTTTGTGATTGGTTCTTTGACCTGTCTATATAAATGACAACTAAGGTGATTGGCGAACACTCATTCGTCTGCCCCCCAGTCTGGAGCTGTGGTGAAATGTATAAATACAACTGCAAAAACAAATCATACTGTGTATTGTTGTGTGTTTAATTTATTTCTGTTCACTGCCCATCTCTTAAATGCTTAGCCTCTAGAACACCCACTTGAAACCTTCAAACATACTATTTTTGCACAAACAAATATCTAAAAGGCTATTTTGTCTTGTCATGGATAATTTTTTAATTGTTATATAATCCCATTTTGTCCTTTCCCCCCTCAGTTATCTATTTTTTATTTTTTATTTTTTAAAGAGATTTCACCTGTTATTTTGGACTTCCATGATCTCTGAATGTATAAACACAGTACTGCACTAAATCATACGAAAACTGCAGATTAATTCAATTAAATATAGGGACCTATCACGTCCTCAAGCACGTAGCAACAGCATGAAGATGAAATAAAATGAAAGAATAGCACGGAATGGGTCCGGGTGAAAAATGTTGTGCTGTCAACTCGTAAATCAACATAATACCCACAGAAAGACAGACCTCTACTTGCTGTAAATGAAAATTAAAGCATGAATTCTCATATTCCGACGGCCCAGTGGCCTAATGGATAAGGCATCAGCCTCCGGAGCTGGGGATTGTGGGTTCAAGTCCCACCTGGGTCGTGCAACATCATGATTAATAACATGTTTATAATGCAGCATAGTTAATTCACACAAGGCAAACCTCAATATGATAAAGCATGAGTTAATATGCTGCATTATTCTCTTTACCATAAAACCTGACAGTTAGAAATGCACAACCAAAGTCCACTATTTCAAAAGTGCATTTTATTGACAAAAACAAATTGTGCATAGGAATCTATTGGTTTGTCAGGTCCGTGTGATATAGTCAGAAACATCCCCCAGGCCTGTGCTCTCATTATCCAGGTACTCCAGGATCACATTACCCCCATTGTACAGAGGAGTTTCAGGGTGAGCCAGCAGGGAGAGCAGGGTGTCATCCATCCGCAAAGCCTCACCCGTCTGAGGATGGCATAACCGCAGCTTCTGCAAACGTGGAGGAGTGAGACACACGCTGTCAATACTTACTCAAGAGATACATATTACATTATGCTTTTTATTTTTAGGGCCACTTACATTTTAAAATATGTACAAAATTCAGCACAATATAAATAATGTGAATATAATTATAAAAAAAGAATGATTGCACAATTTAATCATGCATACTTAGAATATTTAGGAAAAATTAGATTGTGAGTTAAGATAAATATAGAATTATTTTCTAAATATTATGAGAAATAATCTGTTACTTTGAGGTACACATTTTGAATAAATATAAATATTTTAATCAAAGGGTATTAAAAGTGAGAGACACTCACTGAAGACACTCACTGAAGATTTGCTTGTGGACATTTCATAGAAAAATGCTTTATATGCATCTTTTCAAAAAATGTTTAGCTGGGCTCCTCTTAAATAATTTATTCCAATAAATTACTATATAAATATAAACAGTTTTTACCAGATTGTAGGAGAGGAAATGGGACACCAGGGGAGAGAAAAATAAACCGTTGTCTTAAAGATCAAAAGCTTAACTTGGTTAACACACTACAAACAATAAGGAGAGGCAACTAACTATGTGGAAATACTTGAATACTCCAAATACACTCTCTCTCTCTATCTATCTATATATATATATTGCAACATAGCCATTTTTGAAATATTCAAAAACAAAAATATCAACATGCAAAACATTTAACACCAGTTCACCCAACTTCCTGTGAGCAGAGCTTTCTCATGTCGTATACTGTGGGCAGGAAAGTGTTCCTGTCTAACACCTGCTTTTCATGTGTTCAAACAAACAACAGGGTTGATGCAGAGCTGTAGTTGTAAATGTGTTAATAAAATGTTTTGTGATTATCTGTAACTCTACTTCTGCTAGCTGTTACCTTAGCTGTCAGTATATTATTGTTGTTCTTGAGGCTAGCTAGAGAAGCTGCGTAATCCACCACTTTTCCCACACTCCATTTGGAGCAGAAGAACATAGGTTGGCTGGAGTCTTTAGATTCCTTTGGGAGATAAACCTGAAAATAGGTTCTCTCTGTCTGGAAGGCCAAAAAAGGAGAGGAAATAATCAGCTGGATAACATATTAAACAGAGTCATACACAGAGGCACGGTGGAGATAATATGCAAAAAATGAATTATATCTATATACAAAGCTTTTGTTTAAATAAAATACATAATAGCTAGGGTTTTACCTGTGGCAGCCCCTTGTCTCCTGCAGCATGCAGTTTCAGTTTCATTAATGCTACCTTAGCTGCAGTTGCACTGTTCTTTGCTCCTCTACGTCCTTTACCTTTGGATCCATCCTTTGACTCTGAGTTGTCACAAAAGAGTGATACAAACATAATCCAAATGCCCAGAGGTTAAGTAATCCAAACAGATATGCAGTAGTTATGACAAAAATGCCAGCATTTTGTTTAATACTGATCCCATGTGGACAAAAAAAGAATGACAGAAGAAACAGCCATATTACCAAATTAACCAATTACAAGTGACTGTTCCATACTGTAACTTACCCACAATCTTTTGCACCAGCTCTTTAGTGGCTGCCATTCGAGGCTTCTGGACCTCCAACTTCTCACACTTGTGATCATCCTGATGACGATGGCTATAAGTCCAGAGCAAAAATTAAAACCTTTTACTTAACCCCTTCATTTTGACTCCATCTGTATGATGTCCAAACAAGCTGGTCATGTCAACATTAATTATGTTTTTTCATGAAAAAGTTCATGGTGAGAGAGAAAAAACTGTAAACGTACGCCAAACAGAAATGTTTTTCACACTGCGGACATATTACTGGCAACAACTCTTTCCCCTTGCAGTCTTCAAATGAGCATGGATAACTTGTACTGCCACCAGCGGTCCTCGGTTCCCTTTTTACTGATTCCTGAAAACAGGTCAAAGGAAATTAGGTACAAAAGATATTTTAGTGTCAGGCCAGAATTAAAATGTATTTATCTTAATCTTATCAAAGAAGAACATTAAACATGTCATCCACAGTTCAGCCTACCTCAGGACATGAGTGGGCCTCTCTGCTTCGGTGCTCAAGGCTGTAAGAGACAAAAGGATCCAGATTTTTCATTAAAAATGACATAATGTACATACCTGGAATGTCTGAGATAAAAAGTACATTTACTTACTAACTAACTTTACTGTACTTAAATTCAATTATGAGGTACTTTCTTTGGTATTTCTATTTTATGCAACTTTAAACATTTCAGAACAAAATAGTGGTGCCAAGTAATGGTTGTGTGTCATTTCCCATCTCATTTCATAGTCAATCTGCCGATTATTACAATTAGTCAGAAAAAAGCTAATCCTCACAAACTGGAGGCTCAAACTAGGTACTGTTCGGCAGTTCATTAGGTACAACTCGCTAAAACTAATGCGGTCCATTATGAGACTCTTGAAATAAATCCTGTCTTCATTGAGGTTATAATGTTTATATTTAATTGTATTGGATTATACAGACCGGAGTTTCAATTACTTTAATTACAGCATCACAAACTACATCTTCCAAATTAATCATATAATTGACATCAACACCTCTCTGAAATAATTTCAATAAACAGTCAACATCAAAACCCTCATTGTATTAGACTGCATTAGTTTTAAGATCACCCATGCTAATGATTAGTCAGGTTTGAGCAGATACTTTGCAGAGTAAAATTTTTAAAGAAATTATAGCGTTATAAGCAAGACTCTCTAACTGAGTATTTCACAGTGTGGTTTTAACTACTCAGTTACTTGCAATTAAAGGTCTGAACATTTCCTCTAATTCTGGAAATCACTTCACACTGGGAGGCCGGGAAATCTTACCAGAAAACACCACTGCAGGAATCACAAACAAATGGAAGGAAATCTGTAAGAAGGATGGAGAGAACAAGTTCAACCAGGTAATTTTCACAACTGGGTTAATTCAACGACAAACTGCATACAAGTCAGACTCTTTATTACAGGGTTCATGATAATGGACCGAGGTCTGACACGTAATCATTGCAGACATAAAAAGATGAACCACAGTTTTTACATCTACTGCAGGTAATGTACATTGAGGCTGACTCATGAAACTGGTCACTCAGGTTAATGCACTTTCTCTTTATGATAACAAACGTACATTAACAGCCTAGTTAACAGGCTATCTAAGCCAGAAGCCAAACTGAATTTTCACATTCACATTTCAACATACTGTGACCATAAAATTAATGCTGGTGACACACATAGATAATGAAGTCATCGGTTAGCTAACCAAGCTAGCTGACAGGCTAACCATGCTAAACAGACGGTGGTTGTGTTATATTATTAACAAATGACTCTGACGACATTGTGATGTCGCACTTCAATGTATTTGTTTATTACAACCCAGGTGAAATTGAAACAGACCTTTCAGATTGCAGGAATCGATCTGACAATGTTTCCCAATGTCTAATTCAGCCATTAGTTATAGTTAGCCGTTAGCCGAGTCTGCGGATGTCAACACGAACTTTGACCCCTAGAGGCTGATCATGTGACCTAGAGAGCGTTTTTTTTTTTTTTTTTTTTTTTTTTTAAATGTATTTTATAAAATAAATACAGTTTCACGACAAACTATTTATATTTTATGTCTGGTATGGGATTTACTGACTTTGGCTTGTATTCCATATTTATATAAAACATTAATTTCTTTTTAATTCGCTCTTCTTTCACTTTATCAACATTTACGATGCGACAAATAAGCCTGCGTCTATAACAAAAAATAAACACGTCCGTCATAATTCATGACAGTATAAATAAAAATGTATTATTTTTAAACGTGGTGAACGGAGGAAAGAGGTTTCAGGGTGTAATGGGCGTCAGATGACAATACGTCACTCAGGTATTAGTGAAAGGTGCGGTGAAAGGTGCGTTCACTGGCTGGTTTGAATTGAATGCACAAAGCCGTCGAACAGGAAAGTCTGCCAGCAACATACCTACCTGTAGAAACAGCGAAGCAGGACGTCGCAGTTTTAGTCACCTGTGCGATTTTCCCCCACGAAGACCGCGAAAATGAGCAAAATCGCGAAATTATTCAAGGGGAGTTCCAGCTCGAGTTCATCCAGCTCCTCGAAGTCCAAACACCACCGGTCGCGGGGAGGACCTTCACCCCAGGAGGCCATCCACAAACTGCGGGAAACAGAGGAAATGCTGACGAAGAAGCAAGATTACCTGGAGAAGAGGATAGAGCAAGAGATAATGATAGCCAAGAAGAACGGCACAAAAAACAAGAGGGGTATGTTTTTGTGCTTGTCAGAAAATCCGATGCACCTGTTTTTCTCCCGAGCTAAGGGCATTCAGAAAATAGGCCAAAGGCCGTCTTAGATTGTGCTTAAAAGTGTATATTATAGTCTTTTTAAGGCCAATATCAAACTAAAATCCCTACAGGTATGAAAAGAGGTGGTTAAAGAGGTTTGACACCCACTTCACCATGGGATTATTGGCAGGGGGCTAATTGTTTTGTTGTGATGGGGTCTTCAAGTGGGCAAATTCAGTTCTCACAGCGGCAGCAAGTATGACGGGTTTGTAACAAGTGAGGTGACAGAAAAGAGACAAAAGAATTTAATTGTATGAAAGCTGAAGGTTTCTGTTGTTCAGGAGTGTGGAAGGTGCTGAGGTTGAGGTGCTGCGCTGCTTGGTTGAATCACCTTAGACTAAAAATAAACATTGTTATGTGATGGGAGGAACCCTGTTGTCATTTAGTTTGTAAACTCCCAACATTTGTGAACCAAGGTGTGAAATGACCAGAGAGAGTCTCACAAGAGTAACTTCTCCATTGTCTCCGTATCAGCTGCTCTGCAGGCCCTGAAGAGGAAGAAACGTTTGGAGCAGCAGCTCACCCAGATTGACGGCACACTCTCCACCATCGAGTTTCAGAGAGAAGCTTTAGAAAACTCACACACCAACACAGAGGTCCTGAAGAACATGGGCTTCGCTGCCAAGGCCATGAAGCAAGTCCACGAGAACATGTAAGAACCTGCTGGTATAAGCAGTAAAAGTAAAAAAAAAAAAAAAATGTTTTTATCAATTTACCTGAAAAGTAAAATTGGTACATACCACTACCTGTATCTTTTTGATAGGGGACCTAACAGTGCACCTATTTTAAAAGACGTTTTGTATTACACTTTTGAACTGGAAGGCTGCAAAGGGACCTCAGCAAATCAGTTTTTTTCCAGAAATATATATTTTATTCATAAATGTATAAGGCAAGTCATCAAATCCAGACAAAATGATAAGTGTTGAATATAAATAAGTATATAAAATATTAGTTGTAACAGCAAACCTTAGTGCACACCACCTGTGGTTTTTGACTGGACACATACCATTTTAAAATAGCCTATTAATATTTAGACTAAATGATTAAAAAAAAGGAAGGGGGAAAAACATTTGGCAGCGGTTTTAGGTGAATTCTTAAAGCCATTTTTAAACTCGAGTTTACAGTGATGTTTTTTTTAACTTTTGACATTTTATCTCTCTCCTCTCTTTTTCAGGGACGTTGACAAGATAGATGATCTGATGCAGGATATCACGGAGCAACAGGATGTGGCTCAGGAGATCAGCGATGCCATTTCCAGACCTTTCGGCGAGACATTCGATGAGGTTGATACCTCTTCTACCTCCAAAATCAACTGTTATGGCACTCGCACTCCCTCTCTCCTCATTTTTATGTCATTTAGAGTGGCCATTTTCTTTTTGGACATGATACAGAATTTAAGATATGTGTGGTATTTTTTTTGTTTTGCCTACTAATCCATTTCATGCATCTGACAGAACTCTGCATGTTGTTTACCTTGTGTGTTTTCTTAGGATGAGCTGCTGGCAGAGCTGGCAGAGCTGGAACAGGAGGATCTTGAGGAGAGCATGAAGAGTATGGGTGGATTACCCAGTGTGCCCAGCTCCAAACTGCCTTCAGCACGGCCCAGTCAGCGCAGAAGTAAGTACAACACAGCGCAGGCCTAAAACAATAAAGGACAAATACATTTTGTCTACTACTGTACATTTCACTTTCAATTTCATTTCAAACCTTCACAATTTTATCAGCAAAATACATGTTTGAGTTGTAGAAATTAATCTCAGTTTGTTACTTTCCCAACAGCTAAAACACAAGAAAGTGGCTGATACTGATGATGTTGAATTGTATAAGTCATTTATCTATTAAGAATTAGTTCATATTATTTATTTGTATATAAAAATGCTGTTATTATAAAAAGATGTAATCTGTACACAAAGCTATTCATGTATACAAACACTTTTACCATATACATTACACACATTCATATACATGAATTTAGAATTACATTAAATAGAAACCATGAGGAGTAATAAGGCTACAATAAAATAAAGGTTTTTTTTGTTTGCCTACCAATAAAACCTCAATGGTTAGACAAAAAGCAATTTAAAACATTAGTGTGGGCTCATATCATTTTTAAACATATTAAGTTAAAATTAAATTATTAAATTATTTGCGGGGGAATTTAATGAATTTATCAGACAGCAACAGTGGAGAAGTGACAGGAAATGAAGGGACAGAGAGATAGGAACAAACATACAACACATGTCCCTTCTTCATGGTCAGCTGCCTCAGGCCACCAGCACATTCCTTTAAACATACCTATTTTAAGACTAATAATTAATCGATTAATGGAAATAAAGTAATCATTATTGTTAACAATAACATAATTAGTCCTTGTCTGCAACCTTAATCCTAAAGAACATTACATTATAATTTAATAACATAAACTGTTTTCTTCTTTTTACAGCAACCAAGAAAAGGGTTGAAGATGATGACGACATGCGTATGCTGGCATCTTGGGCAACTTAAGTACATTATGGCAGCCTTACACTCACTGAAAGTGACAGAGATATGAAGTTTTAAAAGATATTTTTTATAATTTTTGAGATTGTTTAGGGATAATGAAGTACATAAATATTTTCAAAACTACCTTTTTGTTTATGACCTTACACTGCTACTTTTCAGGATATATTTATCAAGAAATTAAACATTTTAAGTGGAGGTTTCAACAAACTGCAATTTTCTTTTCTTTACTACCTCTGATTTTTTTTCACGTGTCATTCGTAGCCAACCTCGGAATCTACTGCTTATATAAGTCCAATGTGATGTCCAACATATTGAGCAAAACGCTTTCTTCTGTGTCGGGCCGCTGTAAATAAACTTAGACTTTGCATTAACACTGTAAATATATTACTTTTCAATGTTCAACAATAAAATAATTACCCTAATAATATTGTCTTATGTGCCATTACCTTGGTGTATTTAACACTGCTGTTCATTATCATGAGTTTCATAGATATGGTTTATTATGGGCTATATAAGTCAATGTAATATTGTAAAAATTGAGATTTTAAAAACGCATCTTATTGTGCTAAATATTGGAATTTTCATTTACACTTTAAACTTTCACTTTACAACTGCTCTGTAGTTAGGTTGCATCCGGTGTGCCCTGCTTTTATTTTGAAAGATGTGACCGGACGTTATCCTTAGCTTCGTTAGCTTGTGACTTCTACAAGGGGAAGTCCTGCTCCGGTGAACTAGCCGCCCAAAAGCAAATAACACCTGAAACAGACGAATATCTGTAATAAAACACAGTATGGAAGCGAACAGACCACAGCAGACAGGAGGTAAGCCAGCAACATCATTATCTTTTTAAAACTGTCGCTAAGTTTGGAGAACAAATATGGCTAGTTTCTGTGGCTATAGAAATTAGCGCTAAGTTAGCAGACAGTTTCCAGGCTAAACATTACCCTCTAAACCGGGCTGTGACACGTTTCACACGTAGTTGCTAATGTCAGAGGATGTGGAAAAAAACTTCCTATACATCTAGGTTCATCTTACGTAGTTATTAACCAAGTATTATGACTTTTTACTCGTTAATTATACCAAGAGGGTAACTTTATATAGCGCTGGGTAACTTGTTAATGTGCCCCAGGCATCAATAGTCTTATCTTAGCCTATCTTGATACATAATCATTTATTGATGGATTATATTTAGGTATCTTAAACTGTAAAGTAACTAAAGATATTAAATAAATATAGTGTAGTAAAAAGTAAGATATTTGTGGACTGTAGCAAAGAACTACTGAGGTAGAAGTACCGTACAGTACTTGGGTAAATTTACTTTTACTTTACACCACGTTTTTTGGGAGGCTAAGCTTAAACCGTGAATTACTTTTAAGGAAGAGCTGCAATGAGTAGTTGATTATTTGATTAGTCGATTGACAGAAATTTGATTAATCTGTCACTAGTTTGATTTTTTTTTTTGTCATTTTTCATGTAAAATAGGCAGACACACAGTAAGCTGATTCTCAGTTTTCAAGTGTGAGCTCTTATGTTTTGTTGGTCATGTTTGACCATAAATTTAATATATTCCGGCTCTGGACTGATGGTTAAATAAAACAAACAATCTACAAGCACTTTTTCCTTCAAAAGTTTTTATAGACAAAACAACTAAATGATTAATAAAGTAAATAGTCCACAGATTCAGTGATAATGAAAATAATTGTTACTTGCAGATACTTTTTGAGTACACAGTTTTAATACTTCGTGTACTGATGAAACTATACTATGAATTTTATGGTAGCAAAAAAGATACAGCACATATTAAAAATGTTGATAATAGTTTAAATAACTTTTTAAAGCAAAAATGACAAAAATCATCGTCTTCAGCTTCACAGATTTTAATAAATGGACATTTTATAGACCAAACAATAGTAAACAGATTCATTCATAATGAAAATAATTATTAGTTGCAGTCCTTAAATGGTTCATAAGTTCTTGTTAAAACAGTTTTATATTCAACTACATCCCATCCCAACACTGACTCTTTTCAATTCAGTGACCACAGCTGGAGATGCCCCTGGAACAGAAGAGGAGGCAAGAAAGACAGCAGCTGCAGCTAAAGCAGCCAAACACCTGCCCGAAGTTCGTCTGGTGGTGCTGGGATGGAGGTGGCCGGGGAAGAGCCTGACAGCCAACACTATCTTAGGCCGAGAGGAATTTCATCTGGAACGAGCAGCCGAGTTCTGTGTTAAGAGGCAGGCTGAGGTGCAGGGGCGGCCGGTGATTGTGGTGGACACTCCAGGGTGGTTCTCTGCCCAGGATACACCACCCTCTTATAAACAGGAGTTAGTGAGAGGAGCTTCTCTTCCTGCTCCAGGTCCACATGCCTTCCTGCTGGTCATCCCTGTGGGCATGTTCACAGAGGTGGACCGTGCACGCATCGAGGAGCATGTGAGCCTCTTTGGGGAGCGTGTGTGGAAGCATACGATTGTGGTTTTCACCTGGGCGGAGGTGCTGAGAACAATATCAATTGAGAGGTACATTCGCAGGGAGGGAAAGGAGCTGCAGTGGGTGTTGGAGAAGTGTAAGCGAAGGTACTTTGTCATAAATAACTGCATATTTGGGGAGCATCCCCAGGTAGGACGCTTGATGGAGAGGGTGGAGAAGATGGTGGCAGAGGAAGGAGGGTACTACAACCCAGAGGAGGTGGCGAAAGAGAAGAAAACTCTGGATGAGAACCAGAACCCAGCTGGAGAGGTGCGCAATCTGGGGGCACGACCCAAACAGAACTCCGGACTGGGTTTGTCCAAAGTCATGGAGGTGGATCCACTTTCCAGTGAGTGATGTGTTTATCTTATGTTATGCATTTCATGTAGGACACTGTTAAGACTTTAACTTCCTGGCAAACACAGAATTTTTATGGTGACTTCATCTTGCTGAAGGAAACAAGAAATTTGGGCCTTTCCTATTTAATCAAACAGTGGTTCATCAGTGCATTGCATAAGTCCCTATGCAACATGCTGTTTCAACAGACAAGATATCACATTAAACTTGCTACCCTCAGTCTCTAGAGTATACTGCGTTTTTTTTTTTTTTAGAGCTTCTGGCTGCTAAAGCTGTGAGAGTGAACCAAAATAGTAAAGCTGTGGGCCAAAAAACCAAAACATTGAGCTAAAAGACACAAAACACGGAGAGTTGAGGGGGTCAGCAGGGTCACGTGATAATTATATGTGTTGAAATTTGACATGTTGAAATTGAATTGATTGCTGTCATAAAGATATTGAGTATAGCTGCTTTAAGGGAGTAAATATATGCCATTTCATGGGGCCTTTAGAGTAGATGGATTTGTTAATCTTCCGTAACGTTATCGCTGCTTTGTGCCAGGCTGGTATGCATGAAATTTAGACTTTCCTGTATGTCGTTTTCTTTTCCTGTGTCTCCATAACACCCCGAGAAAGACAAACCTACAAACAAAACAGGACATCATCATTTCTAACAGCACTACAGTGATAATTACATCACGCTATTTTAGCTATATGCATGTGAATATGCTTGGTTATATATAAAATGGAGCCCTATGAATAATGCACTATGTGTCCAATTCTAGATTAACCAGACACACTTGACAGATGGACCGTCTAAACCACGACTGACGGAGGAGCCTCTGCCTTACTGTACTGCTGGCAACGCTGCATATTTGACGAGATAGAAAAGGGTAATCAACTGAAATGTTACTGAATGTACAAAGCAATGTGATTTATTTTATTTATTTTTTTAATCAGACATGTTACTGTGTGTGTTAGTTGTGTGCTTTCTGTATTACACACTATCTTCTCACTGTGATGAAATGGGAGGCCTTTTCAACATAAATGCCCTTCTCTCCTAGTGTCCACAGATTTATACTCCCCTGTTTTAACATGTAACAATATTTTGTTTGTTAGCGTGGAAGATGTTTGCTGATTTGTTAAACTATCTTGTTTAAGGATGTGTAATGGGACGGATTTTACTTAATCTGAAACAAGGAAGCACAAGCTGTTACACATAGTAGGGAACAGCCATCATCTTTAAATCCAGTGTGCACACTCCTTAGTCATGGCGGATACCAATGGCAGAACTGCACTACTAAATTGTTTCTGTAATATTCTGTTGATGACTGTTGAGGGAATTGCTTTTATAATGATTCCCATTTGTTGTGACCAAACTGTAAATGCTTTTCTCGTGCTGCGATGTTTATTACACTCTCAGTGTACAGTTGTAAAGCACTTGAGCGGTTATTGATTTTTGTCTGTTGCTTTAAAGCAGTGGTTTTACTGGCTGCTACTTCCACCGTTGGCCAGTGAGTTACATGCACTCCGAGAGTAACTGGGGTTGTTGGAGACAGAGATAGATCTGAGTGATGTGACTCTTCAACCCAGGTTCTACATATGAATTACATTAAAGCGTCTTTGTGTAGAATTTCTATGTGATTATCACATCTTTCAATCTATTCTGAAAGCTTAAAGGTACACTGTGGAGTTTGTGACCACTAGTCGCGCTATGAAGCAATGTTTGTTGTTTTTTAAAATGCATTTAACATGTTTTGTTAGACCTCAAGGATACATAGTGTAAACGTAACTTTTTCATGTTTGCTAAGCTCCACAGGGCACCTTTAAGTTTTTGTTTGTAGAAAAATGAGATTTTGGGTGAAAAACTGGTTTTGTAAGTAGTATATGCAAGAGTCTCCAACTCTTTGTTTGTTATGACATCATTGGATATTGGGCACCATCAGGTCTGCATGTCTACATAGTTAATAAGCATGAGAGCTAGGTCAAAAAGTGCAAGGGCTAAAGCAACAGTTAATATGCTTTTGTAGGCAGCCAGCTTTGCCAAATTTAGAACCTTTTCCAGAGATGCTGGCTCTTCCTGACAGGGTAGAGTCAGCTGCTCTGGACAGACACTCCAACATTGTATGAGTATATAGCTATTTTATAGAGGCCTCCTTTGTGAGCCTTACCGGGACTGATTCTTAACCTCAGCCACCGCTTTAATCAATCAGTGGTACACCACCATTGGAGGACCCAGTTTAAGGAAAAGTACAGTAGATGGTCACAGGCTGTAGTTAACCATGGCCCAGTTGGGCCTCAGACTAGTATTTGTGTCTGTGTACTGTACATGGGGCCCTTGTGGGAGTGGCCCAGCTGTACAAAGCATAAACAGGTGCACATAATGTTGAATCCTTGCCTTGCATATCCCACAACTACAGATCAGTCACTTGTGGCTACCAGTATAACTGCCAATATTCCCAGTTCGCCTCCTTAAGACTCAGAGCACTGATAGTTTTAGTTTTAGTTAACGCGGGTGTAAATCAGATACTAATAGAGGGACTGTGAGGTCCACAGATCCTGACTGTAAATCTTTGCCTTCAATCTTTTGTTCTTTGTAAATGTCACAGATCAGTTCTCACTCTGGTCTCTCACAATCTAGATCATCTGGTTTCACTCCAACAATGAAATCGGAACCTTTTTTTAGCCACCTGGTAAATGCAATCGCCAGGATGGTCGGATTGAAAACCAACAAGCCAGGAAAGAACCAGGATTTACAACAACTGACCTAAAAGCTTTTAAATCAAAGAAATGCTGTAGATAGTGTAGATCTGTTTCTGAAAAGCAGCTTTGTGAATGTATTTTTTTATTCATTACAGAGTAAAGCAGATCCAATGTTGTATGTTCATATATAGGACTGTTCCACCCAGTGTGGGTAAATACTGACATGAGTGCTGACATTTGATACAGAAACATCAGAGAGGAGCGTGGCCTGCTGTAGACCCGTTGTACGCTCATTACTCGTATGTTATTTTAGATTCAGGGGGGTCGATATAAACATATAAATCAAGACTCTCGGAATAAACACAATAACAAACATATGAGGTCAGGTTACAGCTGTGTTTGTGATGATGAATTGGTTATTTTCAGTCCTTTTTCCGTAAGTGTTGACCCTGTTTGGTCTCTCATGGTTCTGAGTCCAGCATGTGAATCAAGTTACTCTTAAGAAATGAATGAACGACGCTGAGTGGCCTCTCTGGGCTTCTGCTGTACCCTTTGTGCAACACGTGTTATTATCCAACACTGTTCAGATTAGCTTGTGAGGGAAAATTAAATGGCTTCATTTTAAACGAGTGCTGAATTGTTAGGTCCAAATAAATGTATATTTTGATCTACTGTAAGTCTGGTGCCTGTTTCTTGAGTACTTGAATTTTATCACTCAAATATGCCTCTTTAATTTGTTCAATTATGCGTTTGCCACAAGCTTTTATAGGTTCAGAATTATTGTTATAAATATGCTATAACTCTCAGCCATCTAGGGATTGTTTTGTTTTTTATCTTTTCATCATCTTATTAGACTGATCAATTAATCATTTAGTCCACGAAATGTCAGAATAGCCCAATATAACTTCTTCAAATTGGTTGTTTTATCTCACCCACAGTCAAAAACCCAAAGATATTTCATTTAGTATCATATTTGACAAAGAAAAGCAGTAAATCCTCAATTTGGAAAACTGGAACCCGAGAATGCGTTGATATTGTGCTTGAGCGATAACTGAAAAAATGAACTGACTATTAAAATAGTTGCTAACTAATCAATCACTCCACCAATTGTCTTATTTCTAAAGCTTATAATAAATTGCCATAACTTGAGGAGGTGAAGATTGGGTTTGATGTGTAAGGAGACAGGAAATAAACTGCTCCGTTTGAGGTGTTTTCTAATGTACCTATGTAGCAGGAAATATGAATAAAATCTAATACTAAAACCAAAACTTGTGTATTAATCTCCATTGTTTAGTTCCTACGGTGGTTACTTTCTGTGGTTTGACCACTAGATGGCAGTAAGACGCCAGGTCACAGTGCTGATGGATGTGTTTACAACAGCGGCAGCATGATTCACAGCACTGGTATGACCTTGCCCACAATGGATTCATTAACTTGATTTGAGGAATGTAATAGCTGTGTGTCCAACTATTAACACCCACTTATTATAGTTTATAGGCAAGATGTGCAGTGGTTGTGTTTATGCAGCACCCTTCATTACTCACCGACTCTACCCCTCAGTCATATATCTAGAGCGGAAGTTTAATCCTCTTGGTGTCCTTCATGCTACAGAACCAGTCGTCCTCTCTAACAAGGTCTGGAAGGCCTGTCTGGCTCCGTCAATAATGCTCCATCCTTCCTCATACCTCCCTCATGCCTTCTTTGCCCCCAGATTGCTGAGCTCTGCTCCATCTCTCGCTTTGTTGTCTTGTTTGCTCAGCTTTCTCTCTATACTGCTGTAGAGCTCTATCTCCTCAATCTGCAGGCAGGCGGTTCCACTATCTACCTGATCCAAGGATTTCCTGTAAGCCAGATGACATTTTTCCACTGCTGTGCTCTCTCTCTCAGCACAGTCAAAGACACAGACAATGTAAAGCAGAAAATCATGTTTTGTTTGTTTTTATAGAAAAGGGCTACATGTTGTTGACTGACAAGCAGAATGAGCAGAAAGAAAAAAGTTCAGTTCACTGTCAGTCAAACATCAGCTTCCCCCCAAATCAATCTGTCCCAAGATATTAAATTTTTTTGTCATGCATTTTTTAATTAATTATGGTGGCATTTAAGCCAGAATAATGCATAAGCACGTCAGTTTCCCAGCTGCTCATTGATTCTCTATTGTATTTGTGCTTTGAATGCATACATGAATACTGATTAATAGAGCAATGAAAGTGGTTATTTGTAAGAAATTTGCTCCAACAAAAAAAAAACAGTGCTCAGAAATATCACCTAATGTACGCTAAAATAAAACAAACTATCATTTTATTGTACTCACAAACGCACAAGCAGTTGTGCACAAGAGTGATTGTTTTTAACAACATCGTTTATTATTTCAAATGTAATCAAAACAACAGTAGTTACAGAAATTACAGACAGCCATGATACTGTGTGATTTTGAGTCTTATTGTGTGCTATGGAGTGTCGTGATAACATAAAAACAAGGTCACAGCCAAAAGGAAAGTCCACGTCTTGTTTCTTTACATTGAGCTCTTTACATTCAGCTCTGGCAACCGTCATCCAATCCCAACTCATAGGTCAGAGAGTAAAGAACAGCACCACTGTGCTACTTCACCATCATCTCAAACAACATGTTAAGAAAGTGGGAGTGAAAGCAATTAGTCAAGTCCAGTGAAGCAAGTGAAGGTTTAGCTGCTGGACAACCTCCTGTTACATGTTTCGGCTTTTGTAGAGGAGTCCGACCATCAGCCACTTTCTCTGACTGCGTTTTGAGAGTGGTTATAAAAACACTTGCAGTTTCAGGTGGCAGTGTGCAACAAGCAGATGTCCCAAGCAAATGCAAAGAGCATTTCTCCACAGGGATCGATCTAACAATAGTCTAAAAAATATCTGTAGGCGGGAAGGAGCCGCTGTTAAACTAAACCCCCTGTTCTCTCCTGTTTGCCTTTAAAACACAATCGTGGTAGGAAGTTATGAGGACTCATAAAGTGGGGTTTGAAAAGGGGGGTTTGTACCAGTGAGACCACATCAGAGCTCAGTGGAGTGTTGAAGAAGGGGAAGGGGAGGGAAAATAAAACAGCCAGTGAGTCCCTAAATTGGAATTTGTACTTGGTGACACTTGTGTGTATCTTTGGGTGTGTAGGTTATAGCTGATGTGTTAATGAGAGTGTATTTAGAGGATTAAATGCTCCCATTAAGATTGATTAATTACATGTTTGCTTGCATGTACACTTGTAGTTTTGACATGAGAGAAAAGGCTTTTAGGAGGAGGACTGATTAATCAAGGAGTCTGGCAAACATTAGCCCTAATTTGTGCCTCTCGTGTTTTAGCATATGTTCGAGTCATATTCGGTTTAACTAGGAAAAACCATTGTTCTAATCAGACTCTTTTTTTCATCTTTCAGCAGACAGAATGATTTTCATCTGGATGGTTGGAGTCTTTGGGGGTTTTGAAAATACCTCTAAAACAACGTAATGACGTTTTTCAAACAATGCCGGGTAATTGTCTTTTAGAGACTCAACAGGTTGTGTGACAGTAGTAAACCGATGATGCGCTCCAAAGCTGTGATTGGACAATCGCTGTTCGGGGGGAGGGGTTTACAGAAACAACGTTATAACCACTACAAGTTAACCAGTGAACCACTACACGCTCCACTAACTGGTCTGTTCTGTATATGGTGGTGTGCTGAGTACTGAGGTGTGGAGGCTGTGGGGAGTCTGAGGTAAACATAGCGCACTCAGATGCTGATTAGTCTTTGGTCTCAATGTGATGGTGACAAGGTGTTAATAAAAAATAAAAAAATTATCCAGGTGCATTTTCAGTGTCAAACTGAACAGGTGTAATATTGCACGTTTAATTTTTCAGTAGAATTCCAGGATACCGATAGCGTCTGTAAAACGAGTCCACGGTCATTGGTGTAAAAGGTGATTTTTGTCTGGAAATAATATTGAACAGTAGAAATGAGTGTTTGAATTTGCTCAGTCAGAAGCCTTGTGTTTTGATCGGTGACAGCAATGACTGGAACAGTTTTCACATTTAAGTAAAAAAGTACAGAAAAAAAGGCCACTCATAAAAAATAAAGTTTTTCAGTACTATTACTGCTATACTAAAAATGTTTGCCATGAGTTACCTGAATCTGCAAATGTTTTGGCCTTGGTATATACACTTAATGTGTTAATATGGATGAGTCAATCATAGTTGTTAAACATGGACACAGAACTGGTTATGCTGGCAACATACTGGAAAAAGAAACCACACTGTAAAATCAAGAAAAACTCCAACTAGACCAGTGTGTTTTCTGGCTCACACAAACTGTATCCAGATACCTCAGATTCAAATCAATAAGAATCAACTGTGCAGAGCCAGCTCAAACATATGCACCCATAAAGCAGGTGGATATCCAGTCACCACTGTAAACTGCTCTCTTTTGCATTCACACACGCATTCACACACACACACACACACACAGGAATCACTTACACTTTAGAAAATATATTCACACTCACAAGCGCCTGTCTTGCAATTTTGCATTAGTACCACATGTCAAATGAGAAAAAAAATGTGCATGGAAAAAAAAAAAGTGCAAACCCTAGTCAGGGACAAAATGGCACGGCAGTAATGAAAAAAAATAAAAAAAATAAAAAGCAAAAATAAAAAACATCAAATGGCATCAATGATGTAAGGAATCAATCAAAGAACCAATCAAACAGAAAGAAGGATAGAGTGTGCCCATCACCCACTCAAAAAAACCCACTGAAATATTCTCAGTGAACAAAAATAAAAAAACATCTGACACTTCATTTTCAGAAAATGAAACCAGCCAAACATCACAAACTAATTTGAAAAAAACGCGGAATGTTCAGAGCTTTACTCCGTGGTGTGATCGATCGCAGTGACAGGAGTTCAGCTCACGTCATATCGCACAGCCGCAGCCTCTCTGGCTGTGGAAAAGTCAATTAAGCCTGCTATTGTATTGAAAAGCAATACCGACGGTCTATACAGATACATGTGCCAACCCCTGTGAAAAACAACATACCGAAAGAAAAAAGAAAAGGAGAGAAAACCTGATGGATATACAAAGGCCTATACTGTATAACCCCACCAACAATAAAGTGGAAATCTCTGTTCACATACTCTGTATTGTTTCTGAAAATATATATTGTATAATTCACCCTGCTCCCCCCTCAGACACACCAGTGGCGGTCTAGGCAGTCAGGCTGTACAATCCCTCCATGGCAACATGACAGCAGCCGTACAAACTCTTAACCAATGGTGACTGAGTCGATGACGTCAATGCTGCTCCCACCCTCTGTCCCCGGCAGGTCAGTTCCTGTCCAACAGGAGCTGAACAGTGCGTTTGTCTGGGATCGGTTTTCAGGGTTTTCTCACTTCGCCATATTGGCGGCTGCTGCACTCAGTCTCATCTGGTACTCAATGGGCCGGTACGACAGTCTTAACGAGTCATTGTGTACACTGGGCTCCTCCGATGATCAGCACTTCCTGGAGGTTCCTGGTGAGAAGTCCCCATGGAGCAGGAAGGAGGGGGGCTGGCACAGGAGGGGTGGGGTGTGTGTGGGGGGGTTGTGGGGCCCGCGGGGATGCTCAGCACTGCTCGGACTCGATGAAGCCCTCCTTCTCCTGGCCCACCGGCTCCACCTCCGCGTAGGCTGGGTGACCTGACCCCCGGCGGAACTTCATGGCTGGCCACCTGCTCGGGCGTCTCTGTGAGGGTGGGCGGGAGAGGACATGTGTGAGGACAGAGTTCAGGATAAAGGTCAGAGGTCACAGTGTCTTCAAGGTTAAAGGAGAGTTAAAGGCTGAGGGTCATCTCTGTCTGCAGTCCACGATTAACTACTCTGCCAAAGCTCTGTTGACATAAAATGTGTTTAGCAAAACCACAAATGTTACACACAAACACGCTTCGATGATGTGTTGTCTTTATAAAAGGATAAGCCTGGTGATTTTCTGACATATCTGAGACGTGAGCTGCGTAACCAAAGAGTGATTTTCCCTGCTCACAATGTTTTCAGTAACAACAAAAAGGGGAAATCAGTAAAGCCTGAAAAATAAGTTTAATTTTGTGTAGCAGACTTGATTTTTTTCTGATTTCCTTTTTCTTGTGACCTCATTTTCATTTTGTGACCCTTCTGGGGGCCCTGACCCTTAGGTCAGGAACCTGCTGCATAGAGCACCAAATCAGTATTAGTCCAGTTCAAAATAGCCTCTTACAAATGCAGATACAGTGCCCATATGTTTTAGGAATTTATTAAGCTTGTTTTAAAAATGAATGTTTTTAGAGATTTATGTCTCCAGCAGGGCAGAATGAATTCAGTCTGAGCACCACAGACATAAACTATAAAACTTAACAAGAGGAGGTGATGAATGCTCTGGTTTTGTCTGATGTAGTTTACGCCAAGACGGTGCTTCACTTTAGCGAGCAAAATCCAGATCAGGGAATTTCTGTGACTGGTAATGACCCTGCGATGCTGACAACCAACCCAACTTTAAACATAAGGAGCTGTCGCTCGTCTGAACACCACTCAGCGCGCTACACTTTAAACAGCATCTACTCATCCTTGGGGAATTCACATTAATTCACATTAAGAACGACTATGTGCACCAAGTTTCATCATCCCCCTCTGAAAATCATTATCCATATTTATGAGTCAGGAATTGAGGAATAAAAGAGACTCGTCCCGAGACAACTGTCTGTGCAGATGGCGTTGTTTTTATGTAGTCGGCCAGATACTTTGGAGCAGACATCATCATGACAGACATCTTCTCTTACTATTACACTGGAATGTCTCAAGGTCTGAGAAAATTCTGCCTCCTCACAACTCAATGGAGTTTGTACACATTCCTGACTTAATAACCATATTCTGGCAAATGAGGACCGTCTGCATTTTTAAGAGATGAGTTTCTTCTTATGAATATTGGGTGTTCAGGCAAAAGAGAAAAATATTATTGAGGATTTAGTTTCTCAAATGTCTCAAATTATTCCATCATTCTTTAAATCTTGTACAGTTTATAAATTTTTTTTTACAAGTATAGACAAAGTCGACAACAGTCTCACGCAAGCTGGAGCTTTCTGTTCATATTACATGATCATCCTCGGTAGATGAAGTTGCCGACTTGTCACAGATTGTACAAATTTGAATTCTTCTGAGCACTTCAAGGACATCTCGTCTGTTTAAGCTTAAAATCTGAAATTGAAACTTCAATTTTGACCTTGGTAAAGCAGGTGACAAGATCAGCAATGACCTTAAAATCTCAAACACTCCAGAACAGCTACTAAAGATCAAAAATCATCCCGTCATACAGGAGTGTCACTACACACCTCGATGAGGAAGAGGCTGGCGGCAGAGGTGGGGTGGTGGTAGATGTAGACGGTGATCAGCACGCCGGCAACCATGATAAGCATCACCAGCAGGATCCCCAGGATCAGACCGGTGTGTAGAGGGTGTGTACCTGGCATCCTGCCCACAGTGCTCTCTGCTGGTATCACAAAAAACCAAAATCATAAAATTACCTTTTACAGCCTTTTATACAGAGATACAGATGGTGTCAGAGTGTTCGAGCACTGCTGGGGTTAGTGATTTGCTTGCATGCTTAAAATACTGGGATTTTTTAAACTGCAGTTTCAGTGTTGACCAACAGGGGGCACTCGTCATTCATCAATACCCTGCTGTCTTACATGAATCAATATTCCTTAACATGGACATGCTTGTTGACAAAGTTTTGCTAAATGCCAACACTTTGAAAAAAAAAAAGACATATTTGATCTGGAAACATAAACAGTGACATTTCGACTGCAAATCCAGCCATGTAATGTATGTTTGAGTGGATTTAACAGGGTTGCTGTGTCTCAGAGAGGGAGATCAAGAAAACACTTCCTTCACTTTGAAAGAGAAAATTCAATGTTCAGGTTGAGACAGAGTATCTGTGGCATGATTGTTCTTTCTGTTTCAGTATTCATGAGCAGTTCTCCTCTTGAGTAGGAGGTAATCCCACGCCAAGGTTAGCAGTGTATGGTTGTGATCGGCGGAGGAAGCAGTCCTATAGATGCCGATACTGAGTCCCATTGTATCCTGCAGATATGGCACTGCAAACTGAAGATGCTGTATATAGCGACTACATAATAAGCTCGTCCTTCAGTCAACACTTGTCTTTAAAGCACTTTCTCAGATTCATATAGGAGCCTCAAATTCGACCTAGCAGGTGATTTGAGAGGTCTTTTGAAGATGATAACAGTGCCCTGTGACCTATTGCCAATCTCTGTTTTGATCTATGGAGACAAAAAAAAAACAAGAGAAAAAAACAGCAATTTTTCAGCTAGAAGAACACACAGAATAAGAAAAGAAGAACAATATACAAAGAGAAAGAGTGTTGGCTTGTCCCAGCACAGACACGCTGATCATAGCGGGAAAGACCTAATGAAGTGATTATGAAACAAACAGCATGGATTCTGCCTCCATAGCTTATCTCACACAGATTTATAGCAGGTTCAGCACAGATCTGTTTACCGGGCTGCAGACTCTATGCCCCCCCACCCTCGAGCAAACTCTCCCCTAGCCTCCTCCCTGCCTTTAATTAGCAGCTATAGCCACCGCCGAGCCTGTCGGCCAACCAGCCTCTCCCCTGGCTCCCTGCCTTATTGATTTCCAGCACAGAGAATAACCGGGTGGTGATCAAACCTGTCCAGTGTGTGTGGGCAGACACTGTGCATGTGTGGTGCTGTAAGTCAGTGGAGCCTCAACATCCACTCCAGAACAGGAAATCTAAAGAGTTTGATTTCCTGTGTTGAAACATCATTTGTATACTAAACGATATAAATGATTACCTCCAATGTGCATAATCCAACTGAGTTTCATAACTCAGCTTTTATAATGCCATTTTGTTTTAAGTACAGCGTTTTCACAACAGCTCTCAGAGAACAGTTTTAAATGCGGCAACCGAGGAGCCCTACTTTTCAGAGAAAAACAACTTGGCAGAGAAAATGACATGATGACATTTTTAGCTATTGTGCGTAATCCTCAACATCACAGTCTGAGGAGGGTTTAGTCTTTTTTCTTTTTTGTTTTCTCAGAAAGACATTTTTCCTGTGTTTATCTGTCAGTGCTACGGAGTCCGGCAGCCATGTCTTGGTCAGCTGGAAGCACAAACGATGCGACAGGCCGTTAGTCTGCCGTGTTAGTAGGTTAGCAGGGGGCATGAAACTGAGCGGGGATGTAGACACAATGAGAAATCAACAGCCCAGCAGCTAAATAACCAGTGGGAGGTAAGTGGGTCTCTTTAAAGCTCTGGAGGAGCCCGGCCCTCTGAGTTTCATCTGGACTCTTCTGAGTGGTACATTTAATCCTAAGAGACGGCAGAGACAAAGGCTTCAAAATATCATGTGTACTGGGTCATAGTGGGTTGCTGACAGTCAGCACATCTAAAAACACGTCTTCAGCAAATCGCCCTGAATTCATTCTCCATTAGCTTTGTCCTTATGACTGCTCAGACCTAAAGAGAGTGGGTAAACACTAATGGACACCAGAGCTCTTAGACAGCGGTAAAATGCATTAGAGCTTTTGGGTGAGGACAACTGAAACGAGTGGAAATCCAGCCAACCTTTTCTTTTTCAGCTCCACTTTAGTGCCACGATGGCAGAGGACAGGACACAGGAGTCCCACTGTTCTCTCACTTGGCTAATGGGTTTCAGGAAACTAACAATACAAACTAAGTGGACCGAAAATTCAGCCTCTTTGTGAGTAGGTGCTGAAGAGTGGTGGTGTTGAGTAGACACTTCTAAGAAACTGGCAGATATGAGCTGAACACATCCTGGATCATCTAGAGGTGGACTGGCATAAAAAAAGACACATTTTAAAATCTCTGATCACTGTCTGATTATTCACATTTGCACCAATACCTGGTGATTATAAAATGTGCTTAAAAGCAATTTGTCATCTTTGACTTGAACAATAGAAATTCATGCTTTGTTTTTTGTTTTGTTTTTTCTCGGTATGATAACCCTACTGCCTTCCTCGCAATTACTTTTCACCTTGAATAACATTATTGCCGGATGCGAGATGAAAAACATTTAGATACATGAATAAAAATCTGAGATGTCATCACACTGCGATGCACTGCTGCGACAGTGCTCGAGTGATGGGATACATGCAGCGTTTGTGTAATGAAAGTGTGATAGAAGCTGCGCATTTCCAATTCCTCTCAAGCAGGAAATTAAACATTTGAGAGGCTATCTGCGAACACTGATAGAGCTGGAAATCATTTCAGAGTTTGGGATGTTTTTCACACATTAGCAACTAAAGCATGTTGTTGCTTGGCACGACTGAGAACACTGCATTTTGGAGGTTATGCATACTTTATGTGGCGTTTTGATCAGTCACTGTCAAATAACCCAGCTCTTATTCTACAAAGGTCACAAAAGAACTTTCATAAGAACTTGTATAATTTATGATGAGTAACAACTGACTAATAGGAAGTTTGTAAAAAAATTGACTTTCAAATGTTGCGTTATGACACAAACAATGCCAGAAAATGGCGTCTCCACAGTGTAAGAACCAATTTACAGTCCAATTTTAGATATTTTTGCTCAAATAATGAGAAGAACAACATCTTATACACCTAACCTCAGTTTACACAAACGTAACAAACTACTTTTAACATCAAGTTAAGTTTCTTTCTCTCCTACAGTTTCAGAAATATGTGGTTATTTAGCTGAACATTCAAAAGAGTTGGCATTTAAAAGGCCACTGTATCTTTTATGTTTTACTGATTTGTACAGCTACCTCAGGCTTATAGGAATATATCCATGTCTCACTGAAAAAAACTTGTTTACATGTCTCTTCGGCATATTACATTTGTGACTTTATGTAATATTTTTAAAACGAATTATAGCTTAAAGTAACTATAATAAAACTTTTGGACACACAGCCTCTGCTCTCCCTGCAATTCCTCACACACTATAATTGATCGCTGCAGCCCACAGAGGACAGTTAAGCATCATAGTCGGCTGCTGGATAAGGTTTATCAGCTGACTGAGCCACTCGTCCTCCAAAAAGATCAAAAAGCAATCAGGGACCAATACCTCAGTGGTGGAAACAAAAGAAGAGGAGGCAGACACAGAAACACACACAGCCATAAAAACAACAGGGAGTAAAGGCACAGTTCAGCAGCAGATATGGCAACAACAGTTATTGGCCGCCACAGCAGTGAAAGGCAGGGACCTACCCTGGTTGTCTCTGAGATGCAGAGCGATCTTTGTATCATCTGTGTGGAGACAAAGAAAGAAAGAAACATGAGCATCAGACATAATGATCAATATTTCTCTTTGTAGTTTGTTTTTGAAGCTCTGACAATATAAACAACCCCCCAAACGTCCCAAATGAGATTAGGCTTCTTTCATTAGTGAACCATCTTCCTTTCAAGATGAAATTCACTATACTTAAGATCTGATTAAAAATGTATGTTTTGAATATAATGGTTCAGCATGCATAATTCAACACATAAAAGCAGTCTGGGGTTAACTATACATGTGAAATATGGAAATGTAGCATGACCCACTTCTCCTCGAAGGGTAGCAGGCATTTACACACACCGTAGGATTCACATTATGCAAATTCAGCACATACACCACCAGATATATTTCACTGAATGATTTAATTCAAAAGGATTTTCTGTTGCAGATTTCAAAAGAGTGAATGCATCCACATTTTGGGGTCGAAAAATGAATCATTAAATGAGATACAGCACTGTAAGAGACCGCAAAAAAATTTAGTCCGAGTCAATACCACACTGGAGTGAGGGTCAAGGAAAAAAAGCACTAAAATTCTGTTGTACCAGGGTGTCTATCTATATCTGATTATTTCACACAAATGCCTGTATTTGGATTTATACTGGGAGTGAACAGAATTCATCTAGGCAGCTTCATTACATACATATACTGTATGTATTAGTTAGGGTGCTCATGAATTTTGCAAAATAAGGTATTTTAACAATGCACCTAAATTATACAAATATTAAATCATGAATTCATCATTGAACCACAACAACAACAAGAAGAACAACAAAAAGTAAATGTATGTATAAATAAAAAGCCATGTGACTTGTATGTAAGATTGTGTTTATAATGGAAACAGGCCCAGATGAATTTAGAGTTGGTCTGAAAGGTATAAAAAAATCTTTTTCTAAATGGAGATTGTCCATGCAAAGGAAAAGGTCAAGATGAAAATAAAAATGGGAGGGCTGCTATAAAAATCTACAAAGCTCTCTTGCCCTTTTGGGATTCATGGTCCATAACTTCAAGCAAATAACGTTGGCTGAGGCCAAATGTCCATCCTCCATATCTGCAGTCTGAGCCCTCGCAGACTTTTGTCATAACTACAGTGACATGTTGTTCACTGTCATCACGTCAAGACTGCTGGACCACGGGGGGTGAAATTTACTGAGAGACGGGTCCTCGTGTGTTTCTAAATACTACACCTCTCTGGAACTTTATAATTTTCATGAAGGCAGGATTTATTGGAGGTCTGTTGTATTAGACAGCATTAGCTTTAGCTTTAGCTAGGTCTAGCTAAATAATAAACTGGCAGCAGGCATATGAAGTTCAGTCCATGTCAACAGAGTGAGAGAGGGCAGCTAAAATTTCCATGTTGGGTTTTCCCCCCACCCACACATTTCTCTTTCCCAGTTTGTCTCTTTTATTTTAACTTCCTCGTCCAGCTGCAGGTTGTGAGCAGGAGCATGAGCCTCCCAGCCTGCACTGTAACCTGAACTTTGACCCCTGCAGCTGAAGAGACCGGCGAATGTTGGGAAAACTGATCCTCTGTACATGTCAGACAGTCAGAAGACTTTCTCTGTGTTGACTTCACAACAAATACCACAGCATGACCCCTTGACCTCCATGATACTACCACACACACAGACCAAACACATTCCCCTGCTCTCCTTTTGGTTCTCTCGCCACGCCCTGGTTTGATCTGTAGGACCACTCGTCATGCAGGTTTCACAGTCCTCCCTGAACTCACTGCATCCATCCTAAACCCATCGAGCACGACCAACTGCAATGGAGTGTCCATTTAAATTCAGCTCCCACAATGGAGGAGCGACAGAGAAAAGCTTGGCTACTGCCTCAGTAAGTGATGAAAGTAAATACCTTTTAGTGAAGATGAAATAATGGAGAGCCCAGGCCTGAATGTAGGAAGCTTTAAAAAGCTCAACAATAGATGAAAAATAACATCAACCAGATAGGAGCAGTGCAGGATAACACTGCAGACGCTGCACTCTTGCACTCTTTAAAACTTGAGATTTAGTAAGTAAGCAAATTTAATAGCACTTTTCAGAACAGTAGCTACAAAATGCTTCACAGAGAGAGTCAAGGTGAGTGGGTAAAAAAGCAAGGAAACAGAAGAGATGGACTGGATGAGAAAAACAGGGACACACACTTACAAAGCAAAAAAAGAGTGGAGTTATCTCATCAAGAAATTGCCAGAGGAAAAAAGCTAGTTTTACTCAAGTGTTAAAAAATGTGCACATATGGTTTTTCAAGGACTTTGAGGGAGCCTGTTCCAAAGTCAAGCAGCAACAACCCAAAAGTACTATCCCCTTCAATTTTTGTTTTGAATTCAGCACATCCAAGGTCAAAGTCTTGATCTTGAAAGCTTTGACCTTGGAGTGAAACGTCCTTTAAGCGAGCTTTCAACATGGATTGTTTGCAATGTGTCCTGAGCCAAAACACTGAGTGATATTGTTTTAACCATCATAACCACAGACTGGGCTCTTGTTCCATTCCAACACCCCTTTAAGGATTAAGTCTGGTGAAGTTCTGTGTTTCTTATCGTCAATAAATCCTGTGAAAAGACTAAAACCATGATGAGCTAATCATACTAACAAGTATTGTCTGTGTATCCAAAGTCTGATATATCTTCTTCCTCTGTGCCATAGAGCTCCAGTGGTGTCCAGAAATATAGAACAACAGCAGTGTACTTCTCATATTATCAATAAGAAATTCTAGCCAATTCTAACACTTGCACATATTCATGCATTTTACCATTTTTGCAATAACATATTTATCTTTGTTTACCCAGTATGTTTTTTATTTAATACTGCATGTTTTTTTTACTTATTTGTAAGCAAGCCAGAGACATGATTTCATTGCTTTTTGATAGCAAGCAGAATATCTCTGAAACTGAATATATGAAATCTGTCAGATACACAGATATACACTGAAATATACTCCCACATAGATGGGGTCTCCTGTTCTTACAAAGATGCAGTAAATTCATACATCTTAGGATAACAGTGGACGTCTGACATGATTGGTTGTCCAGGGCAACACAAACAGTTACAAGAAGACTCAGTGGAAAAGACACTGCATACAGCACAGTGTGCTCTTTTAGTATTGATCATATAAACAGTGTGTGATATGTATGTTGACACAGTGACACGATGTTACCTGAAACTTATGACTTATCATTTTGATACAATAGCATCACATCTGGAGTTGATTGAGATAAATCCCGTTTCATTATATAAAGTGCTCAAGAAAGCTATAAAAAGGGAAATGAGTTGAAAATTGGCACAATAAATTCAGCCAGCTCATAACATTCACTTCTCTAGAGACAGAAAAAAACAGAAGTAAACAAACTGTGCAGGACACCTTGGCCATTGTCCCATCACCAGCAAAAAATGCTGTATGCGTCTTTTCAAAGAGGATTTGCATTAGATAAGTCTGAGATTATGATGCAGTGTGGTTTGGGTTGGTCACCCGCTGGGGTGCAGCGAATCATGTGCTCAGTACTTTACACTGCAATATCGGAAGAGTGTGACTTACCTGACCTTTGCTGTGTAATACTGACAGGAAGAGAAACTGAACACTTTTTACACAATTAAAAAGAAGAAGGGAAGCACATGATGACTGACACATGAAAAATGTTATCTTTGGATATGTATCTAAGAATATTGTATTATTATGTTTCCTTGTCACGCAAGATTTGTAGGCAAATTTGAGGAATATGTACATCTTAGTTTCTTGAGTTAGCATCATTTAATATTTTCCCTACAACATTTGTTGAAATGACTGTAACTTAACAATGTCTCTCGATACTTTCCAATTTTCCAATTACTCTGTCTGGGGCATTCAGCCCAAAGTCCACTTATTCCTAGTGTAGAGGCAGAACTTTAAACACAGGACACAAATACAGAGTTTTATGTTTGAAAAAGGAAAATACTTTTCTAGAAGCTGAGCACTGTAGCTTTGATCAAATGTTACTCGAACAGGAGCAATCGGTTGCAACGGGTCAGTGTATGTAGGGCTGCCTTAAAATAAACTGCAGCGCCCATTTTTATCGTCTACAAACAACTATTCATTTGTGACTTGGCAGAATTGACTTTATGACCAGTTTGCTGCTAACACAGCTAGCTTTCTGAGGCTAATGTGTTGCTAATACAACACCTTAAGTACTGTTGGGTGTATTTGACTCATTTTACTTTACTATTGATTATATGTTTACTACATCAATTATTGTGCTATTCTGCACTTTCTGTGACCACTTGCTGTCTTCAACCCATATTCATCCTGCTGCACAGGAATATATTCATGTCTAAGTGAACAACTATTATATACATGTTCTATGTATCTGTATATTTCCACTTCAGAAACTTAAGGGGAAACATTGGGGATCATTTGCACAAGTCTCCCTTCTTTTGATTCTATGTTTAACCAGAATATTAACTTTATTTTGCCTCTGTTCACTGTATTAAATTTCTCCTTTTTCCAAAAAAGACAGTCATGGGACCGAACTACAAAAGAAACCTCATATGTAAAATAAGACCTTGAAGGAGAGAGAGAGTCAGGTAATAACAAGGAACAGCTTTAAGAAAGCCTCAGTATCTGGATCAGATCGAGCCCATCTCACTAACCTCTAAAATGATTGTACTTTCCACTTACTGAGACAAAAGCCAGCAGTCAGTCTGATTTCATTTATCCCTCAAAAAAAAAAAAGAAAATTGGCCTCCCCCTCAACTATTAAAGGCAATGCCTCAAAATTAACCTGAAAACTGGTTAAGGAGAAAAACAGTAAAACGCCAGCAGATCCATCATCAGTAAAGGACGTCTTTTGGAATATAACCATTCTGGAAACAAAGATTGACGGCCAGCCAGCAGAGCTGAATGATATGATCACAGGTTGTGGGTGTATCTATTTTGGACTGGAAAGCTTTGTCCTAATTCAATCTGTATTGTTTAAAAGTTGGTACAAACACAGCTGCTGCTGCGCCTTGCTCCACTGCCTGCCATCTGGAATGAATTTTTTTTTTTTTAAATCTAAAGTAGAGAGCAGCTCTCCAAAAGAGAGAAGTGTCTTGTGCGTGTTGTAAAAGAGGAAACACGTCAATACCAATAAAGAACAGTTCCAGCAAATGCACTTCATTTAACATCCTGCCAGAAAAAAACATCCATCACCAGCTGAAGGAAAAGCTCTGGGTGCTGCAGCGTGGCCTTGTTCAAGCTCAGTTTGCCACTTTACCTTCAGTGGGGACACTGGTGGGAGGGTGGGAGGTGGAGGGTGTGTCCCTGCCTGCAGTGGCCTCTTTGCTCTTGGATGTTGTTTTGGCGACAACGGTGGTGGTGAAGGGGTACAGGTACGTAGTGTCAATGATGTCACACATCTTGTCCTTGGTCTGAAAGATGACAAATGTTGTCATGGCTGTGTGCACTGTTTCAAGACGAAAACTAATGTGTGACAGAGTACGCGTCAGCAAAAAGCATTCATCATCCAGGAAGCTCCAAACACACACACATACACACACACACACACACACACACACACACACACACACACACACATTCACCTCATCTGGGCAGCTGTTATCCACCCAATCTTGCCGATGGCGGTCAAAGCCACTGGAACATCTGGGGGCAGAGGGAAAATCAGTCAAATAGTGTGTCTGTCTAATAGTTGTTGACAAAGCTGCAATAAATTATTATTTTGATTGCTGATTGATCTATCGAGTATATTTTTCAATCAATAATCTAGTCTATAAAGCCACAGAAAAAACATGTCACTGTTCCTCAGAGCCCATGGTGACATCTTCAACCCTCTTGTTTTGTCTGACCAACACTGGGACCATTGTTGCAGAGTGATTTTCTATAAAACTGTTGCAGCTCTAGTCTGAGATATTTCAATCTGCACCAAAATTATTATTTTTTTGGGCTTTTAATGCCTTTATTAGATAGGTATAGCGAGAGAGTGACAGGAAAGTTGGGGAGAGAGAGAGGGAATGACATGCAGCAAAGGGCCGCGGGTCAGATTCGAACCCTGGCCCACTGTTGTTAGGACAAAGTCTTAATGGTTTGCACTCTACCAGTTGAGCCACCCCCTGCACCAAACTTTAGGACCAACAGTCCGAATGGGCACTGCCATCTCTATACTCACACCACCAGCACGGCTAACAAAGAATAGTCCAAATTAAAGGGACTTTTAGTCTGTAATATGGGCCCAGCTCTAAAAATGTGAGATCTCACATTGCCAGTGATACAACCAATAGCATCTTTTTGTTAGACCATCCTTGCCTGGTAAAGTCTCCAAGTCTCCACACACCAACTTTATAATACAGGGTTGCTTTTCTAAAATAATTTTTTGACTGTAGTTTTATTCGGCAGTGGTCAGCTGAGTCCTCCGTTGTAATCAAATTGGAGATGCAGCTATCACAGTATCTGGTATGCATTATAACAGGCTTTCTGTTGATGTCTCAGGCTGAAGCAGTGATTTTCTGAAACTTAAGGAAGCTTCTCCAGAGCCACAGCATACAACAGTTTTCACAAGTTTAGTAGCATTAGTAGTAAACTGATCTTGAGGTGCAAAAAGGGCCCTTTAACAAATGTGAGGTGTAATTTCACCCATCCTCATTGCAGTTGCATATATGACTTCTTATGTTATATAACAACATATTTCAGCTTTTTCTTCTCTTACTCAAGCTGAGAAGCAAACATCTGCACCTCCAACTCCCCACCTCCCTCTGAGGAGTGTAAGGAGGGAGCGGCGGCTTTGCACAGTATGAAGATGTAGGATATGTGTGGGGGAAGTTCAACGGGTCATGGGGCCATCGGATAAAGGGTGCAGTTGTGTATCATGGCCTGAGACTTCTAATACCTGAAAAGGCAGACAGTAATTGAGAAGGCAGCAACTAATCCTCCATGCTGTAAATGGAACAAAATTAAAACTCACCCACTGGTGAACTCACCATTGTTCTGTATGTCTAGGCCCTTTGCCACAGTATCCTGGCTGGAAGGACAAGTTAGTATGCAAAGCAGCAAACCCACTCGCAAATAAAGTGAATTTTAAAAGCTTTGGTGCTCTGTAAATCATTTCTCACTGTGAGAGGGAGATGTATAGGAAAATGTACACAAATAAAAACAACCCATGGCTGACTCACAATGTGCTCTGTGCTGCAAGGACAATATGAGTCCAGTAGAGTCTTAGACACCTCCAGTAGGCCCCATTTCTCTAGAGAACATATTGTTATGGTAATGACTTTATGTGAAGGAGTCCATTTTCATCTTTCTACTTCTCTAATCATCCCATTCCTTTTACTTCCACCCCGAAAAATTCAGCCTCATCTGTTCAATCAGCCGAGACAGATTCCTCCGCTTAATCCTCCGCTGACTGCTCTCCCCCCAAGAGAGAGGTGAGGGAAGCAGAATGAGATGCAATATTACCGATGGGTCCTGGTCTAACCTGTCCCTATTGGGAGCTTGTGTTTTGTTTCCTCTCAATGGCATCCATCTCAGCTCTTTGCCATAATGCAGTGAGCCACAGAGCTTTTAATTAGAAATGGGTTGAAGGGCTTCATTTGAATATAAATGAGCCCATGAGGGAAAATATTTCTCTTCAGGTTTCCCACATGCGCAGCAGGATGGACAGAGTGCATTACCGGGTTTCAGTCCCACTTCATGAGACGCCAGCAAGACAAACAAGCAGTTATTCCTGTTACATGGTTTGCAGTGGAAAAAAGGAACCTTGTGCACTTACTATAGTATTGTACTTAAAGTTGAATTCCTTCATTTTTTTAATACTCTATCTATTTTTTTCTGCACAACTCTCCTATAGATGCATCACAGCTGTATTAAATCACTGCTAATGCAAAATGATCAACCTTACTGCTGCAGCTTTGAACAAAAATGACTTCAGTTGCTAAAATACTGAGCAGCTTTTATTGTGAAGCTGTCATGAAACAAGACAACGGTCATTTTCTGGATTTTTTTTGTCGGTATATAATTTTTTTTTTTTAATGGAACGAGATGGAGCAGCCAGCATGAGCTACAGGATGAAGAATTTGAAGAGGCCGACACACCTCCAACTCCTCAGCGAGATAACCAGCTGCTGTGCAGGAAACTACTCACGTCATGTGCGGCATGAAATCAGATCGCAGTTGTAATTATTTTTGACTGACAGCTGCGCTGTAAACAGATACACAAGCTAGTCTTCTGTTTTTTTGATAAAGCAGCTGCTCAAGTAGCACTTCCTGTAGAATTAAACTGCATTTGCTGTTGCTGAATCAACCAAATCACCATTTTATCGAGTCATTTTAGTCTGAAATGGAGTCAAGTTTTACTTTCTTATTCTAAGTGAAATAAATCTGCTGGTGTAGTAAGAAACATTGCCACCTGTTTTAAGATCAAGACTTATTTCTATATAATTTCTTAAACAAGTGGATTTTAAAATAAATAAATTATAATATAATTTAAAAATTAAATTATACAACACAATGAAATTGGCCAATCAGCTTTTACTTTTACATTTGTTCTTTTTGTACATTTTGCTGATGACATTTCTGGTCTTTTACTTAAATAAGACATTGAATGCAGAACTTTTGGATGTAACAAAGTATTTTACACAGTTGTATTCCCACATTTACACAAGAAAAGATCTGGATATTTCTCCCAATGCCGATAGTTTAGTAGATTTGTGAGCCTGTGATCGCGTCATTTCTCAACATAAAGGATGCAATAACAGTTAGCTGGAAGACTAAGACACATTAAAACTCTAGATTCATCTCCTTAACAGCCATTAATTTTTCCATGAGCTGAATTTGCGATGCTCACCAGCTGCGTGTTTTAGGTGAACAAATCCCTGCATTACCTCCAAACACATCAGTGTTAGGCTGAACAGGCACTTATGGTGCACTGTGAGTCCACTTGGACGTCTGTCATGCTTCATTAACCCGACTCAGCTGCACACATCAGCCACAGCAAAGTGATTCAGTTCATAACTTAGCATGAGAGAGGCGCTGTGCTCTCACCTTCCCAACACTTTACATAGTTCATTAAGGTTGTTCTCTTTAAATGTCAGCGCCTTTCATTAACCCCGGAGCCACTGAGGCCGCCACGGTTTTTAATTAGCGTGTGTTTAAAGCATGTTTGCCTTTTTCAAAGGAAGTGTCTGAAGGATACAAAGGGCAGAGCAGTGCTGAACAGACAGATATTAACACAGTTAGAAAGCTAATTAAAACGCAGCTTAATGAGATCAGTGCTACAGGCGTACAGTATCTCTCCACAGCGTCCATAAATTGCTGTGAGGAAAAACACATCTTCATGTGGCTGTACTGTAAATGAGTTTGTCTCTGTCAAAGGAAGAATTTAAGATGCAGAGCAGAGGGAGAGTCAAATCCAAAACCCCATGTAAGTCCTAAATAACTAATCTCCACGGACAGAGAAGAAGTGCTGCACATTTCTCCAGTCAACCACGTTACTCACAGAATGAATGATGAGTCCAAAATAAAAGAGTGGCAGATTAATATTTGATGCAAAAGGCGTTCAAATGCAGCCACGTCGCCAACAAAGAGATAATGGCTTCTCCGAGTCAGACTGAATAAACCCAGACAACAACCTCCCAAAAAACATTTTCAGCAAATAATGGCTAGACACTTATCAGGGCAGTAAACATCTGTTGGCTTCCAAGTGGAGACTTTCTTAACTTGTATGGATAATAACACAGCCCTGCTATCTCTCCATAATGTATTCCTCTCTCTGCCTTTTTAACTCAAACTTTTCTACCCGCTGAAACAAAACCCACCACTGTTCACATTTCAGCTGTCAGGAAATTCTAGGGGGCAACACTAACACTTCTTTAGCAGCTCAAATATTTACTTTAGTTTGAAGTGCAGGGAGAAATGAAGGATAAGATAAAAAGGAGACCAGAGGTTGACAGAGCAGGTGTGAGTTGAATGAATGTTAGAATAAGCTGCTGTAGAGTGTGAGTAGCAGTACTACTACTTTCCCATTCACTTAATAGACTAAAAAATGAATCATCATCATACTGTATATATGAAATGTCTGCAGACTGTCTGCACCACAGCAGGGTGTTGTTTTAGCTGAAAATATGCAAAATCAGACCCTCTAAATTTGAGGGGTTAATCCTGAGAATTTCTGTTGTTGCATGCCAAGCATGTTAGTTCAGTGTCCACAAATTCCTTGATTAAAAAGTTAATAACCAAATAACCAAGCAAAGCAGACACAAACTACTTTGGTGAAAAATATGCAGCTAAGCAGTAACAGTGGATGCAACATTGGCAACTAATATAATAAATTGATCTTTTCAGCAATTTTACAACCAAAAATGCCTGAAATTCTTTGATTTGATCAGATTTGCTGGTTTTCTCGAACCTGATGCAGCAGATCATTTGTTACATAGAATCGTCTTGGAAGGCTTTGTTGGACATTATTCAGAAAAAGAGAAAAAATAATTGGTAGATGATTGGGTGAAACATCTGTCTATCATCTTCTATCAAGAGCTAACTTCTACCAATCGGATTCTGCATCCTTCCCATTTTTTTCACTACCAGCAGAGCCAGATGGTAAGTCAAACTCACCGGGAGAAGAACGAAAACATATCTTCCATCAAGAAAAGCCTTCAGTGCCTTTCTTTGATCTTCTTTCCATATAGAAATCGCTGCAGTTCTGATATAACTGAGGCTATAGCAGCATCTACACTAACCACTTTGGGAGCCACCATTGTTGTAGTTCTCGCTGTTGTCAAACCTAAGACACCCCATAGCTGACAGTAGTTCATCCCTGATTGGTCCAAACCACTGTGGTTATGCAAAAAACCAATGGCCTGGAGGCTGGCAAGATGGATTCATGCTTGCAAGAAATCCTACTTTATATTCCTGATTTGTAAACTGCACGATTAGTTTTTGGACTGTCTGTCAGACAAGTTATCTCAAGATGTCATGTTGGGCTCTGGGAAACTGTGATTTTTCATATTCTAAATCATTAATTAAAAAATAATCTGCAGATTAGTCAATAATGACGATAATCATTAGTTTAGAACCAGTGAGAATGTGTTGGTAGGGGAGAAGTAAGAGGAGTTAAAGTGTCTATATATCCAACCTGTTGAGGCGATGACACCAGCTGCAGTTGAAGTTGATCTGTGAGGAGATGCAGGTGCTGCAGCTGGTGAACTGGAGACAGGCTGGAGAAGGGAAAGATCAAAACAGGTCAAACATGCTATGTACTCAATAACGTCACGGACATACAGCAGAGGTCCTGTCTGCTGGAAAGTCTCATAATGATAAGGAATTGACCAAATAACACTGAGATCCCCATGCTGTGGACAGTGTTATGACTGTGCCAACAGATTTTACAATAAATTCTCCTTACTGGGTAGAGGCATCATTTCCACAGCTGTGGAATTGGTGATCTTTGTCTTTGTCAGCTCCACACGGTGATATTCATAGATTGTCCTCCGTCTCACGTCTGTAATTTGGAGAAAGAAGGGGGCAGAGTGAGAGCGCGAACAAACCATCACACATCTTCCACCAAGAGATAAAAACTGGGACAAGTGGTCCCTGAATAGGAGAGGAGAGAGAGCGGGAGGCAGAATCGGGTCATATGGGATGCTACCACAGCACTTTATTTCTCCCCTCTCTTTGTGCCCATGTGTCAGCCAATGACTTGGCAATGGACAGTGGCAATTTCCCCTGGGAGCTGATATCAATCAGCCCCTGTTGAAAGGCAGCCTTCTCAGTCATGTGTAGCAGCAAGTCATCAGCTGGGGCAAGATGGAGCGATTGATTAGATACATCATTGACTCTTATTGCTTTCTGGCCCTCATATGGGCCAGAGTAAAATGGGCTGCTTGCTTTTGCTGGTTATGCATCTTCAGTGCCGTCAGTGGAAATAGAAAAAGAGGAGTATGAAATACATCCTTTGTTAAAGTCAAAAAGGGTCTTCCAGTGCATAATGTTTTAACAGACAGATAATAATTCCTCTGTGCTGTTGATATAGTGGTTAATTTAAACTGTGATTGGATTTTTATGTGACTTTCTATACAGGAGTTCTAGGAATGAATCTGTAAATCTGCAGAATAAGAGACTGTGTTGCACTGCAACGTGCAGCATGACATTGCTCAATACATGGCATCTCTTATAGCACTTGTATTTGCTCGACCAATGAGCTACAAAATTGAAATTCAATACACCAGACTATGGCTGTGCAACATATACAGCCAGAAGTGACTTTAAATTCTCATTCATCATATAATATTACCATCTGGTGAAACAGTTTTAAAGTTAAAGGAACAGCTGCACATTTATGGCACAGTCACACAAGAAGATCAACACCACTCTGACATCTTTCAGTTAAATATGAAGCCACAGCAAGGAGAAAATTAGTTTAGCTTAGCATACAGACTGAAAACTGAGGAAAACAGCCAGCCTGGGAGTGACAAAAGGTAAAAAGGCACTCCTTACACATCACATCTCATTTAATCTGTACAAAAGCTGAAGCATAACTATGACAAGTTGTAGTTAGAGGGGTTGAAGTGTTTAAGAGTGCTATCGGTCTTTAATTATTTTCGGTAACAAAAAGTATAAGAATAGTTTCCAAAATTATCAAATTAAACCTCTAAAACAATCTGAGGTTATTTTTCTGCCTGATTGATTAATTTTCGGTATAGGAGTTGTTGACTAAGCTGGCTCCAGCGTTGCCCTTATATGATGGGATGTTGTTTCCCTACAGACCTGCTGGGTTTGATTACACATAGGACAACTGATCAAAGCAGAAGATGTGAGCCAGCTCAGTCTAACCTCAGAATAAGACCACCCTTCCTTCCCTTCATCTCCTCCCCTGGTGACTGGCTTCCTCTTGCCTCTAGAAAAGAGATTATCAGGTTCCTAATGACATGGTGGGGGCCATAGGAAGGTCAGTTCCCCAGCCTAAGGCTGCTCATGTGTGGGCAGACCGTGCAGCCTCGCTGGCCTCTGGTTGTCAGGTGGAAAGAAGCTGCGAATAAAATCCAACAAAGCTGAGTCTTAGCCACAACAAAAACAACAACTTATGAGGATTTAGCTACCGGCCAATGATTCCATCAAACAGAAGCTGGTTTGCAAAAGTGTGTCATCAATTACACACAACAGGGTCACATATCATAACATCACATCCAGAGAGGATCCAGTACCACTCTCCTCAGCATGTACAGTATTGTATACATATCTCTGATGACATCGCAACAACATGCTGCCTCTTATTCCTGTTCACCCGTATCAAAGAGCTGCATGAAATGTGATGTCAAGCCATTGAGTTGAACACGGACTGTGAAATAATGGCAGGCTCACACTCTCCTCTCATCAGACAGACTCTCAACACTCTGGATCTTTGTAGCTTTACATAAAAATTTCCAAGGTGTTCAATCAACCTCTTTCACCTCATGATGACGCTTTTGACTCTTTGATATTTCCAATATATTATATCACAATGTTTCTTCTGTTGCAGCTGTGAGTCAAATTAAATTATTGAGGATTAAGCCCTAAAACCTACAAAGAAAAACAACCATATATTACACATATATAATCAACAGCTCCAGTCTTGGCAGCATCCAAGGAATGAAGATTATTCATCCAGGCAAAAGCAAGAAAGATATGAAAAAGGTTTTTTGGCTTCAATGTAAGAATAACTCACTGTGACTGATAATGTATAATCTAGCCTTGGGGAGGTAAATTAAAGCCTGGGTCGTCACACGTGCTTGTACCTGACCTGTTAATTACACACCCCGGCCACAAATCTTCTCTCTCATCTCTGTCTTAACTGGATGTGCTGTGGGCCTGCTCTGCCTCGAGGCAGTGTAAAATGTTTTATTTGAGCTTTTAATCTAAAGCGAAGCTACAGTGGGGTTAAAAAATGACCCTCTGGTTTCCATGGTTGCTATGCAGTAATTGGCTGCAGAGACACTTCACAGAGTTGGAACACTTCTTCATGGTACAGCCTGTAGCGACCATAGCTTTTCTATCTACTTTTCACTGTTAGGTTTCAGGCTAAATACACTTAACAGAACAACAAGGCAGAACTTCTATTCTTTACTTATTTTTTAGCTGAATAATATTTCTCTACAAGAACTGTCCCCTCAGCACCGTCTTTACCCACATTTCTACTGTATATGCTGAGTGCAAGAACAAAGAGGGACCTAAGGTCACACATTACAAACTGAACCTTCTGGTTGTGGGATCAGATGAAGTGTCTATGGAGAACTGAGCAGCAATGACATTGTACTTTTTCATTAAAACTGCTGATTCTTCATTTTTCTAAAGGTCAATCCCTATCCGTCTATGAGTACTCTCCCATTAAAGCGCCTTTCTCTATTATTTGCATCGATGTGATGAATATGATTATGAAACGCCTCTGATCTTACTTGCAGCATCCTTTGCTTTCTCCACACAGTTCATGGGGCACATCAAACCCTTTGGACTGACAGGATGCAAATACTGCCCTTTTCCTTCAGACGCTGACACGAACCTGTGCTCTTTACAAATATCACCTGCTTGTTGCACAGTGAGAAAACACAGCCTTGTTTGTAATAGCAGCTACAAGTGTTTGATTTTGTTTATGGTGACCAAAGGCAGCCTTAGCAGTTGACCATTCTCTAAACCCCTCCCCCCATGCAGAGAGTGTCCAATCATAGCTTAGCAACTGTGGTAATAGTAGGTTTGTCAGGCTTTGGATTTTTCAGCATGTCAAAGCAGTGTGGTAGGATGATACTGAATTTGGAGGATGAAAATACAAGAGCAAAGGTGTAAGGCACTGATTAAACAGTGTCTTTGTTAACTCCAACTAAATCTGCAGTTGTTAGCATCCCTGGCTAACTAACTTACTACCTGCAGTAGCTGTGAATGTGTCCTGGATGCTAGTAGAGTTTAGGCTAATGTTAGGTTTTACGGCTTGGGGGGAGATTTTACGACAGAAACCTTAGCCAGTATTAACCAAGGTAGCGTTATGTTTGCCAAACATGTTGGTTTAAGAGAGAAAAGGCTTTTAGGATGAGGACTGTTAAAGTGAAAACATACGGTTTGCAAAAATGAACAAGAATATGAGACGTGAAACATCTTAATAGGCTTACAATAGAATTTCATAAAACACTCATAATGCTATTAACAATAATAACTGCCCTCTATAATAATCATCAGATGTGAGGATGATGACTTTTTGCCTGAGACCTATTAGATATAGGCTCAGCCTATTAGCACAATATCATGCATGTAGCTGTTAAGTGCCTATTTAAGACCCTTTTAACCTGGTGTTTTATAACAACTCAATGAGAAACAATTAATAGTGAGTTTAAGACAGTGTTTTCAATCAACTGGATGTAATGTTAGTTTAATTGCTGGCTATAAATGAGAAGCTGTTTTTGTCTTCCTTTGTCTCAAGTCAAGGACCCAATATAACAGTATATCAAGTCGTAAATCTGCCCCCTGTTGTTGTTGTAAACTGCACAATAGGAGAAAGGTTGACAGGCTCAGGAAAGTGGCCCTGAGCAATCTCCACAAATGTTCACACTTTGGTTTAATGTGATACATAAATGAGGTCAGGCAATCATTATATTAACTGTATCTGAAGAAGGTCAGTTTCAGCTGTTTGATCTCTCCCCAAATGTGATTTTAGGTGTATTTAGCATTATAGTTTTTTGAGAAGTAGAATCAGTGTTGTGATAATTTCCGATGGATTATCAGAGCAGAGGAAAGGTCTGACAAGGATGAAGGATGAAGAGGAGAACGCACACTCCTCAGAGACATCATTCATGTTCAACACAACACCTCAGTCTCAACCCGCTTCCATTCAGGATTTCGTCACTCCACATCCAAGCAGCGGCACACACTGGTTTCATCATGCTGTGTCAGAGGCATCAAAGACAGCTTGGTTTATGAAGCCTAGGGGGAGTGTGCTAACAGGTTCAATATACAAAGCTGTCAGTGGGAACTGCAGCTTTCTTAAAGATATTTTGTAGAAAAAGCCTTTGGATAATGTCAGATACCAGTCCAAATAATCTGGAGAGCTGTTTTACTCTTAAGAAGAAAAAAAAAAAGAAAAAAGATATTAATTTTGACAAATGCATGCTATCCAAATTTCATGCATTCACTCAAAACTTTTTAAATTTTACTGAATAAATCACATTTGACATCTCTTTATTGTGGCAGGCTTTGAGTAAGAGTCCATGAAAGACAGGGAGTCTCTCTGTGGATACAAAGGTTTTATGTGTCTCTCCTTTGCTCACATTTGCTTTAAATTTAATGGGCCTAAATTGCAGTAACTCAAAAGCAAATAGGAGAGGCAGATCTGGAGCTGTGCCCACAGCTCTGCCTGCTGCCCACTGAGAGAGGTGGAGCAGTGCTGGAGAAGAGGTGGTGACAGCTGGAGCTACAGCACAACATGATGAGGCTGAACTCAGAGCTATGAGACACTGTTAAAGGTAAATAAAAGGTCGGTCTCCTAAATGATTTGGGAACATGATCATCTTCGGACATATAAGTATTTTAAAAATCTGACTGGATTGACCGTTCACTAAACCCTGTCCCCTTAGTTACTGTTGCTATGGTTATCAATACAATACGCAATCCTAACTATTCAAATATGGAGTGTCAGTCTTACAGCCCCTTGGACATTCTTTATGTGGAGAAATCCAAAACTCAACAGACCTATTGTGCCTGCCAATGGTTGCTGAACTATGACTGGACAATGGCCATTCTGTTTCTTGCATTTGGATTAATTTAGAATTTTTTCTTCTGGACTAGTGTGTACTTAAATCTAAAACAGTGTGTTTGAGACTCACTGGGTATCTGCTGGATCTTGTGGACCACCACAAAGGCATCAGACAGGCCCACCTTCACTGGGTGATTGACAGAGCTGATCTGTGACACCTCAACAGGGATCTGAAATAGAAGAAGGGAAAATCAATTACCAGCACCATGACGATCTGTCTGGGACAGGCTGAAAAATAGAAACAGGCCACACCATTCTGACAGCACCAACCATTCAACCAATTTATTACTATCTCCCACAGGGATCTGCTGAGGCACTGTGCATCTTAAGCAAGCATATGGATGTCTTTGTTGTTGTTGTTGTTGTTGTTGTGGGGTTAAACTCAGTGGCTTGGAAATAAATTCTTAAAGATAAAGTGAGATGAAGTCGACAGGCAGCTGCACTGAACAAGCCTTGACCAAGTTTCACGTAAAAAGTATATGCAGAATGTGCAATAGCTGGTAGGCTGCTCTTTTCAGGCCAATAATAGCAGTGTAATGAAACACTTATTAGAAAATCTAATCCAGCAGCTTTCAGATCAGCTCTTCTAATATGTGAAAATAACAAATTACCTTTAGCACAGTCTCTGCTAGAGATAATATTTCAATCCTTTATCTTCTCTCTGTTCAATTAAGTTGTTTTTCAATGCATTTCTGAAATCTGAAAATTAATTAGATACCACTGGGATAATACAATACTAATACAAAAATTCTCTATCATGCAGTGACCAAAGACTTGTAACATAATCCTAAACAGTGCTGCAACCAAATCAAATGGAAAAACAGTACGAGAACAATAAGTCGTCATAAAAGCCATTATTTTCTTATGTGGCCAACACTCTTCAGTATAATGACCAAATGAAAACATGTGAAAATGGGGCCCCTTTTTCTCAACTGTAAAGACAGGGGCTGTGGTGAGTGTTAGAAATGACAAAGACATATTAAAATGTCGGACAGAATTAGAAACAGAAGGGAAGCGGATTGTTAGAGCTGTGTGATTTGGGGACAAGAGGAAAGTGAGTCATGTTTTCTTATGACTACATTACAGCACTATGATGATGAATGAATGTCACTTTTCTATGAAATGTCCCAGTAAACCTCAAAAAAATCTAGTGTAGTTAGAGTTGTTTTATTGTAATGTAGAGTTTAAGTTTGCTAACTTTGTCTCAAGTATTATATAATAACTGCTTCTGGCAGTGATTTATGAACATGCTGCACACAATGAAAGTCTGAAGATGTGCTTGTGAGAGTTGTTATAGTTGGTTTTCCTCATTTTTGGATTTTTGTTTTTTTGCAGTTTGAAAATGCATATTTGGCACTAAAGTTCTGGCTTATACTGTATGCAGGGTGGGCATAGTTGGGTCAGAGAGAGTGTTAAAATCAGAAAGGGGAACGGACACAAAGTAAGAAATATACTGTGTTAGTCAATGACAGACTGAAGGAAAATAGTCGATGTAGAGAAATCTGGTTCCATGAATCAGTCCCGACCTCTTTGTATGCAAAGACGATCCTCCCAGTGTTGTGTAGCGTGGCCTGGAAGGTGAAACTCCCCAGGTTGTAGTTGTCCTGTAGGTGGACGTGGTCCCACTGCACCACCAGAGCAGTGCCTAAAACCAGAACCACAAACAAAAACACATATAGTTTATTACCACATGTAAGACAACATAAAACCACCAAAAGGAGAACACAAGTGTCACTGATATTTTCTGTCTCCATATAGCTGACACTTTTTATTTTTTTACACCGACTTGTTTTTCAGTGTTTTTGAAATAGTATCTCTGCTGTCTCAGATCGAGCGTGAAATGAACCGCTGACCGGTTATAGACTCCAAATAGGAAGACATCAAATGTAACAATCACATTTGTAAGGTGATATGTTTTTGAAGGATTATTTCCTGGCAGAGACTTTATTTCTCCCTGTGGGTGTGAGGTGATTGACACTGAAGTAGTGCGAGCACTTATTTGAAAACACTCCACTGGAACAGGATGAAACTGCCATAAAACTGAAACTTTTGACAAAACCAAATCAAGGTGTGGTGGTTGCTGTGACGGATTCTGTAGCTCTGGCAATTTTAACAACAGTAAAAAGTTTTTCATGCTGTGCAGGAGCGAGTAACAGCGCTGTGAATGATTTCTTCTTAAGGTATAGGAACTTCACTGGCTGAAAGCGATCACCACCACGGATGAATTAAAGCAGGAGGGCAACACCAACGTAAAGGGCCAGCACACCCATTTACATAAGACATATTTTTTCACCGCTAGTGGTATCTAGTCATACATATAGTTATGGTGTTATTTGCTCAGGATTTGATATTTCTGCTTCCATGTCAATATGATGTAAGTGAATGGAATTTAATTTACAGTGCTCACAGACTTAAAGGAGCTCTCTTCCGCCGACTGTGCCTGGAGTGGGTGGTGGTGATTGTTGCTTGACAAGAGCTTCAGCCATCGTTGTGTTTACAAATCAAGAGGTTATAATACGCCTTCAGGGCAGTTTGGAGGCTACAGCGAGTCGCTATTGGAAAGTGACAAGATGGGCCAGGGTAGCTGGTTAGCATGCTAACTTCAGTAGAGGAATTTATGTGATAGAGATAAAAGCTAGTGGCGTTGCTTTCCACCACTGGAGACAGCTCTTGGCGAGTAAAAGCATGAAGTTTGATGCCGGTGCTCAACGTTTCCTCTAGACTGGTAAGTAAACAGTTGTTATTGCTAACGTTGGCTATGTAGCAAAAGCAAAACTTACAACTGTGATTGGGTGAAATGACCCTTTAAACATGAGGCATCACCAACAGAAAGCCTCCGACACAAATGAGGAGTGGACTGCTTCTGAAAGGCAGACGGGCTATTTATCCCACTTGACCACATCAAGTCAAGTGATCATTAGGTGATGCCTTCATTTGGGGGATGTACTAAATTAGTGCCAGACTTCATCTCTACCCTCCAGACAGCGGGCCTCACATTACTTTTAACACTATTTTGATTTACAGTGAACTCTGGAGGACCTATTGATGTGAAAGCCATTCCCCCCTCAGAGCTCGTCATTTGGCTGTGCACCAGGGCAATAAAGGTTTGTTAACACAACTAATCAATTTTTCCGTCACATAGCCGGAGCTCTTCCACCCAAAGTAAAGACAAGAATTTAGCTTCTCTGCTGACAATTTGGAGAGCACAGGCATCTACATTTACAGGAAAGCTCATAATAAATTACATGTGGTGTATGTTACAGCCTCTGGCACCGGACATGCGTGTTTCATGTGTTAAAGAAGGAGGTTAGACAAGTTAGGGTCTGATCCGGCACTGATATTTAATATCATGTGACTAATATTATCACAACTTGGCAACTGTAGGGTCAAGGGCGGGAGATACAAGAAAAACAATTTTCAGTGTCTGGATGAAAAATGGGGAAAAAGAGATAGTATTGAAGAGTTGCTGTGTGATGCACTAAAGAAGAGGGAGTTTGAGAGAAAGGCAGTGAATAACAGAGAGAGGACAGAGTGCTAAATTGCTGCTAACTTATGGCACAGCAGGCTTACCCAGTCAGCAGAACTTAAGCCTAATACAAGTCTGCTTAAAATGCATTGAGTTCAGGAGTTGAGGCTGCCCTGCTATCTGGGGCTTCCTGGCTAAAAATACAGTGGGAGAGGAGGAGTGGAGGGAGCACACACTGGCCTTGTTTCTAATTCCACTTACAAGCTTAACATGCCATATGAACTCAAAACAAACAAAACAATTCATGTCCTATTACGCCAGCCCACCCTCGGCTGGGTGAAGTAGTTTTTAGTGTGGTTTACACCACATCCATTTTCTGAAGTTATTTCACTCTGTGCTAAGAATTACATTACTTTTTCATATTTTATTTAATTTCCCTTGGTATTTCTTACTATTGTATGCTTCCTAATGTATAAAAACTTGTTTCTGATGCACCATAGGCCTTTTTCACAGCAGAAATTTTGACTAGTCATAGTAGCAAAGCACAGGAGGAACAATGGCTTTGTTCTGTGTGGCCAAATTCACACTTGCCATTTCAAATGTCTCCAAAGTGTATCCAGATAAAATCCAATTGAGATTTACATATTGCTAAATTTATGTGATTCCTTTGTCCGGATCACAAATCTGATTGCGTCTGTTTTTCCCAGGCTACATGCACATCAGGGACGACGTCAGACACATGTACACCTTTTAAACCAAAAATTTACACCTGTGCTTTTTCTACTGTGACAGGAAGACATTTTAAGAGCTGCTGACAAAACACTTGCAATTAATCAGCGGATAATGGTTTAATAAATGCCTCATACTATGAAAGGAAGTTACAGAAGAGTTTTATAGTTGTGTTAAAATCTCAAAGCGTCAAATATGTTTTACAGCCTGTAAGTGGTATTTTTATCACAGTGCTGTCACTAGATCCCGCTGGCAACAACAGTCAAATTCACAGTCTGTCAGGTGTCGAAACACTTCACAACTCTATAATTGTGTGCTATCAAACTTCAGGACAGTTTTAAGACAGTGCTTGAGAAAGTCTTGTCCTAACCAATCGCGCCGTCTTTATTTAGCAGATTCTAATTAAAAAAACAGAAGTAAAAGTCCCGTCTTTGTGAAAATTGAACATCTAACAACAAAGCTTCACACTGTCCCTGTGAAGTTTCACACAACTTCCATCATCCTGTTTGTGTAACGAGAACAAACAATACGTCTCTGCTGTGAACGCCTCATCAAACTGCTCACAGTCTGATGGAAAGAAGAACTGACTCTTCCATAGCACAACAGACCATACGGTTCTCATGCTGTATTGGCAGGACACTGACTGATGGACAGTGTTTTGAGGAGCAGCCCAGATGAGAATCGATTGGCTGCCAGTTTGGTTAAAGTCTGATGAGCTCCACTGCAGAAGGTCACACAGTTGGTCCATCACTCTGCTGCACAGGGATTAGGTGGCGATGACTGACATGATGGATAACAACCATCACAAACGGCAAACGAAAGGTACACAGACCGAGGAAGGGCATCAATTTAGTTTAAAATGAGTAGGTAGACTTTAGGGGAATGTCAGAGAGTTCATAAAGGGTGTCATAAAACAAGGCAGCTCGTGCTAGCAGCAGTTCATTTTGGTGTCCTAAAGCCTCAAGACATATGTAGAGACAAGCTAATCAGGTTCAGGGTTTGATGATCCATAAAGTGTGTCAACAATCCAAGAGCAAATTTAATGATAGTAATCCAAAATACAACAAAAACAGTCAAACACACAAATCAAGTGCAACAAAGGCTCCTGCCAACCACGGCAGGAAATACTAAGAAATCCCTGTGGTGTAGTTTGCTAACCAGCAGCAGTTTTTTTTCTTTGTTTGCATATGTTCTGGAACATGTTACCACAGGGTTGACTTTGGGTCAGTCTATTACCAGAATAAATGGCTGGTTGAAGCCAAAAGCCAGTTTGTGCCTCAGACATCACAAAATGCAAGAGAGAACACAACGCCCTCATGTTCATGCAGCATTAGCAGTAAAACACTCTTACCGTTGTCAAAGTAGATAACAGTAGAGTTTCTGGAGACACTTGGGTCAAAGTTGGCCATTAGGGGAGCGATGTACTGTGTAGCTGTTAGCATCCGATGGACCACATCACCCGTATAGATGAACCCTGTGGGAGAAAAACAGAAAATACATAACATATAATTTTCTGTACTTTTCAAAGTCAGCAGCAGATGCTCTTAAACTGATAAAAAACACCAATGAATGGTTCGAGGCATCACATATGGTGTCGTACACATGTTTTGATAAAGTGTTTTAAGGTGGATTTAGCCTTTGGCAACAAACATCAATCTTTTTTTCCTCAACCTTTCCTCCTGCAATAAAGCTGTTATCTGATACAGTGTCCCTCAAGCCCAAAGTTAAAAACTCCTCATTAGCCCACAACGATCACTTCTTTCTTTTTCTCAGGTCTCATGCTGCAGGCTGCCTCAGCTACCAATGGTGATTAATTAGTACTATTATCTTTTATCAAAAAACAGGGGAACAAATCTGTGGGGCTTTAAAGGAATGTACTGTATACTGAGCGAGCAGTTATTTGTCATTGTGGGATTATAACCCTGGCTGGTTCTTCCCATTCCTCTACTGGTTTGCTGCTTTCCCTCCTCTTATGCATGTTTTCACTCCACGTCATCAATCACAGATGTTAACAAGAGACCATGACAACAAAAAGGAATTATCTTAACTTTTCCAATTTATGTGCCCCTTCAACGAGGCACAAATAGATCTCTCCGCTGAGAGGAACGTAATCAGTCAACGCAAACTGGAGCTGCATCATTAAGCAGCCTGTAAACATGGTTATTAATGGACACCAGAAAAAAGGGAAAATGCCCACTATTCATCACGAGGGAACAGTCTTGGCATAAAGAATTTGCCCTGATGACAAAAGAATCAAATGGCATCTTAATTTCTCTACTGACAACAAAGTTTAGCAAAGTCAGCTGCTGTTTCAAGATAAATTCAACAGTAATTCAAGACAGAATCTTATATTTTACTCTGAACAAAGAGAATCCTGGCTTTTGAGTGAGTCAGTTGCATGTATTTGATGTAATTCACCTTTGTTAAAAAAGTTAAAAGAATCATAAAAACACTCACAATGACAGTATTCTACAAAAAGTGGGCGTTTTAACAACTTTCTTGCATTAGTCAAAAGGCTAAATTTACCACTTTGCTCTTGCTGAAAGTAATGAAAATGTAAGACATTTATGATAACGGACAGGATCGTTTAAAAATTTAAGATGGATTGTTATCTTCTTGTGTATCAACAAATACATAATGCAGCCTAAAAATACAAAACAATTATGTTCGTTTTTTTTGACGGAAAAAATCTGTGAGTATCCATATTCAAATCTTTTTTTAGCATGTAGCACTGGGAATTACTAGAAATAGTTAGATGAGAAGTTTGACACCACACTCATTTCTGTATAGTAAACATGAAGCTACAACCAGCAGCTGGTTAGCTTAGCTGAGCACAAACACTGGAAACATTTAACATTAATTAACACATTATAAAAAAAATACAAATTGTTGTTTTTGCACTTCAATTTTTGTACAGATTCAATAAACAAGATCTAACATGTTAATTAGTGGTTTTGGGTGGAATTTGTTACATTCGGACACAGCTGGGCTTGCTGTTTCTCAGTGTCTACTCTTTATGCTAAGCTAAGCTAACCAGCTGCTGGCTCCTGCTTCATAGTTACCATACAGACATGAGAGTTAAATCAACGTTGGACTTGGTAAACTATCTAACTATGAAAAACTCCTTCACCTCACTTGGTCTGGTCACATGGACATTTTCAATGAAATCCTCAGCCTAAGAAATCCTTCTCTTGGAAAGTTCAAGAAAAATACAGTATAAAAGTGGCTTCCTGAGGTGTGTTGGAAAAGAAACTCTGTGGAGAGAGAAAAGTGGATTTTTGGAAATAATCTCACTGAGGCCAAGCCTCTAAATCCCCAATTCGTGTCACCATATGTCTTCTCATACAGTAGGCGGGCTATAAAAACACATCTATTACTTTGAAAATCAGGAGCAGAGTAAACCATGAGGGGAATCAATCTTCCCCTAAGACCACCCTGCTCAGAATTACCTCTATACACAGTACAGCACTGTCAGCACACACAGTGAGAGCAGGAGGGGGGAGTGAGGATGTGTCTTTATTTAGTACTGTGAAGTCCTGACTGTAGGGAACTCCACCTGGAAGAGGAGATACAGCTCTGTCGGGCTCAACGGTTGGAGTTACCATGGATACTGTTATTTTTATTTTTATCGTTTTTTTCTGTATGACGATCTTAAATCAAGAGCCACTCATAAACATTTCCAGAGCTGTTTTTATGTGCTTATCTAGTAAGTTAATGTCAGTTAATGTTGCACATCCAAGTTGTGTATATATGGCTGCAACTCACAACTATCATCATCATTATCAGTTAATTTGTTTGCTATTTTTTGGACAAATCAATAAATTTTTAGTCAACAAACTGAAAAATCGTGAAAAATGTCCATTACAAGGTGACAAATTCCTTGTTTTTAATCATACCAACAGTCCAAAGCTCAAAGATATTTAATTATGTTGATACAAAACAAAGCAAATCCTCCCATTTACAAAACAAGAAAACAAATCACAAAACTTTTTTTTTGCAAATTGCTGTTGTTGTCAATTCATGTAATTTTGATTAACTAATCAAATAACTGACTAATTGCTTTCATGGTGTGTACTGTGTCAAATAAATCAGCAGTGTGTGAGCATTTTACATAATTAGATGATAACAAAAAAATATAATAGTAGGAATTGGTGGCCAAGTACAGTACCACAACTTCTAATAATTCAGCAAATATCTTAAATCTGAAATAATAGTTTCAGATTTTGGGAAATTGTTTTTTTTTATCTGAGTGTTAGATGAGAAGATTGATATCTTTTTCATAATATGCTAAATATGAAGGCATAGCCAGCACCCAGTTAGCTTAGCATAAAGACAGAAAACTGGGGGAACCACAAAAGGCTCTGTCCTCCTCTGAAGAGCACCTCTTGAGGTCACAAATGTTACATCTTGTTTTCTTAATTCAAACAAAGTGTAATCATGCTCCATGACGTTGACCAAGAGGAACGTTTTTTTTCTCGCTGTTTGTTTACATTCTTGTTCCTGGAAGTCGGTCCCTTGCACCTCCTTCCTGATGACATCAGGCAGGTCATGAAAGCAGGCAAGTTATGATTCATCAGGGACCAACGACCAAGGTGTTGTGTGTCATGTCTCTTAGCCAAGCCACAGCAAGAATTAAAGCATAGTCACCTACTCTGACGCATACCAGTGAGAGGCTGTAGCTTCATACTGGGTGGACAGATATGAGAGTGGTATCGATCTTCAAGTCAAGACAAGAAAGCAAATAAATGTATTTCCCAAGATGTTGAACTACCAGTTTGAGGGTGTTTTCAAACAGTAAGCAGAAGAACGGTAACTGCCACTGTCATCAGAGCTTGTGATGGTTCAACTAGCCCCTTGGGGTTATTTCTCATGTAACCATGGCAGCTACAGAAACTACACCAAGGGACACAATTGGCTACACCGACTGATTTTATAGATACTGAGTTATATGAGAAACAGTATTGGAGAAACATGAGCTTCAAGTTTGCTTCTTTGGTCTGGGAAAATAAATAACATTTATGATACTACACGATTAATTGATTTGTTTAATTAATTAATCATGTCATAACAGAGGCTGCCACCAGCTGTGACAAGTGGTGTTACACCCTCCTTCAATTCAATAGGTGTGGTGGCAACTGCTGGCAACTTAAGAATCATGTTCAGGACAGCTCTGTTTCAGAGCTTGTAGTGCATAGAGTACATCAGATAAAAGCATCTGCCTGTCAAGGTATATGAGCATAAAGAGGATAAAGCATAAAGAGGCAGGGTTGTTGAGTCTACCCGCCTAAATTAAGGCAAACATAAGCATAATTCTGTGGTGAATGAAGGGACTGTAAACCGAGTCACTGATGGCAACTTTGTGGTCATATGATGCTGCAACGGCACTTTCAAATCCTTTATCTGATTGTGCAGCAATAGAAATGAGTTCCTCCAAATCAGCCACTATACATTCCATCTCATCTCATATTTACCCAACATTCGCTCAAACACGTCTCAGATGCCTTCACTTTGTTTTGCCCCCATCACTCCCTCTCCTTTCACTTTCAACCTCTAAAAAGCTTAGAAATCCCCCAATCAAAATACACAATTTGTGTGGACACACTCACAATGCCCTGCGTCGAAGGGTTTTATTTCTGGTGCTGCCTCTGCTTTCTACCAGCAATCTCCTGAAAACACAATACGACTTATTTGACAGTCTAAAGAAACTCAGACAGCCTCTCAATACACCAAAGAGGTGAGAGCTGCAGGGCACTCAGTAGAGAGGCCATTCATTCATTATGGCGCTCAATAGAGAGGCAATTCATTCACTTACAGCAGGAGGAGACTGGACAGAAGAAGAGGGAGGAGGTTGCTGGTAGAAAAACAGATGTACGAGGAGAGAGGAGAAAGAAAAGAGCTAGAAGAAGAGGTCTTATGCAGGTGGGATGGAGTAGGATAATTCTTGCTTTGGCAGGCTATGTTTATATGTGCTGCTATCCAAAAGTGCTGGGCTGTGTATGTCCAAGAAAAACATGAGTGGGAATTAACAGTCCCACTAGACTAAAGCTTCACTTTATTGGACATTGTGTTTAGACTAGGATTTGTTCCTTTGTACTGAGCTGTGTTTAATTTACAAGTTATTTTCTGTTTATCACAGCTGTTCTGAGGCCGGAAAGAGTCAGGACTGGATTTGCACACACAAGCTTTGAGATTGGTATCTAAATTAGACTGCAGCTTTTTCTGTTTTTAATTGCTGATTGTTACAAAACAATACTTAGTCAGCTTATAACCAGCCAGAACATGATGTGTTTTATGTTCCACAAGTGTGATTTCTTTGGAGTTATTTAAAACTGGCAATGACTGTCAACATGCCTGAGCAGACAAAAAAGTCAAACTTCATTAACACCCCAAAAAACAACAGAACTTCTCATCCTATTGCAGTGACTCACCACCTATTTACTCAACTCTGTCTCCTAGAAATTGTGTTTACTACAAATGTATTTTGCCCAATACATTTTTAGCGAAACATTATTGCTTGGATTATGTTCAGGGATAATGTTTTTTCAAGTAAATAGGGTTCAAAAGTTTTGTACTGCACGTGAGTTGTAGAGAGGTTGTCAGGGGGAAAGACGGGCACTTTCAGAGCAGAGAGCAGGGTTTGCACCCCGAGTCTGTGTGTGGTTAGGTTTGGGCAACAAAAGCATTTAGTTACATGTTAATAAAGTGAATAAAAGTCAATATTTAACCAAGAACATGATCTTCCCCTAATCCTAACCAAGTGCAGTGCAAGCCTGAGCCTCACTGTGTTGAAAAAAAAACATATTTATTAAAAGTATAGAAACTAAATTTCTAGGAGACAGAGTTGCTTTTCATAGGCTCCATGTGTCTATGAGCTGTGAGCACTTCAACCTACGGGTTTAAAGTGATGTCCCTTCTCTGATGGTTTTAATCAAATAGAGGCCTCCAGTGGTTTTCCAATAGCTCACAAAAAACAGATAAAGATAATAAAACAGATAAAGCACAGTTTGTAAAGCAGAAATGTTTCCTACTTTATTAATCAACTCATGACCCCCCCCCCCCCCCCCCCCCCCCCAAAACAAACTGGAGACCATCTTGTGATGGGATCACACCAGCTGCAGTGCACATCAACATGCTTTGTGCTGACCCATGAGAACTCAGCGGTCATTGCTACACTCTTACACAGCTTTTCCATCAGTGCATGGGTGTGATGTATGAATCAGTGAATGTGGCGAGTAACATAAAGCGCATCAAGTGGTTGAAAAGACTAGAAAAACGGCCGACTCAAATATTACTGTGTACTCAATAATAACCTGTAAACCTGTTTCATTACTGTAGTACACAAAACGGCCTCTGTGGTAGTACCCACCACAGTAGGTGTCTCCAAGACAACAGTTTTGCCATGATGACACATATGCAGACACACACACACAGACACAAAGGTGAAAACTATATCAGACCTGATGCCTTGGCTGATAATAATCTCTAGAAAGTGGAGTGCACAGTCTGACCCCATTTCTTTTCATGTTCTCTTTCACCTTTCCACTTCTCACACGTTGTGTATTTGGTACCTAACACACTTGTTCTTCTGGTCGACAATCTGCTGCTGGGAAACTATACTTAATAACAAGCATTCGCTAAACATGTTCATGTTTTTCTGAATTTATGTTGATACTCTGGTTGTAAAGCGTGACAGCTGGCACTGTAAACAGCATATCACAGCTGGATATCCGTCTCCACAGCTGGCGGTGGTCAGATCATATATCATCACTGATATTCACAGTCTGCGCATGTCAAGCCCCCCACACAGTCTTCAACTAGACTCTCACAAGCAACCTGTCAGTTCACCACTAGACCTGCAGTGTGTCGACAAGTCACTGTAAACCCAGGAAGTCTTTGTTACTGTAAGGTACTGTCCTGACTATAAAAAATATTCCCTTTGTTGATATTATCCACTTACTCTCACCACAACATTTTCATATATTCTGTCTCTTTTGTATTGTTCGAGCTTATACGCAGCTGTAGTCTACTGAACTGACTTTGTATGTAAGTGAATGGGGTAGTATTAAGGGGGTGTTTTGACTGTTAAGGCAGTGGTGTGCAGTGATGTCTGCCACAGTGTCACCGCAGGAGTAGGACGGCAAATAATCAATCATTTTCATCAACGATCAATCTTTCAGTTACTTTATAATCCACTGATTAATTGTCTAGTCAATAAAATTACAGAAAATTGTGTAAAGACACACATGTGTGTAAAGTCTGCACATAGTGGGTTTAAATGTGCAGGAAACTAAAAAGACGTAATTTACTAATACATTTAGCCTGAATTGAGTCTGTAAACCTTTATTAATTCAAGAAGGAGAAAGATTGATTCTGATACATATCAGAATATCAATTTGTTTCAGCAATTCTCAGAAATCAGACAAAATGACTTTTTCCAACTGAGACTTTTTGCAGTGTAAATCTAGATTTATGGTATGTAAAAACCATAAAAGTGGACTTAGACCTCAGATGTTTGACAAGGCTGCACGCCAACCCAGTCTTGGCCACATTGTTAATGTGTTTGAGGATTGGCTGCTTTACTGTTTAGAAAGTAACTGTGACTCTGAAAATAAAATAAATGTAACTGTAAGTCTGCTGCTCTTCCATCGCACTCCGCTCAGAAATTGTCTTCTGCAGAGTTTCAGCAGAGGCAGCAAAAAGAAAACTATCTGCTGAAGTAAAAACAGTGACTCGCTGACAGCAATAAAAGTGGAGAGAAAAGACGGTACAGTGGAGAGAGGAGGGTGAGTGAGTGATGGGCCCTGAAATGGGGGGATAGGAGGACAGCGTCTCATAGACAAAGCCCCAGAGGCCTGCGAGAAGCAGATAGCTGCCTCCTCCTCCTCTGTTTCCCCTCTCCTCCTTGGCCTCATCCCTCCATCTCTGTCTGTAGGAATGCAAATTCACGTTATCTCGTCTCTGCTAGTTGCGTCTGCGCCCGTCCATTCCTCCTCACCATCATCCAGAACGTCTCTACAGCCAACACAACTTTGCCAGTGACCGAGAATCAAGTGGGAAAATGAGACAGCGATGATGATAAGACACTGGACAGATATTTCTCTGCATAGTCAAACGCAGCACAACGTCTCTGAAATAGCTGGGTAAGAGCAGAGCTTTAGTCTTTGATGTGATAATAGCTGGTTGGGGTGTTGTGGTTTCGCCATCAAGACTCAAGTGGAAAATTGCTTTGCACACTCTGGCAGACACGTCTGCTGAGTCACGTGTCTAACCCACACATACACATCCTCTGATACCCCCACCTCCTTATCCATGCCTATCAGGGTGTGCTAGGCCACTTGGCAGAAGGACTCCTGTTTCCAGTCCAAACCCATTGGTCTGGTTTCTCTTCCAGTTAAGACTGATGTAGAGCTGCTGGTGCTGTGTGTTTTTGTTTTTTTTATATCCAAGTCTAGCAGACTATCCCGCGGAGGTGAGAGCTGTAAATGGTCCTGTATTAGACTGACTGGTTGGCTGGCAGACTGTTGTTGGTGGTTTTGTACAGTGGTTTGTGTCAGATGAGCTTTTTCAACCCTGGATCTTCTGATTTAGTTTCCAAGAAACAACATCTGAAGAAATAACTACTTTGTACAGTGGTCACGCCACAGTCACAGGTACACCAAGTACCAGAGACACATTCAGGCACACAAATATGAGTACACACACTCTCTCTCTTTTTCATCTCCATTTCATAAATGCCTCTGTACTCCAGACTCATTTTATAAATCTTACCACATTCCCCTCCTAAACCCTGCAGCAATAAAAACTGTCTGTGTACTGTCTAATATGCCAAGCACATACAGTATATCCAATAATAACACTAATAACTACGTTTGAGGGAGCAGAGTCCAAGAACAGTGTTCACTTACCACCAGTTGCCACGGTGATTTCACGCAGGAAATGTCCATAAAAAGGGAAATCGAAGGACAGATTAACTCTCTGTGAGAGGAAAAACAGACAAATGACCCCGGTCAGAAAGATAGAGGTAAGAGGAGAATCAGAGAAGAAACTGTTCTCATCTTAAAAAACAACTAAAGGATTTAGATCAGAGGGAAAATGTGGAAAGAAAACACTGAGTACTTTATTTTGTGGGGCAATCATTGGTCATTTCAAAGCAGGAATCTAAAACAGACTTTAAAAAACATCATCTTCAACTGTATTAGTATCCTGATGGAAGTTCACTTTGTAGGCAGGCACTAAACATCAAACATGCAGGGCACTGAAATACAATATTGGAAATGATCAGAAATTAAATATATGGCAAAGGCATAAAAATAAAGAAATTATATCAGACCTTCATTAAATCTTAAATGAGAGGAAAGATTTATGTCCTTACTGAAATGTAAGAAAACCACATTCATGTTGCATTCATGAGCACATAATAGATAGACAGATACTTAGGAAAGAGTTATGTGATAGCACATTAAAATATTGACATATTAAGTTAAAATTGTAACACTAGAGATAAAATATAACATTTACTGAGTTAAAATACTTAAATATGTCTTTTAATTTACATTTATAATACCATACGACACCATAGGTATCATTTCATCTGTATTAAAATTTTTCTGGCAGAAATTGACTTATACTAATAGACTCATATCATCCATAAACATGTTGATGAGAATGAACACATAATAAAATGGGTTATGAGGAACTACAGTATTTTAAAATTTTAAAATTCCTCTAACAACAATCTGTTAATGTAGAGTAGACCACATACGGTGTATGTATTCATTATTTTAGCCCTGGACTGAATATGTAATAGTCACATCATACCGCTGTCAAAAAATGTTATGGAGATAGACAGTCTACAGTAAACACAGTGCTATTATACATTATCCTAGATTATGCCAGGGGGAGTAATCCTGTGGCAGACCACAGTGAATCACACTGACTATATAGCCAATCCAGAGCTTAACTTTTCTACAGTCCTGTGATGAAGCTGACCTCTGCGGGCTGTGTTTTGTTTTACGACCTTACTGGCCAATTACTTTCAGTGTCAGGCCAAAGCTCTGGCAGGCAGCAGTGCCAGGAAGGAGCATGGAGGCTTTCTCCGGCCCTGTTCCCGCACCAAGAGTTTTATGCAGTTTCTCAGGACTTTAACTGCCACCACCATAAACTCTGTTTGTTTAAAATGTTAGTCTTCTGACACTATCTGAATTTCAGCACAGATGGTTTTCACTTATTTTTGCACTGTAATCTTGCAATCAAACTATCCATGCCAGATTTCCATACCTTATTTTTGACTTGGCTGGCCATTGAACTGGGAAATTCACTTATTGATCTTCTCAGATTAAGCTGAAGTCAGAGAAACCTCCCACGTCCCTCAAACAGTATTTGGAAGAAAAGCCTTGCCTATTATCCAGGACGTTCTGTGGCTAAGACGAATAGCTTGCCTTAAATTGTATGGTTCAATCCATCATTACATGACTGAAGGTAGAGGAGCAGAATGCACAATGCGGGACTCTATTTGCCAGCTATTGTTCACCCTGGGTGCTTTCTCTCTTCCTTTTTTTTTCTAAGTGTGTGACTGCCCTGCTGCCACGCCGCTCTGTCTCTCCAGTCAATCTGCTGCTGCCTTGTGTGACTTCATCTGTATGCACCTCACATGGGTCACCTGCTTGTGCTGAGGTGGAGGGAGGACAGATTTTAAACTTCACTGCAGAGAAGCTTCTTTACCGTTTAAATGTTTAAAGGAATACTTCACTGTGTTTTTTATTATTATCATTTTTGCTACTGGATTTATCTTCCTTTGTAATCTTGGTGTACACATCACTGACTAAACTAACCGGTTAGTGAGCACCAGTAGCTTCACTGATCTGATTTGCGTCATGGTGTATGTGTTTGTGCATCCACATGCAGTTTGTATTCGAGAAGGAAATCTTGAAACAAATCAAAGCATGACTGTGAGCAGACAAATGGATTTTTCTCACGGTACAAGGAAAAATTTACAACAATATCAACTTTTTAAAGTCCCCTCTGCATTAATAAAAGTTTTCCTATTGTTTCTTCTTATCAACCTTTACCATGCAGAATGATGTATGTGACACTAGAAGCTGAAGGGAAAAGTTTTCTCCGTGAACATTTTCTGGAAAAATCTATTTTGTGTGAAAAGAAGGGACCTTTGAAGTTGCCAAGATGCAAGCTTACAGTGTAAATACTCAACTCTTATGTTCAGCAGTAAGTAAATGTAATGTTTGTTGGCTTACCGCTGCTTGTCTGTGTGTGTTGGAGAGGATGCCGTGGATCTTCACTTTTTCCTTGTCCATCTGGTCAATATTTACCCACAAGTCCTTGCTCATTGGATCTGATGGCCCGTATGTTTTTGATGTGTAGTAGTTGTGATCTGTATCCTCCTGTAAAAAATACACAACAAAATGCACTGTGTGAGCAGGTTTGCGCACTGGTTTTAATATGAGGAGTGTGAAGACATGAGGTTATTCAGAAGAATGTAATATAGCTTGAAGGACAGAGCAGATATTGCACTGTGAATTACATCGATGCACTCAGTTGCTTTGTTGTACTGTATGCAGTGCAAAGAATATAAACAAATATTCATGAGGAGACATCCTGGGGCTCATCGTTCCTCTAAGCTGCTCTAAGCCACCTAATACATTGTAAGGTGCACTAAAAACAATTTAAACCTCCACACAGACAGAAAACTTTTACATGCAGTATGGAAAATCTGTGTTTTTAATTTTACTGCAGAAAGATTTACCTGCTAAATCAGATTAAGTGACAATACATTCATCTTCAATGTGCTGTGTGTGCACTCACTTTCACTCAGCTCTATAGTTTTCATTAAAGCATAATCAGCACAGGAAGAGGTTTTAATGTCTCCTAATCAAATAAAAAAAAAAAACCTAAGAAGCCAATCAACTTGTTCCACTATTAAAAAGCCCCGACCAGACTGCAAAGTCAGGAGAGCTTTTTATAACAGAAACATTTATGGACTTTTATAAGTCACGTGGGACAGGCCTGTCTGCTTTTATGTTTCCTGTACAGAATTAGGAGGAATGCGTGTGTCGTGGGCTCCTTTTGCTCGTCTCCCTTTGTGTCTAATGAGACACGTTACAGCTGAGGCTTTTACCTAAAACATTGTTAAAGTTAATGTTTTGCTGAGTGGGGAGTCGAGGAAGTGTACACTATGTCTGGCTGTGATCTCACTAATAGGAACTCATGCAGCTCTGTGGATACTTTGATATATTAGTGGTATTATTCTGAGCTACTGCACTTTGTTTTGTCAGAAGGCCATGAGACAAAACATTAATTAAAGCACAATCCTTCTCTGCTCAGTTCGTTTTGCTTCAAGGATTCATATTTCCCTCAGAGTGTTATAATCTAATACCTCTACTCAATATTCAGCTGGGGATATAAGACAGAGAGAGATAATGTTTCAGACTTAGCAGACCCTCTGAGAGACTGATAAATATCATAATTCCAAATGGAGTTCAGCCATGTAGGTGGTGTTACTTTTGATTAATTTGTAGATTTGAACAAACATTGCCTGAAGCCTTTCATCACAACTTACAGTGCAGACAAATCGTGTCAGGAGGAAAAAAAAAGGCCCCACCAGGCAGCCTTAGTCAGCACATTACTTCCAGAATAGAAAACAAGGGCACTTGTAAAAGGTGTAGACACAAATGCAAGGCTGTAAAGTTTCCTGCTAATCAGCACAAGATGTTTTTGCTCTTGTGGAGAAAGAACGAGGGAGATACAGGCTCCACAGAGGTGAGGGGGGAACAGCTGGCGGTTCTTGTCCTCAAAGGGAAGGAAAAGATGGGCAGGGGGCCATCGTCCAGCTGGGAGTAGGTGGACATGAAGCTGTGAGGGCTTTTAAACAGCACAGCGAACAGACTACAGGGAGAGTGACTACAGAAACACAAAAAAATGCACAAATCTAGAGGAGTTTTGGTGGGAGGTTGTGGGAGTCGTGTTTCTTTGAATCAGGCACCAAAACAAGCCAGCAAGTGAGGTGAGGCAGTCAATATCAATGTGTGAAAATAAAAATATGATGTGAGATTTGCTATGGCTGCTGCACTGGCTTTTTTTCTACAGCTGTTGGGACGAGAGGACACAAGGGCATTTTTAAAAGGCAGAGAGCAGAGTCTTTTGAACAGTGACAGCATGACTGTACCATCTTGTACATGTAGTCCAGAAAAGCAAGTGACCTATAATGTATTTTAACATATATTTTATACGCAATTTGAAATCTGTTTGAAATTAGTTTAAGTACATTTTTGCAGTGCATTTGAAATAGATTTTCAAAACATTTACAGTTGGTTACCAGTACATTTGTGATGTGTATTGTCTGCATATTTTAATTGAATTTTGAATGCAAAAAGGTATCTTGTTAAAGTATGTCAGATATATTTTCACTCCATATGGGACCCACATACACATCTCTAGTGGGGTAAGCTCCAATTGACCCTCACAGACTCTGCAGGAGGGGAGATGTCTGAGCTGCACTGAAAAGCTTAGAGGAGACTAATGGAAGATAGATGGGCACATGATGAACAGGAGGAGAGGGGGACTTTAACCTTGCCACTCAGCTGCAGTAGAAAAACCTGCCCTGTTTGCATCTGTCCTTCATGACGTGAAATACTAGTGGGGGAGGAGAAAACAAAAATTGTTGTTGATAATGGACCATTTTCTGTCTCTAGAGCACAGAACACACTGCAGAACAGATCCATTCAGTGTCCAAAGCCCATCCCAGACTCACTCTCCTCTGTCTCGGGCATTTAGTCGAGCTGCCCACCACATCAATATTGCATTACACCGAGACCTGAATATCTTAGGCTGACATTTTTTCACATCTGAATGGCTCTTTAATACAGGAGAGACCTTGAATGAAAGGAATTTATCGCTTTGCCTTTATACAATTATTCTGGGTGTTTTACTGAAAGAAAATACAATGTTAAAGCTGCTACTGATGAGGTAGTCGCGGCAGTGACTCACTGACGTTTGTCAGAAAAATAAAGGAAAAGTACACTGAAAACTGTAATCCCTTCAACCACAACTATGTCATTGCTCCTGAGAAAATAAAATTTCATGTAGGCATGAGAACTTGAGCTTTGAATAAATGTTCCAATATGTTGGGATAAAGCTGCTTGTCAGCCAGCCTTCATTTTCCTAAGACGCTGCACATCCAGACATGTGGATGTACACAGACACACACACACACACACACACACACACACACAGAGTACACAGTTAAATCAGACTGCAGTCTGTTTGAGAAAGCATTAAAAGGACGCCATCGCTCATGTGTGCAGCTCTTCATCAGCTGATAACGTCTGTGATCCATTATTCATTGCTCCGCTCCATTGCCTGCCAGTTGTAGCAGCTTGCTGGTATTTGGTGCTGAAGCTCAGCAATGTGAATCACATACTGGTCTGAGATGCACCACACTATTTATGACTCCTTTTCACAGGTATAGATTATCTAACATGAACTGGAAGTCTTCACAAAATCTAAAATGTTGGACCCGATCCCAGAGGGATCTGTGGAAAACAAATTAAATCCCTGCATAAATTAGACTTCAAAATGAGAGACCTGATCGAAACAAACCTGAACAGACTTTACAGAGAGAGAACAGCTACACAGGCAGCAGGGAGATGTACCATCTACAGCTGCAACTAATAATACTTTTCATTATGGTTCATCTGTTATTCATTTTCTCAATTAATCAATTAGTCGTTCATTTATAAAATGGCAGAAAATGGCAGAAAAAATGCTCATCACAGTTTCTCAAAATCCAAGGGGGCGTCCTCAAAAAAAGACATTCACTTCCTGTCACTAAGATTGACAAAACCAGAAAATATACACATTTGAGAATACTGGCATTCTTTCTTTAGAAAATTACTCAAAATGATGAATTGATAATCAGATTAATTGTCTGTGGACTGACTGGTCAACTGATCAACAAAGTGTTGCAGCTCTGTGAACAAAAAAAGAGCAGCAATTACTTTTGAAGCATATTTGAAAGACTTATTTTCGCCTCCTGCAATATCAATAAAACATTCTGTTTTCTAACCAGTAGTTCTCTGTAATCTGACATTAATGAAACCCCCCCCCCCAAAAAAAAGGTGTAATCTGGACCTGTTTTGGGTCTGGTTTCAGGTTGGCTCGGGCCGAAAGAGGATTTGTGAAGAGTGAGGAGCTTGAAGTACAACTAAATTATTACTGATGAGAATTAAAATGCTCCAAAACTGTTGGATCGCTTGCAAAATTTGTGAGAAATACGATCTGAAGACTTTTAAGTTGGATAAATAATAATGTGCCTGCGTGGGAAAGTTTCAAAAACAACTAAAATATGGAGAGCGTAAAGCAAATAAACAGTCTGAGATGAATCTAGGCACCTGATGTATAATTTAAACCTTCCATGAGTCTGTGGCGAACATCTCCTGAATTGAATTTTCAAGCTGCCTGACAGGTTCAGACAGAATGTGTGTGTCTGGTTGTACTTGAAAGTGATGCTCAGGGACGTAGAGTGCACTACACGACATACATGTATTCACAAGCTCACTACCTTTGCTGTCTTTGTTCATCGGAAGAAACGACTACAAACCAAGCTGACCCACTGAGAGAAGTCTACAACCCTTCTGCTACAAGATGATGCTCGGTGAGAAAGTTAAAAACAGGAAAGGCTGGACACAGACTGAAATTGTAGCAACTGTGAGTTCATCTGTGGAGCAGCTTCGAGCTGTAGTAGCTGCCTGAGATGGTATAGCCTTACAGAGTTTAAAAACTGAACAACATAAAGGAAGCAAGCATCTCTTTCCCTCTGGGAATCTTTAACAAACTCCAGACACAAAACAAATAAAGGGAAAAAAAAAACTCATTTGCATTCGCTGCAGGCTTCGAACGCAGACTGTGTGTGGTAAATGTAAAAGCAGCGCTGGGAATCAAATGAAGTAGTGGAAATTAGCGAGATGAGCAGCTTGTTGCTACGCCGTGTGAATTCTCTCCCGTAAGAAATGCACAAATAAACAGTGAATGCAGCGAAGCATGTAACCCTCAAAGAGCCTCCTTAGCTGTAAAGTCCCAGCCATCGCCTCATATCCAATAACAACTATCCACCATAAACCACACCCTTATTACTTCACATCAAAGCAAGCTATACAAACACAACAGCAGCAGCAGGATGGAGAGACCCCCCAAATACTAGTATGCTCTGTGCTTTTATTGGCAATGTAACATGATTGACATTGGTTAAATTATCAGGACAGGCTGTGCTTTAGTGTAAAGAACAGCTAGGCGTGAAAATGACACCATCAAACCTACACATTATTCCAGAGGGAACATAAGGAGTTATATGTCTCGCTTGGCTTCACTTGCAGTGTTGCAATATGATGCAGGATTTGAAAAAGAAACCGTCTGTACAATCTATCATCCACATGTAGCTGCCACAAGTCCTCTGCCTGTGTGTTTGTGTGGTTTGCTTGTTCTCCTCGTAAAGATAAGACTTGAAACGCCGCCACCTGACAGCTGTGGCGACCTCTGAAATGGAGCTTCTCAAACTTGGGAGTCAGGACCTCACGTTGGCTCGCTTGGTATGCAGGTGATTTCTCACACTGAGCACGTGTTGACACAGAAAATAGCACTTGGTGTTAGAGTACAGGTGATGAAAGCTGAAATATAATCCAGGAAGTCCAGTTCAAGTAATACATCAATAAATTTAAAGGGTTAGAAGATAACAAAAAGACAAAGAGGTTTACGACACTATGAGGCAGGATTGAACTTTTCATTCACTGTTCCGATGATCTCAAGGTAAACGGCCATTTGCTTTATGAAGTAATCTACCAGAAATGTGTGTATGAGTGTTTTCAGAGTGTTCATTTGGCCCTACGACCCTGTGTTTTTTTCCCAGAGGCCTCTGCATCAGCACCTCAGCTGTGCCAACACAGTGGTTTCATCAAATTGAATAAGGAGCTGCAGTTTCTGATTGATGCTGTCAACAGAATGGTTCATCCACTTTGCTGTAGAAGTGTTAAAAAAATCATAAAAGCTCTTAAATCCTGCAAACAGTACTTGTGTGTCCTGGTGGCACAATGGTTAAGGCACATACCACATAATGTCCACAGGTCAGTTCAGAGTGTTTCTCTGTGCTTGTGCAAACACCACATTGCCAAAGTATAAACACCAAATTACGCCACACATACCCTCAGTTTACATGACAACTTCACAGTTGGTTTATTTGGGACCTAAAAAGAAAAAACAAGGCCGTGATCCAACACAAGGTTGAGAAACTGCGGTGAACCAGCACTTTGAGAGATAACGAACAACAAAAACACGACCGTTAACAGCCTCAAGCCACCGCCGACAGCATGTCTCGACTAGCACAGGTTTCACCTTGTTGGACAAAAGAAGCAGTGATGAGACCTGGTTTCAGTGACACTGACTCGTTCCCACGGTTTGTTCCAATCCTATTCTACCTTACAGCGACCTGAACACACCTTTAGCTGGGAGCCTGTTTTATCTGGGTTAGTGATCCAGAGGGAGATACAGACTGTCACAGTCATTCTCAGGGCGTCAGACAGTCTGTCGTTAAGGCCACTGTCATAAACCTGCATGTTGAGATGAGATCAATCTGTTGCTGTAGACTTTCATGGTCATGGCACCAATTAACCCAACCACAGACTCACCTCAAAGCAAAGACAATGCAGGAAAGAGACAGATTTCTTCAGTTCTGTAAAGTGGAAACTTGATTCATTTAAAATTTGGATTTAACACTGATTTAACCAAACACAACTAAGATGGTTTAACCCACCATAAACAACTCAGCATTGTTAAATTGCTTCTCTGTTGCATCTGTACATGTCTGTGTTTTTTTTTTTTCTAGAAAATTAGTCAAGCCTGCTGCTACATGGGAAGAAACTTCAAAAGACTATAGCTCACTACGGCCTCAGGACACCCTGTAATTATCAGAGTCTAATTCTTCTTGACAGGGACTTTGGTCGCAAATCACTAGCTACAGTAGCTAGACAAAGCAGGTAGATGGGAAGTGCCAAAAAAATAATTTATGACACCAGACAACTCTTGGAATGTGTTTACCCTCACAGATTGAGGATATACGGCTTTGTGAAAGTGTCTAAGGGCAGACCTTGACTTTAAGAGGACGCTGTTCCTCCTTCAGTGAAGAGAAGGCTGTTCTTAAAACCATTCAGCTCACTGCGGGGCGGAGGGTTTCAGCTCAGTGTCTGCTGTTTCTGCCCTCTGAAAATGAAGGCTTCTCTCATGTCAACAAAGTGTTGGTGGCAGGTGAGGGGATGTGTGTGTTCCGTGTGTGCGTGTTGGGGTAGTGACAGGAGGAATGACAGGGTGTTTGTGCTGTGGACTGTTTCTCCGTTCGGCAACAACAAATAAGCGTCAGAGAGGGAAAACTGTGAGGGAGGACATGTTGTTGTTAGTGTGATGACATATGAGCATGCATCTAAGCAAAAGTGTGTCTGTGTGTGTGTGTGTGTGTTGAGGCGACATCTGAAGTGGTATGCATGTGTTTATGTGTATATAGTATGAGTGTGTTTACAGTTGTGTCCATGAGCGTGTGAAGTTTCAAGTGGTGAGTGTATATGAGTGTGTGTGAGTGTGTGTGTGTGTGTGTGTGTGTGTGTGTGTGTGTGTGTGTGTTTACAGCTGACGATCAAAGCTCCCCCCCTTCTTGCTGAGAGACTCGAGGCTGTGAACCTGAGATGATTAGAAGCTGCAGGAAAACTTAACGAGCCATCATTTCGACTGAACGCCGCAATGCTGCGCAACGACCAAAGGCGCCACAACAAGGGACACTGGTGATGCCTTTCATTTACATAGACACAAACACAGGCCGGACCCCGAGCATTAATCTCCAGCAGGTCCACTAGCCCCTAGGAACTGTACAAGGCCGGGTTAATTTCCTGTTTCATCCTCTCCAAGGTCACTATTAAGGAGGATCCAGTCCCACACAGAAGGTAGATGAGCACCTGAGGGCTGTTCTTAATTTGATATAAAATATTCATCCTTATAGGCCCCTCCTAGTCTTCTTTTTCATTACTAAACATCCACGCTTCTAAGAGGATTTATAATTGCTCCAGGGAAGTAACCAAGGAGTATTTTTAGGTACGGCTCAGCAGAGGACTTTATCGAATCATTCTCTTTATATTAGCTGGATTCTGTACCAGACCGGAAGGTTTATTGTGCTATCCACATTGTTTTGCCGCACTGATCTGAACTGTCACAATAAAGCTGGTCTAAATTTGGGCTGCTGGATGATGGCAAACTTTGATTCTGTTTAACTAATGTGATTCTGATCATCAACCCCAACCATTTGCCTCCATTTCATCTTTTTATTCCTTTGTCAATCAAAATACAGCATAGCATATAATATAATTCATGCTGCATTATATAACATAAGTCTTTTCACTTTTTAGAAGTACACTTTGTATTCATGTCTTTCTATCACTGTGATTCCAGTTGCAAGAATCACCCAAAAAATACGACGATCCACTGCAGCAGCTAACATGACAACAAGGCCAAGAACAAGACAAGGCCAAGATCAGGAATGAACTTTAAAACTCAATTTTTGGGCCATAATAGATGAAGAGCTCCTGAAATGCACAGGAAAAAAATGGAAATCTGAACGTTTACATCACTTTAACGACTACTGGGCAGACAGTAAAAGCTCCAGTACAGCTAATAAATGGACCTTGAGGCGAGATTGTTTTGTCAAGTGAAAAAATCACCTATTGCAGTTGTAGCTGTGCTGTTGCGTATTGCATATTAAAGGTTTTGACTGGTCATGGCTCATGTCACCCAAGACGTTCAGTGGAACATAAAATAGAACAAACACTTTAAAAGCCCCTGATACCCACACAGTTTCACAGTTTCCACTTATTTCTTTTCAGGACTTTGTACAGACTCTGTGGTGCACCACTCGGGATGGGACAAATTACACCTTTGAGGAGTCTTGTGACCTCACATATTACCCAGCAGTGTAACTCGGCCCATCTTCAACCTGAGCTCTGTTCAGCCAAATGCATGAAAACACCTGTGCAGCTGTGCAAGGCCTTTACATGTCACATCATATGGGATGGATGGTGGCAATGAGAAAGTTAACCATGTTAATGGGTTGAGTGCTCATTTCAATGGACCACTCAAGAAGTTTTGTAGTCTACAAGTACAAGGTTTAATAATGCGAAACAATGGATTTTGGCTGATTTGAAGCATCCACGTTCACTAGGCTTTCATGCATTCTGCACCATGAAACACCAGGTCAGATACATCAGGGCGAATTTGTAATAGCAACGTTGTATTGCACTTACATAAATTTGGGGAACTTGTAAGAAATGGAAGAAAAAAGGCAGAAACAAAACTGAAAAATCCTAGATGCTACACTTCCCATCCCACTTGATGGCATCTTTCATTAAACCCTCCCATGTCTTTCAAACTCCACGCCCCCAGTTTGTAATTCAGGCTTTCTGTTATAAATTTATATCTTCCAACCACCAGCAAAGATAATCCTTGATATTATCAGGGTTATTTTCATAGACTTTTGGGAGCCACATTATCCAGTGTTTTCATCTGCACTCATGATGAGTAAACTAGTCTTCTGTGCAAAAATCATTAGACTACCACTGTGTGCAGCAGCAGTGTAGCAATAAATTCTGCCCCCCCTGAAAAACTGTTAACACATAAATAACAACACACAGTTTATGTGATGGGTTGGTGTGAATCATCACGTACCTCTATCTGGGAGCTGTTGTCTGTTTCCTCCGCTGAGAGCAGGCCTGGGAACCCTTCAGGCTCCTCCTGCTCAGGCTCCTGGTCCTGCTCCTGACTGGCCCTGTTACTGTCCATGTTACGAGGTTTTGGGGGAACCCATCTCCTCCACCGGTGACTGTAGAGCTTCACGTCCACTGCTGCATCCTCATCTCCTGTCTGCCCCTCCACATATGAGTAAGAGACCGCTGAGGGAACAGGAAAAGAAGGTGTGAATTACAAAGAACATCAATGTGAGGTCCAAAGATAAATCACCATAAAGTCGTAATTTTATGTCCATAAATGTACAGTAGGTAACCACAAACAGTTTAATTTAATCCTCTATCCAAATAAGCTTTTAACTACTGAATCCTGTCAAACTGAAAGGAAAATTTGAAAAAAAAAAGTTTATTTTTCTTGCAAATCGGTGAGTTGTGCAAGCAAAAATAATTACATGCCACAGTATTTTTTACTATAACTAAGGCACTAGTCAAATCACAGAGGCGGGAACTGTTCAAGCCATTAATCTTGTGCTGCTCCCTCATAATTCACTGTCTCTGCTGACTTTTCTCATTTCTTTGGGGAAAAATCTCTCTCTGCCTGAAACAGATGCACATTGGGAATGACTCAGCAGCCATCACACAGACCAGTGGGCCACAGTCATACCCAATCATCCCCGTCCCAGAGTCTGAAATGAGACGCTGGTGACAGGTGAGAAATGGTACTGTGTTAATGTAAACAGAGACTTGATTAACCAAGCCCGAGACAGACTGCTGGATCAGGGGTGAAATGTGCTGCGTCATTATAAGAAATTATGTCCTGAGCCGCAATGAGTCAGATTGACTAGCCGTCCTCCAGGCCTGATTTCCTTCTCTGACTGACTATCGAGAATTACATTGATGATTTGAATCGCTGTGTTCAGTTCAGTGTCGCCTGTATTTTATCTACTGTGGCTAAACACATCGCATCACCATTGAAATGCACATCAGTCAGCAGTCATATAACCATATAATGCTGGTACAATGTTGTGTTTGATTGTCTGTATTTTTGCCTTTTATGCTAAATATGCACCAAATTTAACATAACAGCCAACATCTGGTAAGAAATGAGTCTGAGCTGTTTAAATCTCCTCTGAGTGTCTCCTCCTGCCCTTTATGATTCACCTTTACTGCGCCTTAACATGGAAAACTCCCCATTTGGGTCCTCTGTTTTACATTTTCTGTTCCTGCCAAAAATCATTGTTTTTGCAAAAGTTTGGTTTACACTGTCCACTATGACAATCGAGGTCGGCATTTGAAGATTTTTCCGCTCTTTGAAAAGCTCCATTTTTGGGTGGAAAAATGGCAATCTAGCATGAAAGGCAGGCCAGAACATGGAGAACAAAAATGCATTTTCAGATTTTGCTGGCACAGTTTAAACAGAGCTATGCAGCTGTTTTTTCTTTCTTTTTTCTTTCTTTTTCTTTTTTTTTTAAATTAGTCCCTGTTTGGTGTGTCTTTTGCATGTGGGTGACATGATACATACATGCATATATTCCTGTCAAAGGTTTCACAGTATGCCACTGATGGATGGTAACATACCAAGATGTGCAACAATGTGCCATCAAAGACAGAGAAGAAAAAGGTATTTAATGTATTTAATATGGTCAGGGATACACAGAGTGAGTTATTTTTTCAAGCATTTTGTTAGGGAGAGGGAGGGGATGACATCAGTAAAGGGCTACGGGTCAGACTCGAACCCAGGGGGCTACCACAAGGACTAAGCCTAAATGGTATGTGCTCCACCAGATGACCTCCCAGGGCGCCCCCCACACAGTGAGTTTTGGTGAGTAACGGTGAATTTAAATATTTTTTTATATCATTTGCTCATTAGAAACTCCACAGTGCACCTTTGCAGGTTCAATACAAAACTTGGCAATTCCAAGCTGTACATCAAATGTTCCTGCAACGGAGTTATATCATGATTGTTCCTATGTATTTCGCAGCCTGTTCACTAAGCTTTTTACCAGGAAAACATACTGTTAATCGTGGCAGACCTCACAATTCTATTTTGAGCAATCAATGAAGAAATTCCCTTCTCTTGCAATTAAATATCTGTGATAAACTTAAACTTGACAAAGAATGCATGTTCTCCATTTGCTTACATGAGTTTCCCCAAAATCACCCGGATTAGAGATGTTAAATCTGCTGTAGGTATGAAGGAGAGGAGGCTGTTCATCTGCTCGTCCTGTGATGGACTGCAGGCTTGTTTCCCTGCCTTCAGGCTAATGCTTGGCATGCTTGGATAAGCCCCTGTTCCCCACGACCCTAATAGGATTACGCGGTTAAAGACAATTAGTAATAAACTTAATTTTCATTGCAGTCCTCCAAACAGAAAGTTTACAAAGTGCTTGCATGCTGTTGCAGCTATCTTAATTGTTCTGGCTTTAGGACAGAGAAAACTGCTGATTCCTCTATATAGCTGTACGTTGTCATGAGACAGAGGTCATTGGGTTTAAATAGCAGGGTGCATTTTCCTTCTCTTTTCGCTTCTGTCTCTTTTCTCTCACGCTCACATTTCGTCCTGCCTGTCGCCCTCTCTCCTCCTCCTCTTTCTGGGCGCCTGACCAGTGGTTCTCAGGAGGGGAGGAGAGGGTTGGTGAGAGCAAGTGGAGAGGCTTAAGATGCTAATTCACCCAAAGTGGAGGCTGACAGATTCATTTTGTAATGAGCACCGGCAAAGCAAGAAAGAAAGAGGCCAATCTGCACGTCGAGATGGATGTTGATGTGCATTACATTGGAAGAATTTAACAGCAGAAGGCGCAGCGAAGAGTACGACAAAAGGCCGGGATGAGAGCGTCGCAATTTGCAGTTAATTGTTTTTAGAGCCAGAGAAGAACAATTAAAAGTTAACGTTCACCTTCGGTCATTAGTGTAATGACCATAAACCTGGCCAGAAATCTTTGTGTAGATATGGACTCAGACCTAAATTTTAACATCCACATAAACAGAATTACAAAATCGACAACCATTGCCTTACGAATATATAAAGAATGACGTTTTACCTTTAGAGGGCTTGTCTACTGTGATGTTGCCTTTAAGTTCTAAAGAGTCAACGTGACTATAAGAAGCAGCATTCATTTTTTTATGAACAAAAGAGCTGAGAAAACCTGAGATCCTTTCTCTAACTCTCACTTCTTAAAAAAGAAGGGTATTGTTACTGCACTTCAATCTGTTTCATTCCATTTTTGTCTTTCTATTTGCTTTATTCTTTCAGAATATCATTTATGTGTCTTTATATTGAACTGTTTATGTCTTTCAGCCTTTTATAACTTATGTAAAGCACCTTTAGTTTCCCTATTGTTGGAAGGTATTGTACCTATATATTTCAATTAAAGGCCTTAAGCAGCTTCTTACCATGATTATACATGAACACATCCATCCATCTCCAGCCTGTTTTTTTTTTTTTTAACCATAGCACATACATTGCTTTTGCCTGGCAAAATTCAGTATGAGCATGTTTATTCTGCAGTTCCTCCACTGCTTTACTTGAGTAACAAGCTTTTTGACCAGATGATTATATGAGTTGAATAAGTGATTTTGAATTGTTTTTCATTTTCACATAAGTGACCGCTCTAAAAGGCATTAAAATTCTTCAGGGTAGCTTGAAGTTAGCCGTGGATAAGGCAGGCTTTGCATCATCTCACTTTTGTTGTTTGGTCTCTGCAGCAGCTCCCTTTGCCAACTATTCACTCACTGTCTCATTCTCACATACTTCTAATACTTCCTGACACTCACTCTATCCCTCATGGTCATTAGTCACATCCAGGCAAACTTCCTGTCAACACCAGTTATATACTCGAATCCAGGAGGCACCAACACATACCGTTCCACCAACACATAAACATCTATTTTCATCTTTTAAAGGATCTTTGTCAGTTCCTCAATATACGGTGGAAATCTGGCAAACAGCGGATGCTTTAAAATACACCATGACCACAACATAGGGGCCTTGAATAAATGGCTGCTCTTTTCCCAGCATGTTACTCTGTGAACAGCCATCCTGAGTCACCCTTAAAAGGAGCACATGCACCTGCATTTCTCTTGTGTACACCACCTCTCTGATTCAGGGACAGCAGCATATCTTATTATCCAGAGGAAACTCAGGGTCTTTTGTCAAACGTTTGGGAGGGCAATGAGGGCAGACCCCTGAGGGACACCTAAAATAACCTCCCAGCAGGAGGAGGCTTCTCCTTAGTGCAAGACTGTCTCTCTGCTTTTGTGTGAAAGGAAATCTTTCCCCTCTGCTTTTCTCTCAGTGCCTCTGAAAGCCCCCGCATACCTTCACCCTGACTCTGTCGAGCAGCCTTGTAGACTGGACTCACGCCTGTCAGCACCACTGATTCACAAACACCCGAGGGACTTGGTGATTTGGTTCCACCTAAAACCTTTCAAGGACATTTAGGAGGTCATAAAACTGCAGAATAAAGGTGCTGTCTGCGCCCCTTCTTTCATTCAGTTTCTGCTCGCCCCCTCTCCCCTTTTCTTCTTTTGGTTCCCACCTGACTAAGTGCTGCTGACAGGAGACTGCCTCACATGACTGGCAAGTAGAGGAGGAGGAATGCTTCACTGCATTTGTGCATACTGGAGAGTGTGCTGTGCATAATTTCAGCAGAAAAAGGATAAAAAAAAAAGTCACATCCCTCTACGGTTTCTTAGCCTTTCTATCTCTGGGTGTCAGAGTGCTTAATTTAGTGCCCACTGAAAGCTGTTTTATCAGTGTAGCAGCAGACCCTGCCAGGCTCTCTGGAGAACCGTCTCGCTCAGGGTTTGAAACAGCGTTGACTCTTTGCAAATCAACTCACCAGGGTCAGCACGGATTAAGTTGATGCAACTATTGCTGAAGCTCCCCAACGTCTTTTCTTCAAAATGACAGAAAAAAACTGAGTCACAGCTTAGATCATTTAGGTGATGAATGTTAGACCAGCATTCAACAAATTCTTTCATAAAGAATAGACAATGTAATTAACAATATTACTCCAGATCGTGAGAGAGAACGTCGCAATCTCTCCACGTGTCTTGTTCTCTTCATTAGTAAAGATTCATTGGGAACGTTTGTCAGAGAAGCTCTCCATCACTTTTTCACACACACATACAGCACACTCATTACATAACAGGACACATACTTTTAGAGCTTGGTAAAATCCAGATGTGAAAAACAAAAAGCACACTCTTCACCTTTCCATTAAAGGGTCTTTTCACTGCAATACAACCCCCCATGTCCAGGCGAGAACTTTAATTGCCTGCATTTCTATAGATTATTTTTAAAAAATGTCTGGGTTCAACATGAAGCAGTCAGAGAGGGAAGGGCGCTGTGGGAATGAGCAAAGGCATTTCAATCCAGTTGGGTGCACTCAGGAAAGATTTGTTGCAGTTAAGACTTAGATCCAAAATAAACATGTGTAAGACTGATTAAAAAGCACTTGTTGAATTTGGGGCTGCTTCTGATGCATATACCATTTAATTTGCTAAATTTGTTTCCCATTAATCCACTGATTGTTTCATGTATAAAAAAATAATAATAAAAAAATGTCCATCAAAAAGAGACCAATGTGATGTCTTTAAATTGCTTGGTTTGTCTGATAAACAGAGCAAGACCCAAGGACGTTACATTCAAAATAATATAAAAACAGGAAAAAAATTAATCAGCTAATCTGCATATTTTACAAGCTAAAAAGACTGAGTTTAGTTTTGCTCAATAAATGTTTGATAAATAAAACATTAATCATTTGTAAAAAAAAAAAAAATCTGCTAAATGGGAGTAAGTATTACGGCACTGGGATAAATCAGCATTCAAATCAACTACAATATGAAAAATAAAAATAAAAGTCGCCAAATTGCCTGTGACCAGAGGCGCGATGAGCAGGTCAGCCCCTGAGGTTGTGCTTGACACTGACCCACCTGTCTAGTCTCACTTTATGGCCTCACACAAGCCAAGTCATGCTCGGGGTCATCTCACAACAACAACACTGACAACAAACTGAGCCTTATAAACACCGAAAACCTTGACCGAGTGATATGAGCCAATGAGACAGCAGCGACAGATAAGATGAGACATTCAATCTGACTGATAAGTTAATAAACTGGGTTTAATAGGAGACGGCTGCTGAGGTTTGATCTTCTGTCAGACAAGATATGAATTAAATAAGCTTCTCTTGTGTATTAATAGATTATAGATTACATACAGCAAATGGCCTGCAACATGACACGCTTCGCTTCTATATCAACTGAATTATTTAAATGCACATCATGTGTGATACTAAACGATCCAGCAGCAGACCTTTTAAGTCAAGACATTAAACGTGCTGCTGCCGCCACATAAAGCAGAGTACACACAAATTCCAGACGTCTAACTGTGAAATTATCATGCAGAGCAAAGTGTGCTTCCCTAACCTGCCGTAGCTTGCATTCTGCACATCCTCTCTTAAAAACGCAGCCTGTCATTAAGCAAACACATAAAGTCGAAGAGCTGACTGCAGGAGAAAGTCAAACACAGGTAGACAGCGAGGCAGAGCCTGCAAAGGAGATCCAGTTTCAAACACGGCTCATAAAGCAATGAGCTGCACGATAAAAGGGAGAATCTGAATAGACTAAATGTGAGATACATCTAAATCTCAGATAATCAGTGTGTGAGACGAGTTAAGGCTTGAAATTGAATAGTGTAGAGGAGAGTTAGCAGGAGACAGGCTGTGCAAATGAACCAAGCGCATTTCTTCTCACAGAAAAGCTGGTGATATAAAATATATAAATAATAACCACGTTTCCCTACCAAATAAATGGTGATTCTCTCTCCAGAGAGAGGCATCAAGTGTGCGTCCTGCCTGTCATGAACGCTCCATTACACCGGAGATTTGTTTTGCCAACAATTAGTCACATCTTTCCAAGTCAGAGCACTGCAACACAAACATCCCCTGAGGTTCAGACTAGGAGCACAGATACAGAACATAGATAAGTGGTGGTTTCTTTTGCTGGAACATAGTAACCTGCTTGCTGAAGATACTAACATTGTGGATATTATTTTGCAATACGATACGATGTTTGTGTCTCACCACAGTCAACTGTCAGCACCCATTACTGGAAGCAAGCCTCCTTTTGAAGAGAACCATTGGAGAATTTGAACAGAAATGTTCAAATTCTTGTTCAGTCTCTTGTTCCACATATCTTGTAAACAGCTACGTGCACAGACATTTGACCCTCTTTTGCTGATATGCTCGTCATGCACCAGGCAATAAACATTATCAGACTGGCTCCTGGCAACAGCTGGCACGGAAAACAAAGAACAAAATGATCTTCAACCTCCAAGGTTAACAAACACTGTGAGTTGAGTGCCCGCTTTTGTACATCAACCAAATGAGAAGAGAGGTGAGGTGTGACAGGAGGCTATAAATAAAGGCCAATCTCTAAAAATCTCAAAGTGTTAATTACAATCTGCAGAGCACGAAATGTGGAGGGAATTCATTAGCAGGAGACTAATGCTGCGTTCGCTCTGCCTGCAGAAACAGTGTCTATGAAGAGGACAGGTGTCAGAACTGCATGTTAGAGGAAGGAAGGAGGCCGGGGGGAGAAAGACTGAGGCAAATTAGGAGGTAGAGAGCATCCAGTGATTTTTAATCAAAGCTTTAACCTAGAGTAACCTAATTGTTTTTTAAGCAGGCTTTGTAGAATTGGCTAATTTCTCTTCTGAGTCTGCTCAAAACATCTAAATACACTGGACACAAAATCCAAGCAGGCTAAGCCACAAAGCACCCAGTAACATACCCGAGCACACAGTATCAAACCCCAAAACACAGGGTTCGAAGTACTGCAGTTAACCATCATGAAGTCTGCTGTCACCACCGCGGCTTTCTTTGTGTAATTGGCGGTTGTCTTGGCTCTGGCGTTGGTCAGTGCAGGAAATGTATACAAAAATGCTTTGGCAAAGAGACAAACAGACAGGCAGGGAGGGCTGCAGGCAGTCAGGAGACAGTGGGATAACAAAGAGAGGAGCGCTTCCTGAGTGACACAGGCCTTTAGGAATTCAGGATTCCAGTTGGGCACAGTGTCTTGTCTCATATTTCAGGAGATTGAGTGATGGACTGCAGAACCATGAAGCGCTGCTGTTGGTTCTCATTCCACTTTGCAACTCTGTGAATGACCAGTGTGGCTCAGGAGCCCCGGGGCCTTGAATTGCTCCGCCACGAGGGAACCTGAGTCTGGCAGGCAATATATCACCGGACACTGGACCTCATGTGACAGATTATTCCTCCTCCATCCAGTGCAGACCATTGCCTTACAGTACTGTATTCTTACAGGTCAGCAGCTAGCTGTGGACAAAACCGCCGTCGAGTCTTTGCACAGAAAAAACCTCAACATCTCCCACTCTGCCTAAATCTGTCCATGAAAACACTAAATCTGTCCTTTCACTGTTCCCACAGTTCTCTTAGTGCTTGCTTAACAGACCTTAAAATTGGAAATGGTCACATCTGTACCCGTGAATAGAGTGGAAAAGGCAGGACAAAAGCCTGCACTTTTATTCTGATACGCCACATCACAAACAATAGCCTCGCCTTTATCCTGTGGGTTCACACACTCTTCAGATGAGTTTCTGTGGACAGAAACACGCCCACACATCCAATATCTGAGACATACTCGACATAATCATCACTCTTTTTTGCGCACTTATCCTCAAAACAATCTCAGAGGGCTTTGAGGTCATGAACTCACTGGCTCACTTGTATCTTGTGTATACAGCATATTTTTGGCCAACTACACATCTGTTACCACACCTGGGATGAATAATATTTGTAAATACAGTGGAGTCCAAAAGTCTGAGACCACTTTCCCGGTGCTTGAATGGGATACCCAACTGTAAGTCTCACAGATGGGATGGCTTGAGCTCCATCACTACAGCTAGAAGTCAGAAAAACAATAAAAACTGACCATTTCATCAAAGTTTCCTACAGTATCTGACTGTCAATAAAACAGCAAGTGTTTGACATGTCAACAACACTGAACAAAATGCTCATGTTTCCAAAAAGGTGCAGCGCCGGTAAACAAACCCAATGACTGTGAGCTTACTTTCCAGTATTTTGCGCAACAAGAAGTCTCTGCTCCGAGGCCTTTTAACAGCAGACATCTTGACTTCAGAAAAGCACAGGTGTAACTCATAACATGAACAATGTCTCCGTCTCTCTTTTCAGACATCCCAGATAGCCGTGACAGGTCATTCATCTTATTCCTCACACCTGCGCTTTCTCTACTGTGACAAGTCAAAATATCTTCCGAGGAAAAAGACGTGGAAACGTTCAGACACTTCAAATGTCCAACATTGACCAACAGCTCTGAAGGTTAAAGAGACTCAACATACTGTGCAAATGTGTGCAAATTTGGCATAATACCAAAGCATTAGTTTAGTATTATTTAAATGGTTACAGGGTCACATAACACCTCAAAGAAGCTCTCTCCAAGTTCTCCACATTTAACAAAAGAATACTTGGACTGCAACTATATTAATCAATTAAGATTAAGATTAAGATTAAGATTGCCCTTATCAGTCCTGCAATGGGGAAATTTGCAGTGTAACAGCAGCAAAGTGGACAGTGCAAGAGAAAAACTGCAAGAGTCAGTAACAAATACTTAAGAACAAGATAATTAATAGATAATAATATAATATGTATATGTGTATTTGGTCCATAAACTCTTAGAAAATAGTACAAGAAATTACTTCTCATTGTTTGCTTTGTCCAGCCAACAGTCCAAACCCAAAGATAATCAGTTCAGTATCACAGAAGATCAAGAAAACCTGCAAATGATCACATTTGTTCACACTTTTTCTCTGAAATGTAAACATGTCACTTTTGCTGGCCATAAAATGAACAACTTGTTGCATCTGGTAGATTTTTTCATTCCCAAAACCCCACGTCTGTTGAGTTGGACCGTTATCGATTCAGCACGAGATATGCTTGCCACATCACATGCCTTGATTCATTGTCAAACCAAAGTCTGCAGGTCCAGCACTAAAGTGATCTACCTGCTCACAGCTTATTAATCACAGAACAAGACAAGAACAAAAAAAAAAAAAAAAAACAGACAGCCACAGCAACCACTTCTGAGGTTAAATTATGGTCATACTCATCATCATGGGTGCTTTAGCCTAATTGAAGACTTCTCCATTTCTGTCACAATGGAAAGCAATCGATGTGAGAGGTGCTCAGAGACAAACACTGTGTATGTGTGAGAAATAACAGGCCTGAGCAAGACAGCACTTTAACTGAAGATTGATTCCCTGTAGTGTGGGCAGGCTTCTTCTAAGTGTGTGTAGATGTATATGCATGTGTCTGCAGTGAGAGAGATTTTCAGTGTTTATGTGTATGTGTGTGTGTGACTTGTCCTGCAGGTGGGGATTGATTGACTGACTGCCGTTGTGAGTGTATTAACTGTGTTTTTTGCACTTTCTTTCGGGGCTGAGGGCTCCAGGCGAGGCCAGACGGGGCCCTTGGGCCTGTCCTCGTCCTTCCTGCTAATCCATCAGCATCAGAGCCTCTCACCCCTCCTCCCGGCCAAACCTCCCCACACTCCAGTGTTCTCTAAGTTGAGCACTGTGTAAACACACATAGACAAGTCCAACTCTTAGCCCAATGGACCTGCCATTTCCCACAGTTAAGAAAGAGAGTCCAGCTGTCTGCGGAGTGCGAGCGGGCCAAGGACAATCATATGATTCTCTTTTTTTTTTTTTCAAGCAGTACATTGGCCAGGTTGATCTTATCAGCCGATTTTTTTAGTTTATCAGATATATCAGTAACAAGACACTGTACTATTGTATCCATTATTTATTCTAAAAAACTTTTTACATGCTTATATTAAACTTCCCACATTTAGTTGGTGATGCACCCTCCGTCCTCGGTACAGAGTCTAATCCATCATGACAAATTCCACCAACAACACGCACTGTGGTTGTCAGACTGCACAGTTTAAGGGCAGCCCTTATATCCACTTATGAAATCCCCTAACAATCGAGCTAATTTGCTCAAGCCATAAATACTTAACATGTGAGTAATGCAGAACCTCATAAATAAAAACATGCATTACACATGTTTTTCTCCAACATTTGGATAACTTCCCAGTGAGCAGATGTAAACAAATAACCCACATTTTTAATGTTCTCCAAAAATATGTGGAAAAACATATAACAAACAACTTAAAAACTTGGCAAACCAACATACCCTCCCACCTACAGCCTCCAGGCACCCACACCCACAAGCCAGCAACAACAAAAAGACCAAATATACCAACAATCTACAGCATCCCTCAGAAGCACACACACACACACACATATATACTGTATATATAGTCAGACCCCTGCTGTACATGCAGAGCAGAAAGAGGGAGACAAATAGAAAGAAAGGACCATTCCCCAGGACTATAGCTGCCAAACCCAGCCCAGAATATTTCATATATCTGATGACAAACTGTGAGCCTCATCCCAGTCACACAGAGTCTGTAATTGCTTCAACCTCTTCCCATTCAGACGTAGCGACTTCAGCCACTCACAGGAAATCAATATTAAATATTGTTTACAACAAAACCTCCTCTCCTCGCCGGGAGTTTTGCTGTGCAGAAAATGAGACCTACAGAGCTGCATGTCACAGAACAGATGGCTGATTCCCGCCAAAAATCTCATTATAGAGGGGATTGTGCGTGTAGAAAAGTGTATCTCATTAAGCTCTCAAATTTCCATTCAATCACAGATGAAACTGGCAAATATTTGCATTGTCAATTGAATAACAAGATTTCCTCTTTAGGTCCTGTGAAAGTTTTTAATCATGCAGATTTAGCTGAGAAGCTCTGCTTTGTTTCTTTTCTGACAGGGGAAGTGAAGAGTACAAAGGTTTCTTCCCTTGTCAAAGCATGCAAGGTTAATTAAACTGATTAAATACACAATTCAACAGATTTCCTCATTTCTTTTACTCTTGCACTCTTCCAGGTAATTGCAATGGCACCGAAACTGACACTGGTGATGGCAGGAAAATGTTCAGCAGAATTGAACAATCTAATAAACAGGTTTTTGTCTGTCTCAGAGATAAGATGGCTAACTATCTCGTTATATTCAGCAGAAGTTTAGGAATTCACTTACTGGCAAAGACAGAACTAGAGTCAGGAAGAGAGGCAGACCAGCCCTGTGACGTGGGAGAAGACTTTATGAGTAAGGTCACTGGAGTTGAACTAAAATGGTGAAAGAGAGAGCAGTTACAATCCCTGGACAGCTGTGTGGTGCAGCTGTGGGGTCTGAAGCTGCAGAGCAGGTTGTTAAAGCGAGTGTTTGGGTCAGTGGATGTAAAAAACAGGCTAATAGGGAGCACAGGTGTGACACAAATATTGAAAGTTAACTAGGAGATTCTTGGTTAAACCGCCATTTCAAACAGCTACAGTTTGTGGTGAAATCACTTTAATTCAATGGATGAAATGAATCTACGCAAATGTTTTGCATCATGTTCAGGTTTGTGGAACTTCGATTCACAGTATTGACCAATATCTAACTGTCTTTACAGTGCTGACCTTTGAGGGCACAAGGAGCCCAAGAGTCATTTTAGCCATTAGTTGGCTACAGCAGCTCACGGTCTAGCCCAGCTGGTAATCCCTATACATGACAAGGCCACATTCAGACAATGGTGGTACATTACAATTTGAAAAACAAACAAGAACCTAGCACAGTAGTGTTCACACATTACCTCCATGTGGTCAGATAATTTTAATAGCCTAATAGCTACTTTTGCAATATGATTTATTTGAAGCTGTTTGTTAACAAGTGAAACAAGGTGCAAACACACTGTGCATTTAGAGTTTTATTTGTTTTTGGATTTTTTGGGGGGGTTGGTTTTTTTCCTGTTCTCTTACCAAATTGGGACCTATTATCAATGTCATTGTATCTTTGACTCCAAATTCCAACTGGGAGGACGACGATCACTTTTTTCTAAATCTGTTGTTTATAATGAAGGTCTAAACCGTACAGCACCAACTTGAACTTCCCTGTTCCACTTTCTGGTGTGACCGCCAGCCTGAAGAGTCCCAGGTGAGGTGAGATTACATGCTGCTGCTTGCCTTTCCCCCTCAGGCTCCAACACTTACTAGAGAGCCACCTGTGTCGATCACCTCAGCAGCATGTTGACTCTGCCTCGTCACACTGCTGCGTGCCCCTCAGTGATAAGCTAGCTAACATGTTTCTGCTCCTGTATGTGGTTTGCGTCATTGATCCCACAAATCCCACTATTGGTCTAATTCAAACATATTTCTGACCCCTGTAGAGAACATGAGAGTAATTGTGCACTTCAGGACTGATGGTGCCATTTGTCATGTACAGCTAAGCGTGCATTGAGTCTTTAATAGAAACAGACAGTTCAGTGCCCTCTGACAAACAGCCTGGGAGACACTAGGTCTGAATGCAAATGGGATACACTCGTTCTGAAACATCTTCCAACCCTCCTCTTGTTTGTCCCTTGTTGCTTTTTTTTAAGGTAGTTGGTCTGGATGAGGGTTAGTTTGTTTCCCCTGAGGTGATGATGAGGAAGGCAGGAGAAGGAGTGTCTGTGTTGTTAACTGAGTAGAGAGATGGATGGTCCTTGGCAGTCTCAACCCACACTTACAAACCCTAGTGATTTTCCCAGGAGAACTTCGACTGCCTTTGTTTTGCCTTGGTTTTGGCCTCAGAGTCAGCAAGAGAGTCTCAGTCTCACAACTGCACATGTGCACTAAATATAAAGTAACATCCAGCAGGTGATTAGCTTAGCTTAGCGTAAAGACTGGAAACAGTGGGAAACAGCTAGCCTGGCTCTGTCCAAAGGTAAACAGCACATCTATAGCTCACTATTTAACACGTTACACATTGTTTGTTTGAAGTGTACAAAAACCAAGGTAAAATTGAAAGTCAGAAAAAAAAAGTGGTAGTTAGCAAGAGGTTCTTGGTCCTATGCATCTGTCATTAAGATTTGAAGTTGTGCAAAAACTTAATTGAAATCGATATATTTCAAAACTTAACAATGAAATAAAAGAAAATGCAGTTTTTGTAGTAGGTAGCATGGCAGGAAAGTTGTAGTATTGGCATTTTATGGGAAAGCTAAGTCCCAAACTCACTCTGGCTTTGAAAATCTCCCTGTTTCAGAACCTTCAAGTGTGACAAGTATGCCTCAAGCCCTCCTCGCTCCCCATGCCATGCTTCTGGGCACCCTGCCATGTTCTGCCTATCTGGGCTACATTTATCAAACTTAGGGGACCCGCAGCACCAATAGAGCCTTGGCTTTCTCCTCCAAACAGCCAGAAGAAGGAAAGGAAAAGAAAGGTATCAGCCCTCTGGTCTTTAGACACTTCTCACGAGGTATAGCTGTTGTACAGGGGACATATTCAGAGGCAAATACTTACAGACAAACACCAGGAAGTGGCGACACATGAATAAATCATGAAAATCTCCCTGCGGTGATAACCTAAAAACCTTCAGCTTTTTTTTTCTAACACATCATATGAAATGCATATGGCTCAGGAGCAGGTGAGAAATTCTGTTTGAAGTTTTTTGCTGATGACGTGACAAGATAGGAGCGAAAAGCTGGTACCAGAAACAGGACACCGTCAAAAAGGTGTTTTTAAAAAACGGCCACAGATCAATGTGCCATTGCTGGGTTCTGATAAAGGAGGGAAACAGCAGGAGGGGAGCTTTCAGGGCCACCGTACAGAGAGGGGGAAGGCCCCGAGGGGGTTGAACACTGAGCTGAGTCACTCAGTACCTGCTGCTGTACCTGCGAGCTGCCACAGACACTATCCTCTGACTTCACACCACCTTTCCCTGAGGATTCAACCACAGGAGACAGATTGCCAGGGGCTTTACAGGCAGAAAACACAGCCTGTTACACAGAGGCACACAGGAAGCCTCTGCAGTACTGTACCAGACAGAGAGGTGGACTTCTGATGCAGCAATCCATCTTTTCTTTAATAGTTTGAGAAAAGTCAGCAGCCCAAATTTGTCAAGAGCCGATGATTAGTGTGAGGTAATGACAGCCATTTGAGCAGCAATTTTCCTTCATCTGTCTCTGAAATGTCTCAAGTGTAATTCTGTCCTTGAAAACAGAAGACAAAGTTTGTTGTTTGACAAGGAAAATAATTACAGCATCAGCATACCATTACTGGCTGGCAGGGAGACAATAGATCAACAAGACTTCTCTCTGGTCCTGGTCCAACTGCAGCTCTAATATTTGGCAGATAGTGAGAATACATCCCTTCATCTAATTGATTCCCCGTCATTCTTCAAAACTCAAGTGAAAAATGATTTTAAAGAATATCGATCAAAATTTACAGATGCAAAGGAAAAGCATTTCAGATTTGAAATATTTCACTTCCTTGGGAGAAAAACTCCCAACAACAAAGTCAGGATTCAGTGAATGCAGCTTTATCTGTTACATCAGGTTTCATCAAACTCTGAGGAAAAGAAAATCTAACAAACGCACAGTGGGAATGTCGCCATGTAGAAGCTGGATTTGGTGATTTGTCTTGGATGAGAGTGTTTATAGAACCTATTCTCCGGAGGCCAGTAGAAGTGCAGCAGTGAGGCCAGGTAGGTTTTGTATAGACCTGCCCCACAGCAGCACATGACGAACACTGTGTAAAACTGCATAATGACGCCCCTGGCTCTTTTACACAGTCTATAAAGACTGGACTGTCGTGTGCTGGGCTTGTTGTTCCCTCTAATCAGTCTACTGCGCCGTGTTTATGACCCTGTCAGCTGGGGAACTGGGTCAGCCCGGCCCAGACACAAACTTGCAGAAACACGTTGGTGACAGTCAGTGAAGTGGAGAGAATGACCTTGACTAACAAGCTTGTCCTCGCACTGCAATACATTCACAATATCAGCTCTTTGTCTGCTCTCTTCTGCGTGACGGCTGACAATGAAGCAAACTGGGTATCAGCTATGTCACTGGCATAGATAATTAATCAAGGCCCAGTGCCATGAATTGATGTACACCTGTGTAAGCACAGGGCTAATTAGTAAAATACACAGAATTATGCTCACATGCTTGCAATACACCAGACTTATATACTATTACCATCTGTCCTTCCAAGGTTCAACACACAAATCAATTACTACTGTATATGCACTGTCAACACAATCACACACCATCTCGCATGGAAGAGCCTACAGTTCACATTAAAGAGATAAAGAAATCTAAATATTTACCATCCCCACCATCTTGTAGTTTAGAATGTTAGCGTGCTAACATTTGCTAATTAGCACTAAATAAAAAGCACAGCTGAGTTTTGCAGGTATTTGGTCATAGATGAAACTGCAGTTTTGCCCTGATGATGGCGTCAGATGAAAAGTGAAGAGATCATTGGAGTTATTACAATTCCTCCTGACAGGAAAATGACAGTCTGTACCAAATATTGCTAAAAAAAAACCCACAGATGTTAAGCTCATGGTGAAGTTAGACGATCAACAAAGTCATTAGGATTCATCATTTGGGGACTATGAATGTGTATTTCACCTTAAATATTGTCCCAATTTTTTGTGCACATTAGTCAACTCCTGAGAGGTCCCTTAGAGGAAAATCATTTCTTCTCCCCACCTCAAGGGGCAGAGAACTATTTTAGAGCTGGACAGGAATCTGGTGTTTTGCTGGGTTGCACCAAGACCTTCTCCATTCCTTGACTCTTGATGCAGGCACGATGCCACCCTTTCAAAATCCTGTTTGAGGGCACTTTATTTATAATGAAACACCTACACTCTCTGTACTATTCAATAAAAAATAAATGAACACATTCCTGGCCCACACAGCTGAAACTATCCAGAGCTCAGGAAAGGCCGGAATGTGACTTACAAAAGCCTTCACATCTGCAGGAGAGAAAAAGGGGCAGTAGCTGGAAGAAAACAAGACATCTGCCCAAAATTCAGCATTTTTTTTTCTAAAGCCTCAGCTTTTCATGACAACAATGGAGGCTATGGAACGTGGGCTCTGTTTGCCAACAACCATATGAATATGTCTGTCAACTGTTTCTGTGAAAGATTGGAAGCTCGCTGCAGAAGTGAGGGACATGAAAGAAAAAGGCAAAACAGCATCAAAGTCAAGGAGGACGCTGTGCTAACAAGCTTATGATACCAATCTTAAACTTTGGCCTTTCAGAAATAACTTGCACTATAACTCCTGTAATGCAACATTTAGAGTCTATATGTGTCCTTCAGAAGAAAAATTAAAAATTACAGCCATGACACATCTATTTCACTGAATTTATTTCACAAAATAAACTCTTGAAGCTAAATTTGGGTTGTGAATCTACATGGTGGCTGAAAGGAAGTTGATGTCACTCCAACTGTTCGACCTTGTGTTCCCCGAGCTCAGATGCTGGTGTAGTTCCTCCTCAGTTTGCCCTCACATTCCCTCTCCAACCTCTTTCTATGTCTTCCTCTGTTCATTGTCCTCTTTACAAGGCCAAACCTGTTTTTTTTCTTCGGCAAGACAGATGTGCAATCCCACATGGTATTCCCATCTGTCTCTTCCATCCATCACTCTGAATCCCAGGACTTTCACTGAGCACAAATGGGAACTGAAACAGCTTGAAGTGCAAAATATGTCATTAAAAATACACTATTAAATTGACGTATTACAACATCTGATAAATTTCAGTAAACCACATTATCTCACAGCTACTGAATTTTCATGAAGTTATGAGAAACCTGCTAATTTAAGAACCAGACTATCATAAACATGCACTACTTGACAGATTAAGAACATCAACAATTTGAGCAGATAACCTGTGACCACAGAGACAATCAGGTCCTCGTAGTGATGCCACTCCATAAAGAGAGACGCCCCGACAGACAGGGTCAAATTATCACCGTCAATCACCCCACAATCCACTTCAGCACTGGCACCTAGCAGGACAGCCAAGGTGTCAGGGAGACGGGGCCTTTCATTACCTTCCTGTCAACGTGATTGTAGCCCCATATCAAGCCGGATGTGTTGCCTGTCATGTCTAGGCAGGGGCCTGTCACTGCAAATCTGCCACAGGACACAAACACCCTGGAGGTAATGCACCAAAATCCTTGTGTCACCCAGAGCAGAGGAAGTGATTTACCTGCCAGCATGTATGTTCCTCTGAGATATGACCTGCGGGGCTGCAGCGCGCACACACAACACGAAAGCTTGCAGAGCTACCGCTTCCATGTGAACTTTAATATCAACAAAAAGGAAGAATGATTGCGATGATTTCAGTGCTTATTTTAATATCTCAATCTTGTATTTGTACATGCTATATTAGCATGAAAGACATGGAGGAAAAGCTCATCATTACAGTGTATAGTATAGAAGCATATGTTCACCAAAGCTGGGGTTCAGGATATAACTGACTTTGTTTATCTAATCTAAAAGCTTTCAAATTCAATCAAATCTGTTAACATTGAACATGTGACAAAAGTCATAAATACATTAATATTTAAGAACAAAATATCAAAAGAGTGACATCCACAGAAGAAGCTGAGTTTTTCCAGATAGATTACTTAATTACAATCAATCAATATGACTCTGATTATCTTACTTAAAAGAGTGCAGATTGGAGTAGGGATTCTTCTCTGAGCTAATTGTCTTGGTTTTACTGCCGCATAGTTACGATTTTGGTTCACTCTCCCCATTTTCATATTGCTGCTTTCACCGAAAAACAGCAGACAAACAAAGTTAGTCACTAGCTGGTGAATATAGTGAAGCATTTAGCTGCTAAAGAGCCAGAGATCTTCAGGAGTCAGGGAAGAGCAGATCAGAGGTTACCCTGATTAGGAATGACTAACAAACAGCTGCTAAAACATTAACTTAAAGGTGATAATATTGTCTCCTCTGCCAGCAAGTGGGCAAAAAATCAGTTATTGCAAGGCCGCCCATTTTTGCATTCAAAAATCGTATCAAATTTATTGTTAGTGTTTGGTTCTTGCTTCTTTTTGCCTCCAAGCCTCTGAGTAAGCAGGCTGGTGTGTTTGTTTGACTGACAGCTGAGGCAGCACAGCCACGAAGACAGCAAGTAAACAAACCTGTGCTGTGCTCTCAAACTAATGAAGGACACTGATGAAGAAGAGCTGCACCAGTTTAAGTTTAAGTGCTAGGACTAGGTGCTATAGCAGAAATTATTTTCATGATGCAGAAAGGGGAAAGTATTTACTTATCATATTGTCTAATTTATCTCTTCTGATAAAGCAGTCATAAAATTGTACGTGCTAAGTCTCATGAGCTCATTGTGCAGCAGATTTATACCAAAGTTTCCAAACATAAAAAGAGAGAGAGAGTGGTTTTTCTTTGGAAAATGACAAACCTTGTAACGTTCCACTGACCTTAACAACTTTAAAAACCCCCCAAAGCTTTTCTCTGTCAGTGGCATTTTGCTGTAAACAAAGATTTATCTCTGAATTTGTTCCCTGCAAATGCCAAGTGAAACTAGAATTATTGCCTCGTGGCTGTACGCCTCCCCCAGCCAGTCAAGTTGCAGGAAATGTGGTCACAATCACCCCTTCTGTTCCTGAGTCATGGCGCTGAATAACGATAAGAGAATTGTTTTTGCCAAACTTCCTGTCATCATTTGATCCTATTAGACATTTGGGTGAAATGTTGTCATAATGAATTCTTGAGTTCAAAATCCAAGTTCAAAACATCTTGTGAGGTCACAGTGGCCTTGACCTTTGACCACCAAAATCTAATCAAACAAAGGGACCACTCTGTTGCAATTAGCAATGAGTCTAAGTGAATGTTTGTGCCACATTTGAAGACATTCCTTCTGGGTGTTGCTGCAATATCGCGTTCATGGGAACAGGATGGACGGACGGACGGACAATCCAAAAACATAATGCCTACAGCCACAGCTGTTGCCGAGGCAAAGGCATGTAAATTGACAACATCTTGCCGAAACTGCCAAACAAATAAGTATATGAAATGCAGCCAGTAACAAATCAAAAGACATTGCTGGTTCATAGCATTTCCTTCTACGCTGACACTGCACAGAAAAGCCCATACAACAGAAATGTTGATCTTTTGCTTTGTTTGTCAGTATTATGATAATAATTTGACGCTTTGAAGCTGTCCCATTAACTTTTCAGACGATGTAATAACACAAGACATATTAATATGAATGGTTCATGCTAAAAAGCTTACAAAACAGTTTTTCTTTTAAATCAATTTGTCTCCTGTGGGACTAGTTTTCCTGCATTGACTGAAAGTCTTTACTGAAGCTTTACTACAGTGCAATTGTCCCCTTGTCTGAACATTAACTATGTGCCCATTCAATCATGTATTTGCTTATTGATTAAAAACTTTTCACAGTGTCTCCATGCCTTTATTCGTATTTGCCTACTCCTAGGCATATTTGTCCAAGGTCTGTTGGTAAGTGCTTTATTTGGCCACAGGCCGACACCCAAGTGTTAATGTGTTTGCCTCCCTTGCGCCCAGACAGAGATGAATTTAGCCAGCGGGCTGTCAAGTCAGGGAGTCGAATTGAGGTCTTTCCTTGCTGCGAGAGAAAGGTCAAGGGTCGAGATGAGGGATATGCTATCATACTGACTGCCTGCGCACTGGCTCACTCTGCTTTTCCACTCTCTGACACATTTATATTTACAGAGAGAATTCCTTCTTACCTCTCAAAACATGCATGGCAGTGACATTATCCTGTAAAGCCCTGAGCTAACCAAGATAGCCAAAAGTATGTGGACCACCTTGTCCTGGGGCTGTTAAATCCTCATATCTTAACAATACAGACATAGAGTCAGGCCTTCAAACGCGCGTCAGCTCGGTGCAAAGAAACAAAGCTCTCTCCTGTTTTTTAATGAGGTGAGCGTCAGACAGTGTCAAGCAAACAAGTTCACCCTGGCTCAACTTTTACTGGACAGCAACATAATATGAAGTCATCAGTCAAAGCGCTGCAAAGGCCAAACAAAGCTTTCCAGCTGGAAAAACCTGTCTCTGAATATTATAAACCTGTGTGCAGGGTTTTAGCATCTGATAAGCCTTCAAACACATTAATCGTAACCATCACTCCAACTGGACTTCCAGGATTGTATTTCATGACTCACTGGTATCTGAAGCACCACACACCCACAGATGCAGCCACTTGTATTGTTGTAATGATTTTTGCTGAGTAAATGCCTATTTATCATCCAATATCAGTGGATGATAAGCGGCTGAATGGGTTTAAAATTTAATTCAATTGATCTTTGTCACTTAAATCAAATCAGAGCCACACAGAAAGCTCAGATCATCTTACTGATGATCTGATTTGATGCATCAGGATGGAGGTTTTACTGGATTATTAAACAAAATGTGAATTGGTATTTTAATGGCTAAATGCAACAGTGGTCCCTTTGTTTCTTGCTTTCTCTTTTAGCTGCCTTTCTAAATCATTATGATGAAAACCGACTGATAAATTGTGTACTTCATGCATAGCTGTACTTTCCTGTATTCATTATTATTGATTACTGTCTGTAAGCCAAATTGTTCCTCTGGGACATTAAGGCTTTACTCTACTCTGACCGGCTTCCAAAATCCTGTGGAAAGTCCTCACAGAAGAGTGGAGGGTGTTACTGAGGCACCCATGTTTGGAAAGAGATGTTGGAGAGTAAAACACAGGTTTGTGTGTCCACATACAGTAGGTCATGTATTGAAAATATACAAATATTGGCTTGTGCACAACTTTTATCTCCACAACTCTACTATGGTTAGGAAAAGGAGGTAGATTTGGTGCACAGACCCATAGAAACAGTCTTGTGAGTCTTGCTATTTTGTAAGGCTGTGACATTGGTTTCTTGGTGTGACTTTAGTATGATATTGATTTCATATCCTTTTTCTTCAGGTGCAAACTCAGTGTTATCTGTGTGGTATTGATTTCCAGACTCTTCATTAGCTCGGGCTGGCAGCGGGTGAAGGACAGGCTACACAACTAAACTCATGTAATGGATAGAGACTCCTAAGGCTGTTCATCTTCTACTCAGCCCACATGTATAAAGGAAACTGGGCCAGGAGGAGAAATTGAATTGAAGAAACTGGGTGGGAGGGCGCATGACAGACAAAATATGAGAGATAGACTGGCAGAGGAAAAGACATGACAAGACACGAGATGAGACATAAAGGGTTTTCTTTCTCTCCACCGCCATGTGCTCCAGGAAGAGCTGTGAGATGTGAGAAGAGAGGCAGAAAGGCTTCGGTTCTCAGCTGCAGATTACCGTGACCTCCAGCTTATTAAAAACACATCCCCAGTCGCTTGCTCAGGGTCAGTCTGGACCACCACGTAGCAGCACAGGCGACAGGCAACCAATCATTAGAGTTTGCTGACTAATCACACGTGACACGGGAACGTCAACAGGAAGCTGGGAAATCAGCAGCAGGTAGGAAGAGTCTGAGACCGACAGCTACTGATGGCTCGTTGTGCACTGGCTGCTCAATAAGCTGAAACAGAGTCAGGACACGCACAAATACACACATGCATGCACGTGGAGACAGAGGAATTCACAAACACCGAAACAGAGCATGTACTGGCCCTGACCTTTCAGTACACCCAACAGTTCATCCGTTCAGTCCTAATTGCTTGCAGAGATGATGTTCGAACAATAAAAGGCAGTATTTCCCTCAGCGGAAGATCTGATGATTCTTCTGCTATGATCTGAGCTCATCCTCTGAACCACTGAGGACAAACACACAAATTCACTGCATGTGGTTCTACATCCGCTAACACAAAAAAGCCCCAAAGCAGCTTTACACAGTAAACATATAAACTTCATTATGCTTTCAGGATAATGCTGGATTTTACTCCTTTTGACTAATTTCCTCCTTCTTATTTTTATTCTTTGTAGATGATTCTCCAGTGGTTTTGTTCAGTTGAGCAAATGTCACTTTAAACAACACTTTTTCAAAATCATATCCTATTCAAGTTGGCACTGTGGCATACCCACAGTACGTATAATCCCTAATAAGCATCAAAAACCATGGAGCATCTCTAAATGCTCTGCTCAGACCAGAACTGTCAAAAGGATATTTTAATAACATTAAGAATGGAATAAGCTCCTATTAGTAGAGAAAGGCAATGTGACATTGAATGACATGTTAAAAATCATGTTATGTCACAAACGCCAGCCCACTCAGCTTTGTAGCAGCAGGAAAATGAAAGATTATTGAAGAACTGAGAAATGGGTAGGTGCCTTCAAAAGGAAAGCAGCACGTCCGCCAGACATTTGGGGCAGAATCATGGCAAGAAAAGGACATCAAATAACTCATTTATATTCATATCGCCACCTCTCATTTTCAATTTTGGCTCCTTGTCGATAGATGGGATTTTCAGGGAATATATCACTGGTTTGGCAGTTCTCTGAAGAGAAGGCATTTCATATTTGACCCCCATTCAGCGTGTGCTGGGAAGCAGATCTTTCATTCTATCAAGCCCAAAACAAAACAGGGGGGAAAATTTATTGCATCACAGAAGTCAAATTACATCCCCAGAACTCTTTATTTATGACTTAAATAAATGTGTTTAGATGAAGTTGGGTCGGCAGCTAGCGGGTCTAGTGCATTGGCACCTCGACCACCTCCAGCCGCTGTGATACCAGAGGCCTTCGGGTGAATGGGGAGCCAGCCAGACATTTAATCAATAGCTGGACCTCCTCTAGCCAAGACACATATCAGCTTTTGGTAGCTGTGGGACTCCAGCGCAATGATAAACCCTCAACATGCAGCATATGGGTTGAACAATAACAGCAAAATGAGGCTGCGTTGTTCAAGTCAAGTCAAATCAATTTTTATTTATATAGCGGAGAATCACAACAACATCACATACGAAGCAGGTCTGAACTGTACTCTTTATAATATTAATTACAGAGACCCAACAATTCCCACCATGAGCAAGCACGAGCAAGAAGCAGAAAGTTTGAACTGGACCAGACTCGAGGTGGGCAGCCATCTGCCTCGACCAGGTTGACAGAGGAAGAGAGAGAGAGAGAGAGCAGGAGTAAGGAGCATAAACATTTTCTGTTCTTTCCTTTGTACAGTGGCCCTGAGGTCCAATAAAGAACCACACAACATTAGACCACAGTAACAAAATAGAATCCACAAAATCATTTCACAAAACACATTGCAGAAAACATAACATTTCAGAAAACACAACAAAATCGACAAAATTGAAAACACATTTTAGGAAAATGTTGTTTTCTATTTTGCTGTTGTAGTTCACAGTTTTGTTGTTTTCTGAAATGTCACTGTGTTTTCTGTGTTTTGCACCTCAGGGCCATCTTACTTTTATGACCCTTTAGGTAAACATCTATCAGTAACAGACCCCAGAGTGTTGCTCATACCATTTGCATGGTTTTATATTGTCCACTTATCGTTGGCTCCCACCCCACCTGTTTGAGGGACGAGCACATTTATGACCTTTGTGCATTGGTATGAATAACATATTCATAATTAAACTGCTCACACTAATTTATTTGCTGTCTAATTAGTGCATTCTGGGGCACAGGAGACAAAGGCCTTTAAATGGGAGTCAATTACCACTTTACAATGCGGTTAGCGATCCTCTCACCACCTGACATAAGAGCTTTTTAATGGTCACAAACACTAAGAATTCCCTTCACAACAAACACCATTAATCACTTTCTTTGGACAGGACATCATTAGCTGATGAAAATGACTGTAATTTAATATTTTAATACAACACCTTGCTGCTGTAATACAGCGCAACAGTCCTAGAGAGGTGACTTCAACAGGATAGGCCCAGGTCTGAACAGCATTCATTCTCAGTGACACTCAGTGAGCAAACACTGCATGTCAAAGACAAGACAAAAGACCCATCAGCCTAAAGGAATTAAATTATTGAGAGCCACCCTCCGTGGGCAAGGGGGAGAAAGTTGTTGCTCATGAAGTGACAGCTATATCTTGTTTGTCAAAGAACACTGAACAGGCAATTCAAAATATCCCAAACACAAACAGACACTGGTAGAAATATTCATACCCAGTTATGTACATAAACACTTGTATTTAATAGAGATTCCACATTAGGTGGTCAGGTGAAGACTTGCTCACAGAGCAAAACCACAAAAATTGATGGACTCTGCCGCTTAAACTGATATGCTATTGCCCTCTGACTCATAACATGTTCGCTTCGCCACACCCAGACTTCCCTTGATATCAGGATGCTTGTTCTTGCCAGACAAGAAAACAAAATTAAATCCCACAGTCAGTGCAGGACACACCAGTGGATTAAGACTTTGAGTGTCTTGTTACTTGGGCAGAGCATGGGAACTGCTACCAGTCTCCCCACTTTCTCTGACTCACATACAGTACACTCATACAAAGGCTGCTGTTACACCTTGCAATTCATCACCACAAAGACTCAAAGCAAGCCTTTGTTCCTGGCTCTGTGCTGAGCTCTGAGAGCAACTTTCAGCTAGTAAGCATTGGCAATGAGACACAAACCTGAACACCTGGCACAAACTGAACCTCACGTACCAGAATCACTTGTTGATTTTTTTTTTTTTTTTCTTTGGTCTGGCTCACATTTGTTTAACCAAGCACGTTTGATGGAGTAAGAAGAAGAAAAACAAGTGGTAAACAGGACAGAGATGAAAATGTGCTGCAAGTGCAAGTCCCAGTCTGAATGTGCTGCCAGCCGGCCTCCTGTTTACAGCTTCAGGATGAGCTCAGCAGTGAGTTAAAAGGTGCACAGCTGGAAGACACTGGAACAAGCTTCTCCCAAGCTACATGCTCCAAAACAAAAATCACCCTGACCTCCAGAAACCTCTGCTGGCTTCTGGGAAGAGTCCTTTATCCTCCCATTCCTGGCAGTCCTGATTTCTGTAGGGTCAAGAGATGAACATCAAAGCCAAGCAAAGCCACCAGAAAGCCTTTTAGATGTATTACAAGAGCTGTGATGAATCTTCATGACTCATTTGAGGAGTGAATTAACCAAAACAAGTCAGAGAACAATTTTGACCCTTCTCTTTCCAACACATACTGTGAAGAATAACCAAATTTAGCACCCAATTTAGTTCGCAGTGGCTTCACTGCTGAAAAATCTGAGTCACTTTGAATTTCTGTGGCCGTTGCATTCAATCCAAATGTACATGAATTAATGACGTGCACCAGAAAGGCACGTCACAACAGCAGTAACCAGTTTTCAAGTTCCAAAGATTTACTGTCTACGTGCAAAATAGATGTAAGGTAGCAAACATCTTTGATGCAGTCATCAAAGTCACAGTCTATTCTCTGCCTGCTCATGCAGAAATACACTTGTGGCTGTAAACCTTTTCATTTTCACCCCAAAATGCTCCGGCCCATCAAAGTCTTGCAGTCTGTGTTGCGTTGTGAAAAGCCGTTGCCGTGGGGCATACTTGTTCTTTGTCAGGATGAGTTTGGTGTGGAAAGGGAAACTTCTGGACAGGGGACGTGGAGACACTTTCCGGGCACAGTAACAAAGGCAGCACTGTTAGACCTACAGCAAGGAAAACACATCAGTGTCTGCAAGGGTTCACTTGGCACGGTTCAAAACACCGTTTGAACATACTCACAGCACAAGCAGACATCATGGCATAATCATTGCAAAGGCTACTTGTTACATCTGGCGCGTTTAATTTAGAGAAGGGAGCAACTGCATGTAATAAAACTGTAATTGATGGCTTTGCGAGTGACAATGCTATTAACATGATAAACAGACCTATAAACAGGTCAATCTGGGCTTTGGTTAAGGGTCAGGTTAAATGTAATTGCTCTCACTTAAACAAATGAAGGTGCTTTGCATCTTACTTGTATAATACACCAAAAACCATTGGTAAAAGAATCACACAAGCACAGCAACTATAGAGGTATATATTGTTGACGATCTAAACATCACTGCCAGTGGTGCTTGGCAAATTTACCACCCGACATTCTTAGTAAAATTACTGAAACAATCTTTGATTGAGTCCTTGAATTCAGACATAAGTGAACAAAAGCAGACTTCTCATTTCTAGCTGGCGACTGTGGATTCTGTCGGCTGAAATCACTGGCAGATTTTAGCTGCAGCTATCTAGCTAATTAAGCGAACATTAGCTCCTACCGTCTACCACTGACTTAATAATGTTTCCAGCTGACTTATTTAAAAAGGAGTCTTGTAAATGCATTTGATACATGTGATATTGTGCGACGGCTAACTGAATGATGCTAAAACTTCCTTGTAGAAATAAAGGAGCATTATTAATAGCATTGTATTGCTGTGTAGTCTATAGTATATTATTATTATTACCCATGGCCTTTTAAGCATGCACAGTTACTATTATGGGTAGTTAGCTGCACATTTGTAGTCTAAGTCTGAGCAGACAAGCACACTGTGTAATCAATCCCCTAGACTTCTGATCCTGTGTTTTTGGTTTTGGATGGGTTAAAAAAGACACTATACAAGAGTATCAGTCTTACTGTAGCCGCATACACACAACTTCAACATGTGGAGAAATTCACTTAACAAGCACCAACAACAAAAAAAAAAACATTTTTCACAACTCAGTTGTCAAGAGGCCAGTTTTTCAGTTTTTCTTTTATGGAATGAAGAGAAACTTCAGAAGTATTTCCATCAGTACTTGGTATCTAGAGAAGTAGGCCTAAACAAGACTAAGAATTTGGCCAATCCTCCACTGCTAAATTTCAGTCCTAACAGCATAAAAAAAAAAATAAAAAGGGTAAAGAAGGGTAAGGAAACAACATTTAAAAGAACTGTATTGGAACTGGCAGAGAGGCAGACTCTGATACAGACTGTGAGAGAGAAAACTTTCACACACAGTTGCACATATGGGCAAAGGCATCTAGCAGCATGCCATAAACCCCATGAGTGACACTCGCTTTTGTGGGACAAAGCCAAGCCGCTGCTCCTGCCGGGCTCAGGATATGAAGCCTGCTGCAGGGTGGGTTGACAGGCTCCTCTGCCATGTGGACACCTTATCTTCTTTCAGCGTGCCTGGACAGCCCGAAACACCACGCTCTCTCCTCTCCTTCATGATAGCGAAGCGTGTAACACTTCGCTCCCCTTTGGAGAGCCGCTTCTTTCAAATTTTTTCAGCAAGCGCATCAAATCCTCAGCTTCGTTTCATCATTTTGGTGCAGGCGCCGCGTGAAAAAGCAACAGAAACCACACATAATTTACACATTTGGAAGGTCTGGTTTTTGTTCTGGCGCACAGTTGCAGTATGGCCACCTACAGAGGTTTGTGCGGTGGAAAAACTGCCCCAATGGAGGTAAAATCAAAGTGACTCATCATTTTCTGAAATTGTTTGAAAGGGCAAATTCATCACAGTGTTTTAACACCTGCTAGTGATTTCTATTTGTCTTGCTCTCCCATAAACAACAAATAAGAGGACTAAATGATTCTGCAGCAGGTCTACAGTGTATCGAGCATGAAATCACTCCATCTGTGTTTCACATCATTACTTATTCGAGATGCTTTAACAGCTTTTAGTCAACCTTTTCCACCTTAGCTATTTAATGCTTTTATACCCATAAAATTATTCACAGTGAACTTTGTCAGATACCACAACAGTAACTTACTGGTGCGTATCGGTCTTATAGATGCTAATATTAAATCCCTCTGGGGCCTGCTGTAGTTCAATGAGTCACTCAAACGAACCTGCATGAACATGAACTCTGCCATGTTAGAGAAATATGTTCACCCATGTGTCCAACAGTCCTCAGCCATACAGGCTAGACGAGACAAAAAGTTGTAAAACTTTGCATGTGACCCGTATTCACATGGATCCGATTAGACAACTTCAAAGGAAAAATTCACCCAAGAAAACTTCCACATTGTGCACACTGTTGGTTTTTGGTGGTGTATTGGTTTAATTCCTATGGATAACAGCAATGATATTTCCTATGCAGCTTAAGTCTCGTTCAGTCGGAGTGACTGAATCTAAAGAGACGAAGGGAGAGAGGCTGAACATCAGATTTTGGAGTCAGTACATCACATCAAACAGCTACAACAGATGCCCTACTTTGAGCCAACATATTATTTTTACACAGAAAGAAGTCCAACATAAAAGAGTCAGTCATTTAGAAGTGCAATGATTGATTGATTAGTGGATCTAAAGGATATTAGTTTACAGCTATTTTAGAAATCAATTAATCAATTTACTCGTTTAGTTCAAGCAGAAATATCAAACATTGGATAGTTCCAGGTTGTACAGTCAAGGTGAGAATTTACTGCATTTCTTCCTCTTACACCATAGTTAGTTGGATATTCTTGAGATTTGGACCATTCACTGAACAAAACTGAAGATAATGAAGTATTTTTCTGATGTTTTACAGACCAAATGAGTAATCAAGAAAGGCAGTCAAATGTGCCATCATCCTTTATTTTTCTTTTAGCATCTTATGTCACAGTTTCACTTTCAGTCAAACTAAGAGTTTGGACCACCAACCACTATGTCCTGACATTCCTGTCTTATCTTGTTCTTAATTTGCCCTCACTTGCATTGAGGGTAAATAAAAAAATCATAACAAAAGCACATGAAGCAAAAACTAATCAAACTATGTTTCTTTTTCATGCATATTTGACACAGTGGCAAATTACACTGACTGATTGTAGCAGTAAAAGAACTAACTGATGATCTACAGTGCTAACAACCGAGTATCCAAGGGAGAAATTACCCTTCAATGCACCTACCATTCATTCTCGAGTTTATAATCTATGCTGTTAATCATCACTCACTATACTGTAGAGTGTAATATTTTTGTTATTATGCTACTGTAATTACCCTCTCTTGCGCCGTGTGGCCAGTCTGCACAGACGGAGAATTGTCAATTTCCATAAGCCTCCTCCCTCTGCTCATACGCTCCCCTCCTGGCAAAAGAAAAGGCAACTCCTCCCACATACATAAAAAGCATTTTACTCATTTCCCTCTCCAGCTGATGATCTAGCCTCTCCTCTGGCAGCATCCTACGGCAGAGTCAACAGGAGGAGCAGATAACAGCCTGACTCTGGATGATGCTGTGGTCGACTGGCAGCTTTGTAATCATCTGTGGAGAAGGGATGATTATCACGAATGGAAAATGCTTGTCATGTCTCATTAAGCCGCTGACATCCAGATATGTAACAAGGCTGCTTTAACTATCACAAGTCTCCTGCTCCTGCCGGTGACCTTTTCAAACTTGCTTGACGGACAAGATCCACAGTTTTGCTGCTCTGAATAAACTAAACAAATCACACAGAGTAGAAAATGCCAGAGAGTGATTACTGCGACCTCGAGGATGTGATAACTCTGGCAGAGCACTGCAACAATTAGAAGTGAAGGATCTTTTGAACCACATGAAAGACAATGAGAAAAAGCTAAAGAGGAGCTTAAGTGCACTGAGTTTCATTAACTAGTGGCCTCTTTGCTCTTTGTCTCTGAGCCTATTGAACTCCAGCCTCTCAAGCCATCAGACTGAGCTTCTTCCCGGACTAAAAAGAGGCGGAGCCGAGCGACGGGGGCCGGGCGTGACTAATGCAGGAGCCCGGTGCTGCTGTTGCATGCTTGTGCGGGGGGATGACCCTGCCTCCCTGCCTCCCAGCCTCCGCGATGTATGGCATGGCCCACTCTCGCCGCATACAGGGCAGCACAATAACCCCAGTCGCCGCCACCCCACCTTGTCTTTCCCCCCTCCTCATACCACCCCACCCCCGTCATCCATTCATGGCAGCTCCTTTCAGCAGGTCATTCAGACGGCCAATAAAGAGGCTGGCTCATTCTGTCCGTTCTGAAATGTGCAATGTCAGAGAGAGAAGGGAGGGTGGGGGTGAGATTCCAAGAAGGCTTACAATCTCCTCACTAAAAGCAGACTGAGCTGCTCCTCCCATTTCGTTGGAGGAACTTCTCTTCAGACAGTTTATGTTGGGAATCACCCCACTGAGCATGACAAAGAGAGGAGAGCAGCATGGCAGCATTCGTCATGAAAAGAGAAGGGACTCCATACAGTTTTGGTAAATCTGAATCCAGGTCCGAGTCTGCTTATGGAATCCTTTTAAGTAGTTTGTTTGGTGGCAGTGCTAATTCTCCAGGTGGTTACCATTAAACCACTGCAGAAGAAGAGGGCGCAATGAGATGACGTAATTAAAGAGAACACCAGTCAAACCTGAAATGAACGAAAACAATGTAGAAAATATGATGGAAATATGGTATTTATGTTTTTTTAACTTAACAGGAGGAAGATGGTCTCATTGCTCCACACAGAGCTGATGTTTTCGTCTGATGCTAGTTTTCCTCTCGACAGTGGAGCGGAAACTTCAGTGACGTTTAAGTCACACACTTCACTAAATCTGTTAACATCACACTTCGTCGTATTTCAATATTTTTGATTCACCAACTTTACCACCACAACGAAGCATAGAAACTTTTTTTGAGATATTTCAAGTTTTTTTGAATTTCCAGCATTTCCTTTCAGGTTTGTTAACACAAAAAATTTAAATGGAAATGTACCTAATATTGCTGAGTTTTCTTTTTCTCTGTAGACACCTGTAGTGTCAGAGAAGGCAACAGTGACTAACCAAAGAGAAATTGTAAATTAAAGATTCAATATGTGATTATCAGCTATCAGAAGCCATCTCTAGTCATGAAGGTCAAACTCTTTGCGATCCAATCTGCATGTTTCTCCGTAGCTCACACTCACATTATGAACACTCTGTGGTTGTATGACTGCAGAGGCAGCAGCTAGCAGTATGATGGATGAGGAGACGTTCATATCACTGCTTCCTGTGAGCGGATTAACCCTCAGTCAACCTCCCGGAGCAAGCAAAGAAACACAACTGCAAGCATCCACAACGAATGAAATTCCACACACAACCACAATCTTAGCACATTAACAGCCCTCAGCGCAGGCTTTTAAATCAGACCACATCATTACACGAGGCAGGACTTTCTCTCTCACGCTACTGCTCTCGCGCTCTCCTTCTTATTCTCCTATCGCACAAGCAGACACGCTCCAGACTCCAGTGGAACATCTCTTTTTCCGCTCACAGAAAAGCACCGGAGTGCAAATTAACCTCAAAATCAGCCCCATTTTTTGTGAGTGTGCCACTGGTGAGTGTATCACCGGGTAAACATCACAGAGCCACAGACTGAAAGCTTAAAGAAAAAAAGAGCAATGCACTGAGCTCACAGGATGTTGTGTAATTTCGCCCAGATGTGCTCCACAGCTCATCAAACTAATAAATGCAAGGAGGGAAACAAATGGTTCAACCAGTTCTCAAATCTCCGGCTTTCCTGGAGCTGCTGAGACATTTTCAGAGATTCTGAAAGCTCTTTCAGAAGAGAATGGTACATTATATCTTCCCAGTGGACTTGTGGAGGCTGGAGGAGTCCACCTGTGCTCTATTAATACAACCCTATCTAAGAAAGGAGAGGGGCTGCTCCATGCAGCAACACAAGAGTGGAGGTCAGTCTGTGACAAGGGAAGCACCTCACCCAGATGTCTAAAAATACTGTCCTACATAGCGGTGCAGTGGAGTTTAACAGTGTCCAACTCATGCAGGAGATGGAGCAATGAAGCACTCTGGGAGGAAAATGCCCTTTTTGTTTATGGATGTTGGTGTTTTGGAGTTTTCCCTCAGTCTGCAGAAACATCTAAAACAAGCTTTATTCTTCTTTTTTCCATTTGAGACCAAAATTCCAGGCTGTGCAAAGGCGAACAAGCTGTTGTATTCTGCTAAAGCAATAATGTTAAATGAGCCAGAACGCAGCACAGCCCCATGAGACAAACTGGACTCATAAATTAGACTGAGTATGACTGTGTGAAACTCAAAAGTGCATGTATATGTGTGTTTGCATGTGCCTCATCTCCCTCTCTGTCTCCCAAGCTGAGCCATACATTCCTCTGTGGGCTACAATCACACACACACACGCGCGCGCACACACATACGGGATTAATTTACAGTCACTGTCAGTAGACCAACATTTCTCTAACCACTATCTGATACGTGATGAAAATTCGCTGCCAGCAATAAAAGCCCTGGAAACAAGAGCTCGCCTGTATGCACAGAACCAACGTTGGCATTGACTTATTCCATCGTCTGTCTGAGGCTGAGCTGTGTGTGTGTGTGTGTGTAGATTTGAGATTAGAGTGAGACTTAAGGTGCACACGTTGTAGCTTTACAGTAGGGATATTGTTCACACTGGAGTTTTCATCCTCCAGTGAGGACTGTCTCTCATAATCAAGGACATCAAGAGAGACAGAGCATGCAGGAACTCAGCATCTCCTCTGCAGGACTTCTACAGAGGAGCCACCTGCACTATTCAGTGGTTTCTGATCTCAGATCTTTTAAAAGTTGCAGAACAGGATGACACTTCCAGGTTACGAGATGTTGCAGGTCATAACAGATGGGAAACAGCGAGGAAAAAAAAACAATCTCGCACATCAATATGCCAGAAGACACAAAAAGAGACAGTTTAAGATTTTCATATGCTTAATTAAATGCCTGACTGTTTTCACTGTACAATATACAGCACTGATCAGCACAGCCTTGGGGAATTGCATGAGCAAATATGGAAAAAAGCACAGCAATTAACTCAACCTCTTAACTGTAGTGAAAATATGATAATTAGAATCAAACAAAGTCTTTGATCCAGCCAGAAACAGCGGAAGTTAGTGGGTCATGACAGCCTCATCTGATGATTCCTAAAAATAAAATAATGGAAGTAAAAGAGCCTTCAGGGTGTATGTCTACTGCTTTTGCTGCACACACAGAAACTCTGCTTTCATTTATACCAGATAAACAGATGATTTCTGCTGCTCCAAAAGCTGCAATCTGAGCATAAAACAAAAAAAAAAAGTCATTCCCATGCAAAAGCAAAACACTCCACCTGTCTGTGTCCCTGTGTCCTGCCTGTTCTGCAGAGCGACTTCTGCAGGGACCTGAGTCATTAAGAGGGGGGAAAAGGAGCTAAACTCACTAGTCAGGTCTGGGGTAGTGGTTTAGGTGCTGGTTCTTACCGTTACTGGCTGGGATCTGGACTCGGACCTTCCCCACACACTGCAAAACTAAAACAACTCCAACGAGCAGGTCAACCGTCTTGACGCCCGCCATATCCAAGTCCCGCCGCTGATTCCTCCTCTCAATATCCCGGTCGTTTTAGCAGAGGGGTCCCGTCTCCGTCGTGCACCGCTTCCCCCGTGGACTCCGTGACTCTCCTGCCTCTCCTGCTGCTTTTAAAACGGAAACCTGCCTGCGCTGCACTCGCTGCTCTGAGCTGTTTTTGTTCCAGCCTGCGCCGCTCTGCGCGCTCCTGGAGAGTCACGGCGCTCGTCCTGACAGGTCCCCACCTCCAAAACCAACAAAACTAAACAAAACAAAAAGAATGACAGAAGGGAAGAAGTTCACCTCTTAAAGGCTCGTCCCAGTTCCACACACTGGTCTCATCCCATTGGACGGAGGTGCAGTGTGTGTGAGTGTGTGTGTGAGAGAGAGAGAGAGAGAGAGCAGTAGGCTAATGCGCTCCTGGAGAGGACAGTGCGCTCACCCCCGTCATCAACTCCTCAGGGCCAATGGCTCTTCCTCTTCTGCTCCTCTGATGCTCCGTGTGTGCAGAAGAACCTGGAGAGTCAGATGTCGCTTTGCTTTATCGGCACCTTGTCTGACAAGCAACACATGAGTGATGTGGGAAGATGTTGGGAGCAGGGAGGCGACTGGAGCTGATGTATATTCAGGATATTTAGAGTTAGTGTGGTCCTAGTTTTTTAATTTTAGTTCAGTTTGTGGATAAGATTTTGGTCATTTATTTTTTGACTGTCCTTATGTTGTTTGTATTTGTGACTGTATCTATCTATTTATCTATCTATCTGTCGCCTCTTATCTCTTCCACCTTTCCCCTTCTCGTCAGTCAGGTGATTGAACTGTGAGGGCGCCCTCTTCAGGTGCAAGTTAGGTCATAATTAATTAAGCTTTATGTTTATGTTTTGCTCTTTTGACATTAGCGTTAACATCCTACAGACCCAAAAGCTTTGTGTGTAAAAAATAACAGCAGTAAGTGCAAAATCTATCATTTTTCCCCTTTAATCATTTATTTTGTTCTGACCTGATTAAAACCCAGTATGTAGAAAGTACAGAAGTTGTAGCAGTGAGCTTTTATATATGAGGAATAAAAGAACGCAAGTACAGAAATGACCATAAAACATTGTTATTAGACCAAAGAGGACATATTCTATGTTTTGTATTTACATAAGCTGAGCAGGAACACATATATTCTACTGTCACAGATAAAGAAATACATATAATGTTATCTTACATTGTGATGTTTTGTATCAGTTAGTCTCTGTTAGTCATCATATAAACAGATTATTGTTATAATACTCTAAAAACAGAAGTCCGAATCGACCAATCACAGATACAGAGCATGGGAAAATCAGTGTTCAACAGAAATAAAACATCATTTTCTGTAATGGTCATCAGTTCAAACTCATGTTTATGGGATATTCTCATAAAATCAGGGGAAGTCATAAAATACCATACTGATAAAAAAAAATGTTAAGTAGGTTTTTTGTGGGGCTGTTACCAAGGGTCTCCAGGAACTCTGAGCAGAACATTAGTTAACTGATGGATGGGAATTTTGGAAACTCACATGTAAATTATTCCTTTAATAAAAGTTGAATCTAGAGAAGAAGACAACTACAGACAGCAAATACATTACATAATATACCCCAAACAGGATATTTAGTAATGATAAATGATGATGTAAAAGCACAAATTATCATTCGGTGTTCCGAATGTTCACTTTTCTCAGAAAGAGCCAGACATTGAAGGGTGTGAGGGAGGGAGCTTGGAAACCTCTCATGACAGGGAACATTTTTCTTTTTTTCTCCAAAACTGCTCTCTCTCTCTTTCTGTCTCTCTGTCTGTCTCTCACTTAGGACGACGTCTCACCATACTTTTTCTTCGTCATTGCTTAGTTGGCGCTCATTTTGCACAGGAAGGATAACTTGGACCACATGCTTGTTCCAATTAAGATACTCGCTGTGGGAATTCAGGAGCTGCACCACAGTCATGGAAAAACTTAATGTAGAGAGGAAACTCTTGCATAAAGGACTCCTTTTATAATTTACTTGGCTCGTGAGCATGCATATTGAACACTTAAAGTAGTTTTTTGGGGGGCCTAAATAGATTTTCAAACTTTTTTGTAGTGTTGAAAAGATAACAAAAGTCATCATAATCAAAACATAGGAGCACAAATACTCTGTGAATGTCTCACAGCAAATCAGTTAGGCTCCCGAATGAAAACAGATCAATACATAGCAATTTCTGCCATAGCTTTGTCAGTAATTAGTAATTACCTTGATTATCCTCACTGGCCAGTCAAAACCACTTGTCTGCCAACAAAGTGGGTGCAGCAGTGGTACAGGGATTTGTTTACATGAATGCAGCTGCTGATTCGTGCCAGATCCAGTAAAGTGTTGGTGATTGTGCAAAAATAGAGTCGTGCATGAATTTACTTTGAACTTGCAACATGACCTTCAGATTGCTCTCTTTTTCTTAAAAAAACATTTTTTTGCTAATATAAAAATCCTGGATGCTCTTAATGCAGTTATTTGTCTTAAAATAGCTCCGGGAGACGTTGTTATGATTCAACTAAATATCTGCTAACAGCGACTGTGTCACAGCCATACTCTCGCATAAATCTGAACCATCCTCTGCTTGATTTGATCAACACACCTCTTGTGTGCACTCAAAGGAGCATATATCAACCGTCTGCACAGGAAACACAAACAATCCCAACAAGATAGAAGTTAAAAAAAGCTCTTCAGTGATGTATTTCTATCATAAAAGGAGATTGTTGCTGACACATGCAGTGCAGCCATTTAATCCATAAAGCATCTCTCAATCAGATCATGCGGTCCAGTATCAAGATGAAATGCTATTTACTCAGTGACAATGTGGCCACAGAGGCTGCATGGGAAAACAGTCCTGATTCCTATATCCACACACATGAACTTCTACAGTCCTTACTTTCCTCCCCCCCCCCCCTCGTTCTTTCTCTGCAACTCTTTCCAAGCACTTTAGTCATCACAGCAGTCGAGACTCAGTGGCCACAGCTCCCCATACAGTCTGCTGCTCTAATCACCTTGTTCCACAGCTCCAGCAAAAAAAAGCCAGGCTAAGTTCCTGGACGACCCCTCAGAAAATCTCTTTATTTATCCATTTCTCAAAAGCATCCTCTCTCACAGCCTCCCTAAATTCCCTCTAAGCCTTTCTTTCTACCGCTCAAACCTTCTGCGACTGCTTCCCTGCGTGACGTATAAGAAGGATCAGTCACAGATGCTGTGAACTTTTCCTCGGCTGGAGACCACACCACACCCGATCTCCCCAGGGTGACCTTTAAAAGCATCAAAACATGTGTGATGAAATTAATGGAATGAAATGGGAGGCTTCCAGCGATACTGAGGCTCTAAGGTCTGAGGGTGGTGGCGAGTCTAAATATTCCAAAGAGTGCTTAGATGTTTAGAGTTGGGTCCCACTTGTTTAGCAGCATGTCACCGCAGCATTGATGATGCTTTGCCACTTAATCAACAGGGAACAAAGACGTGGTGTGGCAGTCAGAAACTGCAAACGCTGAGGAGAACAAGCTCAGTTCTGTGTCTTTCTTTCCATTAGAGCATTGCCAATTATTAGCTTTTCCTTCTCATAATAATATTAACAAGATGTGAAAGCACACAAAGCTTTGCTTTGAATGGAAACTTTAAAAAGGTTTAAAAGGTTTGCTCCTATTGCATAACTTTATTTAGATGTGGTGTAAAAAGAAGGTTGGTAAAGTAAAAGTTTGGATCTGCATAAATACACTGGAAAATATCCTTGAAGCTGTACACTCATGTTTTCCCTTTCTTCCTCCTCTGTCGTCTCTCCATCTCTGCCTGCTGCTGGCTTCAGGAGCGACTAGACAGAGGACATCTACACCTGAATAGCTGGGGCCTCTTGCTGTGTTCCTGTCTTATTGGGGTTGACGTAATTATGAGTTTCCGACTTGTAAATGGTGTTCACATCCACATCCAAGTCATAAATACAATTGGGAAAGTCGTATTTTTCTGGAAGTGCCCTTAAAACCAAGTAAACATGGTACTTCACATCAGCCAAAGTGCCTTGTTCAGTACAATTAAATCCAGATTTTGAGAATATGGTGTTAGATCTTTAAAGCACCGGTTCCCAACAACCCACTGGTGCATGGATTAAGTTAACCCTGTTTATTGTCTCGATGCTATATTGACTCCAAGCTGGCAAATCTTTCAACTTTAGTGTCTTCCAGCTCATCGTTTTGGTTTTACACCACAACTTTATTGTTTTGGCTCACTCTCACGACTCTCATCTTGCAGCTAACACCTCCTACTCAGCACCAGTTGGTAGACAGACAGAGTAGGCGAATAGCTGGTGGTGAACATGGTGGCATGTTTTGCAGCTAAAGAGCCAGGTATTTCCCTCAGGAGTTAGTGGAGAGTGGCTCCACAGGGAAAGCTAAGAGGAGGGTGAATACTGGACTTCTATAATGGCTGCTCTGTGTGTAAATAAGCAATGCTTGCCACATAGTTTCCCACACAGAGATAATAATATGTCAATGTTGTTTTTACAGCTTGTGTCTGCTGCCCCAAGGAGCCGAAAAGTCACAGGTTTAAATATCTTTGTTGTCCTGTTATTGTTTCTGTCAGAATATCTTTTGTGTAGTACACCAACTCTCACCATGAAAAACACCATGATCATCAGATTGTTCCAGGAGATTCAACTGAGAGATTCCTAGACACCAGCAGACAGACAGACAGACAGACAGAGAATATATTTGCCATCTATTCTACCAACTGCTGAATTTAGACTGCGGGGGGATTTTTTGTACCGTTCTCAACATTTTGCCACACATCTCCAACTGATGCCTCGTCAATAAATTTTCATGGAACACTTCCAGTCAAACAGAAAGGTGATATGGTCCATTATGTAACTGCAAAGAGGCATACTCTACTGCACAAGGCTTTCTGATGAATGTAAGAATGATAGATGTGCAGTGCAGACATTATTTCATAAGCTGACTCTACAGCAACAAGTAGTGAAAGAAGAATTCAAACCGCTGAGGTAAAAGTAGCAATACCACTGCAAAAACACTGTATATGCAAGTACACATTGTACAGAAAAATGGCCTGTGATTGTTATGTTAGTATATAACTGGATCAGATGCATTAACATGTAAGTGGAACTGAACTAATGTAGTTGGTTGGTTGGTTTAATCTATAACATAGACCATATACTTCATGTGTAAATGTTTTATATAAATTTACAACATTCAATAAGTAATAACCTTAGAAATCTCATTAATTAAGCAATGTTTGATGATATATCAACTTCTTTGACTTGTATTCTGAGGCTTAATCAAGCATTAACGGACAATGAGGGAGAGCACCACAGCATGAGAGGTCAATATTTATGGCACATCAGAATAGGGTGTAATTGGTTGTACAAGGTGCAGAACAACCTTCGCAATTTCTTTCAGGTCATAACAAACCTGTGCTGTACAACATGGGAGGCAGTTAAGGCGTAGATCAAAGTTTTACAGCCCAAAACCACATGAGATCTAATCAAGAGGTAGACCAGCAGTGTCTTCTCTCCTTGCCTCTCTATAGGAGCAGAAACCTGGGGTGTTTTTGTTGAAACTCGGTGAAGAACGGTCAGCAGGCGGCCCCTTGGGCTGATCGACATCCACTCTCACTGAATACAGAGAGAAGAAACAGACATTTCCCTCTGCACTCAGCCAGGGAGGATGGAAGAGCCAATTCTGAGCCCCTCTCATTATAAGGACCGGGTCAGTGAGGTAACCCCATCCTCAGCTGAACAACTATGCAAATCATGCAAAAGTCAGAATTATTTTGAAACAGTGAGTCCTTAAAGACGGTCATCACTGAACTCTACAGGAGCGTTTTCATTGCAGGAGCCTCCCGGAGTGGTACAGAGCAGTACCCAAACAAAACAGTGACATTCACATGGACTGTGCTCTGTGATTAACAAAACTGTGACAACAATAGCCCCGGTGAGAAAAGCTGACTAACGTTGCTCCATCAAAAACACAAGGACAAAGGCTGGTTGGCGCGCACCAGCTCTCCTGTGAGCTATTCAACAGCACGAATAACGAAGCTACCAGAGAAATGTTCACCCAGGACAAAAAACATTGATGGCTGCACATTCACAGTCAGCAGGCCATCATGTGAGAGCGTGCAAGCTCGGCAAGGCAAGTGTAAGGTGGCATTGTTTGTGCGCGTGTATGGTCACATGTTAGTGGAGAAGGGTTTTGTGAAGGCCATTGATTGTTGTTTTGTTAGGTCAAATGTCACTGGGACGGGAAAAAACAAACATTGATGCAGAGGGTATGGAAAGGCTGAGCTGGTGTTTTAGGTGATTCAGAGAGGCAGACAGAGAGGTGCCTCCATACAGGATGGTTGGCTTTGAAATTATTATCAATGTTTACAATGATAAATTTAATAACGGCATCAAAATGGGAAGAAGGATGACCGGGATGCAAAATAAAGATCTGCATTTGTATGATTTCAGTCACCATAACCTTACCCATGACAATATTATAATAGGGAGATATTCATTCAGAGGTTAAATAAGTTAAAACTGTTACGCTAGATAGATTTTTATTCATCAAATGCTGCTCTACAGAAGCAGAATATTAAACAAAGAACTGTTGTCAGACAAACCAAGTAAAAGAAAGGTTGCAATTTTGTGCCTCTTGAGGCTAATTAACTTTCAACATAATCTTCAGGGGGAAACACAATATGTACAAACAAAACATGTTCTTGTATCTTTCTTGTCCATTAGAACTAGTTCATTTTGATAATGTACAGTCCATATTACAGGAATTACATATTTCATAGTATACATATATATATTTTATATAGTATTGATATGTACAGTACATAGAAATCAGTCTATCTTCAGTTTAGAGAGGAGTGCTGTAGCAGTTACTGCTGCTTTGCTAAGCTAGTTACTGTTAGCAAGAGTTTAGTTGGGGTTTTTCCTGCATCACGGTTGAATTGAGCTATTTGTAAGTTTTGATATTGCTACATAGCCAGCCTAAGCATTAACAGCAACAACATTTACTTACCAGTCTAGAAGAGACACTGTGCTCCCCAGTAACGCCATCGTTAACTTGTCTCTATCATGTATTTTCTTCTACTGGAATTAGCATGCTAACCAGCTAGCCGGCCCACCTCAACACTTTCCAACAGCGAGTCACTGTAACCTCCGACCTGCCCTGAAGACGTAGCACTGCTCAGAGGGCGTGTTATAACCTCTGGTCTTGTTAACACAAGCATGGCTGAAGCGCTTGTCAAGCCACAGTTACCACCACCGAGGAGAGAAACCTCAGCAGCTTTGGCTTGTCAAGGCTAGCTGCGGCTAACTGCCCAACTAGCTGCCTCTCCTGTTTTAATATTAGCTGTATGCTTGTCTGTCTCACCCTTTTCTACATGCTGTTTTCATGGAAATTATACATTTCTATTGCATAATATTTTTTACATGGTAAACTAGATGTTAAAAAAAAGTAAGATTACAGTTCTAACTCAGTTCTGACCCTATATGTGGCTACTGCTTTTTGGCTTTCTTTCAAGGGCAGAATAGTGTGTCAGAGGGAGAGGCAGTGAGGTAATGAGGGCTAGGGCACAGAAAATAAAGCAGTGGAGCAGCTCAAAGCTTGAAATTGATCCTGTGGCCTCTGATAAATCTCTGACCCACAGTCCACCTACAGACTCAGCAAAGACTCTGCAGTGATGGAGAACAAGACTAAACAGCAGTGACACTGGAGATTGTGCTCATCCACAGTCTAAAAATTAAGGATTCATAGCTTTAACTTAAACCAATATGAAGGAACAGGAGTGTGTTTCTATGTGTTTTGACTAAGCTAAAGGGCTCAAAGCACTCACAGGCAGATGCGCCTGACATTTATTATAAATGGGATGGAGTCTGCATTGCGTTTATAATTACTCCTTATAAAAGGCAGATGTACTACTATATTAAAAGCAAGCCAAAGCAAGAAAAAGCATATTTAAAAAAAATCACAATGTTTGTTCACACCAGGATCCTAGAACTGAAGCAACTAAATGGAAATCAGTCATAATTAATTTACTTTATGTGGTTTTCCTACTCTGACATGTCAAAATGTCTTGTGTGATAAATGCCTGTGGAATAATTAAGACTACATTCTAGCTAAGTTGATAAGAAATATGCCAGTAATTATGGTAGCCATTGTTTTGCATTGCAAGTCAGTACTATTTTATAAATACTGAAATATATTTAGAAGAATCGCATCCTCAAGATAAGGAGACACCCGTTGGGCACATCAGCGTGGGATAAAGTGCTACTCAAGTTTTAAAAATTCAGTACATTTTTTAGTAAGATATCAGTGTAATATGTTAATAAAGCAAAAATGTGACCTTTTCTAGTCTCCTTTGTCCAATGAGATTAAGTTTGGAAATATAGCAGGGCGACAGTGACACATGGAGTATGTTTGCAAAATGTCTTAAAAATCTAATTACAGCAACAACAAAAGGTGATATATTACTCATATTCAGTGCAGCACCAAAATAAAGAGATATAACTGTATTACCTAATTTGATTTTCGACATTCAACATTTGAGAAGTATTCTTATATAGTATGAAAGAGGTTACTAACCCAAACCCTTTTTTTACCTTTGGATGGAGCCAGACTAGCAGTTACCCCCGCTTCCAGTCTTTATGCCAAGCTAAGATGACTGTCTGCTGGCTCCAGCTTCATATTTAACAGCAGTTACGAGAGTGGTATTGATCTTATATAATGCTTGGCAAGAAAACAAGTGAGCATATTTCCCAGAATGTCAATCTATTGGTTTAACTGAGGATTAATTTTGACCATGAACTCTATCAGCACATACAGGATGACAAGGACAGTGACGCAGCAGAGACAAGCCATGACTGTACACTCGTGAAATTTGCAAAAGACTGGTTTATGTGCTGTTTATGATCCATCTGCTCTGTGCTGGTTGATACAGAGAGTTAGAGAGTCAGCCCACACCACATACAAAGCAGTTGTAGGATGCTGACTTGTAATTGATTTTAATTTGCAAATAAAACAGGGGCAGGCTATTTTATTTGCACTTGTGAGGATTAAAACAGATCACTAATGTCAGGACTCTGTTTGGAAGCGGTGTGTTCAGTGGAGCCTTTCAATTCAAAGAGCTAGATGTTTTCTGAAATGAGAGTATTGTGGCAATGTTAATAAACTGCTACCATGGCTCTGTTAAGTACAAAATGGACAAAATCTAATTTCTTCACTGTGTCCTCATGCCTTTTTAGACCTGTTGTCTACTGCTAGATATTGACTTTAGACTTTTTTGGGTAAGTTTTTTTCTTTTAATGGATTTAACAAACAAGATGTGACATGTTAATCTGTAAGTGTTAGAAGGTGTTTGTAGGTTTTGTTACCTTGGCCAGAACCAGACCAGAAGATTCCCCTGTTTCCTGTCTTTATGCTAAGCTAAACTAAGGGGCTTCTGGTTGTAGCTATAGATTTACTGCACAGACGTGACAGATGGATCGATCCACTCATCTAACTCTTTGCAAGAATGAGGATAAACATATTTCACAAAATATCAAATTATTGCATTAGAGGCTGTATCCTATAAAACATATGTGTTTGAAGTAGTGTCGCATAGAGCAGAACTCCTGCAGAAAAATCTGTATGGCTTTTGACACAATTTGTTCAAGTCCTGACTTTTTTTTATCATGGCTCTGACAAACAGCTTTTTACTGTTTTTATTTTAACATGTAGTACCATATCAGTGGGGAGTATCACATAAAATTTAAATAATTTAGCTGTAAATGACAGCAGTACATCAGAACTGACTTTCCTCCATTCTTTGCATTGTTTCCCACCACCTGGCACCTCAGCAAGTCAAGACAAACTCATCAAGTATTTGCAAACACAGTCTGGCCCTGATCTACTGCAGTGTCAATATGTAAAGTCCATCATTTTTATGCTTCAGAGCTTTTGAGCGCGGCGCCATTGGCATCAGGGGAGTAATTGTACAATGGATTGGCGAAGGACAAGTTGGCGTCTTTCCAGGTTGAACCCTGCTGTGGATGAATACACACAAAGAGACATACATCATGTCATTGACTTCTGCACATATAGTTAGAGTAAAGGCCAAAAGGCTGAGCAGAGACAGCTCACCTCCACCTCTCTCTTCCAGGGGTAGACGCTGATGGAAAGCCCCGGACTATCGCTCCTCCTGGGATTACCTCTGGCACAGCCGCATGGTCCGTCATCCAGGGATGAAAGCTGATGGAGAGAAAATCATGTACACCGGCTTAAAATTAGATGAGCCTTAATGTGTGAGAGCGCACGAAAAGCAGGCGCAATTAAAATATAATTGACCCGTTATGCGTCCATAATTACACCTCTAACCTCCATAAAACATTTCATCATCTTTCAGAGGTGGAATAATCACGGACTGTTTCCGCTGCTCAGTGAAATGAGTGCTGCAGCAGATCTGTCTGTGTTGTGGAGATACCAGTTCACACCTACACCTCTCTATTTATAGCTGCGCCCTAACTGGCACTCACATGAAAGCAAATATGTACAGACATGCCATTACAGATATAGAATACAGTGAAATATATTTACATGTGTTGTGTGTATGTATTATACCACCGGCACGTAATCTGTTTCCATTTGTTGGCATTAGCAAAACATATATTTCTAATTTAGTTTTTTTTTGTTATATCAATTGTAAAGTATCAGTATGTAAAGCATATGTACAGTATTGTGAGCCTGCATTTCATCAGGGAGACTGCATCACTCACACACTCACACACACACACCAATGATGAGCTCCATCATCAGAGTCATGACAGTTGTGGCTTTCAACATCACTCTCGCTTTTATTACCCAATGACACTCACTGCACGCCCGCGCAGATAAAAATGTGTGTGTGCGATCTCACATACAGTCCCTTCATTCTGTCTTTTTTTTTTCTCACAAAAGCACACTCATAAATGCACACACACACAAGAGCCATTATCCAAATGGAATAGCTGTGATTGTATCATTTCTGATTCTGGGACGTTTTTCAGTGATGACAATAAAACTCAAAATTGCCAGATATAAAGCACACTATGGGTGGACGTAAAAATAAGAACACCTGTGGTGGACAGTAACTAAGTACATTTACTCAAGTACAGTACTTATATACTGTTTTACTTTCTTTACCTGATTATTTCAATTTTATACTACTTTACGCTTCTATATATTATTAGGAGTTATCATAAACACATATCATATGCTTATAAAATGCAGTGGGTTCCAACATTCTTGGCTTGTGATGCCTGTTAAGAGCAGCACTGTTCTAGCTTAGACTCCTGGTCATATTTTGGATGTTTTTGAGTTGTTAGACACATTTTTCCTCTAAACTGTTCAGATGGTGTTGTATAAATGATTGTTTGAGGCCCACTGATGTTAAATTGTCCAATATTTCACTAAAAACTGGACTAAACTACTTAACTATATAGAAAGTGGTTAAAATTAGGTCCACCTCCACCTATATATATATATATATGTATATATATATATATATATATATGATACTTACAGAACATTTAGCTGATAGTACTTCAATACTTTTAACTTATGCAGCATTTTGAATGCAGGACTTTTACTTGTTCTATTAGCACTTTTACTTAAGTAAACAATCTGACTACCTCTTCCACCACTGCACCTGTGTGACGTGATGCGTGAAGCATATCATGCTCCATTTTTATTCAGACTGCATCAGAAAAATATTGAATAAACTGGTTGTTTTTGGCACCTCAGCTTGCGGTGTTGCATTTGATCTGATTATATATTTCAGTCACTGTGTCTACCTGCTGTATATGCACTACGGTGTGTATATAAAACACACACAGGAGCACACATATCCACATAAACCACAAAATCAATAATCCCAAATCAAAAACGTAATCTAGCAGAAAAGCCTGGCGGTCACCTCCTGACCTCCTCTAATATTAAATCCACTTATTGAATAAATGTGAGGCGAATGGTAGAAAAATTTGATTTGTATAGCTTAGAAACCTGATGTTGGTCAAACAGAATTTGCTGATGATTGATTGGACAATTCTGTGCGCTGACCTCTGCTCTGCAGTCAAAGCCTGGGTCATCCATCACCCCATAGTCCATCAGGTCACGCTTTCTGTGGAGCCAGCAGATGCACCCATCATCACTTTCATCATCAACAACGTCGTCATTAGCAAAAGGAGCAACGGTGTCATTGTTGTAGCCAGAACTCACATTAAGCAGCATTTTTTCTTGCAGGCAGCCAGAACGCAGACGGCAACTCCAGCTACGAGCAGCAGCAGTCCAATAGCGATGCCCACATACACAGAGTCTAAACAGAGGGGAGGTACATTTAATTCTTGCAGAGAAAACTACCTTCAATAAACTGCAGAGACATTAACAGGCTATGCAGGGATATAGTAAATAAATCCAGGTGAGACAGTTTAATAGAGATGAGCAGGGAGGTGTGCATCTTTATTACTCAGCTGTGTGTCCTCTGGTTTGGGTGTTGGGGTGGAGAGTGACGGCTTCTCCCTCACTTGGCAACGGTTTCCTGTCCATCCTGGATAACACCTATGATCAGATACAAGGAAAACAGTCTGAAGATGTGAATTTAATATCATGAGTACATAGTATATGTAGTGTTGCATGGTAGCATGGTGCAAAATATCCAAATAGGTCAATTCTTATAGCTCTGCTGTTGTCTCCTAAAACACGAGTGAACCACTGTTGCACTGGTTGATATTTTGTTTCATGGCTATGAGCCCAGGCTCCATACTTTATTTTCAATCCCACATACATCCTGCGGCTGTAAATACCGTTTATTAATACACAGCTGAAAATAGTCCTCAACAAATCTACCATTCACTCCTGTTTAATCTTTGCTAAAAGCTACAGTGCCCAGCTGTTTTAGAAAATAAACAAGCCTTAAAAAAATCTAAATATTCATAACCTTTTTTTTTAAAGATTTACATCTTCAGTAGGAATAAATGGGCTTGGGACTTATTACAAGAGGGTAGGGGAATTGGAAAGTCTTCAGATAGAGACTAATGCATTCTTCGTCTTTTTTTGACAATATAAAATATAATAACTTTAGCTTTATCCCTTAAAAAGAGAACGAAATGATAAATGGAACACTGAATAAATAAAATGCAATACTAAAATAGATAAGGAAAACAGACTACAAATAAATACACATATTCTCTCTCACCATATTTGGAAAAAAAACAACTATGTGGACAAATGGTGCAAAATTTATCTGCTGGACATCCTGCATGGAAACACAGACTAATTGCAAATAGTTTGGCCACTCTGCTGAGCTGCATCTGTGGGAAAGAAAGTAGCTCTTCTTCTCCCAAACGAAGACTGTGCTCCAAGTCAACATCTGTTCAGTATCAGCTTGATTTCTGAGCAACACTGACCTTCTAATGCGAAACACTCAGCTCTCAGCAAAGCCACACTGTGTCATTATCATTCAGAGGGGGTCAGGGTACATATTGTGTGACAGTCTGGCCATGGCAGCGGGCCGTTCCTGGCCTGGTGCCCTGGTGGATCCTGCTTAGCAGAGTGGAGGAACGTGATGCAAATACTGAGCCAGAGGTACCCTCCACTGCTGGCCTTGGGTTCTGCTACAGCAGGGCTGTTATCAATGCTGGAACAGCTTCAGGTGTTCCATACCACAACGCACAGAGAATGGCGGTGGTAAAGTCCTGTTACATAATGAGGAGGCAGTGGCAGTGGCACTGCATTGGGGAATTTTGGGCAGGAGAATAAATAAGAAGGAGAATCAAAGACAAGGAGGCTGAATGAGAGAATGAGAGCAGCATTTCTGTGACGAGCAGCCAAAAAATATCTTTATGTGTCAAAAACCCAAAGAGTTTTCATGTTCCAGCATTTTCAGTGGGATTGTATTTTGCAGTTATGTGACAAAAGGTGACACACTCGGCCTGCTATCAGAGATCACCAGATGAAAACATAAATTCTGCAGTGTCAGAAGTTGTTTTCAGGGACCCGCTGCTAATGACGTGTCATCAGAGCGGTGCACTCTGTCAGAAATAAAGAGGGAGGGATTTGTCATGAAGTTAGATGGTACAAAAAGTGAACGCAAAGTGGACTGTGACAGATACTAGAAGAGAAACTATTCGCCTATACAGTCAGCAATGTTACAGTGACAGGTGTGACAGAGGATGTTATCCCTGACAGCAACCTGCATAAAGACCCTGAGGCAGCTGTTGGGGGTGGGGTGGGGGGGAATTTTTCCCATCAACCACTGAACTGTGTATGTTTCCTTGCCAAAATATGTCAATAAAATCCTAAAATTCAACAACAAACACAAGAAAAAATGCTGTCAAATGTCAGTGAAATGCCAAGCAGTTACTTAGGTGACAGCATGAGAACATATGTCGCGCCTGCTGCACTATTTGCATCAATTTTTAGGAGAATTGAAACTTTTGACACAAGAATGGAGAAATGTGAACCTCTCGCAGAGGATTCACTGGCGCATAATGATGTTAGCAGATCCAGCATTAAGTCCCATAATTGCATTCCTGCTTTTATAATGAAATATCTCATTGCAGACATTCCAGGCTGCTGATGCAGACAACCAGATTCATGAGTTCCCTAAAAAGCCTCCAACAGAGCGAGCATAGTGTTTGTCTTGAATGTGTTTTTGAGACAGTCTTATGCCAGCCTACAGCCTCTCTGCAGATTCATCTGAAGCATGGGTTTTTTTGTGGTTTGCCCACTAAGACCACTGGTAGCAGGGGCCATGTTTAAATATTGACCAGGAGAATCCATCAGAGATTCCCAGGAAACACTGAACTGGTGGATAAATGAAGGCAGAACCACCCTGGTTAAGCTGTGGGGGATAAGCAGATTCCCACATGCTTCATGGAGCGTGTCTTTTCCAAGGAAAGAAACAAGACTGATGGGATTTCCATGTTTTAAGTCTCACAAAGAAAGATAAAGGATGGGAGGGGGAGTGGGAAGAAGAGACATGATACTTATCTTTATTTGTGCATGTTTATGAGTGTGTAGGTGTGCGCATTCGTCTGCTCATGAAAGTGTGTTTGTGTTTGTCTGTGTGTGTGTGTGTGTGTGTGTGTGTGTGTTTAACTCACATACAAACAGGCCCGTGTCTCTTCACAAGGCATGAGCCACGATCCAGGCAATACATCGGAGGACAATCTGCAAAAAGAAACTGACCATCACTGCTGAATATACACAAAAAATATATACAAAAAAAACCTTTTCCTCCACTCTGTTTCTCTGTCATCTTCCATTTCTCTCCTCACCTGACAGAAAACACAAGTACGCTCAAGCATGCTGCTGCTCTGACATAAGAAAATGAAACTAGTGAATTATGTTGCCCGGAAAACCTCAACCATTAACCTCAACAGATAGCATCAGCGTGTACATTAAACCACAAACATCCTTCAGTACATCTATTTTCTTCCAGTACATATGATGACGAATGCCCTTGCCTCCATAGGTTGTGCGTGGGTTGCCAGTTAAATAATCATCATGTTTGAAACACCATTATGAAAGCCTGGCGTCCTGTGCAGCCCTTGATAAAGTGACTTTGGCTTGGCACTGAATGCAGGTTAAATGGGAGGTTTGGTCTCTTTCCTGAAGACGCAGGGAAGCAGAGGGTTTAATGGATTTTGGCAGCGTGCAGTAACCTGTGAGGTGTGCTTTGAAGACTAAACAGCCAGACTTGAAAATGTCTTGAGAGTCACAGCTTTGGGTGGAAATGATAAGACATGAATGAAGCTTTGGCAAGTCTTTGGTCAAAAGTGACTGGTGACTCATGGGAGTATAATATAGTGATAAACAGGATGTAATCATAAATGTAAATGTAAACAAACAGATAAAAGAACAACAGCCTGTCATCCAGCTAGATGCACCACTTGTCTTCAAGGTCAGGGAATCATAAAATGGACAATGGAAGGTAAGTAAAAACATGTTACCATCACAGCTGGACTCATCGGAGTGGAAAGGCAGACAGTCGGCCGAGTGGTCACAACGCTTCTGAAGTGGGATACAACCAGGTGAACTGTCTTCACACACCAGTTCTCCCAGCTCGCATTGCAGCAGAGCTGGTGGAAAAAATGACAGGCAGAGACAAGGAAAATTGGTAAAATATGTAGAGAGGTGGGGGGTGTCTGTGTGGTGTACTCACTATGAGCATACTATAAAAGGGATTAGAGAATTTAAAGCTGCTTTGACACTTTGATCCTAATCTGTGAGAAAATGTGTGTATGCTCTCCTGTATGGACATTATAGTCTCACAGGGAGGGATTTCAAAGCAGACATGCTTTCAACTCTTGCATGAAAATTTACACAATTCACTTTTACAGTCTAACAAACTGTTTTCAGGCCAGGAAAATCTCTCCTTTGCTCGTCTCAACCAGGAACCCAGTGACCAAATCAATTTTTCTAAAAGCACATTGAAAAGAAATGCTCAGTGAGGAGCTTTAAAATCCACAAAAGTTGAGAAAAGTAGGTAAATAAATGTAACATAGAGAATAAAAGCAGTCATGTAATCACAGTGGTATTTGTTGAGATTTAAAAGCTATCAGAAAAAGATTGTTTTTAAGAAGGTTTTAAAATGGGATTAAAAATTCAGGGGCAGGGAGGGGAGGTTTTAAAAATGATGAGGTGTGTAAAACCACACACTGAGCAGCACAGAAGATTATTGACAAGTAGAAAAAATGCAGTAAAGTGTACTGGAATAACAAAACATGGCCCCCCACAGTTCTGGAAAAAAAGTGGAGTAAAGTTTGACTGACTGTTTCAAACTAAAGGACGTACATTAAGCCAGCTTCAACATCACTTATCCATAGTGATATTCAGTTACACACGTACAGTTTTGTTTTTATGTGCCCAGATTTTAGGATATGCATCTCTGAGATTTCGGTCTCTTTTATAATACTGAAAAATCAGCATTGATTGACATTGCTGGTTCTCTGGTTGATCAACAGAACCTGCTGTCGGTAGGTTTATAGAGACTATTTCTTCAGTAGAAGTTGTTTCCGGTGAAAGCAGTTTACAGTGAAATCTGTGGATCATCCTGAGCAACCGAGAAGTCTCTGGAAAGAGATGAAGCTGTTGAATTTTTAAGTTATTTAACTCCACCATGTTTGAGGGAATTTATAAGAAGCTGGCAAAAATCTTTTAGACACTATTGACAATTTCAGTACATACACCAATGAATCTTTAACACAGAATCCTGAAAAGTGAACTGACTACACTGAATCACCCTTGACTGAATTAGTAGCTTTCAGCAGTGCGGCTTCCCTCACTCGCGAGCACCTTTGTCAGTGAGGATGTAATACATACTGAATTACATCCTCATTAAAATGACATTAAAAGGCAGCACAGAAACCATCATGATGTCATAGCAATCAAAAATAATTAGTGGTTGTGTAGGCAAGTTTCATACTGAACCGAATACAAAAGGTTCTACAATACAATCATGCACGTATATATTGAAATACACCTCTCACCTGTAGTAAGTATGTGATATACTTAAGTAGTTGCTTAGTTTGTTAGTATTTATTGTTTCTCTTGTAAAATGTTTTGTCTGTCCCCATCTCTACACTGGCACTGGTCCAGTCAAACATAATCCTACTTAACAAAGACACATGCGTACTTACGGCAGCTGTACTCATCCTCTCCTTCAGGACAGTCTTGGACGCCGTCACAGCGCAGTATGGACGGAAGGCAGAGATAGTGTGAACACTGAAAATACCCAGCAGGACAGCGGTCTTGAGGAGGAAGAGTACCAGGTACCATGGTCAGGCAGTGCTCTTCATCAGACCTGTCAGCACAGTCAGGCTCGCTGTCACACCACCAGCTCTCTGGGATGCACTGAAAGGAGTACGCACACTGGAACTGGTCCACACCGCAGGTCAGAGGCTGAGGAGTCACTGGTCCTGAGGTGACATATCACATTAAAGACACGTGCATAAACACACATGCACACAGAGAGCTGAGTAATCCCTTTATACAGAGTATGGTTTGCACGCAGCAAGTATCCTTGAGCGAGGAATCACAGAGTGTACACGGTGAAAAAAAGACAGGTATGCTAATAATTCTTTTTTGTTTTGTTTTGTTTTTTTTTGAGATCACAAGACTACTTTGCAGAGAGGAGGCAGTTCAGGGGTGAAGGGAGAACCGAGGGGCGAGAGTGAGGAAACAACACAATATAAATGTAATTGCTTTTCCCACCCATTGCCCTCTGTCCTGTCCCTGGCGTCTGACCCAGTCTCCACTGTGAATTTATATGGACCTACAGGGCAACAGGCTCCATTAACTCACTACACTCTTCCTGAGGGTCCACACAATTTATATGGAAACGGAGGAGAGAAGCATGGCTGTTGGAGGAGAGAAAATGTGGAAGAAGAGGAAACAGGAGAAGGTGAAAATTGGAGGGAAAAGCGTGAAAAATGAGCACAGTGCTGGCAGGGCAGGAAATGAGGAAAAAACAAAAAAGTAATTGGAAGTGCAAGGGCAAAAAGACCACGGAGAGAAAGAAAAAAAAAAGTATAATAGCTTTACCTCCAACCATACACTCTGCAGTGTAGGAGATGTCATCCAGGGCGATGTCTGCCCATATGTCTCCACCCACCTCTGCCTGGAAGGTCACTCTGAAAGGTGCTGGGTTGGACAGGATGACATTAGCATATGTCCACTGGTTGCCATGGTTTCCAGTGGCCGCCCACATCAACAGACTTGTACCACTGGATCCAGCAGTGTAGACCTACAGGGCAAGAAGAACATGGAAACTTCAGGTCACATAGAGTATTACATTAAATCATTGAAACAATGAAACAGAAATGTATTTCTGTCTTTGAGTAAACAAACAGAAAATCAAAGTGTGCGCTACACATTGAAACATAATACAATGTTTTCTGAGTCTGTGGTGGTGGGAGAATTATTTTCATCAATTATTTAAGTAAAAGAAGCAGAACTGAAATATTAAAACAATCCATTACAAGAAAAAAATCTGTATTAAAAGTTTTACTCAAGTAAAACTACATAAATTATCATGTAAAAGTACTAAATGTGTCAAAAGTAATTGCTCATTCTGCAGAATTCCCAAGTTCATAGATTTACATTACTTATTATAATTGTATTTTTATTACTAATGTATTAACATATAAGCACTATTTCACTGTGGCGGCTGGTTGAGGTTGCTTGCTACTAACTACTTAATAAGTTGTTGGGCAGTTTAATCCATAATAAGGAATCATATTATATATGTTGATCATATTTATGAACTGTCCAATGATGCAAAGTCCACAGTTGCAGTTTTTTTTATTGAGCACACATCCTTTCCAATTAGTTTTTTTTTGTTGTTTGTTGTTTTGAAATTAACCCAGCGAACAAAGACGCCTAAAAAAGACATGAAAAGACGGATTTGATAATGAAGTTTGTAAGGTGTTGTGCTTTGATGGATTATTTCCTGACAGGGAGACTTTTATTCCTTCCTGTGGGTATCAGGTGATTGACAGTAAGCAAAGGCTGACATAGTGAGAGGCTCAGTAAAGCAGGACATAAATCTCTGACAAAACCAAATGAAGCCTTCAGGCTGACTCTGATGAATTATCTGACAGCAATGACAAAAAAAGAAAACATGTTTGGAAGCTTGATGCCTGAAAGGAGAAAAAAACTGAAAACAAAAAGACTTTGAATCATTTATGGAAATGTAGCTCAGATTAGATCACCTTCAGTGTCCCCATCTTGTCCGAGCCATGCATGAAGAACCAGAAGCGCAGGTGACACAGGCCGATGCTGGCTGGAAACGGGCTCCTGGTTGTCACCTTGGCAACATCACCCTCCCTCTGAGTGGCTGAGTGTATATACAGAAACTTCCCTCCACCACCTTTGGGGATAAAGAGAGTATAGAACACTTCACATTTGCAGTACATTTATGGAAGATATGAGTAATACATCACGGTGCGGTGAAAGAATAGCCACAGCTAAACCCTGCTAAAACATCCAATTTCCACTTGACTGCAAAAAAGAAATCCAATAACTTTCTTCTCTTGATTCCAATATACATAATATTTGGACAGAGGAAAGCATTTGTGCTGTTGTGAAATGTTGCAGCCTGCAGCCAAAATCTCCACAGAGCTTCTTCAGCTCGACTAGGCTCAGAGATGAGACTGCATCTGTGCGATGCCAGAACAAAGTGGGAGTTTTCCACTTGAGTTAAAAGGGATTTAAGCCAACAGAATCCAGAGCACACAGCAAACTCAGCTCCCACCCACAACACTAGGTTCTCTGACTCAAAAACTGAGAATCAAAATAAAGCCTGTGCATTCATTCATGTAAATATTGTTACCTAAGAACTGATTTTAATGTCACCTGATAATGCAAACACATGATGTCTGCAGAGTCATGTCTTCTTCCTTCTTCAGCTCTCTTGTGTGTGTGTGTGTGTGTGTGTGTGTGTGTGAGTGTGTTACAGACGGCCAGTTTTATTGATCTGCACTGTAGTGAGATCATCAATTCAACCTATGACACAGTGCCCAGTGTCCAGATTCATCTCTCCGATCAATAAAACTCAACTGGCCAATCAGAAGAGGGCGTGGACTCAGCAGCACTCTGACAGCCAATATAAGAAGGAATTATAGCAATGGCTCATTGCATAATAAGAGAGTTAGGGCACTGTCAAAATAACACTGCTTTGTGATATGATGAGTTGGTGTTACCAGACCTCCTCCAACATCACCATTGTCATACATTGTCTCTGCAAAAAGCCCCCAGTGCGTATACTATATGTATATATTATACAGTTCCCAGTACATATATATATATTATTTTTACAATAAATCAATGACTTAAGTCAAAAAAATGTCAGAAAATTGCCTTGAAATGTTCCAGTCAAAGGTGAAGTCTTCTGTATTTTTATACATATTTTGTCCAACCAACAGTTCAACATTCAAAGAAATTTATTTTACAATTTAATATAATAGGGGAAGAAGCTAATTTTGCAATTTTAAGAAGCAAACAATAGCAAATGTTTAAGAACTGATTTATCGTTTATCAAAACGTTGATTAATTTAGTTTCAATCAAGCCCTAAATCTAACTACTGTTTAATGACTGAGGTGACTCGTGGCTCAGCATTACTTGTTGTGTTTTGTTTCTTTTTCTCTCTGTGAAGTAAAGCAAACTGTAAACTGCTAAATATTTTTCCCTCAGATGAACAAACACCAACAGCAAACATAGAATACAATAATTCATGAATGGCAATTACAGGCAAGGCCACATGGAAATGAAGGTTTACATTGCCTTGTATAGACAAGGGCAATTATAACCTCTGCATCACTAATGGTGATTTATTCTCTAAATTTTCAATTTATCTGTAGCAAAAAATCATGTTTTGATGCAGTTGCATCACTGGATACAAGATAAACAACAAGTCCATTGCTGTTAAGCTCAGTTTGACTCAGCACGATCTCGATCAGGATGTATTATTAACCCTGCCTTCACATGCATGTCAGAAGCTCCTATTTCCCAGCTGTCAAGTCGTAATTACAAAGGCAGTGCACCGAGCTGCCTGAGAGCTGAAAACAAGGAGTATGTCAGAAGGACGCACAACTTGTTTGGTCTTAATTCTGACAAATGTTTTTTGTTTTTTGTTTTTTGACATCACTATTAATCGTTCACTAAAAAACGAGGCAGAAAGCAAAAACATGAGGTGAGTTTTGAATATAAACAAGACCCCTTAGAATAAATGTACTGCTGTGTTTATGTTCATTCTGTCATTATGAAGAGGTCAAAGGTCAGTGAAACTCACAAATCCATGCATGAAAATAGTTTGTCAAGTTCCCATTTGTAATTAAAACTAAAATGAGCATTCATGGTGTCACTTCATGGATTATGTTCAAGGGCAACGTTTGCAGTGAAGACGGAGGATGGTTGCCTGTGGTTAGCTTTAGGCAACAAAAGCACTTTGGAAATGTTTGTGGAAAGATCATGGGTTAGGTTAAATGTTTCTAAAGTGAACAAGTTGTGTCTTGTGTTTCAAGTCATTTACAAGGACAACAATGTTTCCCTAACTTCAACTACGTGCTGTGAGTGCATAAACATGACCAAAACAAGCTTATTCATGCTTTAGTTCTCATGAGTGGATATTGTAAAGCATATTGTTGGGAAAACAAACAAAATGTCTTGTCAGTGAATATTTTGCAGAGCAGTTCAGCATCAACATTTTGCTAGGCAGCAGATACACTCTTTAAAAATGTTTCCTTGTTATGTTGATGTTTCTCTGAAAATGTATTTGCTGTTGCAAATTAGTGGTACATAAAGAGACCGTCCTCCCAAGAAAAAGTACAGCATCAGTTGTTTTAGCAAATGCCCCAAAACAACATATGTTTACATTGAAGTGACAGTGCCCTCTTGCAGCTGTAGTGATTGTGTTTGTGCCTTTTGTCACATCATAAAACACAGATCATTTTTTCAGCAATAATTTGTAACAGCTATGGAAGGCATTAACAAATTATGTCACCCTGCAGATAGGAGTGTCAGATCAGGGAATTGACTAACAACATATTTTGTTTAATTTGGAGGACTTGTATGTAAATGTCATTTCTAGGAGACAGGGTTGGCAGCAGAGCAGGTACTGACCCGGACTGTGGTCAGTGGGAGGTCCAGCTCCTGGTGTCTCAGTCTGGTGACTTATCCTCCAATCAAAGTCATCATCAGGGTCCTGAGAAAGCTGGCAGGTCTCTTCCCACTGGTTTTCATCCATGTTGAAATTACAAGTACCTGGCAAGCCAAATATATGATCTACGAGACAGACAGAGAGAGAGAGAGAGAGAGAGAGAGAGAGAGAGAGAGAGAGAGAGAGAGAGAGAGATGGAAGGCTGAAGTGTGGGTTGAAAGTTGTTTTTCTGCTCTACAGATTCTTCTCCAATGCCAAGGGAATCTATTTCCTATTTCCACTCACCACAGTCTATCTCATCTGATTCATCAGCACAGTCGGCCTTGTTGTCGCACACCAGGTGGGACTCAATGCAGTCACCATTGTGACACACAAAGTCTGTGACAGCAGGGCAGCTGACTGGATCCACAGCATCTAATACACACACACAGACAAACACAGAACCAGATCTGAAGGGGACCGAAATTGGGATTCATGTTCCTCATCAAGTAATCAACTGGCCCATTAGACACAAACCTACAGTATATGTTTCCATTCATATAAATTAAATGTGGCATCAGAAAAAATGTGACAATGAACAACCGTGTCTTATTAAAACACAGACTTCTTCTTCTCTGCACCAAAGGGTGCGAGCAGTGGAGAAGACAGTAAACAAAAGCAGACAAAGGCCTGTCAGGGAAATCAAAGCCTCCCTCCTCCAGCTCCGCCTTGTTTGAGATGGAACAGAGAGGAAGGAAAAGAGATCAGGTGGATCAGAGAAAGCACACATACAACTACATTATTTGTGTGTGTGGAGATGTGTGTGCACTTTTAGACTTCAAAGGCAGAGACATGAAATGAAAAGAGGAAAGAGTTGAACTTCATTCCAGGGGGTCAACAGGGTTAATACCATCATAGAATAAACTGAAAACCCATATTGGCACACATTTAAATTTGATTGGACGTAGTGTTTAAATGTCATTTAGTTATGGACAGACAGTTTGTCTGCTTGTCAGTCCTTGCACGCAGGCCTCTCAGTCTGTTTTGGTCTATGCCTCAGCTTGTCACTAGGTCAGTATTTATGTCTCCATGTAAGTGTGTTTATATTTGTGTGTTGGAAAGGGCCTTGGCAGAGCAAGGAAACATCCCACATGGTGTCCAGCCTTGTGCCAGGTCCCGTTTAATGTGGAACATCTGTCTCCCACATAAACATCAAAAGGCAACTGACAGCGACTGTCATCACACAGAAAATCGAACGCTCTCCCTCTAAGACATACTTGCTCTCTCCATCTTTCTTTCTTCTGCCCATATACTGAGTGTGTCAGTAACACAATCCGTTTCACACCCCAAACTATCGGCTGGGAAGATCATAAAATAATTTCACAGCATCATTATATCTCACTTGTGAAGATATATTGGAAGCATAGTTTGATAAAACAAGGATGAAGGAAAGCAGTAGAGAAGTTTAATGTAATTTAATTTTGTAATATATATAGTAATATAATCTAGTGGTTTGGTATCTTCGAGGGCACTTTGACTGCCATGATTACTTATTCAGGTGCTTTGAGGAAACTTGGATATGCAGAGGCTTACGTGAACTGTTGGTGTTCTTTAATCTTAGATTCCCAAAGAGAGCCGATTTATGGGCTGGTAGGAAAAACTGACTGATAGTGAATGACTTAAAGACAGCGTTAATATTTTTCTTAAACTTTTTAAAAGTTAAAAGCTAAAACTTTTAAATTACAGAGGCAATAAGAAAGATTTGTGCTGCCACTCTGCACAGAGCGACTTTAATACATGTGCAGAGGTTTGCTGAATAGCAGTGACTCTGATTACTTTGCCAGGTGGTGAGATTTCTGGCTTTCCACTACGGCGCTCCATTTTGGAACAATGACATTTTGAGACCCTTTCCATCCACTTTGCTTTGCTCATCTACGGTAGTTGCATTTTAAACACCTCAAACAGAGATGACACAGCTGCAATGGCACCTTGGCAAAAAAGGCCAATAACCCTAATTTATAACCCTTTTATTATTTCCAACGAATTTTGTCAGTTGAATCTTGGCTGTGATTGTTTAGCTGACTAGTTTCTATTGTGAAAATCTGACTTTATTGCTTGTGTAAATCACAAAAGCAGCAGACACGGGAATGCAGGATTCAGTCATTGTGGTTGCTGTTCCCTCTGATTGCCAATTTTTTAAAACTGTGAATTATCTCTAAAGTTTATAGTCTTCAATACAATGGCTATTATTATTGCCGTCCTCTCAGGCATACAAATCTGTGAAAAGCCTGTGACCCTGCCAAGTATGCCCGCCCCCTTCTCATCTGCTGATTAGGTCAAAATCCAAAGTACAGGCTGATGGAAATGTTATCAGTTTTGCATGTCTATTTGGTCTGGCTGTGACTTGATGAAAGAGATTCATCATCTGGGGACCATGATTGACCATAGAAGTCAGTAGCAATCCAGCCAATAGCTGTTGAGATATTTCAGATATATTTCACTGCTATCCCAGGAGCCGTCCCATAACCTGGATAAAATGCTGTTAATTCAAGATACACCATACAATCAGTCACATCAAATATAAACTCCAACTCTTGATGGTGAGGAGAGTTTGGAAAAGTAATTTGCAAAAACACTGACAGGTTAGATGAGAGGAAGAGCAGTAGCTAGACTTATTTGTAGGTAGTAGTAGTAGTTTTGTTGGACCTGCTATTGTATTTCAGTTTATCTTTTAACTTTGTTTTTCCATATTTTATTTTGGTTCTGTCTGTTGGAAACACTCAAACTTCTTAAAAAAGTGTGTACTGTCAGTATATATCACCTACTTGGGGCACAGTCTATGAACTCCAGGTCATCCAGGGCAGCTCCTCCGCTCACATCCCTCGAGCGAATCCCCTCAAATATCACCTCAAAGTTCCTCAGCTTCCTCAGGGGGATCTCAGCTTGGTTCCACTTATTCCCCTGATGCCCCGTTTTGTTCCACACTTCCAACAGATCGTTTTCTGTCTGTGGAGAAGAGCAGCGATGACAAAAGTTCATCATGTGGTGGCATTTCACACACAGCTCTGGTTACACCACTGGAGCTAACGTCAACTGGAATATCACTTCAAAGAGCCTCAAAATGGATTGAAAGCTACAGCGGTGATGATTATGACGATTATTAACTACGAGTATCTTTGTGTCACATGTCAAGAGTGAAGAACTTTAAGTTTAAATGAGCTGAAATTAACTTCTGGACAGACTGCTGCTGCTGCAGCAGCTGAGAAACAGTGAATGCCATCTGAGAGGAGTCATTAAAGTCTCATTAGCATAACATTGCAGTAATAAGTTCCCCTGCCTTGAGTCCTGCTATTCAGAGTGAAACTGTGCTCTCCTTGAGTTATAGTAATGGATTTCTCTCATGCCACATATGGAATATATTACCTTCTTTAAACCCTCTCTGTCTTTTCCCATGGTGCCGGCAAGACACTAAATCATGACTAAAATCATGAAACAGCAAATGTGACTTTAAAAGGGCTTTTTGCGGATCCATGTGTTACTGGTCAGCATCTCACTGGTGGTTTTTAATGTCAAGATGTCAAGAACATATACGAGACATTTTTACAGTCATATCACAACATATTAAAGACATTGTTTTGACTCAAGGATGTGATGAATTTAACACAGAATTTATAGTAAAGGTAGAAGAAGCTGAAGTAAAAAGCTAACAGCTCTGTCTTTCCTTTGTTACATTTAAACAGAAGCACAGAGGTTGTACATATCATATACTGTACAGAGGCAGATTAAATCAAGGAGCATTATGATGCAAAACTAAAAAGACAGTTCAATCAAATCCTTTCTGTAAAAGGTGGAAACGAAAGGAAAAATCTGCATTAATATGGTACCATTTGGAACACCTTCGCTGCAATAGTTAAATCTACTAAAGCATAAAGCAAAGTGTAAAATAATAAATAAATAACATCAAAGGATAGGTCTGGTGATATTCTTTATGCTCCTTATTTTCAACAAATGTCATGAAAAAAACCAAAAGCAACAAACCAACATTGATCCTACTGACTATTGACAGACTAAGGATTGTCTGTTGATCCAAGTATTCCTCTTTGCCACTGACCACTTGGCCAACACTTTGGTCTAGACTGAAATATGTATCTAACAACTATTGGATGATTAGCCATGAAATGTGGTCCAGACTTTCATGGAGTCAAGCAGATGAATCTTAATGACTTTGATGATCTCCTGACTTTTCTTTTCGTGCCATCGTCAGGTCAAATTCCAATTTGCCAAGTACTTTGGTTTATGAGCAAATATAGTATCAGCCAAAGCAATGACATCATAGTCATCTGCGCTTATACTATATTTGTATTTAGTGCTAACTGGCAAATGTTAGCACGCTCACAAACTATATTAAATAGTGAAGCTGGAACCTACATGCTAAACATCAACATATTAGCATTGTCACTGTTGGCTTGTTTGCATACCGATGTTAGCATTTAGCTTGTAGCAGTGCTGTAGCAAAGTGCAGCCTCACAGAGCTGCAAGCATGGCTGCGAATTCTGAATAGGAACCAGTGCTTTGGGCTGAGTGCCACAGACAGGGTGGGGAACTCAGAAAGCATTAAGGGATGGACTAACATGGTGGTTTCATTCTTTTCATGGGAAAAGAATGTCAGTCTTTCTCTTTTAGTGTAAAGCCAAATGCATCACATGTTTCTGTAAGCAACCTGGCAGTTCATTGTTGGCCAACTGAGAGGAGCTAATATGGATTGGAAGGGCCTCTCTCTCTCTAAATTGAATCCATTTTGCGGAAACACACACACACACACACTTTCTTTCTTGTCCATCACTTGAGGCGATTGGAGAGATTGTTGCAATCCAGTTCAGCTTCAGGTCAATACGGGGAAGTGCTGCCTGGTTAAACCATGGAGTATTTAATAGAGTAAAGTATAGACTTAACTACCCGACCTCCTGAAGTTCATGAGTCTAATGTTAAGACTGTTTTAACTCTGCAGTAATTCATGATAGCTCCCTCGTCCTCTGGTCTAGAGGTTAAATGTGTCAGAATGACTGCAGGTCTATAACATTACATCATTAATTCAGTTTTAGCGCAGTATGATGATAAGAGTCAATCTCAGCAGTATGAAACTTTTCGGACATTGTGGGTGAATGAGTCAACATCACACATAGTGTAAACTCCTACAAATTAAGACATCAAACTTTTTGTCCTTTAAGTTGCAAGATATGACCAGAGGAGTGACTGCAGTGAAAGAAACCTGGTCTAATGTACTCAAAACCAGAGGACGAGCAATGTCATATTCTACTCTGCAGTTTGAAAGCCTATTAAAATGCACCCTTGGGTGAGGCATGCAGAAGCTGTCTCCTCCGCTTTATGCCAGTGGAGCCCTGGCTTGAAATAATCTTGTTACTGTGAGAGTAGAGCATAGATTAATAGGCAGCGTTACAGCGGGACTTATCCAGATTTATGTCATGGAGTAAAGGCTCAATCCATAAAACCAGCCTCTGAGCAACTGATGAGTATATGATACCTACACATGCATCTCACACTTGACGTCTGGGTGGCGTCAGGGCATTCATTCGATCAATTTGAAGCTTCATTTGCCAAACTCACAGTCAGAGCAATGCAGCCACAAATTCACTTTGCTCAAAGTGAGGAGTGGATATACATTTGCATAATTTCATTTTATTATCCCCCCGGTGACAGTCAAAAAAGAACAAAGAAAGCTGTAATCACAATAAAATGCTTATTTTATTGAAATTTTGAAATCCTGAATGTCTTCACCATATACTGAATGTTCCACTAAGCTGAGATCCAATTTGTATTCATGGCTTTTTCATTTTATGGAAACGCTGGTAGCTGTTTTTATGTCGACTCACTTTCAATTCAGAGCGCAACCACTTTCCTCTACTCAATCTCTGCTTAGTTAAATAATGTTACAACATAGAGGGAATACTAGTATGTTGTTTTTAGTGATAGGACTGTGCTTCAAATCAAGAACATGTTCAAATGATTAGCCTTGTCATTCTGTATTTTACTTGGGTAGAATGTCTTCTCTTTAGCTGACTGGCAGATGCTTGGCTCACCATAATGGCAGGCATCGTTTAAACCCACTGCACCATATATAACTATATAAATGAGCTAATGGAATGACTCTGTGTCTCCGTTGCAAAGTAATTTATCTCAGTTACCATAAAGTATGTTGATTCAAAATACATCTGTCAGTATGTAAAGCAAACAGAGGGCCTGCTCTCACAACATGAAACATGATATATATACTGTATATGCCTGAAAAGTAACATATTCCTTGTACAAAAATGGGAAGAATTAATTTCTCCAAGACATAAGGAAGTGGTTCGATTCTTTTTTTAAGAAAATAGTTTTACAGTATTTCTTCACATTTGAACTTTTAGCCATAGTTTTTGTTCCCAAACTTTCTCTTCTAACTCAAACAAATGTTTTAGATGTTCAAACATAATCCCATCTCTGTCCCCAAGCCTAGATAATTAGCCACCAGTCTAATATGAAAAATATTATTTTACTGTTAATCCTTTTGTGATGAGGGAATGGGTGGGTTTATTCATAAAATAAATCTCATAAAAAATGCATTTTACATTCATCAATCATCTTAATCTTTATAACAGACAGAACCACATACTGTACTGGACACATGCTGACATCAAACTGCAAGACATGTATGCAAACACATTACATGCAGTGGTTGGGAGCTTGAAAACTGATGCTATACTCTTCCTTATTTGCTGTGGAACTTGTCTTTGTTTAGTTTGTACATTTTCAGACCTCTCTGCTGCTGAGAACAGTTATCAGTGATCCCAAGCAAATATAATCCCCTCCCTCCCACCACTAGCACATTACCATAACCCCCTTTGTTCTTCAATCAACCTTTAAAGATGGCTCACACTGTATTTACACTACAATGCTTGCAGAGTAAGTGAGCGTGTGCATTTCTAGTCATGCCTGTGCAAATGTGTGTTTGTATTTATGCAGGCATTTTGACTCAAGGCAACATCAAGGCAATAAAAATGTTATAATGTTGTAAATTATTGCACAAAGCAATAATCTGTAAGTGCTAATGTCTTTGAACCTTCTAGGTCACACATGTCATACATCCTTAATGTGTCATGTGAGACTATAGGGATATGAAGCTGAACTGAGATATTGGTTCTCTCTCTCTCTCTCTCTCTCTCTCTCTCTCTCTCTCTCTGTCTGTCTCACACAGACACACACACACACACACACACACTCCACAAAAACACAGACAACACACTTCACTCAATGTCTAAAATCATACACAATGACCTCTGAACTCACCACCCTCTGTGTCTGTGTAAATGATTCAATCACCTCATTTTCATGTCAAGAGCTGACCTTCTTCAAAAGGCCAAATTTTACATTTTCCATCTAAGAAGGACATGTAAAGTAGTCCACATGCATAAATCCTCTCCTACCTCTCTGAGAGTCACATAATCAATCAAAAAGCCAGCGGGCTGGGCTGGAAAACATTGTTATTATTATTCAGTCTGCAACAGGCTTTAATGTACAATCAATAGCATAGTAGGCTGATAGAGTATTTGTACAATAATTTAATTCAAAACAGCATCAATAAATACAACATCTTCATGCAAAGTTAATAACCTTTGAAGGATAAGGCTGGTAATGTCCAGTATTTTTGTTTTTGTCTCAATCCCAATGGAAGACCAAATGTTAGTCAAACAAGATTAAAATTGTGCATTTGTTGAGAATTATTTTAACCACAGAGCTGGTGTGCTAGAAAACCACAGGCGATCCACTCAATATAAGCTACAGTGCCCATGTTCACAGTAGTGAAGATATACATGTACGTATGTTACCTATGCAGTGGTGAGCCACACCGACAATGCAGCCAATGGCACAGAAGAATAAGCTACACAAGCAAGACTAGTTTGTTGATTTCCAGTGTCCTATTAGTCTTACTGGTTTGTCAGTCACCTGTTAACCACACCAAGGAGCTACACCAATGACGTCTGTTAGCTTGTTATTGGGATCAATTGGTGGTTGGCTTTGGTCCTTTTGGTCATGAGATTTGTTGACCATAAGAAAATTCAGACTTACCCTGTAAGCCCCATTTTAGTTTGAAATGCTGATGGGCCTTTAATCCACTGAACGTGTTAGATTTCTTCTTCTAAAACATGGGCTCTGTTTCTACTTGGTTGTTGCAGCATGAGACAGCTTTAGTGTCATTTTATTTGCAAGAGTAATGATATGCAAATTTTGTGAGGTGGAGAACTTGTTGCTGATTGAAGAAAAAAAAAAGCACTCAGTAATAATTTACATAACTTGCTGATCTGTTTTGCAAATGGCATAAACAGCTTCTGCAGCACGGACTAACCATCTTGCACTCGCTGTGCGTAAGAGCGAATGTGACACACACATTTTACTACTACCACTACTACATTCACACCACTCAATGAATCTACTCATGCACAACCCCTGCACCTGGACCTTGATTTGTACCTCACAAAGTTAAATGAAGTTGAGTGTATACAGACCACAGGCAGGAGGCAGAGTATATCACAGCAGAATTTCAATGGCTAAAAGCTGCAAGTAGAAATCTTTATCCCTGAAAGTCAACCATGCATACACAAACTAGACAGCTGAACACCTAACAAGCAAGAAGCCTTGACAATTGGCAGGGCTAGTGTATGCCCAGATGGTGGGGTGGGGTTGCTCCGGGCTCCGGGGTGACCATGATCCCCATCACTCACCTCCACCACAACCTTCAACCCCCCCACAGTTGCCCTATAGATCAAACACTGGCAGAGAGACTGACAGCCTCACCGCTCTTTTTACCAAATTACTGAGACCACTAGACAGCACCACTAATATGATGTGATTACTGTCTACATTAACATGATTTAATATTATCAGGCTTTATTTCTGACTGTGCGTAACCATGGTAACCGCGCTTGATGGATGACAGTGGGTCTGCAAAGCTCGTTTCATGTCAACTATCATGGACAGGCCTCAGATATATTCGTGATTCTGTGCAAACACACTCCTGTAGATTGTTTACCTTGATCAGCAGCCGGATGGTCCCTGAGGCCTTGTGGGAAATGTAGTACCAGAAGGAGAGCTTACAGATGGCACTGGACTCTTTCCAAACAGAGCTTCTAATATGAGCTTTATCCCCTTTGAGTCCCACTGGTGTAGCTTCCAGATAGACAAAATGACCTAAAGAGATGAAGAAAAGAAGTGATGGAGGAAAAGAGCAGCAACGTAGGAGAAGAGGCAGAGAGGGATTAATAACTATCTCTGTACAGGCAGCTCTTACAGCCAGTGACAAATTACAGAAAGGTCACAAACAGTGTAGAGGGGGAATGAGGGTCAGGGGTCCCAGAGTAATCTGTGACCCATCTCCTAATGTCCGACTGCCTTTTGACACAAGAACCACTCAGTAAGTTTCTCAGTCAAGTCAAGGTCATAACAAGATGTGGGACGATGTCTGAATACAAAAAGGGATCGTCTCTGTGCTGCTGTGCTTCTCTGTCTGCAGATTTGTGCCAATTTAAAATGATCAAATTATCAATAATAATAATAATATGAACACTTTTTATAATTATATCTGTAACTTAAAACTAAAAAGCTTAAATATCAAAGTTAGAAACTTTCCGATTTTCATGAAATCAAACACTGCTTCTGATGCTATTTACGATGGACATTTTTCAACATTAGCCATTCAATGTATTAACGTTCAGTAATTATCTCTCTATATATAGTAGTCTTAATCATTAGTAGCAGAGTCTGCCATTCCCACCCTGGACTCAAGTTGCCTTTACATGCATGAGGAATCCACAGGAAATGAAGCTGTTCACAGTTTTCATGACTGGCTGTAAAAATGTGTCATTTTGGGGATTTTTTTCAGTGGATAATTTATAGTTTTCCTCAAGTGAATAATAGAATAGGAAGGAGTGGCCATAGTGAACTATTATGTGAAGAGTTACAGGTGACAGGCTGGACACATCCAACTCCTCAGCAACGGTATCTAACTTTCCCTCTGCCCTGCTGTTGTGTGGAGAATCAGATCATGATTTTAATCATTATTGACTGACTCCTTTAAAAATGTGTTTGTTTGGCTGCACAGTGACCAGATACACCAGCTGGTCTTCTCTATTTGTTGTTCTGACAAAGTAGCCGCCCAACGAGTGTTCGCTGTTTTTGCTTAATGTTACCATGGTTGAAATTTAAGGATTATAATTTTAAGATGGTTAGAAGAAGCAACTGTATGCATATGTACTTATTCACTTATTCATGTGTATTGCTTTTTACCATGCACACTGTATAATGGAATTACCGCCCTAAATGTCCTGCCTCAATCACTTGCTGTACATTCATGTACTGGGAATAGCTCATTGATTTTGCCACTGAAGTGGCAAAAAACAGCACATGAATTAAACACTGTGGAGAGCTGGATGAACAACTCACGAAATGCATGAAGGAAAGCCTTATAAACACATACCATTTTCATCCATCAAAGTGTGATCATATGGAGGCCGTATGCCTTGGACAGATCCAGTCCCCAGTGTCCAATCAAAATTATCAGCCAGGGAGCTCTTCCAGCCACAGCGACCCTTCTCAAAGGAGCAGGAAGTCCCACAGTCCTTTTCATCGGTGCGATCGCCACAGTTGTCTGTGAAGTCACATCTCTGCCCTGGAGTGAAACACCGGCCATTTTCACACAGCAGGAAGCCGGAAGGACAGGAGCCTGGAAATAAGATGCATACATAAAACATCATTCAAACCACATGTGTTTGTTTTGCCAACATTAGTCTGTCCATCAAGGACAAGTTACATTTATTTTATATTATATATATATATATATATATATATATATAACCCTAACCCTAACGTTTTAGAGGAGGGAAAAATAATTTTACATTTCAAGAAAAAAATACTTTTCACTTTCTTACTAAGAGAATTTACCACATTCATGTTTGAGAGGAACTGGTTAGCGTAACTAAGCATAAAGACTGGTAACAGGGGGAAACAGCTAGCCTGGCTCTCACAAATGGTAACAAAAATCCACCTACCAACACCACAAAAGCTCACAAGTGAACATGTTATAACTTGTTTAATTTGTGCAGAAAAAAATAATTATAAACAAGCACCCTTAAAACTGCAACTTGTCGCTTTTACACTTCATTTTCTGTACAGATGAAACAAATAAGACGAAATGTCATAATTAGTGAGCTTTAGAGATGCTGGTAGGTGGTTTTTGTTACTGCTTGACAGACTCAGGCTTGCTGTTTCCTCTTGTTTCCAGTTTTTATGTTAAGCTAAGCTAAGCTAAGACAAGGTAAACTAGCCAGCTGCTAGCTGTAGCTTCATATTTACTCAAAGGACATGTGGTTCTGATTTTCTCATCTTTTTTCTCATCTAAATAAAAACTGAAAATAAGTGTCATTCCCATAATGTCAAACTATTCCTGTAAGAATTAGAAACTTCAAGAGAAAATTCTTCACAATGTTAACACAACTACTATGTGCTTCACCAGATTAAAAACAAACCGTAAGAGTTCAGTTTTAACTTCAGGGCATAAGAAGTCAACTCAAGAGTGGGGAGACCATCTGCATGCACCATCAGGGTCCCTTTGAGAGGCTTAAAAAGACAAAGGAGCATGGGGCAGTAAGCCCAAATCACTGTATCATAGGGTAGCGGTGCTGGAAGGGGCTGGAATCTGGCATTCCAGCAGGGTCAGTGCCTGGCTTAAGGGAGTTTTAGAAAGGGACATGAGGCGTGATGAAGAGGGGTGGTCCCTGTAATTAAAGGAGAGAAAGGGGTATAAGTCCCTCCTAATCCTTTGTTCCTCTTCAGACGCACAGGACCGGAAGCAATGTGCCCCAACAAAGGCACATAGGAAGCCAGGAAGCCACGGCTCCCAACTGTGAAGCCAAACCTACTTGCCGCCAGCTGTGGAGCATACTGGAGCTGTAGGTGGATTCATTTAAAAGAAAAGTGACAGTTTGAAGCGAATAATATGCCACTTCTCCCAGAACAGTGTAAGTCTCATTACATGTGCAGCTCTTCACTTGTTACTATTTGAATTCATTTGTCCTCATTACGTCCAGTGCAGATCTTGTTACATGGATGACTTTTGGGTTTTGCATTGCTGTGTGCAAAGTGACCTTCTCACCAGGAAGGCATCCACTGTCCTGATATCAACCATGCTGGTCAGTCACCCTGAGTGTCATACTGCCCTCTGGTGGAGGGCAGTATGACACTACTGAATTATTTCTGGAACGGGAAGTCTGACAGATGAAATGAAGCAAGTCATCCAATTTTGATTATGAAAGGTACCAAGCAATCCACTGCACTGTTCTTTTTTCCAACATGTGACATGTCTTACCACTTCCATCTTCTCATTTCTTTTAAGAATTTAGAAATTAAACTGAGGCGTTGTCGTTTTCTTCTTCCCCTCTCTCTTTACTTTACTTTGTAATCGTATCCAAAAAAACAGATCAAAGCATCAAAACCACATTACTCTTATAGTATGTCTGATCAGTCAGGCTACTTTAAAGAATCTGCCCTGTGAACAGATGCTGTCAGATTCATAGCTGTCAACATAAAGATGAAATTGAGTTTATGATATGAGGGGCTACTAAAGATAAGAGGAGCGCAGGAGTAGTCCAGTCAGGCTGACACCAAATGACAGAAACACACACATACTGTAACTAACAAAAACGAAATAAATATAAGCCCTTCTAAGACATGCGCAACAGTGATAGCCTCATCTATCTGCTAAAGTGATGGCTCACTGTCATTCAGACTGTCATTCTACATTTATGTTCGTTATAGCTTCATTCAGACAATATCACAGTTTAAAATAACACAAAGACAGAGAGAAGTTTCTGTTCAAGTCACAGTCAGCTAACCCTTACCCTAACCCAGCCTGTACTGAATGTAATAAATTTCTTATCAGTTTAATCATTTATTAGGTAGAGATTTCTGCTGCCTGTTTTTATAAAGTCCAACATTGCACAAACAGAGAATGACAAGACATTTCTCACATCCTGCATGTAAAGCCTTGGCTGGATATTCTTTTTTTATTCCATGCAGGTGTTATACATACATAGAAGTCTCTGAATGTGCTTAGCCTATGATGACAGTGCATTACATGAAAATGGTTTTCAGGTACTGGTCCACAATGTCTTGTTAAAGCCACAATAAAATGCTCAGCAGCTGACATAAAAAACATTTGTGCATGCTGAGCTCGCATGAAATATATACTGAGTGTCAGTACTCTATCATTCAATGAGTTGCTATTATATAGAATGAAGCTGTGGAGGAAAATGCCCTTGAGGGGCTTCAGCATATAATTATAGTTCCTGCAGTCTGAAGTCTCATCAGTATTACAGTTCACCCTCTGCAGCTACTATGAAGACAGTGAGAGCAGGTTTCCTTGTCATTCTCGACTTTCTACCCCACAGGCTCTCTTAATGGAAGGATTTATTACATTCCTTTATATATCCTTCCCTCTTTATTTGCTCTGCTTTTACTTCTGAAAAAAGCAAACACATCCTCTGCTTTCTCTCCCTCGCTATATTTTTTCATTCTTTATTTCTCAACCTAGTAATTCTTACTTTTTCAGGTTATATTCATATATAAGTGATTAGCTTAAGCAAAGGAGCTGGCTTATTTGTGTCATTGCACTAATTTTGAGTCAGTCATAGCAATGTAGACATTATCATATATATATATTACACTGCATCTCTCATGTCTCATTTAAACTAGCCATCCAGTTTTGGTTTCATTTGTCCAGGTTTTGAGGTATCCATATCAGATTTTTTTCCATTTTTTTTTGATACAGTGGAGCAGAATGGAGTTTTTGTACATTACAACCTTGAAACATCTCAAAGCATCTCTTTCAAAGAACAGTGTCCCAGTTACGCTGGATAATCCACAGGATACACAGCATACACAATAATAGCATACACAATAACACAACAATTTTCAGAGGGACTATTTCTTTAATAGAAAATAGTTCCACTGCTGTTAAAGAGGATCTCCTCCAGCTTGAAATTACACAGAGACTCTGCAGGAGCCACATAGTTGCAGTCTCATCCCTTTCTGGCCACAGACAGCCCAGAAACCCCCTCTTCTCCCCAACATCCATACAAGAGACAGGCAATAAATTTAATAGGTCAATTATAGCTGCAGTGACAATGGCAATTAATCAGCTCTTGTTGTTTTCTGTCAACTCTTAAAAGGTTCCCTCTTAAAGAATGTACGGGATGCAGGGGAACTTCTACTAGGTGAATAGTTCCCAAGTCTGAGATACAGACAATGATGGAGCTCACTTTAGTCAGATGGTGACAAATGTTTTCCCTTCAGCAGTTCACAGGAAGATTTTCATCATTCTTGCTTTTTTACTGTGTCTTTCCTTCATATCTCAACATACTTCTGGTTAAAACTGGATGCAGGGTGCTGCTGCTCTGACACAAAGAGCTCAAGAAATATTTAATAAACACACTCCCCTCATAGAAAAGTGAGGATTCATTATTACAATTCATTATTACCGATGTGATGCATGTCCCCTGTTTCTAGGAGATCTGACACGTTTTGTTCATGCCATATTGATTAGCTGAGTTTTGTTTTCATTTTCATAAATTTCCGAAACACCTTAAAAATGAAGACAAGGTTGCAATATCCCAGCAGCCAAAAATTCTCTGATGCCAGTAAGAGTATATTATTTCAGTGAAAGTTATCCAAACTGTAATTATCAACCACATCTTAGTAATTTAATCTTTCCTAAAACAGGAAAATAATTTAATTTAGCACTTAGGCTCTGCAGTCATGTTCCTTTTACATTGTCTGTTATTTTTCAGGCTGTGTTAAATTCTTCTATGAGAAATCAGCTCTAAAGGGAAAGAGTGTGTACAGTAATTTACTAAAAATAAGGGGAAGACTGCAGTCTGAGCACTCTCTTTGTCACAATGGAATTAAAAAGCCGTTACGAAGTGGCTACTTCTTTCAGAAGCAATAATAACAACCGATATGTTCCTGTTACACCATGACCTTCATCAGGGCATCTAGTCTTTGGCAGAAAGATACTGGCTTTTCATTATCACTCCAATACAATCAAGCCAGGCTGTTTATCATTGGCAAGGACAGTGCCTTGTTGAGCTTTAGTCTTTGTCTTCCTGATCTTAAATGCCTCTGTGAAATTTTGCACTTGACCCTATATTGTACTGAAACCCATAGGTTATAGGTAACTGCTGTTATTTAGCAACAATGCACACACACCACAGTATCTCATTGAGCTTTACAGGCCCATAATACTGTAACAATGTTTTCAGACGCAGTCTAAGCTCTAGTCTGAAAAAAATAAATAAAAGAAAACTTGATGCAATTCAAAAGAGATTTCACTCTCTTCCTTGGATGAATAGGGATCAGCAAGTAGGAGCAGAAAAGGCAGTTACAAACAAGACTAAAGCCTCTTTTCTGACCAAGTGGCAAAGTGACATTGCGTTCAGAATGGGAGAAACATTTTGAAAGGCAATTCAAAGAGAGAGTAGGATTATGGTAAATCCAATTTAGGTAATGTGATGGATAATGATAAGTGGAAATAGCTTCAATAGGAAAACTGAAAAAAAACGCACCACGGGTAGGCAAAAAAAGAAAAACGAGGAAAAAATGAAAAATAGCAAACAGCTACATGAGCTCAGCATAAATAAAATAAACTAAGGAAACATAGTTGACTGTATACCTGCAGGAGGGGCAGGGGTGTTGTCCTCTAATCCATCCGAGGAGGCAAGCAGACACCCTGGAGAGAAAGTGATGTCATCCAGGCAGATGTCACCCTTTGGACTTCGGCCCACTTTGCCCTCAAACGTGACCTGGAAGTCTCTTGCGTAGCTCAGCGGGATCTCCCTCATCTGCCAGTAGTTACCCTGGTCTCCTGTGAGGTTCAGCAGGAGATGAAGATTTCCTTCACTCTTCCTGAACACACTGAGGGTCCCGATGCCGTCTCCAGACATGTGCAGGTAGAAACGCATCTGGAAAAAGGACGGAAAACAAGGAATCTGTCAAAATAAGACAATGACTTCCAGAGTGTAGAGATGATTTCTGTCTCAATCCACACATTGATATTCAATATCCTCTCATTTACAGAGGAACGGTGTAGAAATATTACATAATAGCTTTCTTTTTGTCCACCTAGTTAAATAAAAATTACCTCTACTACCACAACTAGAATGGTCATTACTCTTCATGTGGAATGTGGAAAGAAACCAAAAGTATGATCATACAAAGGTAAGTAAGTGTTAATCGTGTCACTGAATTGATGCACTTTTCCCTTCAGTCAGTGTATTTAGTAAGGCTTGGAGAGAAATTATGTCTCTCCATCATGCAGCAGAGAGGTAGTGACATGTCTTGTAGGTTTCCTCTTCAAATGGAGGCGTATTCATGAGCTACAGCAGCACAACTACACCCTCCATCTCGGCAGAGAGGCTGCCTGTCCCTCTCTCCTTCTCACTTCCCACACAGCCCTCCCTTCAGTTTAATTGGTGCCTTTTTGCTGACTGCGTGATTGATGGACAGGTCATGAGTGGGATAAGAAATACACAAGGCACAGAGCAAACTGGGTAGTCAATCAAGAGATCTTTCCCGGTGGAGCATCAGGCTGACAGCTCGGAGGACACGCACACACACACACACACAAACACACACAAACACACACACACGGCCGCGTACACACACACACACACACACACACACACTTGACTGTTTAGTTACATCACGTTTCAACTGTGATTGAAAATATATGAATGGCTGATTCAGAGGTGGTATTTTAACATTAGTTTCTGCAGGATTTGTTCACAAGTATTTTGACATTTGGAGAAATCGTCACCACTCTCATGTCTGTGCGCTAAATATTACGCTACAGCCAGCAACTGGTTAGCTTGGCTTAGCATTAAAACCGGACACAGAAACAACACATTAGATCTTATTTCTTAAATAGTCCACTTAAGTCCCTGTAAAATCACAACCTGTTGTTTTTACGCTACACACTACACTAAGAAAACATATCATGTTAGTTGGTACATTTTATAGGTGCTGCTAGGCTTTTTTTATTTTATTTTATTTTTTTACCTTTTTACAGTGCCAGGCTCACTGCTTCCACTCTAAATCTAGCTAGCCAGCTGTTGGCTTTTGCTTCATATACTGGATATATATGAAAGTGACATCAGTCTTCTCATCAAACTGTCAACAAGACAGCAAATGCATCTAACACCCAAGATGTTAATTGATTAATTCAGCTCTATCCTCAAGGAAACATTATCTCTAGTACAGTGTAAGTAAGTACTTATGTGTTACAGAAAAATTGAAATTGTATTCTAAAGAGCATCTATGAGGTTTAAAGCTCATTATAGGAATGTAAGTAAATAAATATATCCAGAATATTTAATATACCTAAAATGTGTGTTGCATATACAGCCGTATCAACATCTGCAGATGCTTTTTTTGTCCCTTTGAGATACACCAAATACATTTAAGCATTCATGTCAGGGAAGCCACAGGAGTGCTAATGTTTTATTACATTTTTTAGTGTGTCTTTAACTCATTCCATCTATTTTGATTGTTGTAGTTTTCTGCACCATAGTTTTATTTGGTATTTATTCAAAATGTGATGTTATTAAATTATGTTATTTACCTGTTTGATGAATTGATTTTGTATAAAGCCCTGTTAAATAGTCAAGTAGCATTTAGGATGTGAATTCCTATTTACACTGAGCGTCACAGCACTGATCAAACCATTGCTCTCTTAATCTGTAATTCAGCACCTGCATTTAACTGCACTCTGACACCTGCCTTCTGCCCTCTGACCTTTGACCTTGACCTCACCTTGCACTGTGAACTCCTGCGGCTCAGCACCGGTCCTGTTATACGGGCAATGTCTCCAAATGAATGTGGGAAAGAGCTCTCAAGGTAGAGGTAGTGCCCTGAGAGGTCTCTTAGGGTGTGGTCACTTGATGGCCCAGTGCCAACTGTTGGAGTGCTGCCTGCTTTGATCAGCCAGTCCAAGTCATCCTCTCGGCACTGGCGCCAGGAGCAGAGATCAAACTCAAAACTGCAGTGTCCACTAAAGCCCTCTGAAAGACAGCAATAAAAAAAGAAATCAATTCAGGCTATCCAGTTATCTGGAAATTAATCTTTCTGCGGCTATCATCGGCCAGACAGTAGACGAGGCCTCACTGCAGATGTAGGGGTCCTCGTCAGAGTTGTCCCCACAGTGGTTGATGAAGTCACACAGGTTGTCCTGGGGGATGCAGTGGCCATTGGCACAGGCGTACTGCTCAGGTGTACATGGCTGATCTGAAGGCAGTGGAGGGGAGCAGTCCAGGAAGCTGACATCATCTATCACCACATCGCCCATGTAGCTGATCCCTCGCTTTGCCCTGAACACCACCTGACAAAGGACAACAAACTTGGGATCAACTCTCAGTTCCTATCTGTCATGTAAACTTAATCACATTTTTTGACTCAAGGGTTGATGTTTAATCGTATCAGACATGGCCATGAAACAAAAGAGCCGGTAGCTTCTGTACTAATGAGCCATGATATTCTGTGTCTTAGGGCAGACAGTTGATGAAGAGCTCAGAGAGAGGAGGAAATGAGCACTTGGAGTCTGAAAGAACTTTAAGAGGTTCAGTGTGAAAAGGCCCTTCAGCTGCTGATGTAGCATCAGTGCAGATCCGACTCTGACTGCTCTGACAAAGGTTAATGTGCATCAGTGAAGACGTGCAAAGGCCGAAGTATTTAGTCAAAGCAAAGAATTCTCCCTTGCAATCAAGCCACAAGTGTGTGGTCATAATGACCAGAAACAACCTCAACACACAGACACCATGGAGGGATTGCAACTGTCATTACTGCCACACATAAGATAAGACTCATTAGACTGAATTAGATTCAATCAATTCATCATTGATCATCAAGTCTACCAAGCCTGTCCAATTTAACCTGTCGTGAATGAAATTAGGCCAGTTACACTGATGTGCAGTGTAAAGAGCATTTATTGTTTATCCAGAAGACCTTCCTTTTTTAATTTAAAAGTCATACATTTCTGGTGATTTTTGCTTCTTAAAAAAAACATCATGAGTAATTTGAATTGATTTTGACATTTTAGACTATAGCAATGGATATTTTTCTATATGTTTAAGTTATATATTTCAGGTCATGATATATGGACTTATTAGCAATGCAGCAAGCACCTTATACCCTCCAATAAAATCATACTGAACAAAGAAAATAGTGGACTACACAGTCTAAGGTAAAGGACATAGAGAATTTATGGTTTGATTTAGGAAGAAGGCATCACACAGTATTTGGGCATTGTGCACTGTGTGTGAATCATCACGTTATAGTCTGCAAAAATCTGACAAAAAGATGAAAGATGTCTCTGGTGATAATTTTGCCAATAAAAACATCCATTTGATAATCATGGGAGTCACAGGAAATACTACAAAATAAATGCCCCTTCATAATTTTATCCTCAGTCCTTTGATGAATTATTTGGACATCATCGACAAAAGGTCATTTTAGACTGGACACCATATCAAAAAGCTGTGTGTGTGGTGAATCTGAGCAGTGATCTTATATTGCCTGATGCAAGAGCAAAACAAAGACATTTGATGCAATATTAATGGCAAAGAGAAAAATTTTAGTGTAAACCATCTCCCTGCTCTGATTCTCCTTATAACACATCTGAAAGTATTTCTAAGCAAGAAAAACAGACCTGGAAGTTGTTTGATAACCCCAAAAACACTTCTCCTCGTCTCCATTTGTTGCCTTGGTTACCAGTCTGAGACCAAACCACATGAGTGATGTTTCTGTACTTCAGCAGCACCTGAAGAACAATAGGTAAGAATATTTCTGTAACTCAATTCTGATGAGACCCTGTACACAGAATCGAGTGTTATTCCCCTGCGGAGTGTGTCTGTTCTCCTCACCTGCAGTGATCCTACGGTGAATCCACTCATGTGGTACCAGAAGACGAGGGTGCACTGTGGCCCGGTGGAGGAGATGACAGGTGTCAGGAGGTCAGTGGTTTGACCATAGTTGCCATTTGAACTGTCTGCATACATATACCAACCCTCAGGGCCTCCTCTACAATAGGTACAACAGGAAATACAGGACAGTGTAATAACTATGTCATCAAATTGTGAGTCCAGGAATGAGGAATGCCTGATATCAACTAGGAGATTTCAATAAAACATGACAATGCACAGATGCTCAATTCTTTGTAGTGTATTTGTACACTGAACAAATCCTGTTATATCTTGTATTGTGAAACTCAATAAAAACTGTCACCTGTTTGGCCCCTAAAACAATCCCCAGTCTATTTTTCAGGTAGGAGCTGCCTGTAGTTGTAAGTTTTTACAACTCCTGTCATATTTTTTATAGCAGTGGATGCATTATCTTCCAGTTAAGAAAACTGGAGCAGAAACAATTACCTGATTAATTGGTTTGTCAATCGAAAATCAATCTAAATCAAAAAAATAAAAATAAAAATAAATAATTGTTAATGATTTTGAACTTGAACCAATCAATAATTTCAGTGATTTTTAAATCAAACATTCTCTAGTTCCAGCTTTTCAGTTGTAATTGCAATCCTAATGACCACAGTTTATATAACATTATTGATACGTTATTGATTGTTTCTATAAGTCATCAAGCCATATAACTGTTACAAAACGGTCCAGTAGGATGAATAGTGCTGTAATCGCCTTCACTGCCCTCATCGTCCTCACACTCTCAGCACCATACTCATATCTGCTCCATCTCCCTCTGCCTCACTTTATTAAATTTCCATAAGCGGTATGACTCTGCTTGGGTTAAATACACAGCTTTGCTTCTCCATTTCAGTCATGCCTTATCGATTGAGAGCCAGTCACGGCTGCTGTAGGAGTGAGGAAGAAGGAGGCGCAGTCAGACGGAGAGGTTATGAAAGAAGATAGTGTTGCCATTTCTGGCTGAGAGAAGAAATTACTGAAATGTAGTGGTCAAAGTGCACTGCCATTTTCTGCTCTCACCGACCAGTCAATAAAACATAGATAAGGACAATCAGGTCACTGTCTATCCACTACAAATGGGCCATATGCACTCAGCCTCACAATCCATTTTTTCTCACGTCTTTGCTTTTAGTGAAGTAAAAAAAAAAAGATAATAAATAACACAGAGAACATGCAAGTCACTAATTATTACGGATTTATACTTTCCACCCTTTCTACTTAGTTGTTAGTTCGGCTAAATTTGTGATAATTTTAAAATTAGTTTTAGTTTTAAAATTATTACTCAATCAGCTAAGTAGCAGTTTACTAGCACCATTAAAGGAATATTTGGCATTTTTGCTTGAAAATACTGTTTTGTTGGTACTCACAGAGTGTGGTCATTAATGGGACGATGGTACTGCTCCCCATCATGAATGCTTTCCCCTTGATCAGGCGACCAGTGAAATGCATGGTTTGGGACCAAAGAGGAGTTGACACACCTCCAACCACATGTGTCACCACCTTCAAAATCACACAGCTCCTTCACTGGAGCAAGACAGAGGTAAATCAACACATGTGAGAAAGACAACAGAGCAAAAATGCAGAGAAAAAGAGAGGGAAACCACAGAAACATTGCGAAGAAATATAATGAAAAAGGTGTGTGACCATACAGAAAGTCTGAGAGGAAAAAAAAGGACAATTTACCGCAGTTTATCTCATCAGAGCCATCAGAGCAATCAGGTCTGAAGTCACACTCTTTGCTCTGGGGAACACACTCCCCGTGTGCCCTACATGCAAACTCTCCATCAGGGCAGTTGTTAGGCTGGACTGTGGGGGCTGGAGGGGTCACAGCAGGGGCTGTGGTATTCGGCTTGGGGAGCTCTCCTAAAACAGGCACCGTGGAAAACACAAATCAGCCGTGAAGATGGAAACACAAACACTGGCCTAAATTGTGAGTCCCGCTCTTGCGTAATTGTGTACTCATTTACCTTCATACGGGACACAGTTCAGGAATGAAAGGTCATCAATGGCAATGTCTCCATTGAAATCATCTCCAACTGTTCCTTCAATCAAAATCTGGCAACAAGGAAAGTGAACAATTCATAAATCCATCTCCAGGTTTGTATGAACTAGTTAAGGCTAGCTCTTTTGAAACAAGTGATTTAGAAACTGAATCAGGTTGCACAAATAGGAATTAAGAAATGTCTTTGCTTAAGACTTTACCAATGTGTAAATTGGTTATGAAATAAAAATATCTTTTTTAGTTGAGTGTCAGGTCAGGCATACTCTTCAATATGATTTCATAAACAAGCTAATGTTAGCATTTGTTTTTCAGGTAGCCGTTAGCAGTTAGCTAGCTGATGAAGTTGTTTGTTTAGTAAACCAAAAGACCCAGATATTTTTGTCAGGAGACCAGAGCAGTAAAGAGTAGAGTGGATACTAGACTTACACTTGTTAGGTGACCAAAAAAAAAAAAAAGTCCAAAATGAATGCTAATGTTGCTGCAGCTCAGGTGTACAAGGCAACTGTAAAGGCACAGCTAACGCATTAGCCCTAAAAATTCACTAATGGCAGAGTTTGTTTTCATGTTTTACCAACTCCTTGCAGCCAGAAATCGATCAAGCCAGACAATAAATAATAAACAATATAACAAGCTGTTACTTACGTTGCTCTTCGGTCTAAGCAGGTCATGCATTTGCAAGCTAACATTAGCTCAGTCAGTTTGTTTAGTTACGAGTTAGCTAGCTGCTGATGTTAGCAATTACCACTGAATTAGAGCAATGCAGATTTCATATATCACCTCCTTTCTCCAAAACTGTTCTCTTATAACTTATCTTTTATTAATTAGAGGAAAACCATTTCTTTGAATTGAAACCTGCTTTCACACTTATATCATAATGTGTAAACTTGTCAGGGGGGAAATTCTTGAATAAGATATTTACATATAATTTTATCTCTTTTTTCCAACATACTTCATCTAGCTTTAAGGTTTTTCAAAACCAGGATACATGCTTATATGAAACCCCTATGAAAACATATTTTAAAAAAACAAACAAACAAAAAAACCCTTTTATATTACCAGAATAATGCATGACTGTACCTAATTAACCTTTAGTCATTTTGATTTGCAGTTATAGGAAAAGCACAGGTGTAAGCAGCACTGGCCGCTAATTACATCTGTGTTTGAATGGATTTTCTTGTTTGCTTTCTTGCCAGTGGGCTTCATTAAATTTCCTGAATATTAAGCTTTGTCGCAGCTTCCCAATGCAAGAAATCATTAGCTGAAAGATTATTGCTTCAAATAAGCTGTGTCAGCAGTAACCTTTCTTGATGGCTTTGTGTCATTGCCAAGGAGGGGAACATTATTTGGAAATATGGAACAATGAGAGTCTGATAATAACTTTCAAGGAAAACAGCTTGAACCACAAAAGTAAGAAAATGCTTTCAGCTGACAATGTTACTGTTATAATCAGTCTTGTGCACATGTGCAATGGAGAATAAAGCATATCTAATAAACAAGGCAAGTCTGCTAAATGTTAATTATCTGGAGGAGGCATTGTGTGAGTATTTACCATAGGTTTTTTGAATGTCACATTAGCATGATTCAAGTGTTTTGCAAACATGGTTTGAAATATTTAACCAATAAACAGCCATTTCCACTTGCTGCCTCTTAATTAACTTTAATGCTGTGTAGCTTATTGTTGCTTTTTGCATGTTTAACGTTCTTTTGTTGCTCCAAGCTCAGACAGTGTTGTTTTATGCATTAGCTGTGGTTACATTGGTCAAATTAAATCTCAATTGAAATTCAGAAGGAGTATGTTGGTACAATTTACTATCATAATGTCAAATCATTATGCTATGTCATTTTGTGGCAATATGCCCACCGTGTGAGTGAATGGATCGGCCCGAGTCTTAATTTAATTCATCAGTGTCTCTTTTTTTTTCTCCCACTTTTACCCTTTCTGCAGTCAATTAACTTGACAAACAGAGCTCCTGTTTTCGATGCTAGAATGGAGGAAAAGTCTTTAACTGCCTGTCAAGTTATACTCAGTCATGAGTAATGACAACACAACATCCATCTTGAGGGATCGATGTCGAGCAGTGAAGCTATTAAACAGAGCTTCATCTTGCAATACACTCTTAAATACACACTCCACGCTTCACTAGCGTTTCATTGTTACCTGCCAGGGAACTGTGTTTACCTGAACTTGTGTCTGCAAGTCAGTCTTTGCAAATGCAAATGATTCAGAGTGGGATGTGATGTGATTACAAGTGATATTATAGTGTTTAAAGTAAGAATAACCTCTTGTGACTGGTGTAAAATAACATGTTCTGTACCTATAGAACTTTTGTTGTTTTTCCATTTCCTTCTGATTATACTTCTACTTCACAACATTTCAGAGGGAAATATTGAACTTTTCATCTACATTAATTTGACAGCCAAGTATCGCGTAGTTTCAGAGCATGGTCTGCTTTTAAAATATGATGATATACTATACTGCTTTAAAATTAAAGCATCGGTGATAATCATACCATAATGTATATTACATGTTATAAGGGGAGATTAACGGAAAATGTCAGACATTTGTCTTTTTGCTTCCTGCAAAGTAAGAAATAACAGCTGACACAAGATGAAAGAGCCCTTTAGATACTCTACCAGAGTCTGTGTAAATGCACGAAAGGATGTTGGTTATGATGATCATCCTGGTTCATTTTTCCACATGTAAACATCACATCCAGTTTTAAGAAACCTGGGTACTGTCAGTCTTTATTCTGCTTATGAGAAACCTGTTATTGCAAGCTAGATTTCTCCAATAGAAATCAGGATACGATATCATTTAAACACACTCTACATCTGTTATTGCAGAGGACAAATGTTATATTTCATTTTATTTTCCATGACTGACCATAAGATGGAAAGGCTAAAGCCAGTTGAATGGTAACTACAGCGGAGTCCAGGCAGTCAGAAATCCGTCTATCATGTCACCAGACAAATGAATAACAAGGTTTCTCTATGGTCAATGTAAACATCATATCCCAAAATACTATCAAAACTCAAATCCAAACAGAATACAATGTGGAATTAAGTGTATTCAGAGAGCCCTGTTCTATAATGCAGAAGCCTAAACACTAATTGAAAAGATTTTATTTCCCATTTTGCATCAGTTTCTGGAGTATCATATCCTTGGATTAGTTACCTGGAAAGGCCGGGCGCTGTTGAGGTAGAGAGTCCTCCTGTGCCATAAGTTTCCTTGGTCTCCATATCGTACCCACAGCATATGACCCCGGCCTGCAGAGGTGGTCCTCAGATACACAGCCAGGCAGAACACATGTGATCCGAACATGTGGTAATGAAAGCGGAAAACGCAGTGGCGTAGGGACTTGGAGGGGTCCTTGCCACCCTGGTGGGTGGGCTGGAAGACTCGGCTCAGTAACACCGCCGTGTCCTTGAACTCCTGGGGGACAGACGACTCGATGTAGAGGTAGTGGCCGTACCTAGTGCCCAGCGTGTGGTCATTCAAGGGCCCCGTGTTAAAGGACGGAGTGGGGCCTTGGATGTGGGTCCAGTCAAACACATCTCCTCCGCTCTGCTCCTGTTTCCAGCTGCACAGCCCGTGCTCAAAGTTACACTGCAGCTCTGGAGCTGTGAGGCACGGCAGAAAATGAATTTCATTGGAGCAACATAACATTAAAACTGGGCTCTATGCTTGATGGAGTTACAATGGCAATATATAAGCTTCACATGCAGAAATAGAAACAACTTCAAAATTTGCAGTGCAGGAAAGTAAACTACGTTCACTTCAAGAACTACAACAGTAAAGTGCTATGTATTAAAAATCTAATGTCACATATGATAATATATATATAAAACTTTAAGTGTATTCTGAGGACAGGATTTTGAATGTGGGACCTTTACTTCTAATGTAGTATTGTTACAGTGTTATTATAGTATCTGAATATAGATTTCTTGTAACCAAATGTAACTCTAAGTGGAATAAAAGAGACACTCACAACATCCCTCCTCATCTGATCCATCCCCACAGTCATCCACAAGGTCGCACAGCTGGAAGTGCTCCACACACGCTTTGGTGCGCACGCAGTGGAAATGTGTGTGCGCGGGACAATCCGCCACTGCTTGGGGCATTGAACAGTTTTTGAAGGTGATATCATCCAAGGCGGAGACCCCGTCGAACACACCGAGGCTGATCTTAGCCAGAGCGATCTGGAAGGGCTGGGTGATGCGTCCCAGCTGCACTGTGACCTGGTTCCAACGAGCTCCCTGGTCGTACAAGGTCCTCCATATGATGGTGTTGTTGTCGGTTCCATTGATTCGTAGGTACATGTCAGCAGCCCCCACAGATATGCCTGAGTTATAATGCCTGGGGGAGGTGATGGAGAGACGGATGCAAAAAATTATTACTGACATTACTTTTCCAGTGTAGTGTGTGCATTCTGTGGTATACCTCCGACATTACTTCCTTAGACGATAAACTGTAAATCACAGATTCCTCTTGTGATAATGCATATGCTTGTTGAACATAATACATGAGGGCTTTTGCTTACTCTGTGGAAAAAAATGAAATTTATAAACTTCTGGCACTTTTCTGCCAGGGTTACTCTTCCAATCAACTGAAGGGAGAAATATCATCTTGCCATTTGACATAAATTTTTAGGGACCATTAAACTGTCAAAACATGCAGATGCAAATCTTCTCATTGTGTGTGAGTGTGAAATAAGAGAGATGCTGAGAGAGCAGAGCTGAGATGATGATGATGATGATGTTTGGAAAAAAAGCAAGAAAGATCAAGATAAACACCAACATAAAGAGACGGCAGATGGAAAGGAGAAATGATGGAGTGTGATTCTCACCAGAAGGTCATGGTGCACCCAGAGGCCGACTGAGGGAACCAGGGTCCTCGGAGAACAGCTCTTGGATATAGACTGCTGCTGTTCTTCAATATAAACATGAAGTGGCCTGCAGTGAGTGAGACGGCAATTAATATTCAAACCATATTCAGGGTCTACTTCATTAGGCACAGCTCCACACTTCTGCTAACAACTTGTTCCGCCAGAGAGCCAGAAAGTCACCTTTGAAAACACGAAAACTGTTACGGAAGCAGATGTCAAGAGCTTCATTTACTATTCATCTAAACGCCTTTGCACATTGTTGCCAGATAGGTCAAATTCATCTACTCAGAAATACCTCTGTCTCTCTGGGATTTCTCCGCTCAACAATGCCCACTCTATATCAAGAATTGTGGGATAAATGAAACATATCCAGTCGTCTGCAGTCACCACAGCAACACGGTCTTGTTGAGGACACAGGTCTGAGGACAGTGGCGAGGTTTTACTCTTAACAGCTGGGCCGCAAATATGCAAACAGCAGCACGTTACAGCAGTAATGTGCAGAAGGCTATTTCATTTCACACAGTGCATCGAACCACACTGGGCTCCACTCCTGCCAACAACAAGAAGATGAACCTGCCTATAAACAAAGTTGAGAATGAGGGTTTAATGTTTACAGGCTGGCAAACTGTACACAACACAAGGTTATAATGTCTTGATTTTATGTTGGTTATTTAAAAAAATCCCAATTGTCTTATTATACTACTGTTTATTATTTTTACTTGCCGCACTACTATATTCAGATCTTTTCTTCAGGGAGATTTCATTGCACCCCAGATATCTCTGAGTTTTAGACTGTAAATAATTTGTGAACATATGTATGTACAGATGTAACAGACAGTACTGACCTAGGATCCCCACAGTGTTAAATCAGGTGCAGTCTATATACCTTAGTCACAAGTTTAAATCAATCACATGATTAAGATGTAATTCAAAAGCTTGTCACTGCAGTTGATAAATCATCATTTTGCCTAATCTACTATATGTAATTGTGGGAAAATGCAGATGCTTCACTCACTGCCTTAAAATGTTCATGAAATGCAAAATTAATAAAATAAATTAATTTGAATAATCCTAGTTATTTACAGTCAAGTTAAATGTAACTTCATCTCTGCCTTGCTATGTCGACCTGTCCATCTGCTGTTAATATATATTAGAGCTGACATAAGAAATTAATTTGAAATTTAATAGGATTTGACTATGGGATTTTAAAGTTAAGATTAAGTCAGATTAATCTCACCATGTAAATTCCTTTGAAGTCTGTAGATGAGATGGCAGTTATGCTACTTTAGGCTTTAGGCTTTTATTCTCCATCATACATCATATATTCAACAATCTGAAAGAACAGGATGTCAGTTTATCAGGGATATGTTTCAATTACAGATAAGAGCTAGGCAAAAGACAGAGCAAATTTAGTTTTGGCTTCACCCAAAGCTAGCCGTGTATCTGGCTATCGAGCTAGGAGTTAGCTCATTTCTATGGCATAATAATGTTTTATATGGTAAACAGATGCCAAATGTGTTACAGCATTTCCAGCAGATATGACTTTATTAATAACTGGGGAGAAATTCACGTTACAGCGGCACAGTGAGAGTTACTGTATTTTGACTTTGTAGGATGGATGCTGCATTTATCTGAACTTTGAAAACTGTTTTAAAAGGCAGGATAATAAAAAAAAATAACAGCTTTAATCCATTTGGCCCAAAGCTGCACAGTATGAGGTGGTGGTGTGATGGAGATTGAATATTGGTTGATATCCGGCACCTAACTGCCAAGTAGGCACTGTTTGAACACCGCCACATACTTACACACCTTCGAATGGTGACAGTAATATTTTCTAAGTCTTCAAACACGTGCTCCCACCAGGATATGTGTCATTTCACAGAACTTGAAGCACATCAGGATGCTCCCAGAACATAACAGGCTTCATTTTCCTCCCTTTTACTGTCTGGATGGTCTCCAGGTCTGAAGCTAGCAGAGCATCTTCTCACAGCATGCTCATGCAACGTGCGTAACAAAAACAACAGATGGTGCCGCTAAAAAACCTGCATGGAGTCAGCCTGCAAGATTCCCCCGTCAAACCCACGCCTCGAAGAGTTAAGAATATTCTGGAGGACTGATGTAGAGAGAAGTATAAAGATCCAATGAGACATAATATACAGTAACATGTTGTGGCGCATAAACCTAGGGGAGACTAATAGTGTTTCAGATGATGACATTAATATGCAGAATGGGTGCAGCATATGTCGATTTCCTTTCCATTACTCAGATGGCTGAGAAAGCATTTCCCCATGAAGTGCTTATCTCCGAAAAACACACTGAAAAGAGATTTTCTTTCCTTCCTCAAAAGCGTGATTTAATCTGGAGATAATATTATCTTATGCCAGTTATTTCTGACCAAGCACCCTGAACACAATTCATCTTATCAGCTCAACACATTTCTGATAACAGCAACTGCATATGGCAAATTCTGGCACTGCCAGTGTACATGTGTGGTGTGAGTGTGTCTTTACCTGCAGAGCTGTTTGTGGAGTGGTCCAAAGGTGGTGGGGTGTTGTAGAAGTCTGGAGGCACCTCGGCAGATGAGCCCCTGACCCAGTCAAAGCCATCACCGAGAGTCAGCTCATACCAGCCACAGGAACCGTCCTCAAAGTCACACTTAGAGGCTGAATGGGAAGGAGATGATCAAAATAAAGTTTGTATAGTTCGTTTGTTCACCTCGGAAACAACAATCTTACCATGACATCCAAATGTAGTTGTTCTGTTGGCTTACCGACTCATCCCTGCAGCCAGAGATTTAAAAAGCTGCTCGACTGAACTATTTTTGAAAACAAAAGTAATATGCGCAATTTGCAAAGCCGAATTTAGTTTTCACAGGAGCAGTTCGTCATTACAATATCACCTGAATGCAAAACATCCGATGGAAACCTGGTTAATTTTTTGTTTCTATGGACACTTTCTCAGGCACAGCGTAGATCATACATTTATCTTGGCGCATACAAGATGGTGATTAAGTTGAGCCTTGATTTTGAAATCAAGTTGCACTTTATGAGCCTGAGTTTTCTCTTTGAAACTACATAGTTCTCTGTGTAGTTTTCTGTTAAGATGCTATTCAACAGTGGTTTTTAACATATACACCCTTTGTGATTACTCATTAATTTGGTGATTTATTTTACATTTAAATATCCCCTATAAGAAGCTTTGGTCTTTAGAGGTAAAAATAAAAGATTAATCGCGATTAATTCATTTCAAAATGTGCGATTAATTAGTTAATTTTTTTTAATCGATTGACAGCCCTACATGGAATATTTTTCTGACAACACACTGATTATTATTCTGATTTGTATTTATAATGGACCTTGTGGTAAGTTTGCTCTGTCAACTCGTGTTTCCAAGGTCAAGAATACATTTTCAACTTCAATTTTTCAGTCAACATGTTTGAGAAATCATTAAAGTGCTCAGAAAATGGACATTTGAACATCTACAACTCCAAGACAACTTGGTAAAGTCAATCAGCTTCTTTTAGACAATGTTACATGATTCAGAGCAAGTCATGAAACTCTCCTGGTTGAATGATCAGTGCAAAAGATGAAGAACTGCAGTAAAAATATCTGGATCTTTGATTTAAAAGGCCTGTGTACATAAAAAAAACTTGGACAGAGACATCCAATCACAATGCTTAAAATTCTGTCGCACACACTGCTAACAGTTTTTTCTCCAGAGCAATGGCGCCTGAGGCTCATGGGTATTGTAGTGTTTGGACCTGCCCACCATGTCAAACTAACATAAAACAAACTCATAAGACCTTCAAGATGGCGCATCACCTTCTGATTATTTTTCTAGGCAATCTATTTGTCTACGGCAAAGCACAGAAGGTTGGTTCTACAGCAGTTTTTTACAACCGATGTTACAAACTGTTTTACATGAAACAAACAATAAAATGACAGATGAAGGAATGAAATCAAAAAGATAGACACAACTAAAACAAGATAACACAACACAAGGTAAAAATCTAAAATCAAAGTACACAAACTCAAAACAAAATTTTGATCATTTAAACTGGTGGTCATAACACAAATATATTTATTTATCAATGTCCACTGATAAATCTAAATCTATCAATTTAAAAAAAAAATAGCTGAAAGAAAAAGATGTAACTCTGGTTTATACTGGTATAACAATCTGTAAAGGTGCCTTCAACCATTACTGTTATCCTGAATATGAATCACCACCCTGCGCTCAGTCAAACGTACAAATGGGATGTGGATTTTTTTGACTGTGTTACTTGGCAACAAGATTCTTACGGCAGCTGGCTTCGTCCTCTCCATGGGGACAATCTGGGGTGAAGTCACACACTTTGCTTTCCTCGATACAATCCCCACCACCACCACCACAGGCAAACCACGAGGGAGGGCAAGCAGGAGGAGGGGGTGCACTGCTCTCTGACACACGAATCACAAATGAGAGATTAATACAATCGACATTTTGCTGGAATTACAGTATTCAATTGCAAGAGGTACTTTGATAACTGAGAGCTGTTAAATTAATTGTAGACCCAGCAGATACAACGAGTTACAGTCGTTATCACTGACTCCTATTATGTGATTTCATCATTAAAAAGTACTCATGGGAGATGAGGTGGCTTAATATGGATGAGATTAGCTGCATCCCGAGAAGAGTAAGTACATTGGCTGTGTTAAGGAAGATTAGATTCAACTGTGAAGTAATGACTGATGTTCAGATATTTTGATCAATACTATATCTAAGACTCCATCTCTTAAATGAACTTAATTTCATTTTGTTTATGAGGAGTATTGGAAACAGAAGTCAATAATTGTCCAATTTTCAAATGGCTTTTTGAAAAGTCTTTAAATGGCTGCTTCTTTAATATTTCCGTGGAGACTAATTTTTAAAATGGAAAGAATTACATGTCTTTTAAAAGAAAATAAAAGGAAAGCAATAAACTGAAAAGCGTTATGTTCAGTTAATACAGCTGTGGAGACATCTGCTCAGGTTGAACTTGAGCTGAACCAATTACTGGACACAAAAAAGTTGCCCCACCCTAACAGATGTAAAAGGTAAAAAGGGTTTGTAGGCATTTCAAAGCAGTTTTGATAGATTTTTTGGGGGGCACTTTAAGGGCAGTGGAACAAGCTGTTAACACAGTGTCAACATATATCACCTTATAAAGTCATCATGGTGAATATACTAAAAAATAGTTGCCAATTCACACCTCCACCATACACTGGTCTGGTGGATGGGGTTGTGTTTCTATTCACCTGGTGACTGTAAGTCCAATATTCACTCTCCTTTTAGTTCTAGCAGCCACAGACTGTGTTCACCAGCTGGCTGGTGAAGTAGAGCTTGTTGTTTCCCGATCTGACTCATCTTGTCAAGATAAAATATCTATCTAAGAAAATGATAAAGGCAGAGCAGCGATTCTCAGGAGTCAGGGAAGTCAGTGGGAACGTGAGTTAGGCATATAAAAGAAGAGCCATGACAAATTATACGGTGGCAGCTGCTTATTCCCAAAACATGTACAGACATGGGAAAACCCTTGGAGAAACTGACACATGCAAAGAGTGTTATTTATGTTGACAGGCTGTAAAAGAGGTGTCAAACTTTGGCTGGAAATATAATTTACAATAACATGTTTCTGTCTTATTCTCACCCTGCATCCATTTAATTATAGGCCAGTATTTAACAGTTATATTGCCATTATTTGTGACAGTGGACTTAATCGAAATTCATCGATGCCGTGAACCCTGTCATTCGGTGCAACAAATTTACCGGCTATGTGGAAGGTGAATAATAAAAGATATGGGACATAAAGAATCCTCTGTGAGCGATCGTAATGGCATGGAGTTAGCAATATTAAATGTGGGCCACATATCAAAACAATATCCATGTCTTCTCACATATATCCAGGCCAGGATGCACTGATGTACCATGCCTATTAAGCCTTACCTGTGTACTAAAGTGGCATTGGTATTTTAGTGAATATCTCAAGGACTGGTGCTTTGATAATAAAGGATTATGCAATCAGATGGAGGTGCAGGAGGGAAGACTCTGGAGGACCTTTAACTAGCTCTTGCCCCCTGAACTTTTGTTCAGTTTTTGGTTTTATGTTTTTCATGTGGTTGAAGGCCAGATTGCCAACAGCCCAGTAACATTTCTTTTGAGAGCAAAAGACAGATGGAAGTGAAGGGACCAAGTGCCAAGGTGACACTGATCTGTCTCATCCACTTAGACATGGTGAACTAGGCCTGGAGAAAGTCCAGTAGACGCCACACTGTTCTATGCTCTTATTAAACCAACTTTAGCTATAATCACAAAATTGATGTTGACATGTAAAATGTCAACGTTATAGTTGGCTATTTATACGTCCAGCAGAGACAGAAAAACATTAGCAATCCAATACTATCAGTAAAATATTCTCCCTCCCTTGAGCTCCGTTTTGGTCTCCACCAACTTCTACGGGCCAGGATTCCAAAACAATGAGCTGAAAGATGCTATAACGCTCACCAGAGCAGAGGTGACCTGCCTGAAGGGCACTCATCCTGAATTTCATGGCAATTCATTAAATAGTTTTAGAGGCATTTGACTTGATACCACAATTTTGACCTCATGGTTAGTTATCTTCCCTGCAGACCTTCCATGGTCATTAATGAATGGATGAGGAAGTGGGAATTATTAGATTTTTAAATATATATTCACTAAAAATCCTTCTTTGCAATTCATGCTCGTCATTTAGCAAATATCTGTTTAACACTGGGGCGCTCTGGCTCTAACCACTGACATCTACCTCAAACCAGTGACATTATAGTGCTGGCTCCACTCTACAGTCACAATGGCCTTGATGCTCCACAGGGGGAAGAGACCTAAAAAAGCTAAAGGCCACAGACTGTAGCCTAAATGAGACATCAATAGAGAGGGCTCATCACCTGTTTGTTTTGCAGGCAGAGAACAGAAACATGATCCTGTGTTGGATGAATAATAGCAGTTGTAAAGATGCTGTAGTTTGTGCTTGCAGCTAAAATCCTGTATATTACCAAGTAACATGTTAAAATTCAGCCCAAAACACCAAGTGGACAGTGCTTTATCAAACACCCCCAGCTGAGATGTTCAACAGTATCACATTCATCAATGAGCTGCAGGCAGCACACTATAAAAAGCACAACTGCTCCATATTCAGTGCAGGTAAATGTGTGGTAAGCACTATTTTAATGATGCAGTTATTCTGCTGTGGATCCCATCCTGGGCACTTTAGTGTCTTCCCTCTGTTATCAGTATTCAAAACAAGTTTGGGGCGGTCTGTTTATGTGTGGCAATATTTCAAAATGTCAAGGTCTGAACTTGTCCTGTCTTTGTAGTGTGATGTTATTAATGGTGGCAGTACCAGGCACAGCCACGCAGCCGGGACTGAAGGATAGGTCGTCGATGGCCAGGACCTCAGAGGCCTCGCCGTCGGCTGAAAGTTCCCCTCGAATTATCACCTGCTGGATACACATAAGACCTTCAAGATGGCGCTCAGTCTATCACCTTCTGATTATTTTTTCTAGGCAATCTATTTGTCTACAGCAAAATACAGAAGGTTGGTTACAACCAATGTTACAAACTGTTTTACATGAAACAAACAACAAAATGACAGATGAAGGAATGAATTCAAAAAGATAGACACAACTAAAACAAGATAACACAACACGAGTTAAAAATCTAAAATCAAAGTCCACACAACAGCAGCTTTATCTACACAAGTTTTATAACCCATCATCTTTGACTGGTCTAAACAAATGATGTATTGTGTCATTAAAAATTTAAAAATGCAGTCAAATTCACAATTTTCAATGGTGATACATTTCAGCTCGTATTTCATTTTTTCCCCCAAACTGGGCTTTGAGGCCACTGGAGTAATATGATCTAATGCACTGAGCATATATCACTGTTTATTTCAGTTTTAAGCCAAACCAGTGTGGTTATCTGACCCAGTGAATGTACCTTTCAGAAGAAAAGGTGGAGTTTTTATTCACAGAGTCACTTAGTTACTCTCAGTGGCAGCAGCTCTACAAAAATACCCCTAGATTAGATTTTCAGTACCAGTTTTTTTTTTGTTGTTGTTTCCTCAAATCTGTCCAAAGGAATAACCCTAAAGAAGTTTAAAAGAAAATAAAACACTTGAGGATTTAAGTAGGTGAAAAAGTGCAGATCATTAAGCAAACAGAATGAAATTAAAATAATCCTAAATCACCCTTGTAAATAAAAACCTACTTAACTAAACTACCTTTGAAACAGGAAGTGGATTAATGGAGGGGAAAGTGACCGTTAACAGGAGAGTTGACCTCTCTTTACTCCCAGTGCTGGTTCAGCTACGTTATGAAGCTGAGCTGGCCGCAGTCGGCGACAGATGGTGAAGGCAGAGAAGGGGAGAAGGGTGACATACTGACATTGTCTGAGGATATAGGAAGGACACAGACTGCAGGTTTTATAGGACTCCAGATGGCCTCTGAAGGGTCCAGTTGGGTCGGTACCCCCTCACTGCACATAAAGTGCAGCTCGTACCTCCTGTGATGACTTAATCAGCTTCAAGGAAATATATACTCTATATCATGCGGTTAATAATGCCTGTTTTATTGGTCCTGCTTTCAGGTGCATTACTTACTTTTATTTATCAATCAATCACCTGTATTAAACACGTTTAATGACTGAACAAGCTCCCGAGCTACTATCATCTTGGAATATCTCTTAGCCTGTTAATGTGCTGCTGTTGTGGCAGTATGTCTTTCACATGTTTTCTGCTGTGTCCTATCTAATCTAATCTAATCAATGAAACATCATTATGATAAATTCTGAATGTTACAGACCTGAAAACTGTGATTACTGGAAATCTGAATCACTGTCCGCAGCCACGTTTCCATCTGCAGTTGTGCGGAGTGCTTCCACTTCCACAGCACTGTGCTCTGACCCACTGGAGTCTGAACCAGGACCTGAAGATCTCCATGTGTTGCTCCAACATAATAGTAGAAACTCATCTATTGAATGAAAATGAAAGTCGATTCATCAGTTAATGCTGTTAATGGATTTGTCTTGGTTTATGTTAAAGTTACTCAATCAGAGTATTTTCTTACCTGGCAAGTCTGGCTGGGTAGGAAAACAGGGCTGGTCAGGTCTGCTGTGGTTCTGTTTCCTCCCAGAGGTAACAGGGACAGGAAATATGCTGAAGGAGAGAGAAGGAAGTGCGGGGGTGCGTGCATGTGAAATATAAATGAAACCGAGATAGGGTCGAGATTGTGAATCCAAAGTGGAGTATACTTTTCATTTTACAAATGTCAGACGCTCTAACCTGATGTGCTGTTGGTGTGGTCATGTTTGAGGCCCAGGACTTCAGTTGTTCTGGTCCAGTCAGATAATGTCTCTGAGCTTTGGGTCAGGTCACAGAATCCCTCCTCAAAGTTACACCTCTTATATCTGGAACCTTCAACAGAAAACAGTGACACTTTTACTGTTCTGCTGCTTTCACTTTTTGTGTTTCGCACTCAATTATATTTCACAATTATCCTTTGCATTGGAATTCAGCTGTGGCTTCCACGCACAATAAAGATTCATCAGCTTAGCAGAGCTCAGAAACTAAACGGTTTTTCATAGAGATTGTTATTCGACTTCATAGCCAAATGTGCAACAAGGGATTATAAAACATTAGCAATAATACTGTATTTTCATAAATATGCCAAACAGGAATCAGAATTACATTTATATTGCTCAATTTTTTAAGTTACATAAAGAAGTATATTCACATTCTTTGGCAGCCATGGTATTTGGATATGCTATTTAAAAAAAAAAAAAATGCTGCCAATAACAATTACTTTTATAATGATTCTTGAAGGCTACATTTGGATTGTTCACTTAGCCATTGTGATGTGTGTACATTTTATATTTTACATATATTTAGAGTTTTTTTTTTTACCTTTGAATTTTCATTATTTATTCTATTCTTTTTTCTTAAGAGTCAATGGTGTAACTGTCCACAGTGCAGGTGGTGCATTGCACCGGGGCCCAGTAGCTGTCGTAGTCCCATCACACTTACAGTTTTCAGTCAGAGTTTTCTATATTTTTATAGCCCTAATATAAATCTTCCAAAACTGCATGTTTCATTAAAAATAAATGATTTCTACCCACAACTTATTTAATTTGGATACTGTCTTCTCAAAATGGGCCAATCACAACTATGTTACACTGCAGGTAGCCACACTGCATGTACACATACTTTGGTTGTATATGTGACAGTTATACCCTTGATTTCTTGAATACTTGAACTACAAAAACTATTAAATATAGCTTTAAAAACAAGGTACAGGGATACACAGTCTGCCCACAGGCTGTAAACTTCAAAAGCAACAATTATGTAAGAGAAAGTAACTGTTGTGCTGCTGTGGGGGCTCATTTGAGGATACACAGATATTTGTTTAAAGTACAAAACACCTCGTAATATAGAACAGTGTAACTTTGGAGGTAAAAAGTTCCTAAGGACTTTAAGGACGTCTTTTAAGTATACCATGATACCAGAGGTACAGAAATGGACCAGCAGTGGCCCAGAGGCAATTAAACATCATCAGTTATTTATTACTAATTTATTTAGATTATTTGGAAGTGATGTTTAAATAATGTTCAATATACTTTTCCTTTGAATGACTCAACAGGAAGGTAAACTACTGTATTAATTCAACCTTTTTCTATGATGGTCATTAACAATACATCTTTTCACTTTCTGAATAACATTCAGGTTTAGCTTATTACACTGTATATTTCCCTGTTTGACTCACACTTTTCCTCGTCGCTACCATCTCCACAGTTGTCAGTGAAGTCACACACACAATCCTCAGGCACACATAACCCCTGAGCACAGGTAAACTCCTGGGTGGAACAGCCTTGGACACACTCCGGGGTAAACACCAGACTGAAGGTCAACAGCAGCCACACCGAGCCCAGCAGCCACATATTGTTTGTCCTTCAATCAGAACACCTTATTTTCACCTCCGGATGAAGCATTTTGTTGTCCGGGCTTTAGAGAAAACTCCTGTCGAGCAGTCGAGGTAGAGCGTTGCTTCACCGTCTCCAGTCTGGTTGGATCTTGGATTGATCCTGTACCTGTGTGTTCACAGCGTTAGCATGTTGTAAAGGGTAATAAATGGCCTTTATGGCTGTTGCTCAATAAGCTCACTTTGCTGGTTTATGGTGTTCTGTATTTAACATGGACTCATGTCATAACAAGAAGAAAGAAAGTAATGAAATTGTCAAACGTGAGTGTGTTTTGGTTGTTCTTTCTTTCTGAAATGGTTTAAACTAAAGATTAGAGTTAAGATTAGGTCTTGGGAAGCACATTTATTCTGGCAGCTCTGTGAGGCTGTAGTTGTAGGCGCCATGACAATGCTAACAAGCTGATGTTTAGCTGGTATAATGGCTACCATGTGAGTTTAGAAAGCTAACCTTTGCTAATGAGCAGTGCACCTGCAATAGAGCATACACTTTGATCCAAGGTTAAAACAATTCATCCTCAGGAAAATGTGAATGTGTGGATCACATTTCATGACAATCCATCCAATTGTTGTCAAGACATTCTACTCAAAACCAGACTGCAGAAAAAGTCAGGGCGTCTACAAATTAATGTCTTGGCATCATGAACATCCCTACTAAATTTCAAGGCAATCCATCCAATAGCTGTTGAGATATTTCAGTCTGGATCAAAGTGGTGGGTTAGCCATAACGCCATCATGGCTAAAAATGAGGTAAGTGCTTGGTTAGGAGTCTCAACATATGCTTCTTTGAGCTGTAACATAAACAGCACACATTCTTATCCTTGAGCACAAACGGCTTTTGAAAAACAACTGCTAAGATAGTTTAATTGCAAATCAATATCCATCTATACAGGTGGAAACAATGAAGACCCTGCAGAGTGCCAAGTGTTTTCAACAAGATCAAATCCGTTAGAGTCAACTGATCACAAGTTGATGGATTGAACATGTAAAAAGAGAGGGAAGAGGTTGCGAATATGAACTACTATCAGAGCATCGTTAACCATGTCCAACAGGGCTCAGCCCCACTTTACAGTGAGGCATAATTTCATTTCACAGCAATCGATAAAGACAGGGCCTTAAAACAGACAAGCAGCAGGCCAGTACAAGAGTGTAGCTGCAGCTGGTGTAGTTCAAATGAAATTAACCTTGAGAGAAAAGGCAAACTTGACAGCTCCATGGGGGATGAGGGACCAGTGGAACAAGGAAAAGATGATGAATGTATTGATCCCTATTGGCAGTGGTAGTGATGGTGTACGCAGTGAGACAGTGCCACATACGGTGTAGAAGGTTTGATCCCTGTAACAGCCACAGTTAGTCACTTTGAATAACACTGTCAGGATGAAGAAAAACATGAGATGGGAAGCAATTTGTGGTCAGGATGATAAAGTCTAGCTAATTATCTTATTCCAGTTTGAACATATGACATTAAGGTGCGAGAGTACAGAATAACAATGTGGTCAGTCCTGGTGACTCATAACCATAATTAGCTTGAGCTCAACAAGGGGAGTCATTCTCATCTGCGAGTGAAGAGTCCAGCCAACACAGGCAGAACAAAGCTTTCTTCATTCATGAATAAGAGGGGGGAGATCATTAACACAAATGATTTTTGTACAGGGACATAATATTCATAGCGGCTGGGTATAAAAGCAGTCTAGCATCGTACTGTGATACTGCTAGATACATGTTAACTTCATATAAAGGCTACTCTGAATATTCTGTTCAGTACAGTGTAGTCTTAAAATAAAATAACCACACTTTCACAGCTGTCCATCCAGCTGTTGTGATATTTCAGTCTGAACCAAAATAATGAACAGAACAGCCTTGCTACGCCTTGCATGGCTAAAAAACAAATGTGGCAAATTTTCAGTGAAGCTTCCCTCCATGTGTCCCTCCATGCTCACGTGTTTCCTTCCTCTTCTGCCTTACAGCTCATGAATTCTTAAGAACTCGTGTGACTCAGTTCACCTTCATGAGCTAAACTGAGGTCAACAACAGATTTATCATTGAGGCTCCAGGGGCTGGTGTGACCAGTGCAACCATTTGTCAAAAAATTTGTGCTTTTTGTGTTTCACAAAAATAGTGCTGCACATATTAAGACAAAGATGTGATTAAATGACGTTCCTGTTTGTAACCAGACTGACCCTTTGCCACTCTGTCTCTGTCTCACCTGAGTAATGGAAAGTGGGAGCACACCAGCACATAAACTCCACACAAATTCCATTATCTGACAAGTAAGAAATAAATAAATGAAAAAGAGGGACTTGTACCAGGAAGAAAGCCGAATCAGAATTTGACCTGCTGTAGCAAAGACACAGATCAGCAAAAAAAAAAAACAGTCAATGAAATCTCTGAGAATATCAGATGAGTACACACTTTATGCTCCTGGACATATTTCCATTCAACAGTAGTCAGAAAGCCCGTGTGATTGAAGTTTAAAGGGAGAGAAAAAGAAGTTAAGTTTATGATTTATCATCATGATCGCTTTTTTCCTACCCTGGCTCCTTTCAACACGTTGGTAATTAGAACATATTGACAGCGAAGAACATTTTCGTCGCAGTCTGAATGCAGCCAATCTGCTTTCACAATCCTACTCGAGCCGTGCCGATGTGCAGCACCTGTTAATTTACTTCCAAGCTGAATCCAGTGATTCACTGCTGAGTGAAGTGATCATAACAGCTGGAGTTTAATTCAAACAGTGTACCTGTAGGAGACGCTTCACTCAGCACCTCCAATCAGCACAGTGTGAGGAGAGAGTACCTGCAGCGCACTGTGATGTGTGACCCACAGCAGCCGACAGAGCGCTGACAAATGAGCTTCATAAGAGGAGTATGAGCTGGAAAATCAGCCTGCATTAACACCTGAGTCTTACGCATCCCATTTGCCAGGTCTTTGTCCCACCACAACACTGCCACCTGTCAGCGTTTAAGAGCCACTTTGCCAAAATGCTCAGAAAAATGTCAGGAAGCCAGTTACAGCTGAAGCCCCTGCAGGCTAGATAAAATTTTTTTTTTTTAAGTTCAAGTTATTTTTTTTTTAGGGCATTTTACGCCTTTGTTAGATAGAATATTGTAGAGTGAGAAGAAATGAGGGGACAGAGAGGGAAATGACAGACAGCGAAGAGTCAGAAGATGGAGGTCGGCCGGTCTCGTTTCCAAGTGTGTTCCTCTGTTGAAATCTGTTTCTCCCCTAGAAACTGTGAGCGGAGCACACGTTCATGCAAAGCTCTTCCCTGAGACACTTTGCTCGTAAAACTGTTGAACTACAGTGTGTGTGTGTGTGTGTGTGTGTGTGTGTGTGTGGCAGGTGGCACTGAGTAGAGAAAGGGGAGGGGTGCCAATTAGTGAAATAGAGGGCTGCAGGCAGAACGCAGGTGGTGAGATTGTGTCAGGCCGGTGGAGGGAGGCAGGTGTACACCTCATTCCACACTGGTGTGCAGGGGAGACACGAGGGCAGGAATACATGGTAGGCCTAAAGCTGTTTCGTGTGTAATGTCTGATGTTGTCAGGATTGAATTTCTGTGTGTGTGAGCCCGATTGTGTCCATGTATTTCAGGCCTGTTGCCCTGTGCAGGTGAAGGTGGCTGGTAGTTGATAGGAGAGTAATTCAACATACCAGGTATTTCAAAGTTTAGGTATGGAGTTTTAACATTAATTTGGCATATATTTTAATATAAGAAATAAAGTGTTTTTAAGAATATTTTTGCGTTTCCCTGGAGGTCCATTTGTCGCTCTTGCCGTGGAACTGTTTTGTTTGGTTTAGGGTTTTGAGGGTCCTCTTTTGTCTAGTCTGCCCTGGCAAGTGAGCTGGGTAGCAGGCTGAGAAGATGTGGGATCACACACATTTCAACACAATACAAAAATAGATTTACACTTGTATAGCGATGTGCTGGCATGTTCAACAAACCTCATTTACACAGTCTCATCCCTGGTCTGTGAGGATCCTCTCTGAAGCCCCAAAACAATATAAAAACAAACAAAAAAAAAAACCACTTGTACACACAGTCTGCTACATATCCTACTTTGAGTAGAGTATCAAAGTAGGATATTGACCTTCAGTGCTGCATTAGAATTTAAGATGAAGTGATGATAAAACAACTTTACTCTTTAAAATGGATTAAAAAAAAAAAAAGAAAATTACTCATCCACTTACTAATATCAGCGGTAATGCCAGGCCAGTAAAATATTTTGCACACTGTGTCCCTTGTTTTCACAATGCCACAGTGAGCTCCAAAGGGACTTGTGTGGAACTCTATGAAAAGTTGTTTGGCTTCTTCTGGCCACAGACAACTTTCTCTCTTTCCTTTCCTATAGTACAGTGTTCCTTCTGTTAGAGTAAAGAAAATCAACTATTAGAATCAAGTATTATAATAAAATGTTATAATAAAAACACAATACATCTAATAAAATATATATATATATATATATATATATATATATATATATATATATATATAAGAAATAGATCTGTGTATGCCTATAAATATAGGCTACAGTAAATACAGCCTCCAAAATAATAGATCATAATAGTTTACACAAAATCTTATATGCTGTTATGGCCTTCATGGAGATAGGAGCTTAGCACTATAACAAATAAGCAAATATTCCTATCTTTTCACTTACCATCATGTTAGAACCATCATGAAGTCTAACGCCCTTCTTCGGATGATGTATTTTGTTACGTTTTGGAAGGAGTTGCAGACAAAGCAGGGACAAGGTGGAAAAAGGTAATTTATTAAACCAAAAAGTAAACTTACAGAACCAGTGAAAACGAAGAAAACTCAAAATCCTGACAAGAGAAACAAAACAGAAAAACAGGAAACATCCAGGGAACACAGATACTTAAATACACAAGTGAGGCACAGGCAACTGAACACAGGTGTAACACATTAGGGGCCGGGCAGACAATCAACTAGGAGGGAAACAGGACAAAGACATTAACCAAATAAACTTGAGACACACAAGGACATCATTTTAAAATAAGACAGGAAATGAAACAAAAAAGACCAAACAGAATCAAAACTAACGTCCAAAAAAAGAAGGTGTCCATCAGGGCAAACCCTGACAGGAACTGTCTGATTTTGTAGCTCCCTCTGGGTAGCTACCATTTGATATATGGTTGATAATTTCTTGGTAAAGGTCAGGATCTATTCGCCTTTCAGGACATGAGGTACCCTCTGAAAGTCTGCTGGAAGATGTGAATGCAACACTACAGACTATCCCTACTGGGACCAACAAGCTGATATACCTGTCCTAGAGATGGTATCTATCCTAGAGATGCTTGGCTATAAACCACAAAAAGGAGCATTATCCCCCATGGAGGAGGTGGATGGAGGCCAAGATCAAGGCAAACGAACAGACAAACGACAGAAGAAGGTGTTGATGATAGATGTAGCAATCCCAAGCGACAGCAACATCACGAAGAAAGAACACGAGAAGCTCAAAAAATACCAAGGCCTGAAAGAGGAGCTAGAAAAGATGTGGAGAATAAAGGCAACAGGGGTGCTAGTGGTAATTGGAGCATTGGGGGCTGTGACCCCCAAATTGGGAGAGTGGCTCAGGCATATTACACTATATACATGTATTCATAATTGATCATTTGGGCACTATCAGGCTGAAAATCACAGGACTTGCCTGTTATGGGTAATTTGACAAGTTTGTGATCTTCCCTTCCTATTAAACTCGGGGAATGGTGTCCGACAGCAACATTCCCAGCTGTCAGGATGCTTTCGGGCACTATCAGGCACTATACTATAAAAAGAAAGGCATCAGCATAACAAAGACACTTAAAGACACAAATACAGCAACCTAAGTATTAAGATACGTTATGTAAAATGCTCTTTTTGCCACCACATTAACAGTGACACACCACAACACAGTGACAAAATCACTAAGCTGCTTCAAATTATGAGAGCATATTTGTTTGTTCAGTAATAATATTTGGGTCTAAAATAAAAAGAACAGATCCAATAAATGCTATAGCTACTACCTGCTACTTGGGAACTGAGGATCAGATCAGAACATGTAGTATTGCCTTCTGTTATTCCAGCCAGCGTAATTTGCAGTCTGCCCCTTAACCACATTTAAATTACGTAGAGGTTAAATTAACCTGAACTTTCTCAGCATCCAACTTAACATTTTAAGAGCATGCATGGATACACTTCAACTGGAACACGTGTTCCAGAAACACAAAAATCAGAATAACTTGTTGTAATACATTTAAAATTCTTTAAATTTTATCTCTGGTAAGTTACATTGAGTTGTATCTGGGTTTATTATTATTATTATCTGGAACCCAGAAAACAAGCTGCCCCCACTGCCCCAGACAGACAAAGTGACAAGGAAGTAAAATCCTGCAAGGCATGATGACCTGCCTTGATGAGGGGACTAACTCCACTTCCATTTTGACCCTAAAGAGTGTACTGACATGTAAATGTAAATACAATGTTAAATTTGAAAATGAAATGTGAAATAACTCTTCTATTGTCATTTCAACATGGTCGTGAGTATGGGAAAATGAAAGAGCAAATTGGATTACTGCCTTTTCTCTTTGATTTAGTCAAATAACACATACTGTGGGGTCACATGACTGCTGGGCTGAAAAGCAGCAGGAGCACTGTGGCAGTGACTGCTTATTGTGCTCATGATATGTCTTGTATCGTATAAAAAACATCATGTGGACATGTCAACAGGATTAAAAACTTGATTTCAGTGGAGGGGCTCCTTAAGTGCAGTTCTTGTATAAATGCACTTAATTCCGCCATGACAATAAATCAGCCCTCACAATAAACTACCTAATTAGTAATGTACTTGATGTGAATGATTGTCTCCAGATGACAGATTTTCCAAAATAATGCACCAGATTATTATAAAGTCTTTATGGAGCAAAGAACCTGTCCTTTCTCCTTCTGGTCATTAGCCCTCACAGTAAATTACCTGAATAATTATAGCTTGATTAATGACTAAGAGAGGGGGTGTTCATTAAACAGGAGGAGGTGATTGGTTTTATAATGACAACCCAGAATAGACTCAAAGATAACAGGCATTTTCCTTTACTGTAAATTTCAACTTTAGCACAAAATATTAAACTGAGACTGCAGTCGGTGTGAGAAATAAAAAGGAGTACGACAGCTCACATATTCAAGTGCTGCAATGTATAAATTATGGGGAGAAATTGGCAGAATCCTTGACCATGACAACCCTGTGTTTGTGTGTATGTATGTGTGTGTGTGTGAATAATGAGCTGACACCAGGGCACGAATTCATGGAGCATGTGCTGTAATTGAGGCATTTACATGCAGCCATCGGGGCAGAGAGGCTTTGAGTCTGTGTAGCTTTGGGTCAGCATTCAGACAGTTGCATCCTGCTCAGCACAAGTCATTTCTTTTAACGGCAGCTGCTACACGTGCTGTCGGACCGCTCCCATTCATGATCAGGTAGGAAATGATAAATGCTGCCTTAATAAAGCAAAATGTCAAGGCTTATGGACCTGTGAGGCATCTAACCATGTCTGTGGTTCAGGCTGATAGCTGATTGATGTGGATTCACTGCCGCCATGTTGGACTCATGTTAATCATGTCCAGCCGTGACTGACACTGAGCCTCCTCTTTTATCAGACAAAACACAGTCTCATACAGAATAGCTCATGTTCTGTCAAGTACCAACATGAGCTGGAAAAAATTTCAAGACACATATTCAGTGACACTTTTTATTAAAGAAAAGATCTCTCTCGTGTATTTTATCCATTTTTACTGTCATCTGTAGAGAGAGATAAAGAGATAAATATAATGTTAGTGACACCTTTGTTTCCTCTTTACTCTTTTCCCTTTATCATTATAACAAAACAAAACAAAACAATTGAAGTTGGAAACACTGAGCCTATTACCACTATAAATTTACTATAATATCTGACTCCCATGTCTGCAGCCACTACAGGGAGTAACAGGATATAATTCTGCTCTCATATACAGTGAAGAATTGTAATGTGTGCGTAAAAAGACAGTAATCATTTATAAATATTCTACAAACAGTTTAAGTGGCTACGTGGGCTTGGAGAATTGTGTTTCAGGATGTGAGGAAAGTGACATTTGGTGTATGTGACTTGACATTTCATTGCAGCCAAGCAAGGATAACTTGAAATGTAACATAAAATCTATCACCTGTTCCCAGTCATAATTTACAGCTTTTAAAGACATTTGTGCTTTACATCAAGACTTAACCATAAGTTTACCTGTGAATGATGTACATGAACGCTGTTTGGAAATCGAAAGGTTAAGCACTTGCTTCCCTGGACCATTTGCGTTGTTATTTCTGAGAAGTAAATGGAATCTGCCATTTTTCCTAGACTGCAAGAGAAATATTACACTCAGGTAAAAGCTGAAAACAAAAGGAGAACAGACGGGAAATTAGGCTTCAACAGCAAAAAGTCATTTCAAGCAAACAGAAAGCTAGTTCGCAAATTCATAACTATATAAACTACGTAGCTATCGAATATATTTGAGTTGGGAAGCTTAATGCAAAGGGGATATCTGTATAGGGTAAATGTGTGATGGAAGTGTAGGAGGTAGGAGAGGTCATGGTCCAGCGATGAAGCATCCTTGTAAAATGCAAATTAAGCTGCTGAATGTATACAAAGACAGGCTTAAACTGACACTTATATGACAGGGAACGTGTCATGAGAGCGCTGGGTGCACAACGCGTCTAGGAAATTGAATTTTTTGAGTGAATTAATCAGTGTCCCAGGTGCTGAAATTATGAGCAGAGAATAGTGGTCAAGTGAACAACAGGACTGTATAATTCTGATTCTGACTGACTGGTGGGGAATTAGGGAGACACCGGATCCCCATGTGTGGATATATTGCTATTTGAGCATTTAAAGACTGCAGGAGGAACTGCATGTCGAATTAAATTAAAGAAGATTACTTACAAAAGCTGCAAGGCTCAAAATATGTTCAGTCAGCGTCACTAAAGAATAGGAATAAAGTGTAATGCTAAACTAGGAGGAAAGGCCACAGGGTGCAGAGGGTTGCCAGCAAATCATCTCTCTGGTAACACGCCGCTGTGTTGTTGTTGCTAAAATACAGGTTAGATTCAGTAGAGGCTCCAGAAGCAGAGCCGTTTGTGTGCACACATACAGTATTATACGATGTATGGTGTGCTTTTCAGTCTGTAACGTCCAGTTATAGTTTGTTTTGAATGTTCCTAAGAGGCTCCAGTCTCATTTACAGATTCCTTGGAGGCATTTTTGGGCTGCAAACAAGAAAAGTTTTTGTAAAAGTGGCACGAGAACAAAAAAAGGTGTTTTTTTTTTTTTTTTTTTTAATGTCTTTCACTGTTTTATTTTACAACTGCCCGAAGCTTCTGCTCAGCCAGTCTGCTCAGCATATGGTGTTTATTTCACCAAATTTAGTGTAACAAATTTGGTCTCAATTCAAAATGTATTATATTCCGACAGATCCAGCCTGTATGAAGGGAAAAGCAATCCAAAAACTCATCTTGTTTAATAAGCTGCCCAGTTAACAGTCCACACATTTGAAAATAACAAGGCATATGCACATAATAGACTGCAAATAGAAGGGAATAAACTGCACTATGGAATCAGTGAACCCACATAATGCCATTAAAATTAACTGAAATAATAACGGGCCTTTTCACAGAATAGATTCTGACATAAGAGAGAAGTAAAGGTGTAAATAATAAAACGGATTAAAGCCGAATTCAATTTAGCTCCTTGAGTTTCAGGGTCCTGGTGTTGTGCGTGCAGCCTCACTGTCACACTGTCATGGCCTACTGGGGCACTTGAATAGAACAGAGCCATCATCTGCAGAAGTTTAACCCTCATGGTGCTTTGAAAATCGACTTTACTTCCCCATTGTTTAGGGTCACACAGGCTCCACTGCTGAATGCATGAAAATGATAATAACTGCAAAATCAACCAGATTTCTACTTCAGATATTTTCTTTTCTTCTGGCCTTAATAGATCCTAATACGTTAAAGTATTGAAGTAGTAGGCCTTCCCTTCCCCACAAGTTGTCTTGCAGATTTGATGAGGGTGGCATAATACAGAAATGACCATATATATATATATATGTGTGTGTGTGTGTGTGTGTGTGTGTGTGTGTGTGTGTGTGTGTGTGCGTGTGTGTGTGTCAGCAAATCTATATTCATTGTGCTTGTCAAAAATTCATTCACAGACAGAGACATATAGCATATAACATAGTGACATTACTTACAGTATGTCTGGGGTCATATAAACCCCAACAAGCTAATTGTGATATAACTCCACATTAACATAGACCTGAGGGATTTGAGAAGTGTAGTACTGTGTAAAATACTGCATGGATCTCACAGTAGGTGCAACAAAACTAACAAGGCAGTGAGGGAGACGTCAGTCCAGCACAGTGTCGTACACGCCCACACAGTCCCGAGAGGAGGTCTAACCAGGTGTAATATATAAAAGCACCTGAGTGGGGGTGTCTGGGATCCTCAAGTAAAGATACTCCTCTATTCCAGGTTAATCTCTGATGAATATTTCTCTTGGAAAATGGTAGTATTTTCATCCGTAGTTATCACACACAAAATTAAATGAATAGATAAAAATCAGTCTATACAATGTTGTCTTAAACATTCAGAAATTTCAGTCATAGTCTGAAATGAAGTAAAACTCAGGCACAGTGATTCACCCAGTGGACACCGTAACACAATCAAAGCAGGAGGATTCCCTGTTGTCCCGTCCTAGCTTCCATAAGGTTTTATAACATGATGATGGAAGTGGTATTAAACTGTTTTATATCAAAGGCAGCAGTGATGGGATGGACAAAGATCCCTGCAGGTCGCCTGGAACGACTGCAGCAATAAATTAAGTGAAAGCATGTTTATTTGTGTTGTGTTTGTGTGCGTCTGCTGTTGTGTGAGTGTGTGTGTGAATGTCAATCAGTTATAGCTAAGACCGAAATGTAAAGCCTGAGTGAGCAGCTCAAAGACTGAGTTCCTCCTGTATCTGTTAATATAGTATTCATCATCGTCTTCTGACTCACCACTCACAAACAGAAACACCTCTAATGTCAAGCATGATCATAGACGAAATATGATCACATCACAGATTCACCTGAACAAATTAGAACATATATAGCAGACCTTATTTAATATCAGTAACAGTTAAAAAAAATAGAGGGATGATATAGTAAAAAGGGAAACTACTGATGATTCACAAAATGTCAAACCAGATATTGGTGGAAACATGAAATGGAAAGAGTAACGAAGCCTAACGTTATAAATGACACACAAACTCGCAACTCAATGACCTGCTGAACAACAGAGATGCTTCCTGATGTGTAATTACAAACATCTGTCCTGTCTGTTATATTTGATTAAGAATATAAGGTTGACTGGGAATGTACCAGTCCATGTTTGTGTCTGTTTTTGTTCTGTAGGTGGTGGGCATCAGAGCACCATCAGACTGCCTGATCCTTTAACTCCATCTAGTGGTTCATCCCCTGAGGCTCATTTTAGACAATACAGTGTACAGTGTACATATTTCTATTCTTCCTCGTTGTTTATTTCACCAGAATAATCCACTCGGTATCAATACTGATCTCCAGGGAGGCTCAACACAACAAGACAGTAAGACAGTTAAAACATATCAGTCCACCAGGACAGTGTATTGGGTGTATATTAGTCCTGCCCTGTCCATTGTTTTTTGGTAATATGTATGTCTGGATCATATAAATCATGTCAACTCATCAAGATTAAAGTAACAGAAAATCTAATCTATTCTCTATTCTATTCTCACTGTAAAGCCACCATCTGCTTGGCTTCTGAACTTGTTCCTCAGTCAGTCATAATGAGTAATCAAACTGATTATCACACTGGTTAGAACTTGTACATACTGTGTTTACGTTGGGCTGATCTGATAATGAATAAAAATACACTGTGACATTGCTAATTGTATTTCAGTAAAGAATCTGAATTTCCTTTTAACACTGCCTGGAAGTCAATGCAGAGTCCACCTGTTTTCAGTCGAAGCAGATCAATGCTGAAGCTTCTGAAGGTTAAGGGTCGCGGGCTAAACTTGGCAGCACTGACAGCGCTCCATCAACATGACTGATACCCTAACTAAATCTGAACCTCACGTTTGGATTATTACATAAGTCAAAAACATTTCCTAGTATCACTTCCTTAAACAGGTGTCTTGTTTGGAGGAATATAGCACCTGGTGTTCAGTAATGTAAAACCCTATATGTACACACTCGGTGACAGTAAAACTGCAAATGCAAAAAAAAAAAAAAAAAAAAAAAACCTACACAAAACCAGGAATAAAAGAGCGCAAATATAAGTTTACAGTGCAAAAAGTGCAACTGTGCGCTTTACGCTCTGCAGTCATGACGTGTTGCCTTTACGTGCTGCGTCACAAGTGTGCGTCGGTCCAAATTGTAAACAGTCCTGCTCCAGCTGCAGCTTCCTCACTGATAGTTTGTCGAGTTAGCTAACACGATGTGCCAGCGCCTTGTATTTCACTCGTGAAAAGTTTCCAGTCGTCGCCGCATAGGTTATTACTGTTAATAATCCAAGTGGCTATCAGGTGGCGTTATAAATTCTTATTTGGGGATTAACAACGCCGCATCAAATTGCTGTCATAAAGCTAATCTTAGTCTTTAAGCTAGTTTCTGCTAGCTCACTCTGTGCCTTTGCAGAGAGCAAGACGCACAATTATTTCGGCTTGTGTATATTTTTTTAATGCTGAAAGCTCGCCCTGCCGTGCGCTGAAATGGTGCTTTCGTTGGTGAGCATCTGTGCAAGGGAGGTGGTGAGTGACCATAGCTCGTCGCCTTGCTGGTTGAGGTGGGTGCCCAGGGAGCTGTTCGGACCGCTGCTGGAGGCCGCCTTCACCAGCTACAGACCGCTGGCTGTGGGAGAGCTGGTGCAGAGATGGCCCGAGCGCACCCTGCGTGTAGGAGGGCGGAGGAAACAAGGGCAAACTGCGCCAAATCGACTCTGCATCCAGGCTTTGTTACTTGCTGTTGTCAGAGGACTCTCGGACCAAAGGTGAGTATGTCTGTCCAAAAGGTTTGGATCGTGATCTGCACTCTCGCAGCAACAAACAACGAACAAAGTAAAAGTTGTAGGAAAAAACAAAAGAAAAAAAAAAAAATCTCTTTAAACATTACAATATTTTTGAAAATGTGCACTGATTTGGCTTCTTATAGACTTAAGTATCCCATGTCTAGTTATCAATATTACCTTTGTAATAATAAGTCATATATCTGACCAATTCCTGTTTCCTAGATGTGCGCTGCAAATACTGGACCTCTGTGGGCTCCAAGGAGATGAAGGAGGGATGGGAGACCCGATGGGGGGCTGGTCTCTCACTGTAGCTCTCTGCACCATGGTTGTTCAGGCTAGAGCTGGAGCGCAGAGGGCACAGAGGAGAGAAGGAGAGCAGGAGAGGAAAAGGTTCTCGGCCCTGGAGAGAGAAAAGGATATAAAAAGAGAGAGGGGGCAACGGAAGAGGGTAAAAGAACCTAATGGTGATGAGGCAAGCAATGACAGTGAGAGGATGGCATTATTGGAGGTTTCGGGTGGAGAGGAAATGGTTAAGGGAGTCAGGAGGAGGATGGAGATAGAGAAGAAAAGAGATGGCACATTTGCAGGTTTAGCAGGCTGCAAAAGGGAAAATGAGGAAAAAGATCTAGGAAGTGATGTGTTGGTGCACGTGAGAGCTGATCTCTTTGTTAATGCTCGATCTTGGGATCGTGTTCGTGTGGCTCTCAGCACATCGGGACCTCTCAAGCTGCAGTGCAGATACCTTCGTGTGGAGGAAATCTCTGTGTCAAGTATCAGGACTCTGCTAGACCTCCTGCCTCACCAGGGGTTCCTAGGCATCGATGTTCGCTACAGCAGCCTCGGGGTGGCTGGCTTTGCTGAGCTGCTGCCTCTGCTCTCCACCTTCCCTGCGCTGAACTCCCTTCGGCTGCACTACTGTAACTTGGACTTTCGCCGAGACAACCCTGGCCAAGAGGAGGCACTGAGGGACCTGTCACAGGGTTTGGCACAGCTACAGGAGCTGCGACGCCTCAGCCTCACTGCACTGCGCCTGCCAGGACAACTTCGTGTGCTGCTCAGGTTTGTCATAGATTCCTGTTAAACTTGAACACTAATCTGTAACATTATATCTAAGACTTTTCATGCGATGTCAAATTTTCCTCTAAGATAGTATCTGACAAATTTTAATTTAATTCCCAGACTGCAAAGTAATTATTATACAGTACTTTATATTTGTCCACTTAGATTCATGAAACTGGAATGTAAATCTCTAATGAAGTTGAAACAGTTCCTAAGTTAGGTAATAATAGATTAGTCAAAAAATAATGAACTCTTTTGATATGTGATTAATCAATTAATTAAAGTCATTTTAAACAAAAATGCAGATAGATTGCAGGTTCCACCCTTTTAAATGTGAGGATTTTCTTTATCTTTATATGATAGTAAACTGAATGTCTTTGAGTTTCAGACTACTAGTCACACAAAACAGGCAATGTCTGACACAAGAATGATGTGATCAACCATTAATGAAAATAATCATTAGTTGTGGCCCTAATCTATAACTACTCAAATTAAAAGTGAAGTTTTTGAAAATTGGTGACCTATATGACTCCTTAATTTAAAACATGTCTGCCCAAACTAACAGACATATTTCAATTTAAGAGATTGAAGACAATCAGCCCTTTATAATTAGTTTAGTTAAGTTTATTTGACACAGTGAGAGAGAGGATCCCAGTGGTAACATGAGTTCCCTACAAATGTGGCCTTTGAGACACTCAGGAGCTCTTATAGACCTCACTGGATGTGGGTGCATGGCTCTTTCTCTAACTAAACTACTTTGCAATACTCTAATGATTATTTGATTTGAGTAATAAATGTTTTGTCCTTCCCTCTTTTGTTACAGTTCACTGCCTCAGCCTCTGGAGATCCTGGAGCTGCCATATTTGAGCCTGAGTCCAGCTGACCTCGCCTATCTGTCCTGCAGCCACCATGCTTCCACGCTGCAGCAGCTGGATCTAAGTGAGAACCGTCTGGATGAAAACACCCTGCCCTCTATTCGCCGCCTCCTCTCCCAGGCTTCCAGCAGCCTGCAGCACCTCTCTTTAAGTGGCTGTGGCCTGACTGACGGCCTGCTGCGGCTCCTGCTGCCCACACTGGGAGGCTGCTGCGCCCTCAAGAGCTTGGCTTTGGCCCTGAACCCGCTCTCCATGTCTGGCCTCACAGACCTGGTGAGGATGGCTGTGCGAATGCCCTCCCTCCGTCAGTTACTGTACCCCAACCCCCTGGAAGACTACCAGCCGGGACTTCCTGACCTGCCCTCCAGTGCTCAGCTCTTAGACTGGCCTCTGGATGAAACCACAGACATCAACATGACCAGCAGCCTGCTCAACAGGGTGGTAATAGACGGGGGGCGCTCTGACCTCTTCCTGACCTGCGACCTGCTCAATTATGATAAAGACTTGGTGGACTAGAGCAGAAGTCAGGAAGCACACTGGTGATTTTAGGTTCACTCGACATACAAGAGCAATGTACAATCAAATTGTCATGCTAAATATGATGTAGTATTTTTTTTTATCTGTTTCTTATCTATCTTTTATCACTGTGAGTGTCATGTGAAGGATTTAACTCTTCATTAATGCTTTTTTCTTTTACAGATACATAACTGCTGGTAGCAAAACAGTAATCAAAAGAATACCAAACTCTTCAAAGGCCCAATAATCACCAAATCAACAGGTTTGTTCTTGTTGGCAGGTTGAATGTAATCATCAGACGATCAGAAGAAAACACTAATTTTGAAAATGTAAATGTTGGCCTGATGTCAGAGCAAGGGACGATGTTTGTTCCTCCTGGGATGTTGGACTGTATGGTTCTAAAGATTTGTTTGACAAATGTACGGATGGAAATGAGAAAATAACCTTGGTGGAGGAACTAAATACCATGTTTCAATTAAAAGGTGCTCTACTACTAACAAGTTCACTTGTTGACTGTATAAATTACACATTGTTGCATATGAGTCACTGCTGGGTTTGTACCAAAAATTAGTTGTTACTGTATAATAAGGTTACCAGGATACTTGGGATACAAAGATTAACATCTGCTGGGTCAGAGGTCACAGTCCATCTGTCCCTGTGCCTTTTCATCAGTCACTTTCTTTATACAAGGCACAGATCCAAATATCGGCTCACCTCGCCCACTACATGTGCATACTGCAAATCAACAACTAATGCTGAAGTGGTCAACTTTATAGTATGTGTTTGCTAAATATTTGCATAATTTTCCTTTAAATGGGAAATGAATGGAACTTATTTGAATTTTGTACCAATTAACTGAGTGGATTTTTTTTATTAAGTCATGTATTCTTATATTTGTGCTGTTTTACTCTATTTGTCATACAATCATTTCTTCAATATCTGTTTTAAAATGTTCAGGATTGTACTTTTTGTATTCATTCCACTTGTATATCGAGTCAAAAAGTATCACCATTATCAGGAAATGAATGTACCAAATCACCTTTCTACCACATGAATGCATTTACATACTGTAAGCCACAGAATAAATCAGTCAAAGCAAAATTTCAGAGTCATTTAATTATTGAAAATAATGAACACATTTCCAAACAATGTTTGTTATATGTCTCATCTGGTGTTAATGGGAATGTTACAGACTAAGAGGCATCATCTGTAGTACTCTACATACGACTGCTGTTGGATGAAGTAGCGGCGAGTCGAGGTCTTCAGCCAGTCCTCGTCTGAGTAGGTGCGAAAGGGGCACAGGGTGACTCGAGATAATGGCAAAGAGATGAAATTTGGGAAGCGCATGAGGAAGGGACGGTTTCGCAGGGGAGGTAGAATTATTCCTGTATGACAAGAACACATTAGGCGATTAAAAATAAATTTACTTTTTACAATTAAACCGTTGATTTAAGCAGAAGACTGAAGTGTTACCTGGCGGCCTGCGAATCCTGGCCATGCTGTAAGTCTCTCCTAGACGAATGATTGGCTGAGAACTACTACACAGACAAAAAAGTAAAAATGTGTAATAATCTACCATCATCAGAGGAAACCACTATATGTGTGTGACTTCTACATACCAGTCATATAGGGGCAGAAGTACAGTGTTTTTACGACCAGAAGGTGCAACACATCGAGCCTTTCTGTACTCCTCTTTTTGCACAAAACAGAAATAATTCAGCACATCCACCACACTGCAGGATGGCGGGTTCCAGCTTTCTGTACTCCCGAGGTACAGATACCTCTTGTGATCCTGGAAAGAGAGGCAAAGCAGTTAATCACTTACAGTAGCGTGCCAAAACCAGCCCTGCCAGTCAACAACACTGTGACAAGCTCTCATGTACTCCTATTTAGAGGAGTTCAGGTCACAGTAAAGGACATTAGAAGCAAGGGGAGATCTGATGTACGGGGGAGGGGGGGGGGGGGGGGGGGGGGGGGGGGGGCTCTCAGTTTTCAAACACCTGTTCTGTCCTTTTGTCACACTTAAAAATACTCTAATGGACGGTGATAACGATGAGGAAAAATGTTTCATTTTTTCCATATGTAAAAAACAAAATGGAAGACAGAGAAATTAAGAACTGAATAAAACGTGTCTGTTACTTTGTATTTGGAGATCCATAACTCCAGCCAACTATCTGCTCTGTCGTGGAGGTTTTTCCAGATGTTGCGCTGATCCTGCAGCTCCGACTCCCAGCTCTCCAACTCTGGCTGCAGCCACTGCTCGGCCTCATCTACACCTAATATAGTCAGCATGCGCAGCACTGGTTCCCTATGGACAGAACAAAAGGATAATAAAAACTTTGTCATTCCAAAAAGTTAAATGACACTTGACACCTATTAGACTGAATAGAAAGGTTAAGTGGCTTGTATCGTCACTGATTGCTATTTTAACATTGAGGAACTCACCGGAGACCCAGTTTTTTAAAGGCCAGCAGAGTAAGAAGCTTTTTCACGAGGTCATAACTGGCAGATTTCAGACGCATCAACAGATTCAACATTTCAACAAGCACCGACCGTTCCAAAGGTGACTGAAAAACACATACAAAAATTGGTCACAACCTCATAGCCCACGTCTTCAAATGCAGTGACAGTCTTGATCCTGGACATACAGTACCATTTTTGGTCTTACAAATTTAGGCACTAAGTCAATGAGGCCTTGGTAAAGCTTGTCTGTGTTCTGTAAGAGTCCTTGGCTGCGCAGGGTCTGCAGCGCAGCGAGGATCTTCATTTTGGATGCAGTACTGTTTAGATGGCCCAGCAGCTGCAAGGAGAACTCCTCTGGAGACAGGGTGCTTGGGATACTCTGCCCACAAACATACACTCATCAAGACTGAAACTTGGAGCAACTTTATCACTGTGCATCGCAGACATCTTTGTAACAGCTTACCTTTTTATCAGGGAACAAGTCTCTAAACCAGTCTGCATCTGCAAACTGTTTGAGGAACGTTGGCACCTCAGGGCTGGGCGGGCACGGTGTTGGGGTCCTTGGACGAGGAGGAGGAGGAGGTGGAGCAGGTTTGGGTTTGGGTTCCTCTATTGGAGGAATGATCTCTGGAGGCTACAGGGACAAGTTGCATACAGATGAGAACTACTGTTTTGGTGTCATGTGTTCTTTTGTCTTCTATAATATGCCCCTACCGCTTCATCCTCCTCCACCACGATGGGTTTCTTGGGTATGACTCTCTCAACAGGCCGTGTCTTCACTTTCTTTACAGTCTTTGGTTTAGAGCTGGGCACTGGAGCCTTTTCCTCCTGCCGCTGCACAGTTAGAGGAAAACTTTGCTTCCTGACACACTTATTTCTGGACAACACAAGACTGCACATGCCAATTAACAGGGGAAATCAAATAAAGTCTATTGAAACTGTAATTTCTACTGCAAATTTCAAATTTCATTTAAACATAACTCCAGGTTGAAGAAGAGCAAGGATTTGATCATCATGTTGACAGTTCATACCTTCTTTTTCTTCACAATCACAGGAGTGATCAATTTAGGTTCAGGGCGGACGTCCTCTTTTAATGGAGGAGGAGGAGGAGGAGTTTTACAGGGCTTCTTGTTGCTTGGTTTCGGACAAAATGAAAATGTATCTGGCTCGAAGGAGTCCTCCAAATCAATCTGAAAACACAGCATAACACCATGAATGATATCCAGCAGTTCTCTGGACCAAATGAAATGCATAAAACATTTAAATAAAACAACTGATTCCTGAAAAATCTGGCAAAAATAGTACCACATCTGCATCATGCAAATGATCCTAAAAAAAATATGAGTTTTAGACAAAATGTGCTTGTAGATTAATGTGTTCACCTAAATACTGAAAAATGAGTGTCTTATAATATCTTTAAGCTGATGCACATAGCAGCTAGTTTCAAACTGATACTTTGTATTAATTACTTGGAAGAAGTCAGTATCTTCTAGAAAGCGCTGAAAAGAAGCAGGTAAAATAAGTGGGAGACCTTAATATTGGGGGGCAGGCCATATAATATTTTCATGTAATGGTCAAAAGCCTCTTTCTTGGTTTGCTTTGTGCTGAGAGGTTTCACTTTTTTGCACTTCACTGTGCCTTGCAGGAGTGCAGACAGGTCCATGTTTGAGATCAGTAAACTCTCATACTCCTAGAACAAGACAGATAGAAAAAATATTTGACATGTCTTTTTCAGAGCTTTATTGACATTCACTGACTCAAATTCCACCATTTCACACTCACCTTCTGTCTCCACATGGCTTCGGTCAATAATTGATCGGTCGCGTCTGTTTCCATTTCCGATTCCTCTTCCTTGTTTACGGCAGTGTCAGATGTCCTGTTTGTTTGTACATTATTTATTGGGTTATTCTTTTGTATTGTATTCTTTATAATATATAATATGAATACTTCTTACTTTCTTCTGACGCACATTTCTTTATTCTCAATAATAGGCATGTCAGGAAGAGGCTCAGCACAATAAGCGTAAAGCAGCTGTGAATTAAAAAAATGGGAATAAAGAAAAGTTTTTTGCAGCTTTGTTTAAAAAAACATCCCAATCATTCATACATCATTCAGCCACACTTCTGTGCAAGCTGGCTAGTTACCATTTGTTGGTATTTGTATGGCAGGAACTGTGCACAGTTCATTCTGTACAGGTCTCCTCTGATGCCCAGGAACAGTTCCCCTCCAAACCCACCATAAGCCAGACACTCAGGCACCGTGTTGAGCTGGAGTGTCCTGGAGTGGTAACAGAGACATAAATACAAACATTACTTTAATACTGTATGCTTTTCCCATCTGACATGCTTAGGGATTAATGCCATGTAATGAACTCTAACCCGATGAGGTGATTCTCCTCATTCCAGATATGCACTGTCCCATCTAAACTGCTGGAAACAAATACATCCAGATCAGGACACACACACAGACCTGCAAAAAAAAAACAAAACGAGCAAACATCCAGTCACTTGCAAACATACGCTCATTCACAGACAATAAAACGTAATGCCCAACAAATAATCAATTCATTGTGGACAAGTTTTCTCTGTGACCTGTGAAGTGGTCTAAATGTCCGTCTCTGGGTGGCTGACCGGCAGGGCTCTGGTTGAACAGGTTAAAGTGCATCAGACTGTAGATGCCACTGTTGGGATCTTGAAAGGTCAGAGCCAGCTGAGGCCCCAGTGCTGCCAGGTAGACATGAGGTTGACCACAGTGCAGGCTCAGCTGTTGGCTGAGACACTCTTGGATGTAGGGGCTCACCTTCCACACCACCACTGTCAAGTCCTCACCTTAAGGATTTGGGTACAGTGGTTAAGTCATCACTGAAGGGGAATAAAAAACTGATGAAGTTACACTGGAAAAATACCTGTGGAGAGCAGACAACCATTCTCAGGATACACTTGCACCGTGGTGACCTTTTGGCCGCTGTGTGCTGGCGCCCTGTACAAGACCTTCCCATTATCCAGCGTTAAAACACTCACACAACCTCCATTTTGGCCAAGTATGATCAAAAACCTGTCTCAAGCACAGAAGGACAATACCATTTGCTCCCATGAGGATCCTTTGGCACTACGGAATATTTTCTTTGAAACGAAAATGCTCACCTATTCTTGGCATCATGCAGAGCTGCCTTGTTCCTGTGACTGCACCCTCTTCTGTCCTGTAAACTCCTCCACTCCTCTAAAGCTGTCTGGATTTCAGCCACATAACTGTAGAGTACCAGGCAGCAGGGCGGGCCAGGGATGGGCAGATTCTGGGCATCATTCCTTGTCACATGGTCCCGCTGCTGCCAGGGCCCCTGGCCTCTCCCCTTCCACTCTTGCATCAAAGTGATTGGATTAGTGAGTGTGTTGGCTTGGATCACTGTACCTGCCTCAGTTAGGGCCAACAGAATCTCTTTGTGCAGGCAGTAGTCAGCACACAAAAGCCTCTGATATGCCTTGAAAGAAGTCAACACTGCTCCTGTTTCTGCAGCCACCAGAGCAACATCACTGTCCCCGCTGACACAGAGCACTCTTCTAGGGTAAGGAGCAGGGAAGGGTGAGACCAGGATTTGTCTCAGTGGGGCTCCTTCATCCTTTTTGAGTTTACAGTGGAGGTTGTACAAGTTTCTTATGGTCCAGAAGTCCACTCCCTGGTGAGAGAAGGAAAAGAAGGTATCTCCCTTTCTAGTGCCTCCTATGCACAAAAGAGGGGTTTTCTGCTCTGTGTGGACACAGTCAATCACATCGCCCTCTTCCACATTCCAGCAACGGATGGTACAATCCACAGAGGCTGATAAGAGCATGTGTAGTTCAGAGCAATAGAACAATGAGTTCACCACACCTGGACACAAAGAAATAAACACAGAGCAGATATGATTCAACAAGTAGTCCAATCATTAAGAGAAAATTAATGGAAATAAGTCACAAGTCATAAATTTACCGTTATGTCCTACAAAAGCCACACGTAGCTCCCAGTCTGGACCCCACACTCTAATGGAGCGTTCTTCAGAAGCAATGATCAAACAGTCGAGTTGAGAGCAGTACACTATTGCAGTGATATCGCTGTAGAACACAACTTGTAAATATTAAAGCTGACAAATTCATATTCATGCTCAATTCAAATTCAGTCTAAAAGATGTCACCCTCCAGCAATTATTAGGTGTACCCATGTAATCTATTGTAATTTAATATGACAGCTCAGAAATGTGTAAATTGAATGATATGTTTTTTACTGAGGTTGTAGTTAAAGGTGGTGTTGTATTGGAATACATTATATCTTTGTCCCCCCCATTTACAGACATGTAACAAAATGACTGTGAACATTATAGCCATCATAAATGTAGAAAACTGTATTGGACCACATTAGACTGTACAGGTGTACCTAATAAAGTGCCCACTGAGTGTATAGAACGTGCAGCCATACACACCGAGAGCAGAGATCCCTCTTGTGCTCCAAAACCTTTCCGACGTCCAAGTCAACCACTGTCAGGACCTGCCCACACACAACGAAGGCCCTGTGGGGCCTGTCAGATCGTGGAGGTGCCAATGCCATGTGACTGAAAGTACTGCTGTGCAGCCCCTCCTGTATCTTCACCTTGCACCTCATGAGCCTCACCGACCACACACACACATTCCCCACACCTGCAGTCACCAACTCTGAGGAGTGCTCTGCAGGCTGGCACACACGTATGTCCAGGGCATCATGAGCAGCATCCACGGGGCGTAAGTCACGGTCCAGAAGTGTGAAGATGGGACCCGGGCCCCAACCTACCACACAACCAGAGATCTTTGTGGTAGTCAGGCCCATGAAGAGGAGGTCTACTGAGGAAGTCTGCTTGCGGCCATCAGCGTTGTAAAGGCAGACTGTGTTGTCTGAATGGAGGCTAATGAATGCTGCAGTAGCCTCAGAATACATCATGAAACGCACAGGACTGTCGCAGGAGAAATGCTGTACGCAGTAGAGACTATGAGTGAACACATGCTTCTTGCTCTCGGAGTGTATTACCTACAGAGACAAATAAAGGGCATATAAAGGTGTGTAAGGCATCTAAAAGTGCACACAAAAGGTCAGCAACCTATCACTCAAAGGCACAGCCTACCTTGCCAGTAGCTCGCTTCACATCCTGTTTGAACAAATACTGCTTTCCAAGTGTTTTTCCATTTGATGTCTCACTTCCTTGAGACAGCAGCCTCTGGGTTGGACTGGGGCAGAGTACTATTGCTGTCAGGCTCCCCGCTCCTGGGGCCACCATCTCCACCAGTGTCTACACAGGCCTCTGTTGCATCCAATGACGTGAAGTTTATGTGAATGCCTACTTTAAAACTGTCTTTAAAAGTATAAAAACAAATCACAAGTGATCTCAGCACCTGTCAAACCAGCTGCAATTACTGATTTATAATTTACCCCTTTTTCACTATTGTCTGACATTTTAAACCCAACAACAGCCCGATTAAGTATAGAAAATAATCAGCTTTTTACTCCTCATTGAGCTGTTTATCAAGTGTCATTCTCATAGTCTCACTTTGTTTTAAGGTCCTCTATGAAAACGATGATTTATAAAATTAGGTACAACTTAAACGATGGCTAAACTAAGTTCAACTTTGTTTACCCCCCACAAACTAGTTGGTATGTATTCCGGACGCAGTAGTGGTATGTAATCTATAACATGTGGTGTTATTTTTGCGGAAAACAATGAGCTAAACTAGCCTAAGTTTGCTGAAAGTTATTTATCTTACTTACTTTTCAGCTTCCTGCTTTGAAGAACTCGGTCCTTGTTGCTAGGTAACGGGTCGCTCGGCTACATCCATGGCGGCAGGTCGCAAAACTTTGAGTTCAACCATAGACTGTATATAAAAATGTAAATAAATAATAAATAAATAAATAAATAAATAGAGTTCAACCAGCAAATTTAAGGCCTTACTTTCCTCGGAGGACAGCAAAACTATGTCCTGAGTATTTTTATTTGGAAATTTGGAGGTTTTAGGAAATTAATAAATATGTTTAAAAAAACAATGTGTTATGCAAGTTTTTAACTTGAACTACACAAACATGAAGCTGCCATAGCATTAAATAACACAAATACAGATATACACAGTTTATTGTATAAAAATTAAACTTATTACCACTATACAGATATTTCATATTCGTCAAAAAGTATAAATATTTACATCAACAAACACTGACATTATATGTTCTTTATAATGTCTTTATGAAGGACGTTAAATGAACTGTTGCTCCTGTAGAGGATCTTTGGTATTAAGCCACATTCCTCTAATTGTTATGTAAATGTCAAAAGTTTTAGCCATGTGTCATCAGTTTCAGAAGAAAAACATGCCAAATTGAATTATGTGATATACACTATATCACATAATTCAATTTGGCATGTTTTTCAAATAGACAGTGACAAAAACAGATCTATAAATTGATCTTTATGCTCTTTGTGAGTTTAAAAATGCAGTTAATCATTTGAATTAACACAAACACATCAGTCTAAATGCAGTCATTTCAGTGCTTCAGAAGGCTTCAGTCATCATACTCTCCAACCTCTCCTCTTCTGCAGGAACAGGCACGGAAAAATTTCTTGTGAAATAGTGCATTTCTATTTTTCCTGATTCATGCACCAGGGCTATTCCTGAATATGTGTTTTGTTGTCCTGAGTCCCCAAACACTGCCATGGCTGTCACCCTGAAAACAGGAAACACACACCTGATATTGACACATAATATGACAAATATAAAATTACCTGTACAGTCATCAGTCATGTCTATCTGCTGTTACCTATCCTCAGACATCCTCTCAGTGACCACAGGCTCTGTGTCATTTTTCATCAGGTCCCATATGTGGAGGTTAGAGGCTGCATCAAGCACACAGAAGACTGTCGGCCTGGTTTGGGTCCACTGCAGTGAGACAACTGGTTCCCCTGCTGTACTGCTCTTCCACTCTGCCACAGGCTGCTCTTGGCTGACTGCATGCAGCCTGATGCTGCCATCGGCACAACCCACCTGGAAAAGGGCCAGAGGAAAAGAATGGCCCATATATCTTAAAAGGCAGATTATGTTACCTTCAGACAGAACCATGCTAGTTGTTTCCCCCTGTTCTGAGTTTTTTTTGCTAAGCTGAGCTGACCCGTTTCTGGCTGTTGCTGTATATTTTGCATACAGACATGATACCAATCTTCTCATCTAACCCTACACAAGGAATAAGTGTATGTCCCAAAATACTGAACTATTCCTTTAGTTAAAAAAAAACTCTCACCAAGAAAAAATGTTGTCTGAAGGGAGAAAAGTGGATTGAGTTGACATCAACAGGTCGGACTCCAACCTCCTGAAACCTGTAAAACTTTGGAGGAGCTTTCAAACCGTGACTGGTTCCATGACTGACTAGACCCTAGGACAGAAATGACATTGGTACACTGTCACAATGTTAAACGGAGGCATACATTTCTGAATATTTTGAGAGGGTTTACTTAGATTAAGCTCACCATATTGGTGCCAATAAAGAAATGATTGGAGTCAGTTGGAAGAAACTTTAAATGAAGAGTCTGTAATGGACCTGTTTTCACTGCATCTCGTGGTGATACCCTGAGAGGCAGACAGAGCAAGAGAGGGAGAAAATGACAAAACGGAGGTTTAGGGTGACAACATTCCTAGCCAAAAGCAAACTGTGCAACACTGGAACATGAAACTGCTTCACATTCACACTGCACATACAGTGTGAGGTGAATGGGGAAAATGGTCTCATCTCAGACTTTCGGACCCTACTGTATATCACAGCAGATACATTATGTTCCCATTAAATGTTGAGGTGACAAAAACAACAGCCCTGAGTACGTAACAAACAAGATCGCATGTCCACGACAGAGCAGCTGTGTTCCACTGGGCAAAGACATTGTGGGGTATTTTCAGCCCTGTGGCTGGCAGTGACGGATGCATCACAAGCTATTCATCAATCTCACCTCTCAGCAGTGAGGAGGGAGGAGCTGTGAAGCAACTTTATTTTGCCCCCAGGCCTGAGCCCTGTAAGAGAGAAAGAGAAAAGTTGAAGCTGGTGCCACATGTGTGAGAAAGATGAGCATGCCCATGGAAAAAGAACAGACATGTTTTAAAACGTGAGTGTGTTACCTAGATCTGTTGGAGAGCCTGCCTCGTTGGCTTTTGGGAGTTCCACTACCACCTACAGGACACAGACAGAAAATCATGCAGGTTGCTCACGGAATATCTGTGCTGTTTGTGTCGAGCTATGATGGACCACAAATATGCAGAATTAGCTATTAATTGTTCTTTTTTTTGCAAATTTACTAGAGCTGAACAATATGCAAAAAAAAAAAAGTGATTATTTTGGCAGATTGCACTGTGAGTCACAATTCCAGTTGAAATTGTCATTTTTACATTTATTTTCACTGAAAAAAATAAAAAATTAAAATGATTACAATGTGATTTCTGCTGGGGTTCTACCAAACAAGCAAGTTTCCTTTCATCTGATTTGTGGACCAAGGCATCTCTGTAACACCACAATGCTTCATTTATTGTATGTTGTGCCACATTTTACCTTTAACAAGAAAACTGCAGCTCCAGTGATTTGGATATTGCACTTAGCCATATATTTTTGATGATAATATTTCGATTAATTGTTCAGTTCTATTTGATACTGATGAAAACCTAAAAACGTGATGATTCTCTGGCAAGTTCTGGATATATAAGAATTGTCTTTTTAAATTCACCTTCTGTTGTTATATGTATGCACCTGTCTCTTTCACCTCAGGCAGTAACTTTGGCTCACGTGTCTCCCCCCAGGGCCCACCCGTAAAACTCGTCTGCCAGTTTGAAAATCTCTGGTGTAGAGAAAAATATGTAGAATCCACTTTGTTGCCCGACCTACCCAGAAATTCAAAACCCCGCTTTCATCCAGAGAAGCCAGCTGGAATGACAGTCCTGATGACTCTGGATTATGAAACAGAATAACACTTAATGAAATATAAAGCCAACTGTGAATGGCAAAAACATATGGCACATTTATAAAATGATACGAGAGATCTTAAATCAATGTGTTAACCATTGCTATACCATTCCATACCTTCCTCAGATGCCAACAGGGGGACCTCTGGCCTCAGCCCCCCTGCTACAGTGGAGGGGACAACTTCTACAGACGTCACAGATGAGAAATGGCCTGAGCCGGCCAACACTGCATCTGTGTTGACAAGGTGACAAAAGAGAGCTTATCAGCACACACTGAATCATCACTACTGTTACATAAGAAAACAGACTCTGAACCTTCAGTGCGAGAAAGGGCAGAAGCAGTCCTGAATGCCTATGCATAGTAAATAAGGATGTTTGCTATATATTGCCTGCTGACATTCATTTTCCTGGGACTGCAGCTCAAAGAGCGAAATACACAACAACAAAGATGACCGAGTGAAGGATCAAGAGGCTTTATATTCTCAAAATAAGGCAGACAAGAGAACACATGCTTGGTGTAAGGTTGCGGAAATTGGTATGACCAGTGATATGGTATATTTTCAGGGAAATCAGCACCTTCTTTATATAGTGGCCATATTTGTAGTATACTGAAACAGTATACTACAACAACACAATTCTCAATCATCAAATGTCCATATCCATGTATTGAAAATAAACAACTCAATCCTTTGAGACGTACCGGTGGAGAAGGTAGGCTGTCTGAAGGTCCACTCATCCTCTCCTATCTGCAGGCGGTAGTGGTTACCAGCATGCTCCCTCAGGTCCCACAGCGCCACAGAGCCAACTGATGTGCCTGCAAACACCAATATGGCCTTTCCAGGGCTGAAACAGCAACACTGCACCTGGGACAGAGAAAGGGTTACCCACGTTGGTTTCAGTGCATGTTGTCTTTTATGACTTTTTGGGATAATTATATAAAGAAATATGGAGAACTACACAGCAATTTTGAATGTAACAGTTATTTCTAGAAGGCAAGCAGAGCAATAGGCTGCTGAATAACGTTCAGTGAAGTGAAAATGTCGACTTTCCAATAGTTGAATTAAAACTTAATAAAAAATTTCTTGTGCCTCAACAAAATATCATTCTCCAGTCAATATGATTTACTACATATTACTAAGTTTTTATTCATTATCTTATATTACATGTAACTTTACTATAACTGAAAAGGGAACTAGAAAATGTCACCTCAGATTCGTAAACAAGGATCTTCTGAGGTCTGGATGGCTCCCAGATGTTCCAGATGCAGATGATAGTGCAGCTGTCAAGACGCACAGCGCTGGGCTTAGTTGTAGGTGTGTGGACTGACATCATTGTGTGCCTCTGGACCTGAGAGAAGTGCACCATGCTGATGCAGCGACCTGTGATTGACAACAGGAAGGACCACATGATTAGTGTATTCATGTAACTGTGCTGGTTTATAGAGGACATTCTAAACAACAATTGCCTTTGCCCTGTTAAAACCACAAGGTGTAATTAACAAGAACCCTCTAATAAAATACAATACTGATAAGAATGCAGTGGTTTGGGACTTCTCTGGTTGTGGTGTGTACCATAAAGAAAAGGCAACTTCGTGTTGAGCTGTAAACTTCCATCGCTGAAAGACAGTGTGTCTGTTTGAGTCCTCAACTTTCTCAGGGAATTTCTCTCAGCTTGAACCTCCTCCAACAGGACAACCATGACCTTGATTCAGTCACAACACACAAGAGGAGTAAGTATAGTGTAATAGACACAAAAAAAATCTTAAAATAGGGAGTAAAGAACTATGGTACTCTTTAAACTGTGTATGTGTAAAAAGATAACCTGTGAGGCTGAACGCAAGAATGCCGTCAGACGCTGGGAATCAAACTTCATTTCATTCATGTTTTTTTCTCGTGCTTCCTGGGAGAGGTTTGGATCTGTAAAAGCATGGTAAACACCTTTATTGAACTCTACATGCAAACTCTTCAGTCCATCAGGGGATTATCTTGGCATACCCTCACCCCCACAGGCTCCATTGTGCTCTGGAGGATGCTGCGTCCACTTCTCGCGCACCTCTATCTCCTCTGTTTGAATGTCTCGATCCGCATTATCCTCGTTACACTGAACATAAGCCTGTCAAAGAAAAAGTTCACACCTATTATTTACACATGGACTGCGGCTAATGGAATATTTTTCCTTTCTCTTTTATAATTTGGTTACAGGTATCTGTGTAAAGAAAGACAACAGAATAAATACCGACCTGTTTGGTATTCACAGTTCCAAAGGTTCTAATGTACATGTCATATTCATTGACAGGTGGCAGATCCAAAAGGGAGAACGTCATTGAGAAATCCAGATCAATTAAGCGAAGCAGCTCTGTGCTGCGTTTTCTGTAAACAGAAAAGATTGAAGGTACAATTAAAGACCTCATATGCTATGCCATGGGCTTGGCAAAAGCGCCCCAAGTCATAAAAGATATTTACAATACTGATTCCTCTAGAGCCACATTCCAATAATCCATTTTCCATTTAACATTGAAGTTGATTTACTTTTGTTTTGTGGCAACTTTCTTGCTGACTTCACGCCGTTTTGCTGCCACAAAGTCAATAAACCTCCCACGCGGGGAGGCCCGACTCTGGTTCCTCTCAGATCCTACAAAGAGAGCAGCAAGAAAATATCATACTTGTCGTTTTGCACAAAATTCCTCAGGATTATGTTTCTTCCAATCAGACATGAAGAAAAAGATATGCATAGACTTTAACATGGGATAACAACAAGTGCAGGAGTTAAAGGATATCTCTCAGGAAGATAAAACAAGGTAGAACTGTACCTCTGACCCATTTGGACGCGTCCTCCTCCCCTCTGCTCATACTCTGTCTGGACTGAGTTGTTCCAACTCTTTCATTCTCCTCATTCATTGCTCTCTGAATTGCTTCTATCTCCTTTCTCTTTTGTGCCAGATGTTCCTCTCTGTCTTCTACCACTTGTGTAAACTCCGGCTCCTTCACATCCTCATCTTCATCTTCACTTTGATCCATCTCCTCAAAATCTTCCTCATAGTCCTTTGAACAGAGAAACAACATCCATCCCTTAAACATAATATTTGGAATTTTAAATTATTCAAGATACTATGAGCATAAACCTCACATGTTATAAGAATAGAAATGAATGCACTTGCAACAGCTTTGAATACTCACCAGTTTCTTTGAGTGTAAATCGATTACAGCATGCAACGGTAACACAGAAATGAGTAAATAAATGTTTAAAAAGACAAAAATTTAAACATGAAGAGAAAACTGGAAAAAACTACAGAATTTGGATTAACAGTATGTAGCCCATTTCATCATTAGAATGCTGCATTTTACCTCAAAATCATCTTCATATTCCTGGTCAGCTAAGTCTTCATCATTCACAACCTGGAGATGTGATAAAAATACATTAAGTAGGAGATAATTCAATTACTTGATAAAGCATGCAGAAACTGCAACTTGGGATGAAGTTGCACATACGAAGCTGAAGCTGAAGGTAGAAGAAAAAGACTGTGGACAGTGCAGTAAGAAGTACAGACAGTAGGCGGCTCACAGGCCAAAGTATGAGACAAAGTCCTCCCCAGTGACAAACAGAGAAAAAAATGGTTGGCCAGTTACCAACAGAAATAAGGAAACCACACCATCAAACTAAAAAATAGTCCATGGAAATGCAAGAGCAGATTCTTTGAGGGTTGTAAGCAGGGTAACCAAACTGAGCATCTTACAGGCTCTTCTGTGTCTCCTACATCTTTCACACTAGTTGTCCAGTGCTCAGACACAATCTCAGCTTCCTGGATTGCAAGAGTGACATGTTTTAGAAGAACGCAATAATATCCATTAGGGAATCCACGGTATTGGATCAGTGTTATGAAGACTATACAGGCATTTTATGGGTCTACTCACCTCTGTTTCTAATGTGTTAGTCGCATGCCTATGGCTTTTGCTAGAGGCTGATTTCTTGGGGCTGGTTCTGTCACTGCTATTTGTCACTAGGTCCTTTTCTGCTCTGTGTCTTCTCTCTTTGTGTTTTTCCTCTGGATCTTCTTCCTCTCTGCGTCTTCTCTCTTTGTGTTTTTTCTCTGGATCTTCTTCCTCTCTGCGTCTTCTGTCTTTGTGTTTTTTCTCTGGATCTTCTTCCTCTCTGTGCTTTCGCTCTTTGTGTTTTTTCTCTGGATCTTCTTCCCCTCTGTGCCTTCTCTCTTTTTCTTTGTTCCATTCTGCTCGCTCTCTGTCACCACGATGATACCTTTCCTCTTCACCTGACCTCTTCAAGTCTCTATACTCCCTGGATTCACTCTCATGCTTCTGCTTTTCATCCTAGAGAGCAGGAAAGTCCACACAAGAAGGACAAATGTAATCAGAGGATTTTGACACAAGTACACTCACCTGTAAAGGACACAAACATATCCCTAATAGAGCAAAAATATTAATTAACTTTACCTTTCCTTGAAATGCAAAATAGGGATGGATAATTAATACTAATGAAGATGCTTACATGATGTCCTCTCTCTTTGTGTCTCCTTTCTCTCTCCTCTTTATGTCTTCTGTGTTCTTCTCTGTACTCTAAAAGCAAGAAAGATAGAAATATTGGCATCCTAATCTGTGAATATGGCGAGCTAAATGAACAAACTGCTGTATCTTTACCTCTTTCCTCTTTCCGTTCTGAATGCCTCCTGTCTCCATGTCTTTCTCGTCTTTCTCTGTCATTCCTCTTTTCTTCATAATCATCTTTGTGTCGCTCTCTCTCCCGATGCCGGTCTCTCTGTTCTCTATCATGCTTTTCTATTTGAGCTCTTCCTCCTTCTCCACTTTCCTCATGTCTCTTTCTCTCCCTCTCAGTCCTGTGCTCTCTGTGCTGTTCTTCTCTCCTCCTTTCCTTGTCTCTCTCTTCCCTCCTCTTGTCTCTGTCCTCGTTATATCTCTCTCTGTCCTTTGCCTTGTCTTTCTCCTTATCTCTTTGTCTTTCCTTGTCTCTCTCCCTTACATGCTCATCTCTATTCCTCCTCCGATCCCTATTCTCTCTATAATCATCATTGTTCCTATTTCCATCAACCAGTCTATCCCTTTCCCTCCTCTTCTCGGTGTCTTTGTCCCTCTCATCTCTTTGGTCCCTTTCTTTATCACCTCTCCTGTCCCGTGAGCCCTCTTTACTTCGCTCAGCATATCTGTCTTTACCTTCTTCATCTCTTCTCTCTCTTGTACCCTCCCTTTCCCTGTGCTTGTCTCTGTCTCGTCTGGGCTCCTTCTCTGGATCTTTGCGGCGTCTCTCTATGGATTCCCCACCTCGGTGCTTTCTCTCATTGTCATCTCGCCTCCTGACATGGTCATCACCATGTCCTTCCTCCTAAAAAAAAGAAAAAATAAAACAAGTAAAATTCCAGTTTGTTATTTGTTCCCTGAGTTATAAATTTAGAAATTCCTTCCGCGTTGCTTTTTAACTCTCAAAAACTTACCCTGATATGTCTTCTCAGGTCAGCTGGTCTCCATGTGTCTTCCTTTGTTATTTTCTAAATATATACATTATCTTGTATTTACTAAATGCACATATCAGCTTACACTCAAGGACAAATATACATCATCATATAATCCCTGAGAAACCGTGAGACGACGTTCATTTCCTAAGATAACGTTTGATAACTCATTGCTACAGCGGACATGACACTTTTAACTGAGACGCATTTTCCGACTTCAGCCTGCATATGATAAGAAAACGTTAGGAAGATAAAGCACCTACCTTGTCACTGTGCATGTTCTCATCTGTATTTTTATTTTTATTTATTTTTTCTGAAGGTTTTCAATCACCGAAAATCAGCTCATATTTTTGGAGTGACTCCGCCATGATGGCAAATCCCTTGTGCGCATGAGCAGTTACTCGAAACCAGGGAGATCGCGTCACTTCGGCTTGACAACAGGCTTACTAATCAACAGCAGAGCAGTCGTTGGACTCAACAGCCGAGTGTCATGGCAACGCTTTAAGACCTCATTATTATTGTTCACGAAACCTTTTGAAAATGTGCTGTTTTATTGAATATAACAATGGGAACTTATAATATATATATATATAAATAATAATTGTTGCCACCAGTTATGTTTGGGTTAATTTTGTTTGATGTTTGAACGATTTCTCCGTGCTCGTCATTTCTATTTTGACGGCTAGCAAGGTGTGCAGCAATATAATACTTTGTTTGAAATGCCACCATTTGCGTGAGTTTGGTTTCTTACATATAGTTTAAGAATAGAAATTTCGCATGTATTTTGACGCTTTCTAAGTATACAACTCTTCTCCAATTGATAATTACAGTGAGCAGTAGTGAGCACAAGATGGCGGTGTTTCTTCTTTTTAGCTAGGCTACGGGCACCACTGGAGCGCTCATCGCGGGGTAGCCCGTGTGTTCCTGGAAATGATCATTCCTGTCCTTGCTGTGGACTGGACTGGTTCAGCGGCCTCATTTAATCAAAGGAATGCAACTCTTAGCTTTTAGTCGGAGCGTGAAATAAAGTTGTCAATGCTAGCGATTTCCTCGTCTGCGATGGGCTGGTGTGCAGGTGAGCCGACGTGAGGAACCGCCTCGGTCCGTTCGCACATGGGAACCGAGTCAGCCGACCTTATCCGCATTTTTACCAGTTTTGAAAACGGACTCCCGGACGCAGAAGCATGTCTAGAGACAGCATGACAGCTGTACGAGGAGCCCATTCACACAATGCGAGCCCCGCTTCACCTAAGGAGAACGGACATACTGCGCCGAGCCCCGCTCAGCCCAGCGCCAACTTTCACCATCCCTCAGCGGGGAGCGTATCCGATGATACCCCGGTGTCCTCGGCCAGCGAGCTGACCCGGACCTGGGTTCACTTTGCTAAAACGTTTGTTCTTATTTTCCCCATATACGCCTTGGGGTATTTTGAGTTTAGCTTCAGCTGGCTGTTGATTGGACTTGTTATTTTTTTCTGGTGGAGGAGGAACACAGGAGGGAAGCACAGCCGACTGAGCCGAGCTCTGGCTTTCTTTGAGCAGGAGGAGAGAAGTGTCAAGCGGGGTCTTACCACCTCTGATTTACCACCATGGGTAAGTCTACCTGTCAAACACAGTAGACGAGAAAATGTCCACAGTGGTATTTTTGTAAAAAAAATATTTCAGAGTTTCCAGGGAAAAAAAAAAAAGAAAGTAATCAGCTGTCAAGAGCAGGAGGAGCAGAGTTGAGCTGTAAAGCTGTGATGCAGCAGCTGTTCCCCCCAGCAGTGACATTAGACTGAGCCCCAGTCTAAATACAGCAGGGTACAATGGTAAACCAGACACCACGCTGGAAAGGAAACATGCCCACGGGGTCCCTGTTATTTTGGGATACAGACTGCTATCTCCCTTGTAGTTAACTCACTCTATTACTGCACCACTTTATCTTGGCAAAATTGTGTGATAACATAGTGGTTCTTGACTTTTTCCCTTGTCAGGGTTAATATATCAGTGGTTGGGATTTTGTTGGGAATGTCCTCAGCCCTCCTCATGGACCTGCACTGGCCCCAGTGCGTAAAAAAAAAGTGATATAACATAGTTTGGTTTCTGAACACAAAATACAACTCAGGTAATAACACAATAATATTAACTCAACAAATACATAGTGTCTTGGAGACAATTTCTTCTTTTTGTCACATAGCCAGATGCTGTGTGACTTTTCTCAGAACTAGTGTCTCAGAGAGAGATTTGAAAGACGAGGGGTGGGTGGTATCATAGCATCAAGGGGTATATTTCAAAGTAAAGGGGTTGGATTCTAAATGAATGCATCTAGTCTCCTTAATAGATGTTATACAGTGATCATACTGTAGTTATTTATATTCCTTATTCATTGATCCATCCTCAGACTACCTGCTGACTCCTGCACAAGTAAACTCTACTGGAAGTCCAACAGACAGTGATGAACTGACAGAAGAAGCCCTATTTCATTTTTTAGTACACTGTGTATCTTTTGGGGTAGAAATTAGAGTGAAATTGAGAGATTTCATTTCACTAAAACCTTCTAATAAAGTCTCATTTAACTAAGTGCTATCTGAGTGCAAAATCCAGCTCAACTGGACTGTAGATTTAAGTGGGCCTCAAGTTTCAGCTGCTTAACTTATCAAACTATAAATACAAGACTTTCTATATCAGACTCATCCCAGAGTCACAGCTCAACTGCTCTGTGATGTTCAGTGCATTCCCATGTTTTGAGAACAGCTAAAAGCTTATTCTGCTGACACATGGCTGAGGATGCATTGAGGCTGTTAAATGGGGTTGGTGGAGCGAGATGGGGTGGAGCAAGAGTATCTCACTTAAGGGAAAGAGGTATCATTGAGTGACCTCAGCACACCCCAGCTTTAAGTCTATGGTTTGTAATAGAAAGAGCAAGTCAAGCACTACATATAGCTCTGGTCATACCTGTGGTGGCTGTGCATGGTCGTCACGGGGAATTACTTTACACCATCCAGGGCTTCACCATGAATCATAAGCATGCTTCAGACTGTCAAGCTGAGTACATATCAGTACATCAATACTGCACTGTCATCAGGGGTGGAGATTTGCACCCGTTGTGCCTCCTAAATTGTGGTAAGTGCCAATTTCTCCCCACTAGGCAGAACTGAGTCTTGATAGAGATGGCATTGTTTTCACAAAGCCTTTTTGTAGTGCCCTGCCCCGATTCCCAGACTTGCATTTCTAAAGTGCACTCCTCTTTGTCCGAGTTTATATACTCAGCTGTGAGTCACTGACTTCCTTGTGCAGCAGTCACTTACACTAAAAGTAATGTTCGGGGTTTTAGTTTATTGTCACACAAGAATTAAAAAAAAAAAAAAAAAGTGCTGATATATTTATTGATTTGCAAAATTGCTCAACCTTTATCAGGTATATTGGCAAATATTAGAACAGTTCCATGATGGTGTTGTTCTGGCCTGTATCATGTTGAAATATCTTTGTATTATTCTGCCTCACCTCATATTTGCAAATGGGGTGGGCAAAACTTTAGGAGCACCATTCAGTATAATGCAGCCCAGTTCAACAAATGAATACCTCTCTGATAGTGTCAATCAAAACTGAATATTATTATGTTTGTTAAGGTGGAATTTATGGCTGAGCTTTTGCTTTGAATTGCATTAGATTTTACAACTGCATCTAATAAAACAACCACTGAGTATATGGACATAGATGTTAGCTAAATAATCCAATCAGTGGACAACAGATATTAGTTACCGACCAAACTACCAACCAGGTCACAATTCTATCATCAATCTTACAATCTGATCATAAATTAATTGAATGATGAAATTACATGCATCAGAACATCAGCAACAACGATACCATGAGAGTTTTTTCATTTTTTTTCATGCTGTAAAACCAGTTATGATACATTTGTGCAGAGAATTTTTCTATGTTTTTGTGTCAGAAGGGTCAGAGTCGCCCAGAAAGAGGCCAGTAGGCTTCCTCATCTCACTTTTCTAAAGGAAATCCGATTGTCTGCATTATTGTAGCCCTTTAGATGCACTTCTGGCAGTGTGACTTATGAGATGTAAACAGAAGTTTGAGAGGGAAGCATTACATGTGTGAAAAACAGATACTACTGTATATCTGAGCTGAAATAAAGTCTGTGTCTGCTTTGTTCAGAGATGTGATTTTTGGTATTTTTTTTTCCAGGATCCTCATGAACTAAACCTTTATAATTAATAAGTTTGTGTTATGTTTGTCTCGAGGTCTTGATTACTTTCAAGTCACATAATAGGCAGTTTCTTTTTCTGAGTGGTGATTATTGGCAGTTTAATTTAAGTTTCAAAACCCAAGCAGACTGTTAATTTAGCTTTCGGGACGTAAACCTGAATGGCTTTTCAGTTTTACACAGACAGATCTGAACAGTTACGATGCTTTGCTCCCATTTTCTGCAGCACGGCTCAGTTTTCTCTGCCAGCGCTAACATATGTCCTGTTGAGTGAATCATCCATTGCTTCACCTACATTTTCTGAATGAGGTCACTGTGTCAAGTGTAATAATGAAACCTTTCCAGTGTCCTGTCCAGAGGATTATGTTATTTTCACCTCATAACAAAGCTGTGGGCCTGACTCTGTCATATTTACTAGAACTTTCTGTTCCCTTCTTGCTCTTTATCCTCACTTTGACATAAATGCTAGATAAGCACTCTTGCTGGTGCTTGTAGCTGTCGCACCACACAGTCCAGCGGGTTGCATCACTTCATCTTGCTTTTGAGATTAGAAAATAAACACTTTCAATTTGGTTTGATAGAGAGGCAGAATTGTTTATTTGTTATTTACGAAGGTGGTTGCACACCTTTGTTCACGGCATCGATTTCATTTCAGGCATTTCCTTTAGCTCATGGTAAATCAATGCCTGATTTACCATTATTCAAACTGCAGTCTCACAGCACAAGTGAAGTGTGGAAATATGAGACTAGTTAAGCTCTAGTTCAGGATGCAAGTGCAATTAAATATGTCCATTCAGTCTTAACTCTTTCTAAAATTCCACTTAATCCAATATCAAGATGTGAGGAAAGACGTGATATTCTATGGTTTGAATTGATGTTAGTTAATTGATGTTAGTTATCTTATACCGGCTAACACAAATAAAGGTGATGATGAAAGAGAGGCCATACAATCAATGGATTCTTCAGGTAGAAATGAAAACTGTGGAAAAATCCAATGACCTTTGTGTGAACAGTACTTTGAAACTTCAATTTCATCTTCCTTTCTGTCATCTTCTTTCTTTTTTGTCAAGCAGCAACCGTATATAAAAAAAAACTCTTGCAACAAATGTTCTCAAGTGTTTTCACCCAATGGAAACAGTCTCATCTTAGAATTATTTCTGTAGTGTTGGTGTAATCTCTGTGTCGTATGGAAGGGAAGAAGATGTGCACATTTGGTCCGACCATTTAATGATTTTGGTTTTCATCAGGGTGATTCTGTACCTTATCATCTGGAATTTAGCGAAGTGATTTTCTCACTTATAATGAAATTTCACACTTATAAATGGAAGTTCAGTTTATAAAAATGGACATTTGAATTTTATGGATCACAATCACACACAAGGTTTGGATGTATAATTAAAAGTCAGATCACTAGTTATCTCAGCCCATAGATTGTGTGGAACTTGCCTTTGAAAATATTGCATTATCAGGCTCATTGAAACCTACATAGAGATTATCTGCTCTGTTTTCTCCATTGCAGGTCCACTTCCCAGATGTAGAGCGGGTGGAGTGGCTAAACAAGGTAAGGAATTGAGCGGCTGTCTCTTAAATTTGTTTGCTTGAGTGAAGCTCTCCTTTTCCTATGTGTGAACAGGAGGAAGTGGGATGTCTGCCGCCTCTCTGCTTCCCCCTCTTCCCACTGGGGCTGTGACTGTGGCCACACTGTACACTGCAGCACATTTGACTTAACATGCAGCCCTGGTTCTGCAGCACTGTGAAATGCATTAACCCTTGCGAATCCCCATGGCAACAAGCTGGATGTAAATTTTAAAGCCCTCATGAGTATACATTAACATGATTTAGATGCATGCATCAAAATTTCATTTGTTGGTGTCCCTGTTTTATGTATGTGAGTTTGCTTAAATAGAACAACATATCAATATTTTAAAGTAACAATATCGTTCACCGTGTGAGAGCTGTGCCTGTATGACAGAATAAAAACCACCTATAGCACCTTTAAAATAGTTGCAAGATGCAAAAGGGCACCAGTTTTCCTCTTTTCTTTTTCTCTTTGAAGTTCAGTTCTCTTTCTGTGAACCCCTCAGACGGTGAAGCAGATGTGGCCCTACATCTGCCAGTTTGTGGAGAAGCTGTTCCATGAGACGATCGAGCCAGCAGTGAAGGAGTCCAACGCCCACCTCAGCACCTTCTGCTTCAGCAAAATCGACATAGGAGACAAAGTGAGAATCTCTTAGTGTTCCCGCGCGGTGCTCTCGGGCACTCACACTGATCATGTGTTGTTTTCAGCGGGTCTACGAGCAGCAGGTGCCGCTGGGACAGCTGGCGAGGGTGTGTGGGAGCTTTAACATGAACATACACGCACGTCGCTGACACATGTGTTTGTTTCATAAATAGTTTTCCTGTGGGATCAGGAGAGGGGCCGACCTTGTGCTAACCACGTGGCGGTTCGGGAGGGGTTGAGGTGTTGTTGTGGTGTTGATGGACCGGAGTACCGTGGCCATAATATTTCCTTGTGTTGCGGTGTAGCCCCTGAGGGTCAATGGAGTCAAGGTTTATTCAGAGAATGTGGATAAGCGACAGATCATCATGGACCTACAGATCAGGTGAGCCAACCAGATCTGTGTTCAAATCATTATTGTTTTACCTCTGTAGCTTCTTTCTGATTCTGGTTTAAAATGGTTCCTTAGACCTTGGGGGACCTTAAGGGATTGCTGATTTGAAATAAAAAAATAATGTAGTTAATGTTACTGGTTTGTGTAAACACTCCCTGAGTGTTAGAAACAGTTAAAAGCAATTGGAATCCAGCATAGTAACTCCACCACAAGCAGTGAAAACTACTGTATAGATGTAAGTACTGAATGTAAATTCACTGAATGGCTATTGTTGAAAAAATGATGATGGTGAACTTTTTCAAAAAGGGGGTTTGGTTTCATGATAATCTAAAGTGTTATAATTTCAGAGGTCTGCAAAACAGAAGTGCTGAATATGGCTGAACGACCTTAATGACTACAATCATGTCACATCTGGAGGAAAAAAGGCTGTCAGGAGTGGCAAACCAGGCAAATGCTTGGGGCCCCCATAGGGACAAGAGGCCCCCAGTGGCCCCTCATATTGGCACATTTTGAAATGACAACTATAAACCCCTCTAAACCTCCCATAAAGACACCATACAGTGCAGAGCGGTTGCCCCAAAACCTCCCTGAGCGGGGCCTCTGATGATGTGTGCTGTAGCTACCTTCTACTGTGTGGCTTGTAGTGTCAACTGATAGGGGCCCCCGGTATCTAGGATGCATTTTGTATATATACAGCAGGAGTTTTAAAACAGTTTCCTAAACATAATGAATACGAATGAATAAACATAAATCACCATGATGTCTAAATTCACCAGTGTCATGTCTTCAAAATGTCACCAAGCAAGACCTTAATGTCCTTTTGAAGTTGTTATATAGTTGTAGGAACCCTTGTTCAGCTGTTTCACCACACGTACATTTTGTGTTACACAGCTTTGTTGGCAACACGGAGATTGACGTGGACATTAAACGCTACTACTGTAAAGCTGGCATTAAGAGCATCCAGGTAAGGAAGATTCTTGTTTGGTGGATATATGATGACACTGAAGTCTGTTCTGTCTTTTTTCTGTACTGAATGGACTTTTGTACAGCAGATGCTGAATTTATTTGGACAGGAGCTTTTCTTTCAATGCAATGCATTATTGTACAGAAAGCTTTCAGGGATGTAAGTGTATAATTTAATCATACTCTGGTCTGAAAGCATAAATTAAACTCTGGACTTAAACTCTGACTGCCACTAGTCATGTGATAATAAAGTTAGAAAGAATCATGTGATCATTTTTAGGCTAAATCCCCTTTTGCTATAAAGCAATGTCTACTTGCTTCGTCACAGTTTTCATTCTTTATGTCTCAGTTTTTTGAGCTTTTGAACCAAAGTATGATTTTCTCCTCTCAGACTACTTCATTTGAATTATATTTAGTCCTCAAGGGGTAGAACTGTCCAGTAGATGATACTATAGAAGAAAAAAGAATTGACATGAGAGAAATTAAAAACAACAACATAGTTTTATGTTTCAGAAATGTTTTTTTAATTTCTATGCTGTTTATCTTGTGACCATTTTACATTTAATGTAAAATATTAAAATGATCTCACTAGACTCATTCTCTCCATAATGTAATATATCTAATAAACAGGATTTTAAACAAATAAACTTTGAAAAGTGAAACATTGACATTATAGAAATATGCAGCTTCTTAATTTGCTCCTTGAGAAGATTCCCCTTCTCTCTCTAGTGCCCGACTGCACACATTAAGTGTGTGTTTTGTTGGTTTTTTATGTCCTTGGCACTTTTGTGTGTTCCTGCTGCAGGGAAACATAGCAGCCAGAAAAAAAACAATCAGTGTTCCTCCTCGGAGACCGATAGCCTAGGCCTGTCCCTGAGAGACATTTGTTTCCTGCTGTTCCCATTATGTAGCTCAGGCAGACCTACATATCTCTGCAGCTCATTATCAACCGCTAATATATTAGCCCCCGTCAGTCCTTGAGCTGCTTTACACTGCACAGAGCAGGTGTGCTTGACTTCATGATAATGCTTAGATTACAGATGGCTTTGTGAGGACTGAGGTTAAGCAGCAGCTGATATTGGATTTTTTATTATATATTTAATATCAGCCTGTTGTGTGGTCCTGCTGCTATGATTGAGGTCCAACCCCCAAAAAAGCCACTGCACATAACAAGCCTATGAAACCAATGACTGTATATAGAGGTTGGACGAGGTTGGAAGCCAAACTGTCCCGGATATGGGTGCAGTCATCTTGTGCTGGTGACGTCATTTGGGGCCAGAGTAGCGATTGGTTGGTGGTATTGTAGCCATGGTATCGTCCAATCCAGTCACAAATCAATCAACAGCTGTCAATCATGACATCACGCTCCCACTTTGCAGCATCAAATAACGAATTAAAAGCAAACTTATCAGAAAAAAGAACTCTTGGATTTATATCAGCATGATGAGAAACTCTAAAATGACGGAGACGATCAAGATGTTTGGCTTCACTTTTGTTGAGCTGTCATGTCGTCCATCTTTATATAGTCATTGTTTTAAGCCTGCAAACAAATTGAATTTTCTGACTGATTTCAAATTGCAGTCGTTTTTCTTTTGTAAATTAATACATTAATTAAGATCCATCAATTTTGGTGTTTCTTTCCCCTGCCTTTCAGACATTATTATTCCTTGAGACAGTTTTGTCCATACAGCGATAGATACACAGTGTACCGGCTTCTCCTAAGGATAGAAACTAACATGACTTAGCGGTATGATTTCGATTTAAAATGTGGTGTTGCTTCCTGAAGAGGGAACAAAAATTTGGGATTTTTGTGTGAACTCCTGCACTAGATGAGGTTTAAATTCTCATTCATGTCACTAAACAGTCTGCTTATTGTCAGAGTCATTTTCTATGGAGCTGCTTTTATTTCACAGATGACAAAGTGACAAATCAGTTTTCCAGTGTTTAGTTTCTGGGAATAAACTCTTAAATTGAACTTTCCTTGGCCACAGAAATGAAGTGAAGTCTGAAAATGATCATGATGGTATTTGTCCTGAAGAGCTGCATGCAAACACTAGAAAAAACTTTATTAGTGTTGGTTTTAAGCACATCTTTGGTGTTGTTTTCACTGGTGCTTTATTAGCATTTGGTTCACTGGCGTTATTGCAGTTTCAGACACAGTTCTGCACAGACAAGATTTTCTTACTGTTGCTCCTGAGAATACACATATTGCTTCAAAACAAAATGGTGCTAAAATTCAAACATCTGTTGGTCCCTACTGTGGATTAGAGCAGCTGCGCGGTGTCCACATGACACATTCAGCACTTCCAATAGCATAATCCTTGTAATTGTCATAATATGTTATGGAGAAGGTGGAGGATGACATGGGGCAGGTGTGAAGCCAGGCCGTGATCGAGTTTCCAACCTGTCATGTGCTACGGCTAACGGCTCCACCGCTCAGGAATGTCAAGGGCCAAAACGGTGTCAGTTCCCTTAAGCTCTCTGTTTGTGTGTATGTGCGTGCGTGTCAATGTGTTCCTCTTGTGTTTCCATAGATCCACGGCGTGTTGAGAGTGGTGATGGAGCCATTGCTGGGTGATATGCCTCTTGTTGGCGCCCTGTCTCTGTTCTTCCTCAAGAAACCAGTAAGTCCGGACGCTGATAATATAAAACTAATGTAGTCCATTAAATGTGTTTTATAGAGCGGCAGTTGAAATAATAATGACACTGCTGCCTGAACAAATGTAATATGATTAGAGTAGAAGTTATTAAACTGGGATTTGTAAATAGAAATACAAAACCAACCATCTCCTAAATATTTTCCAGCAAAAGTGTAGCACATTATCCATCCAGTGTTATACTGCTATTTGATATGAGATTTGAAAAGAATGGAAAATATTTTCACTGCGTGCTCTCTTTCTCTTCTTTAAACTCACTATTTTTGCCAAGGTTGGCCCCATTACTCTAAATATCACAAAATGTCCTGAATATCTTTTATACCCCAGTTTGGTTCTTAGTGTATTTTGTATTCTCTGTAAATTGTATAATATTGCACCTCATAAAACAAATTGCTCCCTGGTTATCTGCTTTGCTAATCTGTTTGCCTCTTCCAGGCAAGAATAGTGGACATAAATTGGACTTTAAACAATAATTTCATAAGTCAAATGACAGTGGAATCATATTATGATGTGTTTCTTATATTTCACAAAACTAATTTCAGTTTGGTTTTTTTTTCACTGGCATTGCTATCAACATTGCCTATGCTCTTAAAGTGTAAACAATCTACATCACCTCACACAGTTTGCATTTCACATTGCCAGTAGTTTACAGATCCAATATTTTCCATTACACATGCCATCAATCCTCCTGTTCAACCCCTTTGCACAGCCACTGCTGCACAGCTTAAAAATGTTTGACCGATTTATACCAAATAGGAGGACCCAGTGGAACTATAGCAGAGCTATTAATAGCTGCAGATAAAACCAGCCCTACTTTGGCAGATTCCTCTACAACAGGCACTCAGCTAAATCTCAAGGTGGATATATTACTGTAGGAGGCTGAGGGGAGAAGGCAGCAGCTCTAGTCAGTAAATTGTGGTGCAGTCACACATGGACACACACACACAGACGCATATGTACGTGCACACACTCTTATGCATCCCAATCGTCTTCCTGCCTCCAGATGAAGAATATTAAATCTGTATAGTGGCGATGACAGAAAATTGCAAAAGCAATATCCTGTGGGTGAAAAAAGTCGTGACACCATGTACCGTGGAATCCAAATAACTCATCGTCCTTCCTTCAGCCATACAAGGCCTGATCCTGAGTACCAAATGAAACAGAAACGTTTCCAGACCATGAGAGGTCTTGGCCATGTCTGGATGTGAGATCACACTAATGAAACTCAGTGCAGTGTAAATAAAAAGATGCGACACACACCGCTAAAGAGATTCATTGCTCAGTTGAACAAACCGTCTGGAACTCGATATGATGACTCATGAAGCAGAGTTCAACACTGGTGGATCCATTGTGACCAGTTATACTGGAAATTATGTATTGATTGATTAAGATATTGAATACATTTATATCTATTTTTGATTATTTGATCCATTTTTAGGCAGTAAAATGTCCAAATGATCAGTTTTTATGGAAGTAATAGTCACTGACTCATTTAGTAATTAAAAAATAACTGATGTTATGTTAATAACCAATCACAGCTCACCTGGCTCAAGCTGGGTTAAAAAAAAACAACAAACAAAATATATTGTATTAATTTGTGAGCTTTAGAGGTGCTGGTAAGCTAATCTAACGTCTCCTGACTCTAGCTTCTAACTCAACATGCAGACATGAGAGTGGTGCTGATTTTCTTTTCTAAGTCTCTACAAAAACACAAATAAGCATATTTCCCAAAATATCAATGTGTTCCTTTGAATTTGCTAATTTTATCTCACCAAAACCCTAAGGTGATGAATTTATGATATCAAGCAAAGAAGAAGCTGACTTGTAAATGTTGCGTAGCTTCAGCACATACTAGTAATACAAATACACATTCAGAAAAAAAACACCCGCTTCAGAGAAATGAGGGTGTGTCCCTCCAGCCATATTTCCACATATCCCCCCCACAGGCCCCCACCATCGTTAACAGCCCTGCAGTGCTCCCCTCTTCCCTGCCGTGTTCAGTGCATCTGCTGCAGTGTAAGCAACTTGGGCGGAAAAGAAGAGGGGAAAGGCTCATTAAGAAAACACTGCTCCTTCAGCTCAGAGGCAGAAGCAGATCAAAGCTCATTGAGAGGCAGGATTCTGCGATTCTTAGCCGATGCTATTCACAGCTCTCTTCCCTGCTCCAGATTTGACATACCTGCTTTGAGTTTTTCCAGTTTTACCCAGAAAGTGAATCAAATTGGAAAGTAATTTTATGAGTTTTTCACCCCTTAATAATTTGTAAAAAAAAAGAAAAAAAAAGCACTGCTACCATAGAAATGTGTCTGAGACCTTATCATTCCCTGAAAACTAATGAGACTCCATAGGGCTGCTGCTGCTTTTATAAATACAGTATTTCAGTAAGCAGGTGTTATTGTATTAGTTTCCATTTAAGGATTAGAGCTTTCTGTCGTGTTAACTGTAACTAATAATGACACACTTTACATTAAACACTTAGAAGGTGAGGTGACCTTCAATGACCTTAAATATATGAGGCCTGAAAAGTCTGTTGTTTAATATGTGACTTACAATCCATTGTGAACCGGTGTGCAGTGAGGCAACCACCACCCAGAGTAAGTCACACGGCAACAATATAGTAGGTTAAGTAATGCCATGTTTTCGAAATGGACCAAAACATTCGCAGGCCATCGATAAAAACTTTCGATTCATATTGTTTTGCTGCAACTTGTGTGGGATTCTTTACATCCTCTGTTATTAATCAGTGGAGTTGTATTGGCCAGAAAACAAGAAGCCAAGTGGTGAATGTAGCACAGGAGGCAGGAAACAGAGAGTTAGGGTGAAAAAAACTCATTCACTGTTTCCAGTATTATTGGTATGTTCACATTTTTCTTCTTCTTTTAGCTTCTGGACATAAACTGGACTGGTCTCACCAATCTACTGGACATTCCAGGGCTCAAGTAAGTCAATTAAAACTGGCTTTTCTTGCTCCTCAAGACCGTGCCTTTGGCTCTGTTCGAAAGAAAATCAAATGAAAGGTGATTTTTTTCAAAGGATTTCAGAGCAGATAGGAGGTCTGTAGCGTTTGGTTTCAGGAACCTGGACACATAGGTGCTTTTCTTTCATGCCATTAATCGCTCATACAGTACTAAATGATTGTGATTGTCTAATATGGATTGATGAAGTGAACAGTGATCATTTTGAACACATTTTACCTTTTAAAAATTAATTATGCTTTTTAAGAATATCCATAGCATGTCTTTGGATTTGGGGTGTTGTGCATTATCTGAGAAGAAATATTCCACCAAACGTACTGAAAATATTTTCTGCTAAAGAGGTTTTTTTTTTAAAATTGTGTTCTTACTGAATGGGGTGTTCTTGTCCTTGTTGTGATTAAGAGCTTGACCAGATCGAGCTGATTTAAGTAAACCTGTCATGCCATGCATCATGGCATCTTTTAAATATGTGTGACATATGTTTTCATGAACGTATTACTGTGAATAACCAGGCTAAGATAATGGCTTCATGATCCACCTTGGCTATAAGAGGCCAGATCAGGAAATGTGTTGTTTGTGTACAGTTTCCTCATTCTTGCTCACTTTGTCTTGCTTATATTAAGTGTCTTTTCCCCTCGGGGTGTTGTGTGGGGTGAGCAGAGAGTAAATGAGAGTCAGTTAAGAGCTGCTAACAGCCCAACACAATTACTCTCTGCTGTCTCAAGTGGTTCATACATCATTTACGACCCAAATAATGTGACACGTGCATAAGTGCTGCCTGGGATTTTCTAAGATTACAGCTGCTTGTCCTATACCCTGCTGATGTGGACAGACATGTTGACACAGGCAGAGCTGAGTGGCCAGTCTCCTTCAGGCCGTCTGTCGAGTCCTCCGTGGGGGTGTAATAGATCCGTGCAGCTTGTGCAATGCAGTATGTGTGTGTTTGTGTGTGCACGTGTGCTTGTTTATGTGGCTGTGTTGGCTGTGGAGGTTGTGTGTCTGCAGCAGACAGACAACATCAGCTGCCTACTTGAAGGCTTGCCCAGTGTGTCTCTCATAAACCCTCATATTATTATGCAACATACTCCATGTCTTACTTGTTTATTTACATGTTGCAATTTGTCATTGCTGTTGAGCTGGTTTTAAAACCAGAGTCAAAACAAGATTAAGAATTTACAGCCGTGCTAGCAGTACTGTTAGACTGTGCTTGGACAGAGCGGTGCTTTAAGCTAATCACCTTAGGTTAGCATGTTAGCTTGCCAACATTAGATAATTAGCACGAATCACAAATAAGAGCTGAAGCTGATTAGAGTGTTGTGTGGTTATTTGGTCATAAACCAAAACATTAAAACAAATTAAATTTTTTCCTGATGGCAGTCAGGGGATCGCCAAAGTGATTAAGATGCATCCTAAAGGGGCATGAATGTGTTTACCAAAGGGCATTTTATCATGTATTGTTGTGACATTTCATGAAACAAAATTGTCAACCTGATGGTAGCGCTAGAGGAAAAGATAGCAGATCACAGAAATCATTTGACTTTATCCTCTGGGGACCATCAACGTCTGTCCAAGATTTCATGGTAAACCATCTAATACTTGAGATAGAAGAGATATTTCATTCTGGACCAACACACAGACATTGCCATCCCCAGAGCCATCCCACTAGCATGGCTAAAAAGATTATTGTCTGTCAGAGGATGATAGAAATTTGTCTTTGACGTAGCTCAGCAGCAAGTAAAAACACACTACTATACTGTACATACTGTAGATTATATGACACAAGTGTGCATATGTGCTGTCAGCAGTGTTGTCCTGAAATGAACAGAATAAATGGTCTCACTTTTGTTATTGTGTTCACATACACACACACACACACACACAAGCGGGGGAGCAGCAGAGATGCAGCAATAAGCTCCGATGCAGCAGGAATCCCTCTCCACCCTCAGCGCTCAGCGGGAGAAGAGCTCTGGCTCTGATCAGTCTCTCACCAGAGAATCATTATTTCTCTAATGAGCTCACAGAGAAGAGTCGCATCCTGCCATTTCACTGGAAGATCAGCTGAGGATTGATTAAATGATTGTTTCTCCTGACTCCAGACAAACACAAGCAGCTGAATTTGTTTGTCTGAGTGATGTTTTTTCCACTTGCTTTCAGACAGATTGTACTATGCAGTAAAGGTACTTAGAAAAAGCTTAAACCTTCAATAGATTATATAGTTGATTTAACAAACTTGTTAATGACCAGTGGCCTGTTAACACATCCAGCAGATGTAGAGCAACATTATACAGTCACCCAAACCATACAAAGTTTTTCTTGAGTAGTGAACACAGTTGAGTCAGGGGTGTTACCATTAGTGACAGCTTTGCCTCTTTTCATCCAAATGATGTTTTTATTTTTGATCCTCTCTGCTGTTGTCAGAGTAAACCGTGCCGACCAGGTGCTCATTTAGAGCATCAAGACTGATTTTATCACCAAAATAAGTCACAAACAGACTTGAAAGAAAGATAAAGAGAAAACTGTGACTCTATTTCCCATGACCCCCAAGATTCATAATCTATATTCAGAAAGGCAAACACAGACAGATGTAATGCACATACACAAAGCTATATTTAACAATTTACACATTTACAAACATTTACACGTTTCAACATAAAAAATAAAAAATGCATTCAAGAGGTGGGGGGTTGGGAGGGTGAGGGTGGGGTGGGGGTTGGTAGGTGTTTGATAAAGGGTAGGCATGGGGAAGGGGGAAGTAGAGAGTGGGTAAGGTGGGTAGGGTAAGAAGGTGGAAAGGGGAAAGCAGTGGGAGTCAGGAAAAGGGGTGTAGCACTGTAGCTAACCTCTTCTTCCTTGGCTTGTTTTTTTTTTTTCTTAGCCATTTTCTTCCTTTTGAATATTTTTCACCTCCTCTGGCTCAGAGGTCTTGTTCTCCTCCTCATTGTGAATCTTTTTCCTCCTTTTGCTCCTCCTCTGCCTGGTTCTTTTGCTCATTTTTAATGTTTTTCACCTCCTCCTCCCTCTTCGCCTCCAGAGCGCCACACCTGGCCTTCCATGCTTCTTCCGTCCTGTCCAGCTCTGTCTGTTTTTCATTGAGCTGGGCCAAGACGTCAGTGTAGGCCTTTATGCGCGCCTGCCTTTTTTTAGTCGCCCTTTTGAGGAGCTCATCCTTCTGTCTGAGCTCCTCATGGAGCTGATTTGACTCCTGCCTCCATTCCTTTTGCTGCAAGTAGATTTTTTCCATCAGAGACATGTTCTCTTTTTTTAGAGACTTAATCTCATTGATGGTAGCATTTTGTTGGAGCTGGTCACTTTGCAGCTGTACTGCAGCCGCTTCCTTTTGAATGTTTTCAACCTCCTCCTCCCTCTGTGTCATGTTCTCCTCCTGGTTGTGAATATTTGCCTCCTCTTGTTTTTGAATCTTGTCCTCCTCCTTGTTTGTTGTCTTTTCCTCCTCCCATTGCTTTTGATTTGTGTGCTGCTGTTGCAGCTCCTGCAGGTTTGCCTCCAGAGCGCCACACCTGGCCTTCCATGCTTCTTCCGTCCTGTCCAGCTCTGTCTGTTTTTCATTGAGCTGGGCCAAGACGTCAGTGTAGGCCTTTATGCGCGCCTGCCTTTTTTTAGTCGCCCTTTTGAGGAGCTCATCCTTCTGTCTGAGCTCCTCATGGAGCTGATTTGACTCCTGCCTCCATTCCTTTTGCTGCAGGTTGATTTTTTCCATCAGAGACATGTTCTCGTTTTTCAGAGACTTAATCTCATTGATGGCAGCATTTTGTTGGAGCTGGTCACTTTGCAGCTCCTCCTCTTGTTCTTGAGTCTTTTCCTCCTCCCATTGCTTTTGAGCTGTGTGCTGCTGTCGCAGCTCCTGCACGTTTGTGCTCCTCTCGTCCTCTCTGTGCGACAGCTGCTGCAGTCTTTCCTCCAGAGCGCCACACCTGACCTTCCATGCTCCTTCTGTCCTCTCCAGCTCGCTTTCTTTTCTAGAAAGCAGGGCCAAGATGTCAGTGTAGGCCTTTGTTTGAGCCTCCCTTTCCTTAGCTGCCCTTTCGAGGAGCTCATCCTTCTGTCTGAGCTCCTCGTGGAGCTGGTTCTCTTCCTGCTTCCATTCCTTTTGCTGCAAGTTGACTTTTTCCATCAGAGACATGTTCTCGTTTTTCAGAGACTTAATCTCATTGATGGCAGAGTACAGAGCATCTCTTAAGCCCTGTACTACTGAATTTTGTTGGAGCTGGTCAGTTTGCAGCTGGACTGCAGCTGGCCTGTTCTGTGTTTGGGTACACAGCACAGCACCAAACTGCATTGGCCAGAAAGACTGAAAAACAGAAAAATACATGTAGTTTATATCTAAAACTCCAGTCCCACATTAACACAACATGTACACATATTTATACACTTGAATCTACTTTAGTCTCAGGACAGGACTCCTTAGAAGACTCCTCAACAGACAGCAACATGTAACCACAGCTAGCAACTCAAATTCATACATATCCTATGAAAACCAAACATTTTTGAGACCACAGTGTAATGAAAGTGTTTGGCTAATATTTAATTTTTCTACCAAACTTAGGTTGCTACCAGATGATAACAGAAATGCTTCCCGCTCTATGAATATTTTCAGTTGATTCAAGTTTGGTTTACTCATTTACTTGGTAAAACTTAATAATTATATTTGGGTCAAGATTTTTAACCAGGTCTTACACACATGCTTGCTGAGTTATGTTACACATACTTTTTACCAGATTTTTTCAATTTTTAATCCACTGGTTAGAAACACTGAGAGCAAGAGCAATCTGTTTTGGTGCCTCGTTTTTGCCAAAGAAACTCTACTGCATTCATAAAATTATCCTTTTATATTTGTATTTTTATAAAAATATATTAGAAGTACTGTATTTCTCAATGTAACTTACTGAATATGAAAAATTGTGATGCATTAACTCAAAAAAACTATGAAAATGTTTTGAAGCTTCAGATAAAATATGAATAACTACCAGGGAAAAGTGGGCTGGCCAAGAGAGGTACAGTGCTGGAAAAAAAATGTTTCTCCAGGTCAAATGAGAAAATCTTACCTGGTTTCGTTGTGTGTTCATATCAGCTCTCTGGAGAGACTGATTTGCAACAGTCGTATTTTGCAGCTCAACTTGATATTGTGAAGTAGTCTTAGAGTTTAAGACGTTTCTGATATCGTAGTTGAGGTAAATGACGTTAAAATTGGTAGATGTAGACACAGTTTGCTGTCGGTTCATAAATGTTGACGTTCGTTTGGATCAAATACAGAGAGAGACTACTCAGCTCAGGTTGGTGGTGGAAATGTCATGTTTCAGCTGCCGGTGCAGGTTCCAAACAGAATGAACATTATGACGTCAGAGTTCTACAGTTGTGATGTGTCAACTGAACGTTCTCATCATGGGTTCTACATATCAAGGTTCTAACAAAGCACTTCAAGGGCACTTAACAGCTCCCATCTGATTCACTTTGAACAGTCATGAAGTTATGGTGAAAGCACTATTGGAAAATGTTGTCATTATGTATTATTATGCATGTTCTCAGAAGTTCAAGCACAGAAAAACATCAACATCTTTTTAGTGGTATCAAGAAGTAAACATGTTTTTTCTTGAAATTATGAAGACAAAGTGAAAATGACGCAATGTTTCCTGGTCTGACCCATCAGTCAGTATCTTGTAGAACTACTTACACATCCTGGGCCCACATTGTTAAAGACATACAACATACCAATGAACACAGACGCTCCATAAGGTGTAAAGACTCCAACCACCAAAGGGCCTTCACTTCAGTGGCTGTTCACTGTGTTAGTCTTTACAAACAGGAAAAATGGCGTATGCCCTCACTTCTAAAACAAACAATTAGTTATTCTTGAATAAATGAATTGATTGAACAACACTGTAAAAGCTGGCCCATGGTTGAGTCTAATTGCTGACTCCTGCTGTATGAAGGAAGAAATGTTAAAAAACAAGAAATTATTTGTGAATATTGTCTCATTTTGTCCATGAAAATGCACTGGACTATAAAATGGTCCACTCAGTAGATGTGCTGGTCACAGTTCTTTAATAATCAAATTCATGGGAGTTAATGTAACTTTGGAAGAGTAGGTTGTGCCTGGTTTAACATTTGGGAACCAGTTCTCATTGCTTTTTTACTTTAAAAGTTTTGAACAATCAGTTAGCTTTTAGCCTGAGTTTGCTGATGTGCATTAGAGTCATGTGAGCTATTTGCTGTGTTGGCTTTCAAGAGGAAATTAGTGATTATGAGCTTAATAATCATTGGAATAAATGTGTACACTGCCTTACAAAAACAGAGAGAAGTAACCAACAGTGAAGCTGAGAAAAGGGCTTTGTTGTCCAAAGGCTCTCAGCCAACTGCATAACAGATGTGTGAATTGTAAAAGTTTAATTTTATGCCCTTTTAGACTGACCTTGTGTTACTTTCACTGTGCTACTTTATCTTGTGTTACCTTCTTCTTCATTATAATGAGATTTAGCTATTGCCCTGTTGATGTGGTATCACAAACTTCATTACCATGATGCTGAAGCATAAAAATAGATATTTCCGTTGCAGGAAACAGGAAAAAATTTAATTAAATTAGCTTTAGTTAAGGCTATCTCATAAGATAGCTTAAACTGGCCATAGATCTATTCCAACAGTTTGTTTTTTACTATTGTTTTCAAGTTGTTGTTAATTGTACATCCTATATTCCCCCTCATTATTGCACATTTCTACAGCATAGTACTTTTTGTATAGTAAAATGTTTGTCAAAAAGTTATTTGCTGGTTTGAACCGTTGACTGTTTGGGACTGTACAGTCAGTTGAATAAGTGCTGTAAGTGGATGTTCTTGGTTTGGGGAGTGACTCTGAAACACATGAGTTTTTTGTCCAGCTGCCTGAAAGCATTGTGGACAGGAGTTCCCTAAATTTACCACAGCAATACAGGCTGTCGCATAGCTACTGTAATTGTCTGCACTGGTGGACAACTAGAAAGCACAGGGGATAGGTATGTCAGGTCCTGTGTACTAGCAAATATCCGATTTATTAGGCTACTTGTCAACTGGCCATGTTGTTGTTTCCCACATGGCAGTGCTTAAGTGTTTCCTGCAGCTCATTTTGTAGATTTAGTCTGTGTTGTGAGGAGTCTTCCTGTTGGTATCTGAGGCAGTTTATGAACACCTTTGATTAGGATGTCCACATAATGATATATGGACAGTTTCTCTGTAATCTCAACAGTGTGTCTTCGAAGGACAGGCTGAGCAATTACGCCCGATGATGAATTTTTAGTGTCATTTTCTTGCCGTGATTGCAGTTTTCCAGCGGTGCCATGGCAGCTCAGTGAATATAGGAAAGTCTGGCAGTAATGCCATTCTCTGCCCTCACTGCCATTGTTGTTGTCACGCAATGTTGAATCATTATTGGATTAGGTTTCTTGGTGAGCAACAGCAACATACTTGAACTGACTCCAGTTTTCCTACTACCTTCACACATGCAAAGCAGAAATGTACTGTACTAAACTGAGATTACAGGATAGGATAGGAATAGGAGATAAGAATATTTATAACCCAAGGGCACCCTTACTGTCTTAAATAATTCATTGCTTCATTCTGTTTATCTTCCTTTCCTCACTTCTCTCTACCCCCTCTCATGTCCTCGCAGTGGCCTCTCTGACAGTCTGATTCAAGACATTATCTACAGTTATCTGGTTTTACCCAACCGTGTCACCATCCCACTGGTTGGGGATGTGGAACTTGCCAAACTGCGCTTTCCAATGCCAAAGGTACTAATGCAGTTTTAAAATGCTTCCAGTGAAACATGTTTAATATGCCTCTTCTGTCTATGTTTATGTGCTGAGCTACCGATCATTAAGGGAATTCATGGTTAATAGCTGAAAGTCCTTGATAGTCAAATTTCATAAGTCCTGTCTGTTTTTTTATGTTCTTTCTGTAATAAAATAAAGGTTTTTTTTCAGGGTTTTTAAGGTAGCTCTCAGCCTTAAAACAGAATGAAACAAAAACAAAACAGCAAAAAAAAGCATTACAAGGCTTTATGGCTACTGTCTGTATCCATGGAAACAAGTTAAACACTTCAGTGCAAGCAGCCTCCTTGTTCAGGGTTTACTATTTTATCAAGGATATTTTGTTGTTACAATTATCATATGCATTTACACCTTTTCCTAGTAATTCTACTACTCTGACTTCTTATTAGTTGTCAGGACAAGCAAACCATTTGAAAATGTCACCTTTCTATTACTGTTTCTGGCATTTCGCACACTAAACATTGAAATGATTAATAAAGTAACAGATCAATTGACAATGAGAATAATTGTTTATAGCTAACTTAGTCAAAGGTACACTTTGTTCACACTATCTAGTTTTTAGTAGAAGTTCTACGGCCCAGGGGAAGTAAGTAAGTACATAAACTCCATTAAATGCATTGTATTTCCAATTCACACACAAACGGATACTGATCTTCTGCTATGATTCAGACTGCATTTGCATTTCTTGTGCAACAAGTTTTTTTTTAATGATGTCAGTAGAAAATGTAATGAAATATAGATAATACACAGTGTAAACACGTACATTTTGTTTCTACCTAACTCTGGTGATAAGCTACTGTTTTCTCTGTTTTCTCTTGCACTGCACAGTAATGCCCAATACTGTAGTTAATGTCACATCTTATCAACTCTGACTCCGGTTTGGCCTCGAAGTGTCAGGGACTGCTATTTCAGAGTTGCTTCCTTTAACACTGTGCTATGCATGTTTCCACAGGGAGTCTTGAGGATCCACTTCTTGGAGGCTCAGGATCTGGAAGGGAAGGATAAATTTCTGGGAGGGCTGATCAAGGGCAAATCTGACCCATATGGCGTCCTGCAGATCGGCAACCAGCTGTTCCAGAGCAAAACAGTCAAAGAGAGCCTCCATCCCAAGTGGAATGAAGTTTACGAGGTAACAAGTTTGTCTTCTTGTCGTCTTTCTGTTGGAGAAGGGGGTAGATATTTACAACATTACAGTTTGAATACTACCTGCACTACTGTCGCATTAATGATATGCCTGTTTGAACAAGCATCAATTTGTTGTGTTCATCAGGCACTGGTGTACGAGCACTCAGGTCAACATCTTGAGATTGAATTATTTGATGAGGATCCAGACAAAGATGACTTCCTAGGAAGGTGAGTCATTTGCTGCCCCGCTCTGATCTTGTCACATATTACAGAAGAAACAAAGTCTGTTGCACCTCAGTATTGTGAATAATTGTTAAGACCTTGCTTTGTTTTGTAACTGGCCAGCGCTACGTAGACAAGCTAAGGATATGGCATGGAATTACATATAGCAACCTAAACACAATGGGGACAGGGGGTTGAAGGTGTTCGTTAAAGTATCTGTTATCTCTTATCAGTTAAAGTGAATAGATATGTAATCCCACAGGCTCAAGGGCAAAGTCAGTGATTTTGCTCCAAGCTTGTAACACTACACCCAGCGCTGGCAATACAAGGCAGCCAATCAATAACTGGACCCGCTGTTCAGATCAATAGATGTGATTTCTCAGTTTCTCTATCATCCCAATTTGTCATTATTCACAGCCTCATGATCGATATGACTGAGCTGCACAAAGAGCAGAAGGTTGATGAGGTAAGACACTTTGTATGCCCATTCATATTGCCCATTTAATTAGCATCTGTGTAGAGTTTATACATCACATATACCAGGGGAAACACCGAGCTTAGCTCTTCAAAGACAGCAAATCAGCCTGCCAGCAGCACTAAAGCTCACTCATTAACATTTTACATCAAGAAGAAGAAGGCTGTCTGTTTGCCCTGGTTTCTGGTCTTTGTTCTACTGGCTGCTGCCTTCAACTTTGTATTTACTGTACAAGCATCAGGGAGGTATAAATCTTCTCATCTAACTCTCCACAAGAAAGTGAATAATCGTATTTCCTAAATTGTTGAACTATTCCTTTAAGGAATTCTCTTCTGTACAGTTGTAGCACAACTCCTAAAGATTGTTGAGACAATTTCCAAGCCACAGTTAAATGGTTTGGTTCCCTCAATGATTTTTGTCACTTCATTCCAGTGGTTTGACCTGGAAGAAACATCTACTGGGAAGCTCCACTTAAAACTAGAGTGGCTGTCTCTGCTCTCCACTCCTGAGAAGTTGGACCAGGTACAGTATTGACAAAAAAACTTTCCCTGACTTCTATTACTTCAATACAACAGTAGAAGTGTGACACTGTTTGTGCATTTGTTACTAATAAATGTCAGTCATGATTCTCAGTGGTGTCTGCCTGTTTTCTATTTCTTGTCCAATCAGGTGCTGCGAAGTGTGCGAGCAGACAGAAGCCTGGCCAATGACGGGCTGTCTTCAGCTCTGCTCGTGGTCTATCTGGACTCAGCAAAGAACCTGCCAGTAAGATACTGCAATGCTATTGTTCTAATACTCTAGCTTATTGTACTTCCTTAAGCACTTGTACTAAAATATAGCATTAGGCTTGTATAGCCCTCTTGTTCTCCACCAAGAACACACACACTGCATTTAGCAACACTCTGAACCAGTTTAGTAAGAAATTCCAGTGTAGCACTCAGTGTTTAAATAAGGATTATTGGTCAATGTGCAGCAATGCTTATGTGTGCTTTCCTGTTACCATAATGTTTCATGCTTGAGTCACGTCATCATTTTGCTTTTTATGTTCTTTGAAATGTGGTTTTCACTGTGAACCAAACAACCTAGGCAGGTTGTCACATCACCATCCTCATTATCCTAGCTACTCCCGAAAGAACAACTCTGCATTATAGATGTAGCTTATAGGGCCAAATGTGTCAATACGATTTTTAGCAAGTTATATTAACAAGTCATTTCTGCTCAGGGAATCTGTCTCATATCAAAATTTCTATAATTGTTGTCATATGACAATCTTTAAAACCTCTACTTTTCAACGTCCAAAGAAAACCTTCAAATGAGGTTTGAAAAGCTGTCGTAGTACATAAAGGTCATAAAGCTTACCTGTAACCTGTGAAGTCTCTGGAGTCCTTCAGTTTATTTCAGTATTATTTTTTTTACCCATCTCAGTCCTCATAACTCCACCTTCTTCTTTTTATTCTCTTTTCCTCCTCACCCAAGAGCGTCTTCACAGGCAGCTTAGGCTGTGGAAACTTAAGTGAGAGGAGAGCATCTGGCCTAGTCTTTTGTGAGACCAATACTTCAGAGTATAGAACGATATGTGTGAGTCCACCACAGCTTTTGCATCCTGATGGTGTTAGCATTAGCAGTGTGCAATGATGTGGATTGAACAGTAACAGGAGTTGTTCAGACGTATGTATTAGCATGTGTTAGCTGCACGGTTTTTACTGTAATGTCTGATGAAAATTACTCAGAGTCTCCAATAACCATTAACATGAAGCAGACATTCAAAACAGAGGACTCAGCCACACAAGCAGCTATGCCTGTTTGATATGCAGATGCATATTCTGCAGAATCTGGTACTTAGTTCAAGGGTGAAATATTATCTACCAAGAGCTCACTGGCAGAGTTCATAATGACCTCTGTCTGCATTAGTGGACCAATTAGAGTGTGACTGCACAGATACAGAAAGTCCTTAGCTTGTTAAAAAAAGTCAATCTGTCTCTCAAACTAGCACTTCCTAGTCGTCCCTGTTGGAAATACCCTCATTATTCTGACCTGTGCTTTCCTTGTTAGCTTCCTGCAGTGTCAAAAATAACAACCATCACACTACTTTTTCTTTACTACCCATATTATTCATGTTTCATTGCCATATAACATATACAACATATTTTTCTGGATTCCTCTCATGTTTCTTAACCATGCCGAGTCACTCCTGTCCTACTAACTTTGGGTGTTATTTTCTCCCCCAAATCTCCTTGTGGCTTAAAGAGCAACCTGTCAGATTTCACCTATGACGGGTTGAAGCAAGTCTCAGTCTTTAAGGCCCTGAAGGTAATGTGGGAAAAATGGACTGCATGTGCTTTACACCCTGTGTCTCATCCGTGTCGGCCCTCAAGTGCACCATCCAACGTCATGTGATTGTGATGTGATCAAACAAGAATTGTCTTTTTTCAAAAATGTGCATGAAGATGGATGATTGCATTCTCTGTTTTATGCCCTGGTTGTGCTGTACACCCCTTTCTTCTCATTTGGAATGATACATGATTTTCCCAGCACGCGTGATCGTGCATACAAAAGTGTAAAGTTGCACTCAAATATTACTAAATACTATTTCATCTTTATGGTTGGTTGAAACTGTGGACAACTTTTGTTGCATAACTGGGTTAAAGGTTTTCAGCAGCAAACATACAGAGCAACCCAACCTGTGTTACTAGATGTAGAAGCTGATAATGTCCACCTCATGTTGGATCTTAGGATCAGGAGCCCAAACTTGTCAGGCCAGGATTACTGCATTTGTTATGCTTGTTGGGCTGCCGTGTGTAGTGGGTTCCTCACTGTATGTTTGCCAGACAAATGTACAGATACACTGGGCACTGAGGGTGGCATTATAACGTGAGAAAACTTTACATTTAACATCCATTTTACATACAGTTTATTACAGCTGGGAAGAGGCAGGCAAAGGTAGAAACAATGAATGTTTCTGCATTAGGCCCGTTAACCACTACCATAACAACTATGATTATCTTGTTTAGCAGTCACAGCATTGGTAGGTGATACACGACACAGCTGTTCATAACCAAGTTCTCTCAGGTTACACAACTCTTACTCAGAAATCATCTGCTGTATTTTTCCAGTTACCAAGAGCCATTTCTTGTTTTGACACTTCCAAGAAGTTTCTAGCCTCCCATTGTCACACACAGTGGCGCTCCCTCAGTGCAACATTAGTCCAACAATCAATGAAACAGATTGCACCAGCTGCATCAGGTGTCAGGTTTTTTGTGGCATTATAGGGCAACTGAAGTACAAACCTTACCAGTTCATTCCAAACTAGCTGCTATCCTGTTAAATATTAACCTGCTTCGTCTCTGACAACACTTTATAAAGTGTGCAGTAGCTTTTGGAGGTTTGGAAGTCTTATCTGTGACAGTGTCTTCTTGTAGGTCTTTTGCCATCAGAAAAGAAATTTAGAGATTATTATATTATCTGAACACATGTCTCTTTGAGGATACTTCAGTGCAAAATAATTTCTTCATCACCACGTTGAAAAGAACCAAATCTTGTTGAGGAATCAGCAGAAGGTTTTGAACCTTTGCACACTTTTCCAACCACAAATGCTGCATTTTACTGATTCACATGCGTGGCCATTGTTGGGATTAGGCACCGTTTTTGCGTGTGTGTGGAAAACAGACAAGTCTATGTTACATCAAACACCATAGCTCTGCCAGGAAAGATTTCACAGCTTTGATGTTTGCCTTTACACCTTAGTGAAAGTCTAATGGGCCTCCCTGTTGGTCACTAGATTCAAAATTTGATTGGCTGCCTTTCACCTAAGGCTATTCCCTCAGGGCTGTACAAACAGCCGTGGGTCATGTTTTTCCAATCTTTAGAAAAGATTTGATCGGCTGTCCTACAACTTAAACTGCTCAATAACCATAAATCTCTTGCCAACAGAATGGCATTTTAGCACATTAAATACAAATATATAATATCTATAATGTTATGCTAAGTGCCTTCTCAGTTCAAGTTGTAGCATATTAAAGGGTGGCATTGTGTTAAGCAGCCTGCGTGTACAATGTGGAGCTTAATTCTACTGTTGATGCGAAATAGATGTCAAATTTAAGCACTATCCTCATGTGAACGGATGGGTTAACAAGTAAGTTAAGACTTTCCCACCATTGTTATAGCCCCTGGCTTGTAGAGTAGGGTATTATTATTCTGCAAGGAATACTGAATAATACTTAGCTGTCAGAACCGAGCATACTAAAATTAGACTGCAGAGGAGACAAGGCTTGACAGTCCCCTTGGTAGCCTCTCAGCCTGCAGCCCTGCGTGTCAAAACACATGGTAATGTTCCCTCCCTTCTGAACTACATACTCTTTGACCATGGTGCGCTTGATACAGAGTCTCAAGATTGTGATTGATGTTTTAGTTTGGGTGTAATTATGTTGTCCGTTACCGACGGTTATGCATTGTGTGTCACAGTGAGGAGACTCAGCTAACATGTCTCTCTCTGACTCTCTAACAGTCTGCAAAGAAGAGCAGCACTGAGCCCAGCCCTTACGTCCAATTCACTGTTGGACACAAAACACATGAGAGTAAGGTGAGTCACATACGCTGATTGTCTTGTCCCGTTTTGTTCTGGCTTTGTACTCCGAGAACGATGAATCAATTTGAGGTTTTGAGAAAAAGAATAAAAATTGAATTTGTTGCTGGTGATTTTCATTCCTCCTATTTTATAAGTTGTAAAAAGCATTTGGACAACTAAAGAATTACTATGGCAGTTATTTTAACCAGACTATCTCACATTCATTCACACACAGTTGCATATTAAAGTCCAAACAACACTTTACCTGTCCCTTCCTGGAGTTTTCTGTTACAGAGTACTTCCCCCTGACTGTGCAATTAAAAAAAAGATGAACTGAAAATGGTCGTACAAGCAAATAAGATGAGGAATTATAACCACCCACCAGCAAACCGTTAAGTGTCTGCTGTTAAGTGTTTCTATGCTGACATTAAATGTGTTTACCTACCATTTCTCATGAGACATGTCGATATAGAGTTCAAAAGGGAAATTATTCAGGAAGAAGAAACACTTCAGTGGACCAAGTTCTTGCTGATCCTGCATTTTACTGAGAGCATGTAATGGTTTTAGGGAGGCTTGTTACCTTAGACCTCTTGTGTAGTTTAGTAATATAATATATGGTAATATTTTTGAGTTAAACTGGCTTTGGTCTGTAGGATTTGAAATGAAACAATGAAATAATGAGCTGGGTCTAAGCTATAATTTGATGACCCACATCAGGTGGAATGAATTTTATTGGCCTTTTCCAAATTAGCCTAAACATAGACTTTTTTCATAGGCTTTTGCTTAACTTCAATCTTGTTTCGGGTTCCACTCACTCCAGTGCTCTATGTTTAATAATATTAACATTAACTGTAAAATCAACACAGAGAGAGCCCAAACAGAAGTATTGGGTCATTTTCTGTTGAGGGCTTTTGAACTGTCACTAGTTCAAAATCATGTTTAAAAGCAACTCTCATGAAATCATGAAGCTTTGAGCTGTTAAAAAGTAGGTTTTTGGGTTTTTATAGAGGTTTACCAGGTTAAACATTAGGGTTAAATAAAGTCATCATATTTAAAAGCCCAGCACACACACACACACACACACACACACACACACACACACACACACACACACACACACACACACACACACACACACACACACACACACACACACACACACAGGTGTTTTCAGGTATTACAGGTGCGTGGGGTCATCTTGGCATATTGTGTGATGTTATCAATCTTTCATTCTGAACTGTGTGCCCCCATTCAGTCCTGAGAACAAGTCTAATCAAGTACAATAAGGAACAATTGTGTATGTGGTTGTGAAGTATTTGTCTTGTTGCATCAGACTTCAATAAACATCAGTAGACACTTTGTGTGTGTTCTCTTGTGACATTTTCCTGGGCCTGTACTGCTGATATCTTCATTTATTGTTTGTTTCTGTGGCTTTTTGCCTTCAGCCTGGTCTTCAGCAAGTTAAACACATGTTCATTTGGACTGAGGTCAGATGACTGTCTTGGTCAGTCACAAACAGTCAGCTGGTTGGCTATAAAAACTCATTGGTCACCTTTGTCACGGTATACTGTTTTTAAGATTGCTATCCTGCTGCACTGTCCTAAAAATGGGTATGAAAAGACAGTCAAGACCTCCACTGTTTACTTAACATGGACCTGGATCCTTAAAGCTCATAGTCATTGCTTCATTTAAAATCTAATTAGCTAAAGTACACAGCCAAAACAATGAAAAACCTATCAGCGTCCTAACTATTTCTTAATGGAAATAAATGTTGCATGAAAACTGGCTAATTGACACATCAAATGGTAGATTATGAAACGCTAATTATCAGCAGTGATAATTAGAGGTTGTAAACAGTATTATTGTATAAAGTAGAACTTCTAAAAGAACTAAAATGCTGACGTAAATAAAATTAAAAGACAAATAAAAACAGAAGAATCAAAATAAAAGCATAAACTCTTTGCAAAGGTTTACAGAAGTAACAGCAGTAGACCAAACTATATGTAAATATGTAGACCTAAAAATACACAGTAAATAAAAACATAATACAGATATCAGGGTATGAGTTTTTTTCAGTGAATAGCTGCATATCTACAGCATTAGTATCTTATTATTGATATTCAGAATTCAAAATACAGCACTTTCTAATGTGTGACAGCATTACTGACAGATTTCTCAAGTGTCTTTTAAATAACGACTAACAAACCTGTCTGCCCATATAGATCAGGTACAAGACTAAGGAGCCTCTGTGGGAAGACTGTTTCTCATTCCTTGTTCACAATCCCAGGAGACAGGAACTCGAAGTGGAGGTAATGCTTCATAATGGCACATGATAACATGTATTTTTTATAAGAAGTGCTCCAAACAGTGGAAATAGCTGACTTGTCTTAAAGCAGATCTTCTTCTTTATTAATGCACAGGTAAAGGATGACAAGCACAAGTGCACTCTGGGTAACTTGACGGTGCCTTTGAGCAGACTGTTGGTGGAGGAGGACTTGACGCTGACTCAGTGCTTTCCTCTCAGGAACTCCGGGCCCAGCTCCTCCGTCAAACTTAAAATGGCCTTGAGGGTAAAAATGTGTCTGCTTCACTTCTCACTGGTCCTCTGTGCGTTATGTTCTGCTAATTCAAACAGGGACAATTTTGACAAGTCATGTAAAAAGTGGTTCAGTACATCTGAAATTATAGTTGTAATGAAGCCAGTGTTGCAGTGGAAACTATAAATTGAGAATTATTGATTGAATTCGTAACAGCCTCTGTTGAACGCGGTGGCTGGAATGTAGACTTCCACTAATCCAATAAAGAGTGAACATAGCTGCTAATGTTGCCATAAAACTCTGGCTTTCACCCAGTCAGAAAATACAAGTTAGTGGTTGTGCTTGCTTTGATTTTCTTTTTTACCACATTGTGTAACTTCACATCGTCAGTTAATTATGTGCTCCTTGGACTTCTGAGTAAGGCTTGCTACTAGCTCCTGTAAATATTAGGCTAGTTAACCGGACATGATAATTGTGCGTTATAAACACACCGTTGTAATCCATCCCTTACACTTTGGTTCTTGTGTTTTGGGTTTTGGAAAGGCTTAAAAAAACTCTACCCTCCAAACTCTTCACATGCACAGCATTGCTTATACTTAAGCAAGTGGTGAAATCTAAAGCTTGATGGACCTGCTATGCTTAATTCATTTGCTAAACTATGATTGGACAATCACTTTTGGAGGGGAGGGGTTTAGCAAAAGGGTTGATTGCGGTGTTGCATTGCTTTGAAAAAGTTCATAATGTTCACTCATTTCATTCAGGTGCCTTTACCATTACATGAAATTGTCATGCCAATGTTTACATTCTTCTTAATATCATAAGTTCAGTTACCACAAATCCATAAAAACCAAAAAAACAGGTTAGTGTAGCAAATAAATTGCATTGCCCTTCACGACACTGAAACTAAGTGCATTATCTTGTATTGAACCACAACTGATCAAATGAAAAAAAAATATTGACATGCTCTGAAATAGGTTTCTGTTTAGTGGAACACAGCCTATCAGACATATCAGGGTTCATAACAGATAAAGCCTCAGGGACCTTTTGGAGCCATCTTAGAAAGACAGATAGTACTATAAAAACAGATTTGGCTGAGGTGCTTCATAGACAACCTTGAAAATACCTGAAAGGTTTCACATCACCAGTATTAATACGACTTTACAAGAAATTATATGTCTTAAGGATAAGTTTAACAAATCATAAGATTGTGTGTAAAACCACCTAACTAAGCACATTCTGTTTAAAAGTTAAAGAAAGGAAAGTTAGAACATACACAGCATGCTATTCCAGTACTTAGCTTTAGTTTGTGTTAATCATTTTCCAGTAATGTCCTCCTGTCTTGTCTTTCCGTAGATCCTGTCCCTTGAGAAACAGGTATCCTCCGACCAGCCTTCCTCCGTCCAGGTCAGGAAATCCAGTGCCCCGCAGCCAACAACAGCCCCCTGCCAGAGACGGTCAGCCTCAGATTCCCCGCTGCCTCCACCCACAACCCCACCACCTATAGACGCTTCCACCCTCACCCTCCAGCACAGGGACGGCGAGCCGTACTCAGCCAGCCCTCTTCGCAGCACCTCCAGCCTGAGCACCTGCATATCCAGTTCCCAAAAACACCTGCCTCATAATGAGTCCACACCCAGCCTCGCCTCAGATATCTCCCTGCCTTTTGCCACTTTGGAGCTTCAGCAAAGGCTTCGTCAGCTGCAGAAGTAAATAACAGATATGAGATATTATTTTTACAACTGTTTCTGATGCATTGCTCCACGTTTTTTTTATTTCTTTTCTGGCTTTTACGTGCCTCATTTCAGGGATCATATTATTTTTCTCCTAATTGAAATGTCACCTTGATTTGTTTGAATATGTACCTTTATTAATATTTTATGTAACTACCTGTGAAGCTATCCATCTATTTCTGCATACATTGATCTCCACATGTGCTGTATAAATTCCACTGCAATGTCTGACTGACTCTTATGTGTTAATAGTGGCTCGGCCCCCAGCCAGTACCCCCTGGGTGAGGTCCAGCTGACTGTTCGACACAGCTCCCAGAGGAACAAACTGATTGTGGTGGTGCACGCCTGCCGGTGAGGTCCACAACAGCCACCATACCCTAAATTAAAATGTGTTGTTGCTTTGAAAGGTAGACCACTTCTGTCCTTAGTTTTTGGTCATAAATTATTATGATTTGTGGGTAGGGATTCTTTAGCATGCACCATCTTGCTCCTGTGTGGAACTATACTATACATTGAAGAATAAATAGGCATGGTTAACCTGAACAACATGTGCCTGGCAACACGTGCGTGAAACAGTTTTGTCCTGTGTGTCCTCAGTAACTTGATAGCCTTCACCAAAGACGGCTCGGATCCCTTCATCCGCCTCTATTTGCTGCCTGACAAGAGCCGGACGGGGAGGAGGAAGACCAGCACGATGAAAAGGACCCTTAACCCTGTTTATGATCAAACGTGGGTTTAGAGATTTAAAGATTAGCGTTAGCGTTAGCGTTCAGATGTGTGCTGTTGCTGTGCTGTACAAAGGTGTTTTGTATCTCAAATGTTTAAAGGTTTGCCGATGCTTCAACCATGAATTGAAGCAGTTTGTAGTTATGTCATTATTGAATTAATTTGATGGCTGACTCTATTTTAAGAGACCTTTGGAGCTACTTTTATGACTTAACGATTTTCTTGGATTCTCCAAACCTCCAAACATTAACCTCACAAGCTACATTAACTTCAAAAGCACCTAATTATTATTTTATCGAAATGTGTAATGTTTACAGTGAAACCATGGCAACTTGGAGCTAAGACACATACATATCATGGGCAGTTAGTGTTGAATCCATCCCCACGGTTTTGTATTAGTTGTTGGACACTTTTGTTTACAGTTGAGTTATAAGGCTCCAAAGCTCCAACAAAATCTCTTGCCTCATGAATTTAACATCAGATCTAATTGAGCTTTTGGATAAGCGCCTCCTCCAGCCTGATACTGCCTTTAGGAAGACTTGCCAGCCTTTTTTTAAGAAAACCAATTTAGTACCACAACAATTATTCAAATTAACAATTTATCTAAGTAACAGTATCAGTTATTTTAACTTGAGTAATTACTCCATGATAGATTGGTGTCATAAAATATGTGTTTACTTGTGTGTGTCTGTAGGTTTGAGTTTACTGTCTCTATGGTGGAGCTCCACAGGCGAACTCTGGATGTAGCAGTGAAGAATGGAGGGAGCATCCTGTCCAAACACAAAGGGCTCCTGGGAAAGGTTATTGTTTCTGGCTGTCATTATGAGTATTTACTAGCAGCAGAGCCAGTCCCAAGTTCTATAAAACCTAATCTATTTCTCAATTTTTTTTCAAAATTGCAGGTGCTGGTAGATTTAAGTGGGGAGGATATATCCAGAGGATGGACACAGTGGTAAACTTGTATTTTATCTTTCTCCTGTACAATATAAAGGGATTTCTTTGTGTAATAAACGACATGTTTTAGTGCTTAAATGTATAATTTTGTTGTTTTTTTTCTTGCAGGTATGATTTGAGTGAAGATGGACTGTCATCTCAAGGCATAACAAGGATTCAAGAAGACCCCCTCCTCACATAGTGAAACCTCCTCTCTGCTGTAATATAGTGATCTTGTTACTATAAGGGCACATCATTTTGTTGTTTTCATGTATATTTTTCATGTAGTTTTCAGGACTTATTTCAGCACGCATGTTTTTCAAACATTTCCTGTTATTGTTTTATGATTGATCACGATTGGAAGATATTTTAACATATTGTAATGAAACACACTAACTGCCTTGTCTCTGTTTTCAGTGTTTTGTGTAAATATCAAGTTGTTAATACATGGTGAGGAGAATTTGCAGGGGTTTTCATGGCATTATATTTCCTTAAAGGAAATGATGTTGAAATCTGTCAAAATTGTTTTTGCTTTCTGTCCAGATTGTTAAAATGTGACAAATTCTGTTTTTGTCATGTGAGAAAACTCGTACCAAAGGAACAGATACAATCACAAAAGTAGGCTTAAGTAGCAGTCTTGACGTTGATATTTTTTGTCATGGAGTGTTATTTGATTGTTTACCTCTTATTGTACTTTATGCTTGATTACAAACATGGAATGCATATATGCAAAGAATAAAATGATTGCTCTGTTTATTTTAAGAGGACTTTGTGCAATAGTGGTTGTTCTGAACATTGTCTCAGATACTGAAGACCTGGGGGCATTTTAGGGCTATGAACAAGTGCTGTATAATATGAATAAAGGATACTTGAATGAGGCTTTGACTATTGTTCAAACCAAATGTGAGTTGAGCAAAATAAAAATAAAAAATATGAACAGAGGCAACAATTGTTGCATTTTATGAGCAGGGCTGTGAGAATTAAGATGGCACTGCTGTGTCATAGGCTTGTACATGTTTTGCCATGCAGTTATAACTGTTTGTTGGAGCTTTTAAATATTTTTCTTGTTATCTATCCTGTGCCTTAAAAAAAAAACACTATGTAATTTTTGCCTTCTTAATCTTATTATTTTGAATGATATGATGCCTCATGGTTTTTGAAAAATAAATGGTTTCTCTTCTGAAAATCGTCTCACTTGTTTTTAGAGGTTGGTCCTTCTGTCCAGCAACAAAGACTATTAATTATTTACAATTGAGATGCAAACATGAGGCAGTTGCCCCTTGGCAAATGACATATTTTGATGATGAAAGAAGTAAATACAACTGCTAATGCATGGGATAAGGTAAACATAACAGCTAACTGGATAATAGATAAGCCTTTCTTCAAATGTGAATACACCTTTTATTTTATCAACTTCCAAAAAAGAAAACGTTTGGGCGCCCTACATTCACCCACTCACCCACTTGCACACACAGCATGTTTACGATTTACACACAGATTTCCAGTGCTGCTCATGACTGTGTGGGCTGTTCCAAAAGCCTTGCCTGGTGTTTCTTGAAGTGGTCCATGGTGGATACTGAGGCCAGATTTGTCCTGATGTAGAAGTCAGCCTCTTTCCAGTTTCACTTTCTTGGGTGACTGAACTAAAATGACTGAATTTGCTATTATTTAGTGGAATTTTTCCCCCTATGTGTGACATGTTTGTGGTGCCAATGGCTGCCACACAATGCAGAATATTTCCAAACTGTTTTTTTTTTTTTTTTTTTCACGCAGTAGTTACAGTGCATGAACATTTGATTATATTTTCCATGTATTTTTGCTGCAGGTATTGTATTTACTTTACATGGACATAAAATTTGCCTGAACTACTGCATATTGTGTTTATTGCATGTTATGTTTAGATTTGTTTGTGTATGTTGCCAGCTGTGACCTTTCAGAATAATTTCCCTTAAGGACTGGGGTCTAATCGATAAGAGAGATTTCCTATAGAAAAATGAAATCAACAACTATAAGGCCATTGTGGAGACGAGGCCCTGTTAAAAACCTCGACCTGTAACAGAAAACAACAAAACATATTCAGTGATTTGTCGCCATCAAGTGGCAGAAGAAGCGAACTACAACTCAACGTCACCGCCAAGAAAAAGACGTACGTACGACGTCATGACGCAACGATCATCCAAATTTGCGCGGGTTCAGTGTTGTTATGGCTGGTTGTCATTCGGCTTTTTCTGGCTCACGAAAGTAGAAATAAAAGGTAACAAATTAAGTTATTGCTGTACATTTTACACTTTCGCGATGAGAAGGCGTAATACTACCAGTAAGAACAGACGGAGTTGGATTAACGGTTCGCTAACAAAACTTTAAACGCTAACGACAAACTAACTGTCGTATTTGTTTTGGTGCTGTTACAGTAACGCTGGACAGCTAGGTTAGCTAAAATAGCATAAATAGCATTTAACTTGACTTTTTCATCGCAGGTCGACTGGAAATCCTCACGTCAAAAACCCGAAAATATGTCCAAGCGAGAAGCATTTTTAGAAGCCGCTTGCAAAGAAAATGTAGAGGACTTCCTACATTTTATCCAGCTTCACGTAAGTAAATTCACACAAGATAATATCGACTCATGATGTGTTCACCTAGGAGGCCCTGCGTTGAAACTTAATTTTTGAGAAATAACCTGCACACACTCCTTTTAGTATCATAATCGATTTTTTTCCGGGCTCTTGTATTTGACTCAGTTTGTTCCACAGAAAATAACATAGCTGTAGTGCTTGTAAAGTCAATTAAATTGAAGTCGCAAAGTCTCAAACACCGATTGTGACTTAATTGTTGATTTTTGTTTTTAAATGCCATTACACCTGACAGTTTCTGCAAATGAGTGATTTTTGTAGCTATTAGATTTGATATTTGTGCATCAAGTTGTTTCTGCTCCCTCCTCCTATCTGTGTTGTTGAGCAGAAGGACAAAGCTGAGCCCTTCGATGTGGAGGAGGTGGTGCAGGAGATGCCCAGAGACCACAGGGAAGCTCTGTGGGGAAGACTGGCCTCACTCCTTCAGGACGTGTTGCAGGAGTTACCTCCAGAGCACTGGGAGGAGGGCAGAGAGGAGGGCATGGAGATGGAGTCAGCAAAAGACCCTGTGAGTTTGCTAGTCATCTTCCACGTGTTTCTTTTATTGCTGTTTATTTTTGAAATATACAAATAAGGAGAACGTGAAGCATTCCTGTTTTGTGGTATTTTTTCTCTATCACATTTTAGATTGTGATCTATGCATGGATCACAAACCACATAGTTTTGCTTGCATCTAATACTTTACTTTTTGTGAACATCTCCTTATTTATTTTTCCTTCAGAAACATGTCATGGCTGTTGTGGACGGTGTGGCACTGGTGGCTTTATTGTCTCTAAAGGTTTTACAAGATGGTGACACCTACAGTACCCTTCTGGAAATTGCCCACAAACTTCATGGTGGGTGTTGTTGCTCATCTTTCTTTTTGCATTATGCTGTTTTACATTTGTTTGTACCCTACATGGAATTAGTCTCTGATTTCTCCTTGCGTCTTTCCCTCAGTTGTTCTGGTGTCACTGCCTGTCTCAGATGCACCTCTGCAGCTCCATGTCCACACACTGTGTGAGGCCTGGTGGAAGAAAGGGCTTAAAGAGAAAGAAAAGTTTGGTCGCACTGCTTTTCTCATCTCTTTGCAGAAGAGCTTCATTTTGAAGAAACCGGTCAGTATATGACCTCAGTTATATGTGTGTTGGGCCTTGAGGATATATTTTTGTCAGTAAGCTCTACTTTCTGATTATTTGTTTCCTGTGATATTATAAGTAATATCTCATAAGCACTCCACAAGCATCTGTTGAGCACTAATGGCTTAAAAAAGACTTGGGGATTAGGGGCCTGATATCAGTTACGTATAACATCTTCATCTTGTGTCTATTGTCAGGGTGCTGAGATCCAAAGACTCTGGGGTCTCCATGATGTGCTTTTGAGTCTGGACTACACATCAGAAGACAACAAGCAGATAATCAACTTGTTACTTCAATGTTTTCACCGTCCTATTTACTTAAGAAATGATGATGTGAGTAGAGTGATATTCAACTGCAGTCAGTGTTTGCATGAGCCATTGTCTTTCTCTCTGAGCTGTCAGCCTGATTATATGTTGTTGTCACAGGGAAAGCGATTCCTGGTGTTTCTTTTCAGCTGGAACGTCAATTTCATCTGGGTTATTCACGGCACCATCAAAAACCAGCTGGAGTTTTATAGCAAGTAAGAAACCTACTACCTCCTCTGTTTGACAGAAGTTAACTTTCTCTTCATGTTAATACTTGTGATCTTGTTTTTGTTCAGGACCATGACTGCTCACATTATGGAGATCTACTTCAGAGCATGGAAGAAGGCTAGCGGGGACTTCTTGGAGCAGATCGAGAGCTCGTGCATTCAGGATTTTATGCAGTGTGCCATCTTCCTTCATAGAGCATCTCCTGTACACGCCAAAGTCAGACAGGTAAGCTTATTACCCAGCTGCTTTAAATATTTTACCCCAGTATAGTACACTGTGTGTGTTTAATCTCTCATCTCCTTTCTCACATTTATAGATTTTGAGCTATTTCCACACAAGGAAGGGCTGTCACAAAGTGGACAAGATGCTGTATAATCTCTACAGGCCCATTCTCTGGAAAGCTTTAAGTGTACGCATACAGATTTTAGAATACATTCATACTAGTATCTTAATATTTTATCCTACTCTGACATATTTCCGTTTGATTTTTTCAGGCTCCTAACTTTGAGGTACGTGCAAATGCCACCCTGCTGTTCACTGAGGCCTTCCCAGTCCATGACCCGGACCAGAGCAACGAGAATATAGATGAGAACATTCAAAAGCAGCTGGACACAGCAATGGTGAGAACCATTCAATCCATTCAACCACTTTTTGTAGTGAGTTTGAGAAACTAAAACCACCATCTGCCTATCATCCTCAGGGCCTCCTTGAAGACCCTCACCCCACTGTACGCTCCAATGCCACCCTGGGAGTCTGTAAGATCCTGGCTAAGTGCTGGGAGCTTCTTCCTCCCACAATTATCACAGACTTCCTGAAGAAGCTGGTGATGGAGCTGGCGGCTGACACCAGCTCCCCTGACGTCCGTTGTTCAGTCTTCAAGGTAGGATCCCATCCAAAGATCTTATCCAAGATCTATCATGAGGACATGTCTAACAAACTGGCAGTAATGAGTGAAAGTAATCAGGAATTCTTGTCATGCAGGCAGAATTAGCATGACTTGTTGGCAGTAAATGGGATATGTAATGACTTGTGGTTTGTGTAATGCTTTCCCCAGTGTCTGACTATCGTCCTGGACAACGCTCTCAGCCATCCACTACTAGAAAAACTCTTGCCCACTCTCAAGTACAGCCTTCATGACAACTCGGAAAAAGTCCGCACAGCTTTCCTGGACATGCTTATCAAGGTCAAAGCAGTGCGTGCTGCCAAGGTAAAACATGTGTAGAGTTTCTTTCTGCTTAATACATTGTTTTTAAAAAGTCACCAAGCTTACTAGTTCTGATGTTATCTTGTGTGATTAACACAGTTTTTCAAAATGTATTTCTCAGATTCTGTTATTTAAGGTGGTGAGCCAAAGACATGATATATCTCAGATGACACATGGAAATAAACTTCTATGTGCAGCTCCAACAAGGAAGTTAACATAAATCAGTTTGTCGGAATTAGTTTTAGTCATAAACTTGTCAAAAATGGAGTCACAGGATGTACAGTACAGGAGTGCAGTATTTCATTATCTATACTCAAGATTTATTTAAATGCTTGGTGCTAATCCAGATGTAATTCAGCCAAATAACACTAAGACACAATTCAGATACAAAATGCTTGTTAATGCCAAGTGGAAAAGGAGGCTGCTTTTTCACTTATTTTTTCCTCCTTGTGTACCACTCTAGTTCTGGGATGTGTGCAACATGGACCACCTGCTGGCCCGCCTGGCTATTGATTCCAGTTCAGTCTCCAAGCGTGTTGTCGATCTGCTCTTCAAGTCCTTCTTCCCTGTCAATGAGTCAGAGAGGGAGTGGTGCTGTCGGTGTATCACCCTCATCCAGATGAATCCTATGGCTGCCAGGAAGTTCTACCAGTATGCTTACAAACACACAGCCCCAACTAACATAAGTAAGTGCTGTGTATAGGTTACTGAAACATTTGTTTTCCACATGCAGAATTTCTGAAGCAATATGTATATATAAAATTATTTAACACATTGCATTTGTAACAGATATTGTTTGTCACATCTGATGTGCAGTAGCCATCTCTAATTTAATCCCTTTTGCCTTAGTGGAAAAAAAAATATTTCTTCTTTTCCAGTAAAGCTGATGTTGGCCATTCGCCGTGTTCTGAACAGCTGTATCCAGGCTGACTGTGACCTGACTGAGATTAATGACAGCAACAAGGAGAACAGCGCAGTAAGAGATGCAGCTCCACAAACTTTGTCCTATCCATATTCCCATTCCCATGTATATCTACTGACACTGAGCGGTAGTAATTTAACTACATTTCAATATAATACAGTCCAGTACAACATCTTACTACCTCAGTAATAAACATGTTTAGCTGGATTAACAGCTCTCAGAATTTGAGTATGTGGCAGAACTGTTATGTAGTGTATCTAATGTACCTCATAAAGTGACCTAGGGATGTATTTTTTAATGAAAATTCTTTGTAATTTCATTGTTGATTAATTTGCAGAATATTTCTCAATTAATCTCACTTGATCATTTAATCATCAAATTGCTTGTGATATCAAGCCGAAAGATATGCAATTAACAGTTCTATAAAAATAGAGAAATGCAGAAAATCCTCACATTTGAAAAGTTGAAACCTGCGATTGTCTGGATTTATTAATTAAAAAATAACACAGACATTAATACATTATAAAAATAGTTAATTTAATGTAATTAATCAACTAAAACTCTTGTCTGTAGTTGGCAGCCTATACTTGTGGAAGTATGTGTATACTATGAGTCTGAGTATATGGAGATCCAATCTAGATTTTGATCTCAGCAGGCTGAACCTGTGAAGTTGGGGAAAGACGTGGCAGTTGTGTCCAGTCTGCTGGAGGTTGTGGTCATCCTGTGGAGAAGTGTCGAGAAGGCCCTGAAACAAAATGAAGAGGCCCAGAAATACACTTTTGCCAAGTTTGGAAATGTCATCTCCAAGTATTTCCAGGCCTTTGAGGTACATCAGCTGTACTGACTGTTGTATTGTACTATTTGCATTTTTCCGGTCAGTTATTCTTCCATGAACAAGTATAGCAGTGAGGCTTTCTCGATTTGTTTGTCAGGATGAGCGATGTACTGTTCCTCTCATACAACTGGCCACATTTATGCCTCCAGCTGCAGTTCCAACGTTCAGGTGAGCAGTGGAGCATCTTCTGTCTGTATCTCTGTCCCAGTCTTATTTGACTTTTCATATTTTACGTGATGTTTTATGCTCACTTTACTTTTCTCTTTTATTGATGTCGTCCTGTCTAACCTGTCACCCTCACGGTGCTTTCTCATTCCCAGCTGTGGCGTTCTGTCCAGGCTGAGGAGGATGGACCCAGGAGCTGTGCCAACACACTACAGCCAGCTGTTAGACTGCATCTGTAGCTGGGGCCAGGCTGCTGACATCCTTGAACTCATCACTGAATGGCTCACTGAATCTCTGCCCAAGCACGGGGTAAATCAGTACAACATCGAAGAGCTGGGAAATGGACAGGAAGGGCTGAACGTGTATTATGTGTTTAATGCACTTGTTGGACGTCTCAGATTTCATGAAAAGAAAGAAAGAGAGGTTTAATCCAGATTTAACATCCTTTGTTACTCTTGGTGAAATCTCCCTCTCGTCATCTTTAGGAGAAGGCTAACAGCAAACGAAAGGTGCGTATCCAGGAGACGGTGGAGGCCAAACCAGACTTGGCGCTGGCTTACCTGGAGTATCTGTTCAGCCACACTTCAACACAAGAGAAAGTCGTGGCACTTGGTCAGAGACCACTGAAGCAGCTCCATACAGTTCTCGGAAACTGGAAGGTATAAAAAATATATTTATATTTTTATATATATATATATATATATATATATATATATATCAGTCCATGTATTCTTGCTAAATACTTTTGCGTATGACTTTAATATCAATACATACATGTTGTTTCTTAAATAGTTCCTCTTTGATTACTGTCAGATTTATAGTTTAGTGTGGTACTTGTCTCGACAGTCAGTGCTGTATGCTCACCTGAGCTCCACCACAGAGGATCCTCAAAGGCCCAGCTTGGAGACGGCACTGAAAGCCTTCATGTTCCATGGCCGTCTTGGCGCACATCTACAACATAATGTGAGTTTCTTATTTTGCATGTATTATGTTTTTCCTTTGCTCTTCAAACTCATTGCCCAGGTTTTTCAGGTAGTTCCCTTTTGGGATGTTTTGTTCTTGTGTTCAAATAGAAATTGTTATCTTTCTTAAATGAGACATGTATCGATCAGAAACGCAAGATTGATGCTGATACTGTTTCTATAAAGCAGACTGGGTTTTGCCCATAATGTTTTTGGTCCACATTGAATAAAGTATCTTTGTTAATATCGACTCAGGTTTTTAGTGCCCCAGGAATCCTCTTGTTACCTTACATAGAAAGGATTTGTGGTATACAGAATTTAAATTCATGAAAAAGAGAAGTGATATTGGATTTGTAAATGGCAGACACCCCGAACCTTTATCAGGTGAGAAAAGTTGGATCAGTGCATCCCTATCTTGACTTATAAAAGCAAGTTAAAGAAAAAAGGAAATCAAATATTTTGCTTCTTTCCTAGGCCTCAGAAAGTCGAGACTATTTGCTCTCCCTGGAGCATATGGCAGCTTGGATTGCTGAAAGGGTATTGCCCCTCCTGGCTAAACGTACCACAGATGATGGGGGGGATTCAGAGAAGTCGCAGCCACTGGCTGCACAGATAACTGAGGTGAGCACTCCTATTAATAATGTAAACACATTTTATAAAGCCATCTTACTTGCTTTGCAGTTTTAAGCAGCAGGAAACTGGAAACTGGAAAATATCCACTAAGAGTCGATTGAGCCCGAACAAATATGTGTTGGGCATATTCTAAGTATCTAATGTGTTGCCAGACTACAATCAGTGAAGCTAAAATAAAAGTAAACACCAGCATTTCATTTGGGCAAATGGAGAAAATGTCTGTAGTCTCCATTGATGGAGATGGCACATTTCTCTATTGTTGCATAAGTCTCACAAGATGCTAATGTTTTCAGATATAAATATCACCTGTTGTAGCTGTAAATGAAAGTGTTTGGTTTTGTGAGCAAATAACTTCACCACACAATCAGACACACACACATTATCATCTTAATATCACTGAACTGTCTTTGTAGGATGTTTCTGAAGCTTTCTGGTGCCTGTTGATACTAAACACAATAGTGAAACTACACTGCGAGGGGTTTGGGAGGGATGTGGATGATATGGATGGATGGTTGGGAGAGTCATGCTGGAGTGCATCTGTATTTCCTAAAATATTTTTTCAGTAAGATCATCTATGCGCATCGTAAAGTCAGTCCAAGCAAGATCATTTCTCTGCAGGCAAATACAGGCTTTCGACAAATTAAATCATATCTCCTTGTTCATTAACTGCCAGTTTCAATTTTTGATTTACCTATTTACTCCCCCATAAAAAGCCTCTACTGATGGTATAGATAAAAACGCAGAGTTATGGTGTTATCCAGAACATTAAGCTTTGTGGAGCCTTTTTGCCTCCTGCTTGCAGGACTTTCAGTTCTACTCGGTAAATTTAGACTCTTCATAGATTTTTCTGCTCCAGTCCACACGCACTCTGTACTGTACATGCCTCCTCCTGTTCACACTATCATACTAAAATGGGTTTTATTTCCTTATTTGTGCCATTATTCTCAGCTTGTCACCACAAGGCTGCTGCTGTAGTGGTAGGGGATCGTAGGCACCTTCCACGGGCCACCAGCTACATTAGAAATGAACATTACACTGAAATGTTGTTCCCCTAAGACTAGGTGTCCTCTCTATTTGTTGTTGATTTTCAAAAGTGTACCCTTTCTTTGAGTGTAAAACGTTTTTCTTCATCATGATGGTGATGTGTTTTACCAGAGCTTCCTGACAGTATGCCGAGATGTTTTGCTCGTGGGTTTGGGCGACGAAACATTCAAGGGTCAAATCCTCCACCTGTGCTCGCTCATCCTTCTCTCAGGTGAGTGTTTCATATGTCTGTTGTAGTGATGTACAGAGCAAGAGCTTGTATGTTGCATTTGTCGAAGTGAGTACAGCTGATTTTTAACGGAAGCTAACGTAGAATAGTCCTTTTGCATCGCATTTCTTTACCTGAATAAAAATCTTTACAGAGAGTGTTTCCTTTGTGCTTTTAGAGGCAGGTTACCTCTGTATTCCTGCTGTGCTGCCAATTTTGAAGGAGGTGGCAGATAGTTACGCACCTGACGATGACAACATTAACCAGACTGAAGAAAATCAGGAGGATGCAACCACAGTCATTCTCGGTGTGGTGGCCAACATCTTCCAGAAGATTATAGAGCTCTTAGCTCGCCGCCTTAGGAAGGAACCAGAGGAGGGAAAACAGGTGCACTGAGATTTGTTATTGTAATATTTTTCAATTTTTGCATTAGGTATACTTCTTATTTTCCATGAACATTGCTTATTTCTTACATAATTTTTGATGGCCTCTACACTGGTTGTTTTCCTAGTAGTAATACAACAAACAGACCATCAGTCTTTGCAGGAGTCAGCTTCACAGCACTATACAACTTGCTCAGTTACAATGATTTCCTGTGTCTTTCTGCCTTGACTGTAGCTGTGTCAGTCAGCTGTGCCTGGTCTGACAGAGTTCCTCAAAGTGGCAGAAATGTGGGACAGAGCACCTCTCAGCGGTGTCTTCTCTACTGTTTTTGCCATCATCATTGTGGAGAAGAGACATTTGCTCCAGAAGGTATGAGCTGGAAGAGCATGGTAGCAATGAAAAGATCTCAGACGTCCTCAAACTGATAAAAGCTTGACTTACTGAGTGTGTTCCTAAACAATTGTTGTCAGCTGCTGTGCTTGTATTTTTAAAGATTACTCATCCTGAAGAGGTGATCACGCCAGAGTCAGTGGAGGACATGCCTCCCCTGTCCAGCATCCTGCTGTCGGTCATCCTCAAATCACCGTCTGTTAGCAGGTTAAATATCCTCAGCCCCTTTCTTTCTGACTTGGACCTGACCGAACATACCGTTAACTTCATAACATAATTAACATTCAAGAGTTTAAAAGCATTGTTTGTTGATGTGGGCTTCTTTTAGGGCATTTTTGACAGAGGTCAGCTCATCTCTGGACTCTGAGGCCATCAGCAGTCTGAATGAACTGGCTGCCATCCTGCACGTCTTGGCTGTCATCAAACACAGTGGGTATTCATCATGAGGAAATGAGTCTAGGCAAGGTTTATAAATGACCAGGATAAATCAAATGTTTATATCAGGTATTTTCTCTTTTTGCTGATGAAGATATGTTACAGTTTTTTAGATGTTAAATGTTTTCGTTCTACAGCAGGACAATCTAAGGCAAGCTTGAAGAGAGCAGCCACATCTGTCCAGCAGCAGCTTTACAAACATGCAGTCGCGTCTGGAGACAGCAGAGACATCCAGGGGTAAGTGGAGGAAAATCAGATGGTTCAGTTGTTTTCTTCTGAAAACTGTTGATAAATAAATGAATAGATTTTTGGTGTTTAAGCTGTAATGTCTAAACTTTTTATGTGGGCTTTTTTCTGACAGGCTTATTTTTGAATCTTCTGTGAAGACCTTGAATGAAATTCTGGATTTATAAATTCCTGTCTTTAGGGGAAAAAAATCAAGGCAGAAGCATAATATCTGCTTTGCTGTCACGGACATATGTTGTGGATTGAAATCTCAAGCTGAGAAGAAGCACTTGCCATATTTCTCCAGATTGGCTTCACGTCTCTGTTTATTTCTTGATGGCACACCCATTACTCAAGTCTTGTCTCAGATGTTGTGAATTGATAATGTTAACAAATGTTGATCAACTAATCCAGGCCAAAAGAATAACGTGGTTTCATAGATTGAATGCCATTGTTTTTTTAAAGCTTTTCTCTTCACAGCTCTGTGCTCCACTTATATTTTTTAAACAATTTCATATAAAATTGGTATATATTTTTTCATCTTTCAGTATCTGTGTTTATATATATGTTGGTCTGTCAGCTGTAGTGTGCTACTAAAAAGAAATAAAACAAACTGTATCAATCAAGATAAACTGGATGTTTATTTCTTTCTCAGATGTTTTTCTTGCCTGTGCAGCAGTTTGCCAAGTAATAACCTTAGCACAATCAAGCAATAAATCATCCTCTCACTTTGCTCCAGTCTCAAAGGGGAATGGCACCATTTTAGGAACTTACACTATTAAGAATTCATACTATTTTGCTTTAGTCAGTTTGTGTGAGAAGGTGGTGCAAATTGACATTATTTCACAGACTTGGGGAACAGAAATGTCTGCACATTAATTTGTCATTTCCTACCTAAAATCATTTTTTATGATTGATTGCAGTCCTTAAAATGGAACCTACTTCAAAGTTTTACTCAAGTACAATGCTTCAGTGAATGTACTTAGTTATCTTCTACTGCTGCATGTAATGTATTCTTTTATCCCCAATATTCCTGTAATCTAATTTTATGCTGTGATATGTTCTGTGTCCTTCATAAATCTAAATTTGTTATGCTAAACTATCGGTCAAAAGTTTTAGGGCACGATGCCAAGGTCACCACAAATGTCACTGAAAACGAGCCTTTTTCATGGATTAAAAAAACTGGTGCCAGCTTCCTTGCAGCAGTGCAGGGAAAGTGAGAGCAAAGCAACCTGCAAGTGCAACTTTCCAATCAGTGTTTCATTTCCACTGTAGAAAGGACGTCACAGGTGTGTTCAGCTGCTGGGATTGAGTCAAAACTTTGGATTAAATTTAGTTCAACAAATAGATTCCATGGTTCCTTGTTTTTTAAAATATCCATCGTTTACTTTTGATATTTTAATTTAAGAAACAAAGTTTTTGTGTCGCTTTCATGGCTTTTTAAGAGTTACCTTTACTAGTTGTGTGCAGCCCTTTATGTTTTTGGTATCTTTGTCTATGTCATGGTCATATCACAGCATAAAATCACATTAAATTTCCACCTATTTCATAACCACCTGCTTCATACATTACTCTGTAAATCTATGTTCTAGGTTTTACTCAATAGTTTAATAATGCTTCTATTATTGTTGAAATTTATAGTGAAATTTTATGCAACGGCCTTCCTGTCATTTTGCTGTGATATGTTGTCATGTGTTCCTCATAAATCATCATAAATCTTTGGAACAGTATCTTTATTTTCCAGTGAAGCTAATAAGATGAATGTGAAGTTCCATTATTATTATTATTTTTATTTTGTTGATGCCTGCGTGGCTTCCGGGCTGTAATCACTCAGTACTCCTGTCCCTTCTTCTTCTTCTCCATCCATCCATCCATCCATCCGTCCAGGGCGCTGTTGCATGCTGCAAGCATCATCCCTCCTCACCATGTGTGTTTGACGTCAGAAACTTAGGAGGGGCTCCTCCGTGGGGCTGGTCGCTGTTTGTGGTGCTGAAACAACGCCTGTATTGTGTTGCCATTTAGCGAATTTCTGCCGTTGCGTTTCCTCTTGTCTTTCCCTCCATCAGCATGTCTCTTTAGTCCGAGTCTCTGTGCGAGCGGGTCCCACCTGAGCCGGCGACAGACATGCTGTTTTAGCGGAGGTGCGCGGTGGACGAGCGGCGCTGTGTGTTCGGCAGGAGCGGTATGGATTCACCGAGGTGTCCCGTCCTCCTCGCTGCACTGGCTCTCAGCCTCTGCTCCTCACCTGCCCTGGGTGACAGAAAATTTGGTAAGCTATTGTGCTTCAGTTTTTTTTTTTTTTTTTTTATCATCATTTTATTTTTCCCAAAAACACTCACATCTTTTTTTTTAAGTGTTTCATCTTTTTTTTTTTTTTTTTTTTTTTAAGTGCATTACAGACCGTCCGTGCTGCTGAATTCACCTGGCTGTCTCGGTTTGGCTGGGTCGTTCACACAAACATTTGCTCTCTTTGCCAAAGTTCAGCAAATGTCCCTGTCCAGCAAGATGCCTGTCACCTTCTCTTTTGCAATTGCTGAAACTCATGTTTGAGCTTTGGTTCTGCAGGTTGGAGGAAATCTGGAGATCCAACAGGAAAAGTTACATAATCTGTCAGGCCCAATGGGTGAAATGTTTACTGAGACTTATTACTGGTGTCCTGTTCTTTACCTTAGCTGTTAGTCTCATCAGAAAATACACAATTATACCTGACAATGTTAAACAAATGACCAAGTTTTGCATCCGATTATAGGTTTTTACACTCAGATTGACACACACACAACTATAATAATGCACTAAATTTCATAGGACTTAAAGGGTTTCTGTGCCCATACAATTACTCAACCCATACCCTCAAGGAGCATGCAATTTTAAATCCAGTTAAATATTTAGTAAGATCTTATGCCTCCTCAGGAAAAGGGCATCTTTCATACAGCTCTGTTTCATTTTCAGACTTGGCCCGGTTATATTTTCACTACCCTTGATTTGTTCTTCCAGATCCTGCCTCAGACACTACGCTGTAATTTGGACATGCTCCATGCTTTTCTTCAAAGCAAGACATATTAGAGAGGCCATTAAGATAATTGTGTCCTGTTGATAAGACAGATAGAGATTAAAGGATTCATTTTACTGCTTCAGTGGCGTGTTAGTTGTAAGAATAATCTCCTCAGTTGCCACCTCCAATTTACACTTCTGTTCACACTTAGTGGTCCAGGATCAGCAGTCACAACACATGACAGTATAAACTTCATAATGAGCAACAGGAAAATATAGGTCTCAGGTTGGCACTCGAACTCTGCGATGATTCATACAGGCACCGAACTGCATCATAATCTTTATATTTAGAGCAAGAGGGTGTCTGCCCTTTTTTTTCTCTCATGTGTAATACACACACACACACCATCCAGCATACAGTTTCTGATATACATTCATGTAGTCTTTGCTGTTGTAGGCTGTTAGGTTGCAAACATAATTTAATAAGCTCAGAACATGCCATTTTCTTCATGGGGTTTCTTTACCTGCAAGTGGGCTCATTTATGGGTAGGATAGTTGTGAATGAGGCTGTGCTTATTCCCCAAGTGCATTTCTCTCATTGAATTCTCAGTATGCTTTTCTCTGTTTGTGGAAGAGGTCTCCATTGTCAGAGTGTGGCTGGGAGTTAGAGACGATTATTGTTTTTAATGAGTCCCACTGTGGATTACGCTCTGTCATTGGATCAAGGTGTGCTGGAGTGATGTAGTGGCCTATATATACATACATATAATAAACATAGTGCATACATACATACATATATATATATATGTGCGTGTTAGTGGGTGGGTTTGTTTGTGTGGGAGAGACAGACATAGCCTGGTGTGTGTGGGTGTGTACGTTCTGTGTGTCTGAGAGCACATGAAAGCCAGACAGAGAAATATAAGTCTTCAGCTGCATCCACTAATTATGAAATTAAGTGCTGTAAAATTTAAACAGCGGTGTGAATTTGGCCCTTTGCATAAGACTAAGAACATTTGAACCTTTCAAATGCACAGTGTCTAAAAAAAAAGTCATCTCTTTAGATATTTTGAAGTACTTACTGCACTTCAATCGCCCAAACCTTTTAGGAGTTGACTTTTTAATGCATAAGCTCTTCAGTAAGTGGAAAGCAGTGGTAATATGCATGCAGAGCAAAAATAAAGAGAATATTTACATATGTGAGAAATATTAAAAGCAGTTCAGCCTCTGCTATACTGCCTTACAAAGCCATTACTACTTGTATATAATTGGTCAAAAGTGAGTCAGAACCTGAATCTGACTTTTTGGCACTGTTTGCCATGTATTAATGTATAATTCTTGTAAGAACAGTTTGCACAACCATCACAGACAGACAACTAGACAGCTAATGCTAGACCAGGGTAGACATAGCATCAAGTCTGAGGTAGCAAGGGAGAAAGCTGCGACTGGCTAAAGATGATTCATGCAAATTCATTTTTCCCCAGCTGTAATCTGTAATGGAAAAATATCAATTTTGAAGAACCAACATCTTGGTTGATCAGTTAATTATTCCACACAACTAAATGAGACAGTGGCTAAATTTAATTGTAATGGAAAAAAAGACAGCTGAACGGTAACTAGTGTTAGCTTGTAACTGCAGCTTTTAACTCCAGTGGTTTTTTGTTGTTGTTGTTGTTGTTGTTGTTATAGAGCAATAGAGCTGATAGACCATATTTTGTTTTTAGATAATGCATTTTCTTTTTGAATATTGTTAAGTCACTGTGTGGTATCTGCATTTTAGGTGTTTTGGGGGACGTCTGAGGCATTTATTTATTTAATTATTTATTTATTTATTTCTATCTGTTTTGCAGTTTGCCTTCCATACGAATTAAACTTACATAAATCCATTTATGATAGAGATAAAAGAACTGAGCTGAACTCTTGCTAATGTTTAGTTAGGTTATCAGAGAAGCTGCATATACCGTCCCAAATTTTTATTTTACTGGAACTTCACTTTCTCTGCCTCTGTACTTCATGCTTTCTGCCTTTGTAGAGCAGTATCCTATGGGTCACATCTGCCTTGCATGGTTCATATTCAGTCTAGGCAAGGCATCTTTATTTATATAGCGCATTTCATACCAAGGCAACTCAATGTGCTTTACACAAAAAAAAAGAACAGCATAAAACAGCATAAAACCAAAAGAAAACACAGAGTTAAAAGCAGGGGCAAAAAAGTAAAATAGAAGAAAATAGAGTTTTAAGTTCTTAAAAAGAGCTCAGCTGTAAGCACATGAAAAGAGAAATGTTTTTAACCTGGATTTAAAAGTGCTTACAGTTGGGGCTGATCTCAGTTCTGCTGGTGGTCTAACTCTTAGAGAATGACATAAACAACAGTAAAATACTGAGATGTTCTGCTTGGTCCTATTATGACGTCTGTGCAGTCCCTTCTGGGAGGGTGCTCTGGCTCCAAAGAGCTGGAGAGGTCATGGATGGGTTAACGTACTTTTCCTGTGCTATCCTGCTGAGGTGACTCACAAACCAGCCTTGAGTCCAGCGCCTTCAAGCAGAGTATAATTCAAAAGCATGCCTGAGAACTAGCCTACCAGTTTGACAAACTATACAACAGTCGCACATTATTTATGTCATGAAGTGCACTCTGGAAAGGTGTTCAATGTTTCTCAACTTATAAAAGATGAAAGAATCAATGTAGTTTAATTGAGGATTAGCATCTGTTTCTCCAAATGAAATTCTGTCAGCATAGTTAAAGTTTATTTTTAAGAGTGCAGGAAGGTTATTGCTGTGTTTCCTCTAAGTTAGAAGCAGCATAATTTGAATGATGAATTTATTGACTACTGAAGGAAGTCCTGCCAATGGTAAATTTGCAGAAATTGATTTTTGTTGCACATGTTCACTGTTGCTATCAGACCTGTTGTTAAAATTCACTTCAGCATCTCTCTTGTGTTTGCAGAGGTTTGGTTGTGTCCTGAATCCCAAATAACAACCGCTGAAAATCTCATAGTTTGCTAACTAGAGTGGCATCCCTTCTCATCCTGCAAGGTTATGTTTTGTTAGCAAGATAAAGGTACTTTCAGCAGGTTTGTTGAACGGATACCGAATCGACAAGAGAAATATCAATCTAATAAAACACGAGTTACGAAGAGCTTTTGGGCTTTAATAAAGGAGGATATATCATTCCAGCTCTTACCAAGGTGTTAGCATGATTCTAATAATGCATTCACAAATCTAGCAGGAACATGGAGATCAGAACAAGCACAGAGTCTAACATTTCTCAAAAGTGAGACTGCATTAAAATGAAAAAAAAAAAAAAACACTCAGGCATCACACCATATTTATAGTTTTGATGACTAAAGCCTTGTGTCTTTTTTGCAACAGGCTTTAAGGGATTCTGTCTCAGCTCTCCTAAACCGCCTTTATAGAAACAACTCTCTTTTACACCCAAATTACTGAGTGTTGCAGTATGTATTAATGGATTGAGATATGTGACAGGGTCGCTTATCTCCAATACGTACATGTAGGCATTGTCCTCTAAGGCTGTGCTGCTGGGGCTTTTCATTACGTCTGGACATCAGCAGTCAATGTCTAATATACCCAGACAAGTTAGATTTGATTCATAGGCTGCTGAGATCTATCTCTTTTGCCACAGGCCTCTGTCATACCATAGATATCAGGACTGAGTGGTGATATCAAATATCTTATAGTGGTTATAAATCATCTGAGAGGATTGAAATGTGCCGTGACATGAGGATAGATATTTTACCACAGTGAGGATTGTGAGCTTGGTATAAATCCAGGTGAGAACAGACATTCTGTAGCAATGGAGCGGTGGTTTGTTTTCATCCTATATGTTGTTTGGTGTGTGTTGTCTTATTATTTCCTGAGTTGCTAGGACTCTCTGCTGCTCTCAGGGGACCACTTATATCCATGTGGTTTATGCTGGGACCAAGCTTATTCTAGTTCATAGAAAATAATGTTCTACACAGCATTTAAAAGCATTTTAGTGAACTACAACAGGTGTAAATAGCTAACTACAACTGCAATACTTCAAATCCAAGTTAAATAAGTAAAGATTAATCAAGTCACATTGAGATACCACATCAATATATTTTAAAACCAACACAAGTAACACATTTCTTATATTATAATAGTGGAGACAAATGAGATAAATGAGAACTTATTTCTAAAATCTGAATGCTCTCTGAAACCAAACCATAATTAAAGTAAAAACATGTCCACCTATAAAAACTAATAGGGCTGCCAAACTAATATAATCCTGCTATGATGTCTCTTACAGCCTTAGTAAAGGTCACAGTGTGTTTTTCTTGTCTCCCAGGATGTCTGAGTCATCTTGACTGAACTGGTAAAGGGTCATTCTGAAGCATCCAGCATCTGCCTTCAGTTCAGACTTAATTAACAGTTAGGACTTGACGCCTTTCTCGAATTCGCTAAAGGTTTTGCTTCATCTGTTGAATGAAAAGTATTTAAGGAAAGTATTTATTTGATGAGATTGTATTGTACAGTGCATCTTATCTCTGTGCAAATGGCTGCACAAGATGGTTAAATGAGCATTTGGTGCGATACTTGCAAAGCCTGTTTTTCCAAATTAATAATCTCAACAGCTGCAGCATTCAGTATGAGTGTAATTGATCTAACATTAAGATTTTCTGCTGTCGTCTGTTGTTGAATGGAATATGTGTCTATTGATTCTTACTAATAAACAGCATACAGTGTTGTAAACAACCTCCTCTCAGCTGCACTGAACCAACATACAGCTGTCACAGCTTTGTTCTTAGGGGTTCAGTTTGACGTGAATTGTAGACTGATAAGCTATTCAAGTGCTGCTGTGGCTCAGACTGCTTGGGAAAATTGGATTTTTGAGTTTGCAGTTAATTTCAAAGTGGCAGCCTTCAAAAAAACCAACATAAAGCAGTATATATGTATATACATGTATTCCGGGCTTGGTAAGCTGTCACGGTTGGTATGATAACAGACAAAGTGCAATGTTTCTTTGCGACTCAACAGATGCTCGGAGGAGTGTGTTGGCTTTGAGTGGTTACTGAGATGAGGGAGTGGGAGCAAAGTGACAGCCTGTGCTTCTGCGCCTTTCCTGACAAATATCAGCGGCTCTTGAGAGAAAGGAAGTCAGAATTGTGTCAAACAGACGCGTTGAGGCAATCCATCTCGTTAGTTTCTTGTCCCGCTTTGGTTCAAGGTGAACCTAGAAGATATTCTGGGTCAAGGAGGAAGAGGGCCACCAGAGAGGCAAGGAAGGTTATGTTACATTTTTCAGGGGACAGCTGCTCTTCTTTTATACTGTAATGTAGATTTAAATTACATTTCAAGAGGCTTTTTACTCCTCGCACGCTTGTCAGATGTAAGAATATGACACGTTTACTCTACTGCGTTGGTGAAACAGTTTTCTCACATGCATATAGCAGGAAGTGCTCCTTGTACTTTCTCACCTTGCTATATACCTGAGCCTCACACCCTCGTGACACTGAGTGTGAAAACATCCTCGGGTATTAAAAGGAGCATTTAACAGCTCTGTTGTGCCTTTTCACAATCGTTTCAATCGGGTCAAGTTAAATGTTGTAAGTACAGGGATCAGTCTGAAGGTCACCTCTGTGCTGTAGGGCCGAGATTTATAATGAGGACAATAACACCGTAATGAGGATTCTGAAGGCTGCGAGTTCAGCACAAGAATTAATCTATACCATCTCAGCTGTGATTAAAGCAGTAATGCGTCTGCTTCGTCTTAGTGTGATGCTGATTAATACTCGAGACCATTTCTCAGTGCAGCAAGGAAACAAAATGACTGCTGGGGGAGGAACGGCAGAGGAGATCAGCTGAAAATCTAACGGGGGAGGTGTTTTCCTATTTTTGTGACTAATTGATATGACTTCTGTCATCTGTGAAGTGCATTAGTGACATTTGTCCACCAAATTTGGCCAAGATCCACTGAAATCTATTAGGTTTGCAGCACTCCACACCCATCTCCAGTGAAACAGGATGTTTGTAACATTAGTTTGGGAGGCAGCTTAGAATGGCTTATGACTGGGTGACCTGATGAACTGATCAGGTTTAACTACATTTCAGTTCACCTGAATATACAGGAGGTTGCACTTTATTTGGACAGTCTAATGCTGATAATCAGTGTTGATAATCACCTTCCATTGATTGATTTATCATATGTCAGAACTGTTAAAGGTGATGTGCATATGATACAGGCACGTTTATTTATAGAGCACCATTCAGACACAAGGCAATTCAAAGCACTTTACAGAGGCGCTTTGAAAATTAAAATAGAAAAATTATGTTATGTTTAATGTTGAAATAGAACATTAAAACCAATAAAGACAAATTTGAATTAAATAAAGATATTTGAATAAGTCATTTTCAAAGGTGAATCAATGCATTGCCACACATATGTAGGGTAGGAATGGGAAGGATTTGGTTAAGATTAAAATAGTGCCAGTTAGTGTCAGAACAGAGGTTTAAAGATCTGTGGATTCTCCTTATTTTCCCCAGTAATGAGAAATGGTCTGCATGCAGTTTCATGATAGTGGGATACCCAAATGGCTCGTTATCTAAGGTGCTCCAAGTAGTTACGTTTGGAGCTATAAAACTACCAAACCGGCACAAGAATGACAACAAGAATGTTATTTCACCTGCGTTTGCATATCAGTTGGCGTCATATCTGCAGGAAAAGTGGAGCCCAAACACTGTAGTGCTATGATGACCTGCACTTTAAATGAGGTTCAACTGGCACTCATAAGAGTACCGCCTTTTACTTCATCTGGAGGACTGCAGATTTCCCTCCAGGCCAGGTTCTGTTGGTTCACTTTGTGCTCCTTAACACATGAGAAAGAGGATGTTTAGCTGCTTGACTCGCTCTGGTTCTGCACTTCAGCACCCAATCACACCTCAGAGGAGGGGAGAAAATCAAACGTCTGAATCATTCAGCGCAGGTCAGAGAAAAGGTCAAGCCAGCCTATTTCTGGGTCCTCCGTTGCCGCAGTGACTCTGCCATCTTTAATTCATGGCCGTTGTCTGGGCTGTCGCCCGGAGCTGGCAGCTGAGTGACTGAGAGTGACCCGCCTGCCTAGGAATTCTGAGAGAAATTCTCTGGAAAGTCGGTGAGAAATGTGTTTGGTTACTCTCCTGTGGATGTCAGGTGGTTTCACGTCAGGTTCCCTCTTCAATCAAAGTGACCTCAAAGCCCCCGACTTCCTGCTTCTAGCTCCGGCTAATTATTCATGTTGTTCAGTAACTGTAGATTTATTCTCTGATGCATTACTTTTACTGCGGAGGAAAAGTTTAGCAATGTAAGAAGTACAAGAAAAGATTATTTGATTGTAGTACTGTTATAATTTAATTATATATGTATACATGCATACTGTATATGCAGTATGATTCACCCCAGTTTCCTCATGAAATATAGGTGCACAAAATGCCATCGTCTTGTCTGAACATCTATTATAACATTGGTCTGCCATGTTAAGAAGTGCATGGGAAATGTCTGAAAATGTTGAGGATAATGATAAACTAACCATAGCTGCTGACACGTGACGTGCAGCTTTTGACAAGAACAGACCTTTTGGAGCAGAGAAAAGCTTGGAGCCATCTTTAATTTTAGCAGGAGAGCGCCGTAATGACACAAGCTGTTTGAGTCTGCGGACATGGTGTCAAGCTGATGCTAATTTGCTTGCAGGTGATGTTACTCTCTGCTGTCCCTGCTCCAGCCACGCTCCCTTTTCATTTCACTTGCACTTTTATTGCCGTTGTCACCGGCTGCACTGTTCTAAAATGGCTTTTTTGGCTGATGGTGCAGGTGTGTGTGTGAGAGAGTTAAAATGAGTCAGGTGTCCTTGGACGCAGTTTATAATTATAATAAAAGATATGTTGGTGGCCCCAGAGAGTGAATGAAATATGTCCTAAACTGCAGCAGGCTCTGGGAGTGGCTGTCCTCGCTGCCAGACTCCCAGCATCCTCCTTGGCCCCTCAGACATCACAGATGGTATCCTGGCACCGGCCAACCACCTGTGAGGGAAAACGAACGATCAAGTCCCTGACTTCTTGTTCAGCCTTGGGTTTAGCCTCATCAGGACATATTTAATGTTCCAGGCAAGGTCAGCCAATCACGGCCAAATGTTTGAGACGGTCCCAAGCACTTCCTCCAGACCTAAATCTGCTCTGAGATGTGTAATGGATGACTTGATAATGTACAGGTGGAGATTATCTGAGAGATTAATATGATTACATTATTTTCTGATGAGAAACTCTGTCAGTATGTAATTGCTTTTCCTTAAATGACCTTAAACGAGCGTTTCGCTTAAAAAACGCTCCTCTCTGATTTCACGCCCCCGAGGGGAGACACCCATGCTGTTATGTCCCTGACATGCCGTGTAGCTGAGGTGACTTGTTTATGGGTGTGTGTGTGTGTGTGTCTATGTGTATGAGCTGCTCCTTGCTTACTTATGCACTTGCTGTCCTCAAAAGTAGTTAGTTTTAATAGGGCATGGATGGGTTGGTGCATCATGGTGTGTGTCTGCTACATAGCTGTGGATTGGGGCCACAGAGAGCTTTAGGCCCCAGGTAACCGAACCAGGTTCATTTTTCTGCATGCTAACATAAGCTTCTGTAAGAGCTTGTATGCTAAACCTGCACAGCGGGCTGCACATAATTAGCAAAAACAGACTAATGAGACTAAATTCTCTTAAGATTGTCGGACAGGTTTACAAGAGCAGTCCCCTGCAGTATTATTGCTACTCCACAGTCTCACGAGAACACTAACTACCACTATGTCATGTTAGAAACTGAAGGGGCACACTGCATTCAATGACCTTCTGGATTTTCCCTGCACACTGTATTTGTAAATTAGGTCACAGTTCCTATTTTGGGAGGGAAAGCTAGCGCACATTCACAGCACCTGTAGTTAGCTCACACCTAGTGCTGCCGCTAATGATTATTATCACACACATTATCTTCTATGATTGCAAACTGAATATCTTTGGGCTTTGGACTGTAAGACAAAACGTTATAATGTGCATGTTTTTTTTACTATTTGCAAGACATTTGATACACCACAGATTAATCAATTAACCAAGAAAATAAATGGTAGATTAATCAATAAAGAAAGTAATTGTTACTACATCTACAATTGTCACATTTGTTGTCAATCAAGTTTCTGCAGATCAACTAATCAGCTTTTTGATTTAGCATACTCACATCAAATCAAGTCAATTTTCCAGAGGGATGACTGATTATTTTCTTAATGTACAATTGAGTGTGAGTCTAAGTCAGTTTATACAAAGGAAAATAAAACATTTCATTTATTTAGAACAAATATCAACTAAAAAGCACATTCGAATCATCTCTGTAGATTGTCTGCAGTACATCCCACTGAGACTGTACTCAACTTGACCAGCAGTCACTCTCCCATTGATGAGCTAATTTAATTGATCTGCAGTGAGGTTGACATAGCAACGGAGCATCATCACTCATAGCAAGTGTGACACGTTTTTGAAAAGGTCATTGTTTGTGAAATTAGAATTACAAGAGACATTACAAGAGACAATGTGGCTATTCTTTGTTACGGTGCTTTATTAAGATGTAGCCTGGGCACTTTTCTTTTTCACCAGCTTTCTTCCTCAGCCACAACGAGTCTTGCATCCTTTTTTTTTTTCCGCCTGAGGTAATCAGCAGCATCCACTGTGATTGCATTTTAATTAAAAGGCGCCATTTTAATCATCTCTGGCGTGATGTCGGAGAAAGGGGATGTGGCGTTATCAATCCTATGTTCCTGTCTATCACACACATGCACACACACACACACACACACACACACACAATGTCTGACTAACTATGCTTGGCTGGATGCTTCATTAAATGGAAGGTCGTAATTAATATTGAGAGCTGACAAGGCCTCCCAGAGAACTCAATGAATTAAGCAGGGATGTGATGAAGAGAAAAGTTGAATGGACTGACAGTAATTGCAGAGTGATGAGATGCATGGTCAAGAGGGACTGTGTGGTTCTTCCAACTCTGAGTGACTACTCTATATAAGTTTGGTCTTATATTTTTATCATCATCCTTGAGCTAAATCTAAAATTGTTGCTAAAATAAGCATGAATTTAACATCAAATAGGCTTACTAAAATTAGAAAATTAGGGCTGCAACTAACAATTATTCTTATCATCATTAATCTGCTGATTAGTCTCTCAAATAACTAACCGATTGTCAAATCTATAAAATGTCAATTCAAATTTTTCAGTCAGAATTTCCAAAAGAAGAAGGCAACGTCTTTAAATAGCTTGTTTTGTCTTTTGTCTGACCCAAACCCTAACCCAAATATATTCAGTTTAATCCCAGATATGATAATTTGCTTTTCTTGGTCATAGGTGTACAAACATTCACAATGTAGAAGCCTGAACATGTTTTTGTCATCTTTGTAAGAAAACTAATCAATCACTTGTCAAAATAGTTGCGATTAATCAATTAAAAGCCAATTTTTTTTCCATTTTTATTTACAATGAATTCTTCATTGCAAAGTCAAAAAGGCCAATCAGAAGACGGGATCACCCAATCATGTTTTTTTCTCCTTATACACATCTAAGTTCCTTCATTCTGAGTATCCGCCAATAATGAGTGACTTATTTTTTTAATATTGATGCATACTGTGCAATGAGTTTCCATCAAACCTGTATTAATTCTGTAAAAAATAAAACTGATGTATCATCACCTTATAAAGTTGATATGCCAAGTGTTAGCAAGCTTTTACCTAAATACAGTACACATTCAGCATATATGGAGCAACATTAACATTAGTATGGAGTTGTGTTTGTGTCCAGCTAATAAATGTGAGTCCAGTATTCACCATCAGTTCTGTTTTTAGGTGTTTGGCTGCTAAATGCTCCGATATTTCCAATAGCTAATTGCTAACTTTGCCTGCTCTTTGGTTCTGAGCAGAGAGTATCTGGTTTGTTTATCAGAGTGTCTTCTCTGTAAACAGCTGATTTCTTGCACTGATGAGAACGGTGAGAGCTGCACACTGTAAAACCAAAACACTGAAAGATGCTAAAAGGCTCCACAGAGCTGAAGGGGAACTTGAGCTGAATCATAATTATCTGCGGGTTTGTCACTGTGAGTGACGCCTGTTATGTTCAACACAGAGTAACTTTAAGATTTAGTAAAGCAGTTGAAGTGTGTTTTTTTTTTAGTGTCCTAGAGTATTTTCCATGATATCTGTACTGAGGAGTGTCAGCGTGGATCTGCTGTGGAAGGAAGCTGAAGGAGAAGATTTAGAAACAAAATTCTGAGTTTTACAGTGGTTGTGGTTACTTTGCAAGAAAAAGACAAAAAATGTAATGGTGGTTAAGTAGGGGGCCCTTTAGCCCATAATCTGTCCATTAAAATGACGGGGTATACAACAAGGTGCTATAAAAGCCATTTGTGGTCTTGGTTTTTGAGCAGTAAGTCGTTTCGCTTCAGTTCAGGACATTCTGCCTTGATATTGTTCTAGAGAGCTGAGCGACCTTCCGGCTTTGTGATGATGCCTCATTCTACATCATTAGATAGCCGTTTTGGTGACATATTGACGTCATTACCTCCAAACGGTGTCATTTCTTGAAACCCTCTCCTAAACAAATGGCTGCATATTGTGTTTGTGTAATCAAGATCCAATGCAGGTTAGCTTTTAATGATTGCAACAGAATAATGATGCAAATGTTGCACTTAAAAAGTAGAAAGTTGAACAAACTTTGAACAAGTGATACCTGAAAAGTTCCTGTCTCATTCACACGTCTTGCACCTATCTCTTCTCATTATTAAAGAAGTCTGGCAGGAGCCTCCTCCTCCTCAGCCTGTTCTTTATTCACGGTCACGAGCTGCTCATTGCTGTCTGTCAAGGCCACCGGGCCAAGAGGGTACATCCAATTCCGTCACTCCTTCGGATGAGGGAAATAACAAAGATAAAAGACTTGTAGAAAGAGGTTTGAGGCACGGCCTAGTTATTTACAGACTGTCTCTTATTGAGCAAACCCAAATGCTATGTTCTAAGTGGCTTATTTCTTGGCTGAAGGTCTATATTATTGCGTGGGCTTGTTTTGACCCTGAATGTGCCATTACATTCAAACCACAAGACAAAAGGAGTTTTTACCAAACAGACTATTTTTTTCCTCATCTCCATCTTTTCCTGGAAATGTGTAAATGTGGAGGATAACCTGCGCAGATCGACGAGCAGAACAATCAGTCCTCCACTCGCTGCAACTCCCACGTGTGAAATATGAACACAGGGAACAGCTACCCATAATGCTCCTGCCATCTGTTCATTTATTAGTCTGGAACACCCAGCCCTAGTCCAAGCGTTAGAGTTCATTAATATTCATACAACATTCATTTATGGAAACGTTGCCCATGGAGTTGGGCTATTAGTGTCAGAGACAGGATAGGAGAAGTCACACTAATTGATGATTGATGGCTCTGCCATTAGCAGCAAGGCTCACAGCCAGAGTTAATGCAGTACTAAGCTGCACTTTTTAAGGGCGGTGACATATTTAGAAATTGCGACTTTGGGCTAATTTTATACTGCAGTTGAGTACATTTTCTGTACATTCAGTGGCATATACTTATGGGCTCCATTTATATCAAGTAAGGGCATTTGCTATGCTTTTATTACTGCCATTGTATCCTGTGTGTTGAAGTGTAGCTGCCGAACAGTTTCCATCTACTCCCATCGTAACTTGATTCAAATGATCAACTTAAGGCTGCGGCTAAGTTTCAATATTGATTAAAAAAGTAGTTTAATATTTTGGGGAAGTACATGCATTTGTTTTCTTGCCAAGAGTTAGATAAGTGAATCAATCCTACTCTGCCTTTCTCTCTGTTAAAAATGAAACTACAGCCAGCAGCCAGTCATCTTAGTTTAACACAGAGATGGGTAAAGAGGTTGCCTGGCACAGACCTACAAACTGTCAATTTTACTCTTAAGCTTTTGTATGGAGAAAACAAAGATGTTCAAATATAGAGGTGAATACTAATAGCCAGAGACATGGGTTTTGTTTCCTTTAGACAGAGCCTGGCTAGCCAACAACAGCGAGCAGCTTGTTGGGTAACTGCAGCTTCATGTTTACAACACAGAGTTGTATCAATCATCTCATGTCACTGCCGGCAGGAGCGCAGCATTCTTTCCCAAATGTCAGACTATTTCTTTAATCTGTCAGTTATCTTATTTGACTAATGTATTGTTTAGACCATAAAATGCCCAGAAATGGTGAAAAAATGCCCACGTCCCATACCCGAAGGTAACACAATCAGTAATCTTGTTTTGCTCAACAAAACCCACAGGCACTGGATCTACAGTGATGTAAGGCAAAGAAAAGCAGCAAATTCTCACATTTGTGAGCCTGGACGATAAATACGATACACGATTGATACACGACTTGTTGTTGACTAATTTTCTGTTGAACTGATTTACTGATTTCTGCACCAGATCAAATAATCAAAAACTGATATATCAGCGGGACAGTCAGTGTACTTAAGTCCTCAAGTTTTCTTTTTTTTTTTTTTTGTAATTCATAATTCATTCTGTGACTGTTGCTTTGTGTGAGGAGGTGTTTGTTAATTTTTCTTTTCTATTTTAGGTTGTCTGTTTGAAGATGAGCTCTGTACACCGTATGAGTTCTGCGTCAATGGTAAGTCAGACAGAGTCATGTACGCCCACCACACCTCATTATATAGTACACCAGCTCTGTGGTATCAACCCAACACAGCTCTGAAGCCGCCCTGGCTATTTTTAATGATTCAGGGATTTATAGATAGATAGATGGTGACTTAAGAGCTTGTTGTATCATCTTAGTTTAGACATATGAGTCATATTTAAGCAAAGCATTAAAACATATGCAACATTGAAACACAGCTCAGCACAAACAATAATTGTCTCATTTTATTCATCTAACCAACTACAAGGCTTTTGATCAGTACCAACACGATGTTTCCCCTTTTTATACCAAGGTTTTCCTCAAACCGCGAATGGTCACAACCTAATCTAGAAACCATCTTGTCACAGAAGATGGATGTGTCTGTGTCAGCGGTTGCCATGGCAACCTGTCACCTGATGAATGGAGGGGACATGTTGAGGCTTTTCACGGTGTGGCATTCAGCCGAATCACACTGCGCTCTTTTAATTTTGAAGAGGACTGATAGCGTGTCGATATTGAGGATCATTTTCACGACAGAGCCGTCGTCAAAGGTTAATGTATTCACACACACAGAAGAGCAGCCGTCCAGGATACAGTATTGTCCTTACATGCGTACAGGGGATCTACATCTACCCCAGTGCATGTTTGTTTTTTTTTCCTCATGGGGATAATGATTAAATGCCTGCACTCTGGGGTTGTTTGTTTTGTTTGACTGAGTTTTGCTCACTTAATTTACTTTCTGCAGATTCATCTTTAAAATCAATTTCATAAACAAGATGAAGCCCACAAAGGGAGCACTTGCTCGTTGGCAGACAATAGAGCCCCATGCAAAACATGATGTGACCTATAGGAGACAGCACAGACTAACACAAGGGACAAGCACTGAAAAACACAGGACAGGTACCACTTTGAATATTAATACGTTAATAAAAAGTAGAGAATGACCTGAGGTAACAACTAGCTTTTTTGTCTGTGTGTCTGGTCCCTGGCTATGTGGATAATTAGTATAAAATACATATTTGACTTGTCCTACTCTAAATTCTCACAACTATTTCCAGTTTTTTTCCCCATTTTTATGTTTTAATTTGCATACAGTGGTCAAGCCAATTAATCAGGGCCACAGCTAACGATTGTTTTCATTATTGGTTAATCTGTGTGATTTTTCTTGAGTCACGGATGAATTCTTTTTTCTATAAGATGCTATAAATAGTTTTTTCCAACCAATAATCAAACCCCAATGATATTCAATTTACAATATGATGCCAACTAATCAACAAATTAATTAATCAACAAACTCAGCTGTTGTACAGAGATGACAGTTACATCTAATTAAGAACTCAAAAATAAAAATGAAATACTCAAAAATGAATAAATATCAATCTGTGCTTATAAGAACGGTTTGATATTTTGGGAAATATGCTTATTCACTTTCTTGCTGAGAGTTAGATGAGAAAAGTGATGGCACTCTCATATCTGGATGGTAAATATGAAGCTACTGCCAGCAGTCATTTAGCTTAGCTTAACATAAAGACTGGAAACAAGGGGAAACAGCTAGCCTGGCTCTATCCAAAGGTAACAAAATCCATACTACATAACTCCCTGGAAAACCACATCTTGTTATTTTGTTTGGATTAAACAAACGTGATGTTCCATGTTAATTAATAAGCTTTAAAGGTGCCAGTAGGCAGAGTTTAATTGCCCTTGGACAGAGCCAGGCTGGCTGTTTCTCCTTAAAAAGCCGCAGCTCCATATTTTATGAACACACACAAGAGTCATATCAATGTTCTCATCTAAGTCTTTGCAAGAAAGCAAATAAAGAGTATTTCCAAAATGTCAAATGATTGCTTTTAGATGGGTTTGGGGGGAATATCTAATACTGAGGGGTAGTCAGTATTCTTTGGATTTGCATGTTAGAGAAGCAAATTGGGAGTTCTCCACCCTTACTTTCACATTAACCTAGTTTTAGAGAAAACAAGGAAAGAGAAGGCAGCACAGAAGACAAATATAAAAAACTGACTTTAATTACACAGACTGCACTGGTACAGAGGGGAGACATGTGCAGCCTAATAGAAAGAAACTGCTGACACCTCGACAGAAAAACACCCAGAGGGAGAAAAGAGGATTGTGGTGGAGGGTTCATATTACATTACATTAGACTATCATGCAAAGATGTGACGTGTATGGTCACTTGTTTTGAGATTTAATGTGTCTCCTCTCCCATATCTTTTCATTATCACTTTTATTTTTTTGCCACGCTTTTGCCCAAGGAACAGCATGCATATTATCCCCCTTAAAATGAAATGTAATTATAGGCGCTATGCTCACTAAAGGCAAATAGATACAGGCGAAAAAGACTAATGTTGGATTAATGTTGCACCTAATATGCAAGTAATGAGACATTATTTAGTTGCTTCATAACCCTCTACACGTACTCAGTCTCCACTCTGTCACTCTCCATTGGACTCCTGATGAGCAGCAGCCACCACACAGACAGGGGATGAGTGGGAGTAACTAGGTCTGCCACTTCAACCCTTCCCGTGGTCCCTGAAGGTGTAACCTGGTTTATTCTGGGCTGGGCCAACTGTGCTCTTCTTCACCCATGCTGTTGCCATGCAAAGTGGCTGAGGGGCTGGGAGGCTTGTGAGGGGGAGCTGCTCTCTGCGTGGTGTCAATCATCACCAGTTTATACACGGATACCGTGGATATAAGACGTATTAACTTACCTTTACCTAGCTTTTTGACACTGATCAACACAAAAGACCCTTTGATGTCAAAGTAAAAACACATCTCTACAAAGTTATCTTAATTGATTACATATACAAAATATAAATATATTTTTATATTAGAAGTCACTCCTTAATAGTACACACTCACATAAATCTTAACACTGCTGCCAATGAGCCGTTCGCGAAATCTTGAAGCTACTGCTGCTAGCTCTCGAACTACAGTACTATATATAAAATGTTTGTGAAATGTTGTAAGATAATGCTTGGATGAACATATACTTTGACAAGCAACACCATGGCAAAACCAAGGTTCTAGCATTACCCTAAAGTCTAATATACTAGCATCTTGGGTTGATGTCCCAGTCCTGAACAAAGATTCTTCTAACGCAACCCATAAAATAACATAGTTAGCTAATGATGTCATACCGAGGGACCTCCCTCTGTGCCACCGTGTCACTGTCACAGGCGGCTCGTTTTTCTACCTTCTGTGCTTCTGATTCACACGAGTATAGAAACAATGCTCTTGTCATTGGAAATGACACTTGGTTAGTATTGTAGGTAGTAATCTAGTTAGCTGGAAATGGTAGTGATTGCAGCATACTGTATGTTAGAGCAAACAACAAAGACACTGATTAAACTCTCGCAGAGTATTGCGCAAACTACGGCCCCTTTCAAATCACTTTGGCACGTGAAGAAATCCAAAGCTTGACAGGGTTGCTTGGAAGGTATGATTGGGTAATCGCTTTTTCAGGGGAAGGCTTTTGCCAAATGGTCAACTGATTGCATCAAATACATCCCTATCTATGAAGTCAAGTCAGTATTATGGAATAACCTACATGGTGAAGACAAAAAAAACAAACACTCCAAGCAACAAAGGTGATTGGAAAGAAGAAGTCAAAAGTCACTGACCAGCCCTTCATGTACAGTTAAATCAATCACTAAGAAATGAAATCTGCCTAAAGACAGTCTTCCACAAAAACTGTGACTATCCTTGAGGAAGCCCAGTTAGGGAGGCTACAAGAGACCAATGATGACTGAAAGAGTTACCAGCTTCAGAGGCTGAGTATTGTGTGCATACAATAACAGTCGCCTGGGTTTATCTACTCCGATTCAGTGTTGTAAGACAATAGAAAATGAAAACTTCCAAGGGGTGAAAACTTTTTAGAGGGTAAAAGCAGCATCACATGGGAATCATTCCTCCAGCAGGTTGCACTTCTACCCTAGATGTCATCATGTCATTGATTAAGTAGGTCAGTTACTATTCTCCATGTATCATTTGATCATATGCTGTCATGGCTCATTTTGGAACCAACCTCTTCAATACTTACTCAATACTGGGAATACTTTCCCAGAGGTTGCTCTGAAAGGACATGTGATTAACCTGAACTGGAAAGGCATTTTAATTTGATGCAACTCTCTAGAGTCTGTGGCTTTCTGGTATGATAAACTAAGCTAAAGTACAGCGGATAAGTGCTACATGCCTCCCCGAGGGCACCGGTTGGCTCCTATTAAACACTTAACCAATGGTGTTTTATTGATTGGTGGTTATCTTGCTTCCACTTGGACCACTACTGTCTGAAACATCCGCACTGTATTTTAGATTTGAACGATTTAGTTGATGCTTCTATTGATCGCAGCTTGCAACGAGTGCAACTGCAGCATAAACACACTAAGTAACCACTATAAAATCTATAGTCCTTAACAATCTGCATAGGCCAGAGAAAGAGCACCAACGCTGTAGGTGCAAATCTAGGAATAATCAAACATGAAGTACTAAGTTAAGAAACACAAGTTTTTTGGGGGGAAATATGTGAAGATATAATGGGAAAAGTCAACAGATATGTTAATGAAAATACAAATGTAATAATAGAGCTAATTTATATTCTACAGCCAAATTCAAAAAGCAGTATGTTTGATGTAGCTCTGAGTCTGGTTTATCTTTATTAATTTCTGTATTTACATGGAGATTGCAGTGCATGCACGAATGTAATTATCATTTCAAAGCCACAATTGTCACATAAAACAGCCCTGAATAATCTGTAAACTCTTCATTAAGCATATCCTGATCACTTTAGCTTTTGTTTGTGTTTGTTTCTTTATTAGCAGGCTACATCTGGCCGGTCTCGGTGCATTGATTTAGGCCCATTCATTTTCATGAATTGAGTTTCACAGCTAATACACCTGTTCCAATACATCTTAATTTGTCACCTGGGTCTGTCCTCCCCCTCCCCTCCTTCCGTCGTACAGTCTTTCAGAAATGCTTTGCTGACTGTCAGCTTTGGTGTTTGCTGCTGTTATCCCACAGCGTTAGCTTTCACAGTTTAAATAGCTTTAGCGACAGCCGGGTGTCGCTCCGTCTGTCACACTGGGAAGAGAGACAGCGTCTGGGTTTAGAGTGCTTTACCTTTTCTGGTTGAAAATCTTCCTCTTTATTTCTGTCAACATGCTTCTTATCAGGACATAGCAGCTCTCAAGTGAGAGTGACACTGATTTGTAGACTTGTACATCTAAGAATTGACTGACTGACACTGTGGCCTTTTTTTATGCATTATGGATTACATTGATCAAGGTTCATTTGCATTACAGCTGCCTTTTGTTCATCACAATGACACTGTGAGTCGTGTCTTGTAAGGAGGCACAAATTGATCTATTGTCTGCTTAATATTTCCTTACACCTGACGGATGATTATTAGAAAATCACTGCTCTGCTTGATAGACTTTGCTTCATTTCCAAATAGCCTTGAAGGTGTTAGACCTACATAGATGCACTAATGCTGCCTGTTCTCTCCTGACATATTTTAGGAAAGACTCTCAGATATTTGACTGCGTTGCATTTCTCTGTTACTTTCAGATTTGTCCAAGCCTCTGTGCTCCCAACACGTGCTGCGCTCCTCCAAGCCTGAAATTAAACTTTTGTTTTTAGCTGTCACAAACGGGGGAAAAAATACTGTTTCATGCAAACTGTCAACTACAATGAACCATTGTTGCTTTGTTTTGATAATCTCAGTTGTGAATACACAGCATAAATTGACAGAATAGTGCTTTGTGCTTCATCATGCATGTAGTTCTGAATGGTTCAGCATCACTTTGAAAAATCAGTCGACTGTTATGTTCTTCAAACAAGGATTTCTTTGTTGTGAAATACCCCTGACTTCTATTTTTAATGCATTAAGTCCCTGTGTGTCTGTGTGTCTGGTTGCTATCGGGAATGTCCCTGACAACGGAGAAGGAAGTAACTTGTTTAATAGTGGCAATTGCCGTGGAAACCGGTGAGGGATGCAGCACATCAAACATTTAGCAGTTTCCCGCCGCTCGTTATGTCACCAGCCTCCCTTCATTTCTTACATAATATGTGTTGTTAGCTTCTATCTGGAAAAAATAAATGATACCAGAAGGTCCTTCTGGAAAATGAAACCTTATTTCGTCATCATATTAATCATGTTATCTGTGTAATATTAGAAAAGATGAGTTGTTGGCGGAGAATAAGCAGACAGTTGTTGTCTTGGCGATTCAAACACGTGTGTCTGTAGGTGGGAAGATTTCCTCTGTGCTGCTTGAGATCTCAAAATAACTTCAGCGTTTGATTGTGTTGTCGATGTTAATTCACCTTCTCCCATGGGCTTTTTCCTGTACAGAGCTGTCATTTAACACGTCACAGGCAAAAGGGGAGGGAGTCAGGAAAACACCCACTTCCAGTTTGGAATAAGAAATTCAATTTCGAGCCCCATCTGACAGCACATTATTATCTTTGTAATTATCAGTCGCTGAATTTTACACCCGACATGGCACTGTAATTACATTTTATTTCTTGTTGAAAAATGATTCTTGATTAAATTAAAAAAAGTGAATATTTTCTTATTCACACGTGAAACAAAGGTGAGGTCTGACATGCTCTCAAAGAGTTTGTGAGATATTAATGATCATAAATACTTGCACACGTCTATTTTTATAATCCCTGTATAGAAACAGCATTGGAGGAGAAAACTGAAAATTGCAGGATGTAATGGACGCTAGTGTTTGTGCACCCCGCATTGTCCGATGTGTCAATGAGCATCGGTCGCACCAAGATGTTTGCTGTCATTGTCCAACATCTTGGGGCAAATTAATGGGATGCTGTGGTGCATGACAAAGTGTTGATTCACACCATTAGATCCCATCTTATCACAGTGGCATTCTCACACATACTCTCACACAGTAGTATGCATGACTGCACACACACACACACACACACACACACACACACACACACACACAGAGGAAATAGCTCTGATCAAATCTGCAGGATTCATCCCCCAGAGATCATCGGTGAGGTGGACTTTCATTTTTGCGAGTTTAGCCAACAAGATGCATGGATTTATCTCTCCAGCTGAGAGAAGGTGTCATTTATATTCCAGGCGTTGCATCTACACACTGCTTTCTGACCCCCTGAGCCTCACCATCCTTCAGAGGTCTAGACCAACCATTGAATTATAGGACTGATAGGGACTCTGTACCGTGGGTTGCCTAGCAACCCGTATTGAGTGAGGCGGGAGGCTTGCTGATAGGGAGATTACCAGGGCCCCTGATAAAGTCCTTCCTGCCATGAACGGCTGCTTATCGTGGTGCTGTCAGAGGAAAAATGTCAGCTATTAGCTCCCTCAAAACAGGAAGTTAGAGGTACAGAGACATTGCGGGTGCCACACACAATTCCAGCGTTTTATCTGGGTGGGTAGACCTCATCTTTAATCACCAGGACCACGAGCATGTGCTGGAAAATTTGTTTGTTTTTGTTGTATATTTCTCACTTTGAGCTATCAAAAACACATCCCTCGTGAACCTGCTTTCATCGTTTTGCTCTTTTCTTTTCCTGTAGACGGAGTGTTTGGAAGGTGCCAGGAGTTGGCCGGTGCAGACCTGTACACATACGATATTTCTTCCTCTGCTCTGCAACGCCTCAGGATCCTCCTACAGAAACTGGCTCACAGAGGTACACACAGCCTGGTTGCCCGTCCGTCTCTGTCCGAGTGTCTTTCTTTTTTCTGTTCGGCAGCCTTTATCAGTCATGTACAGGGCTTACAGCAAATGGTTGTCCGCTGCCATCGCATGAAGCAAGCCAAATAAGTCAAGCTGTCTCCCTGGCTGGCATAGCACAACACCACTGAGCTAGAACAGGTCATTTGACTCATATTGGGCCATTGTTTTGCCATCATCGCCTAACTCCTGCAGCCAATCTAATTGGCTTGTATGCTGGTAGGACATTTAGAGCTAATTTTGTGGCTGAGTAACTGTGAGGTGTGCAAGCTAAACACATCAGACAGTCTCTCCTACTCAATCAATGGCAGCAGCTAATGCGCTTGTTATAATGGGTTACACCTTTAGGGGAGATGGCACATCTACAAAAATCATGTCTTTATGGCAGAAGTAACTATGTCGCTCATTATGAATGAAGTGAAAGTAGGAAGGGAAGAATTAGTGGTTGTAGCTTCCCAACCTGGAGCCACGTTGAGTTTCTCATCAACTCATCTCACCAATTAAATCAGGTTTCGTACTGGCTGTGGTGAGTTGAGCCTCCTCATGCTGATGGTTGCTACAGCGTGAACCGCAGATAGAAGTGACGGGAGCCTCCAAGCAGTGGGCTGTTATCGACTCATTTGCTGTAACAGCTAAACAAATGGTTCTGGCTTGGCTTTTGTCTCCTCAAGAAACTTCAGCAAAGGTATCTTCTCCCCATCAGCAATTCAGTAAGAAATCATCTAGACTGTCATGTATGTTGGAATATGTGACCCAAATGCTTTATTTCATCGGCCTGTAATTTCTTAATAACTTCCTAGGAATTTTCCAAGAAAGAAATATACAATTTGGTACTAATGATGGGTGAAATTGTGCAGACACAGTGTTCAGTTTTCTAATTTATTACATTACAATTGTGTAATCTAGAAAGTATGTGCACATCAGGTCAGCTGAGCATGCAGAGTAACAACTCAACATATATTAAGATCCTCCAATAAAAAAAAAAAAAAAAAAAATACATGAATATTTTCTTGGGATTTCAGGAAGTAGTCAGCAATGTAAAGTCTTGTAAACTCAATTAACTAAATCCTAGACAAGTCTATATTTCCCTTAGCATTAGTAACAGCTCTTCCAGGGAATCATCCTAGGAAACTATTAGGAAATTTGTAGGGAATTAGAGACTGGCAAAAATAGTATTACCACGCTAATACATAAAATGTCCTTGTGAGGAAGGTATTTTTTTTTCCAACCTTTTTTCTCCACACATTTAGCAGCTGTAACTGCAGTTGTGATCCACCAGGGGGCAGTAGACACCTTTAACACACACCGTGACCACAAACCTCAGCCCTCCAAACCTAATTGGCTTTGCAGGCCACTCCGAGCTTAATATCTTTTAACAGGCGTGAACCAGTGTTGAAAATCATTAAGAGTAAGCAGTCGGCCAGAGGAAATCAAAAAAAAAAAAATGGAAAAAAATTTCAGTGATGAATATTAAGCCAGGCGAGACCAGACATTTATTCTAATTACTGCTTAGAAATAAACAAGTGAGAGTGAGGAGGATGAGAAGAGATTCAGTGTGTAATTTTTTCCTGCTCTGTTTTAAGAGGTGTTAAATCCTTTAGATGCTTTTCATCATGAGACTTGTTCTCTGACCTTGTGTTTTTAGACACCCGTTTACAGATGCCGCAGACATGACATCATCACTTTGAATCATTTTCCCCTTCTCTGTCTTGTAGAATCGCATCCACAGACACAGAGCATTATCTACGCATGATTCCACAATGCGCTGCTACTGCTCGGTGGCACGTTATTCTTATCAGCGCAACAGCAATTGAAGTGTCATCTTTGAGACATGTGGGACCCTCTTTTTTTGAGGCCAGACAGGGTTATAGAGACCATTGTACTGTAACCTAAATTGAAGAGATGAAGGGGAGGAAAAAACGGGGAGGAACATCAATGGAATCGATTTACAATCCTCTTTATCTTGCATCAGAGATGCAGGTAGAAGTCACACAATCTCTGCCTACTGCACAACACCAATGTCATTCAGATCAATAGAAACTGACCCTTGTACAAAAGGGCTTGGGTTGTCTGGACGTGTCCGCTTTTGCAGAGCACATTGTCTGGTATTAAATTTTCAGCACAATACCTTTTGAATGCAAGACACTGTCATCCAACTGCAAATGACTTTTATATTACACAGCAACCAGAGCCAAGCAACTTTAGTATTCACTGTGTGCAGCCACAGTGTGTCTACACATTTCATAGCCAGGCTGCTGTCATATTGCTCTGGAATCATTATGGCTCTGCTAAATGTGTGTGTCTTGTTTGTGCAGACTGTGGCTGTATGGAGATACACACATGAGCTACCTCAGTAACTGCAGTAAATTGATTTAATGTACAATGTATTAAAATGATGGAGCATTTAATTGACTGTTCTCTAAACCCCTCCCCTGAGCTGTGATTGTCCAATCATAGCTTAGCAACTGTAACTAAGCACATCGAGTCTGTCAATCTGTGGATTCTCCACATGTCGAAGCAGTGTGCATGGGTTAAGAGCTGCACTCTGCATTTAAAGAGTTTTTTTTGGGGGGGAGGGGGTCTTTTCTTAGCATTTGCAAAAACTTAGAACTCACCTGTAAGCTTCAATTATCTTACTACCTATAGTAGTAACCTAGCTTTATCATTTCCAAAGGCAAAGGGCATATCATTAACTTCAGTACAGCATTTTGTGGGGTTACAGTTTACATTACTGGTTTCAATGTTAGGACATCCACCTTGTGGGAGCTAAGATGCTACTCTATCAGTGATTAAAGTAACAAGTAGCCCTGTCTCTTTACTTGATTTCAGGAAGTTTACACTCCAGCAGCCTCAGCCAGACTTGTGTTAGATAGCGCTACGTTTGCCCAACTCATCAATTATTCCTCATCCTAAAATCCTTTTCTCTTGTAAAAGTGAAACATGCTGTTTGAACATAAGAACAATCAGCATGAATCCAACCACTGTGTTGCCTGTCCCAAGTTTTATTTTTCCACAGTAGGCTTCCACACCATCCAAGGGCTTTGTCAGAGTGGATAACATTTTAATTACATTTTTATTTATAATACAGTACTAAAGTGTCAGTGTCGCCAGATTGAGCTGTTTTATGCCTTGTTAGGCTACTTTTTACTTAATTGGATGGGTATAAAATTTTTGTGTTAGGCTCCTTTCAGTTTTGTTTAGCCAAGTTGCACCAATGAAAGCACTTTGGTCAGCTGTTTGCTGTTTTTAAACATGCTCTATAAATAAAGTTGAATTGAATTGTTAGGCTGTATTCCATAATAAATTGGCACCTCCTCTTCTCCAACTATTTTTTTATATTCTCCAGTAGGCTCAGCTCGACACACAATGACTCATAACTGATGACCATGAAAATCAAATGTAATTTCACTTTATTACAACTAAGCTGACTTTTTCTTTTTCTTATTCCAATTATTATTTTGTCGATGCTCTAGGGAAAAAAAAGAACTTACAATCTTTATTTGAGTGGACAAAACTGAAATGTGAAGCCTGCATTTTGTTACCATATGTGCATTTGAAATTTTAAGCTAACTGTTTCAAATTTTACTCCAAACTTAGAATGGTAAACCTGCCACCTCTATTACATATATGCAGAATGTGCTGTGCTAGCGCGCAAAGCTTCATAGTTGTTGCAACAACTAACGGGGAAAGATGAAGATTTATGTCATATTTATGCCGTCAAGCTCGTAAGATCATAAAGAATCATGTCAAACTGCAACAATGGTGTTGTTGATGCACCACGTTAAACTATAGTAACCTGCAGTCGATTGACCTCCTGACCCTGTGCAGAGCAGTAGGTACTCTCATAGTACAGACAAGTCAAGTAAGATAATGCATTGTGACATTTGCATTAGCTCCATTGACAGGAATCGTCAGCCAGGGAGAATCAGTGACCATAAACTGACATCACGTCACTCCGGTGCTGCTGAAAGCACATGTTACTCATGGTTATAGTTCACCTCATGCACAAACATGTTTTCTTTGACAGACAAGCAACAAAAACTATTGTTGTTCCTCCTCATATTCTCCTCTGTCTGTTCCTTGACAACCTTGCTAGATGGTACTGGAGAGAACAGAGATACTGACACACTAACATGCTGTGCGAAAACCTGAGATGTTATGAGGAAAACAAGCGAGCTCTTATTGAATCATTTGCTGTGGGTCCAGGTCTGTGACAGGGGCATTTCAAAGAAACCTGCTGCAGATTTCCTTCAATAAACACACAGACAAATAGTCTTATATGTCCTTGCAGATGTCCAACAATTGCATTGCAGAAATGGCAATATGAAATCACTCCAATAGAGGTGGCCACTGACATGGTAATACATAGTAGCCTGGTCCTTAGATGACCTTCACGGCACTCAACAGAGAATATAATAACATCCTGTTAAACCTCACTGACCGCTGTTGGGGGGGGGGGGGGGGGGGGGGGGGTGTCAGTCATTACAGACTCATGCTGTGCAACTGCACAGTGTTTAAACCCACATCACTTTATTTCAACTTCTAGTAGAGCTCCTAAAATTTCCAAAGATACAAAATTTGTTTGGCTGAATTTCCGGAAATTTATAAAATGATGCACAAAACGTCTAGACTGTTTTTTTTTTTAAGAAATGGCACAGCCAGAAATTTTTGGTTTAAATATTCCACTTACTGTAGTTTGATCATTATACAATATAACGTCAGTGAAGAGCTGGAACAACTAGCTAAGGGTAAAAAGGGTAAAACTATATGTTAAAAGGATAAAAACAGCATTTCTTAACATATTTGATGAAATTATTGACTTTAACTTCTTTCAGAAAATAGAATGACACTTAAAATTGTATTTAAATTGTTGGCTCTACTGCACTGTTGCTTTAATTTTCTGTGTCATATTTGGATTGACACATTTCATTTTGACTAATTAGGCAGAACTTAGTACTAAATTATTCACACTCTGTTCCATTAATGCCTTTAAAATCAGTTGGTGGACAGAAATAAAGGAAAGGGGAAAATCTGCATTTCAAAAACACCAGATGAAACAACAAGACATGTAGACAGGATCCCATCTAATAGGCTTTGAATATTTAGGAGGCCCCCTCTCTCTCGCTCTCTCGCTGTAACACAGGAAACAGACAGAAGGCCAACAGAAATATCTTGCTTGTTTGAAAGCTGTTGTGTTAATGGCAAGCCGTTAATTAACCGAGGCATTTGCCTGAGACGGCGTGCTATCCTTAACAGGCAACAACCGGCAGCACTTGGTGATGGAACCTGCTCTTTCTCTGGACTTAGAGATGAATTTGCATGACATTTAGCTCCTCAGTGCCAGGATAATCAGCTGAGAGGTTGATTGAGAGGAATCCAACCGTAAAGGCCCCGCCACTTTTCTTCCTGACTTTTTTCTTTCACAAAATGGCTCATTTTGATTCTGTAATTTGCGCCAGCATACCTTTTCCCTCAAGTGTGCCCATCGCAGACACACAAAACATGGTGTGTATGGAAATGAGTGCATCCCCCAGGAGATGGAGGGGATAGAGGTGTCACAGTCAATGAAGCTAGCCTTATCGCGTTGTGGCACCATCACATGTTTACTCTGAACCCATTTAACCAGCTGCAGTTAACCACAGGTACCATATGGATCCTTCGGGGGCTGAGGCCAGACCTGCTTTCCCCATCACGAACGATGATAGCATAAATGATCATCAGCGTGCCTATATATAGCAAAAATACCCCACATTGGGTAAGCCATGGGTAGTTAACTGTCATTGTTGTACGGATGGATGGCTGAGCTGCGTTCCAGAACAGTGACAACATACGCTGCTTTGTGCTCCATTCAGCGCTGCCAAGAATGACTGGAGGCATCTGTAGCTGCTCTGCATTGCTCAGATCCTCATCTGGTGCTTATGAATATCTATGAGAATACCCAGTGTCTATGGGTGAGAAACCAGGCTAATGAAGACATTCTGCGGTGTTGATACTTTCATTTTTTCATACATTCCTACCCAGGCTGTTAGTTTATTGCTATTAAATATGTCCACATCATTAAGAGCAGCATTGTTTCTTAAGATGAGTTTGGTAAAAGGTTAGGTATGTGGCAGCTAGGAATATAAGCCTGCGCCATAGCATAATTACTTCCATAATTACTTTAATGCTTCCAGCATTAAAAAATGCGTCTGCAGGATGGAAGTGTCATCAGTGAACATCTTGGCTCCTTAAAAAAAAGTATAATATCTTTGGTATTTCTATGCTCTTTGCCGATGGAATGCTGTGCCTCTTGGCTCACTGGGAATGGGGCCATGTTTTGGGTATCTTTTTTGCTTGGGTAGCTCCATCTGGTCCTGGCACCACCACGCTTTGCCCCTGCCCAGGAGTTCTGCATCCCAACTATGTGTTGGCAATTAGCAGAGATGTTGGCAAGGCGTCAGGCTGCAGTGTGACATTCTCCCTGGGCTTGTTGACTGGTTGTGCTGTGTGTGTGTGTGTGTGTGTGTGTGTGTGTGTGTGTGTGTGTGTGTGTGTGTGTATACATGTGTCCGTACATGTGTGCATAAGTGTGCATGTGCAGTCGTGGCTTCCTTTTTGTGTGTCGCAATTGAAGACCTCCTCTACTCTACCATTCTGATTCATCCTTGCTGTTCTGTTTTGTACTGTTCGTTTACTCTGCAACGCTGCGAGAGCTACAGAATAAACATTTACCCCAAAGTAGAGACAACGGATAGCCTCTGTTTACTGTGATACTATGCCAAAGAATCGTTTCTACCAGTATTTACAACCTGGTAGATGATGAATTGTTTGTAATTTCGTCTTTTTCCACTTCCTTTTTATTGATATATTTCAAGCTAAATCAGTATGTTGACATGGACAACCCAATACTTGTACAGGAACAGGCTCTTTCAGTGATATATGTTACATTTTATGGCTACATATACTCTATATAGAACTTTTCCCCCAGTATTTTAAATGTCAACATTATAGTTTTAAGTAAAGGTCAATTTCTCCTTTTGTGGAGTACTTGTCTGCACACCTCTCTGTGTGAAGGCTTAAGGACTGAAACAATTGAAATTTGATAAGTTTTTCCAGGATTTTGCCCAGATATCATATAACAAAAGAGTAATCAAGTTCTTTTCCATATATTACTTTAGCGATCTCTTGCCAAAATGAAAAAAATTAAGGGACAGGCTCAGAAAATATGAAAATGGTCAGCCATTTTTAACTGCACTGCCTCCAGGAGAACTCCTTTATATAAATTTCAATTTTAGAGTAAAAAAAAAAGACCTTGAGATGGTCTTATTCTGACTTTCTCATATATTATTCGGATTATCCTCACTTAACTTTAGGCTCTATTTCCTCTCCCATCTCTGTTTGACATGGATGGTAGAGTCGTTCTTGGAGTTCTGTAGTCCATTTTATGTCTTTAATCTTACGTTCATCAATGAATATGTTGACCAAATAATATTCACTATCATCCTGCTTGCAGCTTGTTTAATATCTTTGCCTGACTTGGAGATATCTGAAGAAATCTGTTTATCTAGAGTTTCAATCTGACGTCTTTTCTTCCAGGTTTAACCTGGCAGGACGACATCACTCAGCAGGTCATCTCTAGAGAGCTCTCCAAACTGAGGAATGTTCCGCTTCGCCATCAAGCCACACCTCCGAGCCCCCCTGACCGCCTGACCGCCTACAGCAGCTCCAGGGACGTGAAACTGAGGCCTGCGCAGGCAGAGCTGAGCAGAAACCTTCATCAGTACCTGACAGGTCTGGGCTTCCTGCCGCAGGCTGAGGTAGTTGGACAACTAGGAGTCCAACGAGAGGGAGCTCAGGAAGTTCAGGTAAGAGTCTTTCACACTGTTGACTTGGCGCAAATCAGCAAATTTGCAAATCAGACAAAGAATTAAGAGACAACCTAAAGACTTCCTCAGTTCTTCAGGAGGACCACTATGCAACTTGTGGTAAAACAGTTGTATGATGTCTTCTGTGACTCCGGAAGGAGCTCTCTAAAGTTTTACAGAAGAACCCTTTTGATACCATAACTTAGGTTTGAGACTTTTTACCACAGGGCCTCTTACAAACTGGAGATGTATGGTTTAAAAGACAAGAGCAGTTGGGCAGCAGGGTTTCAGATGAAAACTTTATCCGGTTTCCTCATCATTGGCCAAATGTTGCTGGAATCCACCTCTGATACCAAAAAAACGGAACTATGTATAACACAAAACAGCTGGGAGGAATGGTAATATTCAAGGAATGCCCATAAGTCTTACTTAAAATCTTGTCTTTGGGATCTGATATAACCAATCGACCCTGGAGTGAATATGTCAATTTCTCCATTGCCCATATTTGGTGAACTGTCTGTTCAGTCCTCAGTCAAGGGAGCTTGGGGCTTTAACTGTTTGCGATTTATGACTTTTTTTACATGCAGTTTTCATAAGGATTCTATTTTTTGAGTTTATCTCCTGTGGGCTATACATAGATACAGGACATCAGATCTAAAATGGATATAGATTCTTATTACCTACTCTAAAGTCCGGCGGACGTTCTCCCGGTAGGTGGTGAGGACAGGCCAAGACCAAAAGATATGATAATGATTTGCATTTTTGGCCTGGCATCGCCTCCAACACTCCGAGGTGGTAGTTTTGTGTCGCTCTAACCAAATTCTTCTAAAAAAAACTCCCTCCAAATAAGGTAACTGGTAGTTTTCCACGGTGTTTGGCAAATAATCTGCCACTTCTCCTCAGAGAGAACCTGATTACTTTCTCGATCCTATTTCTACTTTACATAGAGTGCCCTTTTTTGATATGAAAGGCAGTTGCATATCCTGAAAATAATTTTGGTGTTGTATTCAGAGTTGTGGGCCCGTATAAAAATTTTCATTATGGATAAATAAAATTAATGTGTTTTATGACTAAATTTATCTCTGGTAGGAAGTAACATTAAATTGTTGGAATAACCGCTAAAGAAACTTATTGTATTTAATGTCATAATCAAATCATTTGCGTATAGAGATACAGTAGCATTTAGGTGAAGGGTTGAGGCTATACATATGGTCCATACTGCATAAGTAAACAAACAATAAAAATCACATTTTCTCCGGCTAAATTATGGAAGGGCCTCTTCCTATTCTTTTTGAAAGAGCCAGTATCTGTCTTTTGCTGGGGTTGCCCTCTCGTCCCTGCTTTGCTTTTGTTTCTTGCTCTCTGTCTTTCACCCCCTCTCCCGCTGAGCAGGGACCCTTTTACACAAAGATCTTCCATCACCTCTTTACATTATTCAATCCTCATATTTAGGGTGGAACCCCAGCTTTGTGTGAAATGTGCTCAGCATCCTTCATAGCCGAGCTGCTTCCTGCTGCTGTGTCAGTGCAGCCATAATGCAAAGTTGAAGAGTTCAGGACCTTCCTTATTGATGAGATGAGGTCCTTTGTTGTGTAGTGTGATGGAAAAAGGCAAAGATGGTTAGCATGAATGGCAGAGCACACCCGTCTCGCTGTGCTAATGCCATTATGGCCTCTCAGTATGCCGGGCTTGGAAAGACTGACATTTTCTCTATATACATTTGAAGGACAGAAAATGGCACCAAGGGAGATAGCTAGTATTAGTGCACCAGCGACATGGATAATAATGCTGCTCAGTGGATCGGATATACTGTATGCTCAATTGAAGCGTGGGCTCTTATGATTCAGACAAGAAGATTTCTCTTCCTCAGAGAGAAGAAAGGACAAAAACACACATTTTGGTGCCAGCTACAGCGCCAAATGGTTAAAAGGCTTCTAAATACCTCTGCACCAGTGCATTGTAATGTAATAGTGTGTCAAATAGAAACTCATATGGCTAACTTTGAAATCAGATGACTCATAATTTTTTCTTTTTAGATAAGGGATTGCCGCTACTTCCCTGACAGAGTGGATATGCTTTTAAAGTTTGTTGTGTGTTGTGGAAATGCATGAAATTACTCTTTGAGTGACACTATCTCATCTATGATTTCCATAATGCAATTTCCAAGGGCAGTTGTCTTTGATCTGGAATCCCTATTCATATCCTGTCCTGTCTAGTCGAGCCCAGGTTGTCTCTCTTTTTATACTAAAGCCTGTCACAACAATGCTGACCCAGTGCAACCCGTTTAATGTTCTCATGGTGGGGAAAAAAAAAAAAAAAAAAAAACTATTGCAGGGTTGAATATTTATCATATGAATGTTGTCACTTCAGCTTTGCAGAAATGAACAAAACAAGACTAAGAGTCTACAGCCATACTAGCAACTCTGTGAGGGAGTACTACGGCACACCAAGTCTTTCAGCTACCTGTAAATGCTAATGTCAGGAGGCTAACATGTTCACAGTGGCAATTCTAACCCACTATCGTTTAGAAGGCTCTGTATAGTGTTTACCACATTAGCATTCAGCATGTCATACAGCTGGGGCTGGTAGGAATGTCATAAGTTTTGCAGGCATTTTGGCCAAAGGATCAAAATTGACATAGTTGCACATATAAAAAAATGCTATTGCAGTTCATTATAAGACAGGACAGGACAAGGATATATTGTCTGGCACTAGAGCTGTAACTAATGATTAGTTTCATTGTCAATTAATGTGCAGATTATTTGTAAATTAATTAATCATCTGTAAAATGTGAGAAACTAGTAAAATACAATACAATACAATCTTCTACAGTCGAAGATGATGTCATTAAATTGCTTATTTAATTATATCCAATCCTCCAAAATCTCAAGATCTTCAATTTGCTATGACATAAGACAAAGTAAAGCAGCAAATCTTTACAAACAAGGACATTAAGCAAAAATTGTGCCCAATAGGATTGTGCCAATCCACCCAGTAGGCGCTTACTAGATAACTGAAAAATTGAGCTGCTGGTGGCACTAGAGGAATAATCAGGGGATCATCAAAGTCAGTAGGATTCATCTTCTGTGGCCATAAATGTCTGTGCAAAATTTTAGTCCATCCAGTAGTTGTTGATATATTTCAGTCTGGACCAAAGTGGTGGAGAAACTGTCAGACCTCCATTGTATGGACTCAAATTAGAGTCAAAAAGACTCTGAGGTTGTAAAGTGACATTCACAAATCATTCCAAATAGGTTTAATTATATTCTATGATTTGATGTAGAAAATATTGGTAGAAAGAGCCCATGTTGTCGTTCATCTTGAAAATTTACTGCACCTTTCAGGACCTGTGGTGGAGATTGAGTTAATGGAACCACGTACACGTGGCTTTGTGATTACACTGTCATTGTCCAATCAGATTCAGTTGTAAAAACAGGGTTAAAATTCATACTTGTAGCTTCAGTGTTACACACTGTGTGAGAACTTTCAGTTTTACACACATTTTTCTGCTTTGTATCTGTACACAGATGTTCACAAAAGCACTTTTTTCACAGTGTCTTTGTGTAACCTCAGATTTTATTCACACAATCCTTTAAGTCTACAAATGTAAATCTTTTCAACATTTGTACAGACTTTGATTTCTCATGCAGATTTATTTTACAGGTTCATAAAGGTCGATTTGCAGGCTTTAGGAATTATTTGTAAGCTCAAATTCTTTTTGACCCCTAATTTGATCCCATATTATTGCCATTAGTATAATGGCTACTAGCATAGCTGCTAGCATGGCTTTGACATATTAGCAAATGTGCTAAATGTACTAAATGTACTAAATGTACTAAATGTGCTAAATGTGCTAAATGTGCATGTTTTGTGAAAGAATGAAGACGTCAAGTCTGATGGTGTTTCGGAGCCCAGTCGGCCAAAACCCCAGCAGGGATGGAAGGAAACCACTCTCTACAGCCTTCAGAAAGGAGCTGGCCAACCTCCTCTTACCAAAGTCTTTACCCAGAGTGGAGAGGGCAGGCACCCCAAGCTCAGTACAACCTTCTCAAACCGAGACCCAGGAAGGAGCAAGCTGCTCTCCAGCCATCTGGAACGGCTTCTTGCCGGGGCACCAGGCACTCAGCTGGGCACCCCAGGTGGAGAGGCTCCCCGGCCCAAAGGAAAGCTCCACTACCTTAGCTACATCCGGCCATCTCCGAGTGAACATGCAAAGCCAAAGTCTCAGGTGGCTTTTGGCTCCAAAACCCAGAGGCCTAATCTAGACAGACTGCCCTTCAAGGCCGGTTCAAACCGTCTGACTGCCAAAGAGCCTCTTAGTGTAATGGATGGTAAGATCAGCTTTTAAATAGCTTGTTGTAGATATTTCACACTCTTGCTTTTATATTTGCACCACAGTTGTTTATTTTTCAGCTTTTTGTTTTGGACAATTTGTGTTTTTATTTTAATACATTTAAATGCATTTAAAAAAAAATTGTCATTCTTCTCTTATTCTCGTCCAGAGCGATTCATCCAGAAAGTTGTGAACCAGCTGGGAAGGCACAGCATCAACATGGAAGCTTTAATGGGCAACGACCTGGACCAGCTGGCTGAGGTCATCACAGGAGCTCTGCAGGAGGTCGATGAGGAGCAGCCCGCGGTTGGGGCCCAGCCAGGACTGGGAGCTGCTGACTCCAGGGGGGACACGGAGGGTAACAGGGAGCCACTGGCAGCCATGCAGCTGAATCAAGACCAGGACCTGAAATCAGACAAAGGACAGGATCCAAACCAGAAAGACTCAATTAGAATAAAACAGCAAGGTGGGTGTGTAAAAGAGAATAAAAGCTGGCAACATTGGAAGTACCTGTGTTTATTTTCTGTCATAGATATAACAGTATGAGGCATTGTAATTTATAAATGTCCCAATAATGCTTTGTTTATATAATCCTCATAGATGCTGCTGCCAAATGTATTTTTGAGTCATTTCATTTTGAGGCATGACTGCTTTCTTTGCTAAATACAAAAGAAAACTTCACACAATCTGCTCACATACATTGTGTTTGTTTCCAGGCCAACAAATAGACGCTGCAGACAAAGAGCCTGTTGACAAGGTGAATTTAAAATTACTCTGCTCAACCAACAAATTGGTTTCTCAGGGAGTGAGGCATGTCCAAACTTGGGCTTAATTCACTTTTCAATGCTACTTCAAATAAGGATGATTTCAAAGTTGTGTAGACTAACATTTACTCTGTAATTCTTCGAACCTGAAAGCAAACCGACAACTGCTGGATCTTAGAAAATTCCTTGTTGTCTAACTTCAGTGTTTCCATTAAATGGAACTTTAAACATAAAATTAATTAAAATAGTTTTGTATAATGCCATGTATTTTTTTGTTCAACTTTTAAACTTTAAAAGGGAAAGTTTGGACACTGAATGTAGCCTTTATTAATTTCTAACGAAAAACGAGGACATTAGCCCTTGAACCAACACTCAGACACAAAAACGTCAGTGAATACAACACAAATACCTTTTCAATCAATGACATTTCGAATATTTTAAGTCTCTATTGAAGGTAGTAATTCATTTTTCCTCAGAATGTAATTAAATTTATTCTAAGTGGAAACTAAAAGTACTATATAGGATAAATAAAGTAGAAAACTCCTTCGGTATTCTAAGGAGAAATCTTTGATTCAACACAGCATGCAGCCTTCTTCTCCAAGCTGCTGGACTACCTCGACCTGGAGCCCTTCGGTGATGCTCCAGAGGGCAACAGCGGACCACCGGCTCCCCTCCAGAAAATGGTTGGACTGGAGAACGTCCAGAGCCGGACGACTCAGGGTCAAGTTCCCGTAACCCACCGCTGGGAGGAGAAGACCATGGCCATGCCTGCAAAGGAAGGCTCCACCCTGCGGTTAACTGGTGGCGCCGAGGGCCCAGACGCACAGGTGGACTCAGAGATTGAGAGGTGGATGCAGGGGATTCAGGCCCCGGCGGGGAAGAAGCAGCTGGAGGAGCCACAGAAGAAGGACATGAGAGTCAAAACTCAGCTGGTCCATGTGGGGGTGAAGGAGTTTTCCAGCAGAGGGAAGGACAGACACTTTGGCTACATTATCACCGGCACAGAGTGAGTATGAATCACATTATTCTAGTTAGCTAGCTAATGCCAACAATATTACATATTAATACGACAGTGATTCAGATTGTCATGTCATTTCTAAACCATAATATTCAGAATCAATTTCAAGAATCAAGAAAGTTTACATAAATGGGAAATTTTAGTTGAGCTTATGAAAAATAAGATTATGATTTAAGAATTAGACAATACATGTCTCAAAATATATGAATTACAACTAATAGATACAAATAATGATTATTATCTAAAAATAATTACTCTTATCTTTTGAATATAGGCTGCTTCCATTTAAATACGTTAATGTAAATTAATTAAAAGGAGTCAGACTATTAATCATGAATGATCAGGTGCCTTTTATGTGGATTTTAAGACATTTTATTCTATAAATGTTTGTGTTGTTTGGTCTTTGTTCTCCTGTTGAGCTGTGTGTATTTGTGTAGCTGCCAACTGGGGGACTTTACAGACTAACTTAGGATATACATGCTGTTCTATGGGACATTGGTCAATGCTAAATAAATATAACTGCGGAAAAAAAACCGCAATGCTTCTGGTTTTTATAGTATGAGATAGAGAGACACGCTGAAGCAGCTGTTCAGGGCAACGTTATAGATGAGACTTGTATGTCTGTGAACTGCATTTATATTAAGTGTAGCTCTGCTTTATACTGTTGTGACGTTAAGTACATTAGTCTACTGTATGTCAATAACCTCTGCTACCTTAGTCACTGTACTCAAAAACCTACAGTATATGCAAAAAGCATCACCGACAACCTTGTAAAAGCCACTCTCTCATAAGTGGTTATTATGTCGTTCATAGATGCTTCATATAATAGTTTATTGCTCCACTCGCCAGTTGTGAGCTGTACTGTTGGAGCTGTTTCAAAGCATTCACTTTACATACCTTAATACCAAGCATATGTCTGCTTTGTTCAGTCACTTAAAACTGCCTTTAAGAGACGCAATTTCTGTCAAAACCACCCACATATTCACGTCTTTATGGAAAAGGATACAGTAGTTTGAAATCCTTAGTGTGTGCTGCACCTGATTACAATAGCAGGGATGATAAGTCCCTCAGTGTGTGGGTATTACTGCGCTGTATTACAGCTTTAATGATGATACTTTGTCAGGAAGGGTAGCCAAGTTCCCTCTCTCTCCTTCTCACTCACCTCTCACTCAACTCAGGCTCAGCAAAGATAAGTTCCTATCGACTGTGTCTTCGCCCCTGGCCCTCTCTCAAATCCCTTTATGGCGTTATCAAGTCCAGTGTCAGTGGGTTGTCCTTCAGCTGTTCAAGAGACGTAGGCTCATAAAGCTCCGATGTGTACAATCTTCTTCACCCTATTGCCACATGTATAGAAACGCAGATTAAGATGTAAACACACAATATAAGCGGGTATGTGCCAGGGGAAAGAAATGGGTCACCTTCTGAGTGAAGTATCTTCACGTCCTCGTCCGTGTCTATGCTCAGCCCACCTAGCGGAAACCTATAGTTGGCCTATAGAGGTGTCTGCATTTGCTGCAGACCTCATGATTGCATGGTTGTTATCCCCAGCTGCTTCGCACCCTGCAGTGAGGCTACGCAAACCTGCTTATCTGACAGCTCCTGACATTGTGGTGGTGGTAGTGGGGGGTTTGGGGAATAGAGGAGAGGTGGGATGCTGTGTGTGTGTGTTGGTGTGTGTGTGTGTGTGTGTGTGTGTGGAGGGGGAAGTCGAAAGGAATGGATAGAAGAAAGAGAGACAGAGAGAAACCCAAGGGGAAAAGTGCTAGCATCAACAACCAAGTCACTCCTGGAGCTCTCCAGTTGCTAGAATTACCGCAGAGGGATGCAAACGTGTCTGGAATTGCTTGGGTGAATCTTTAACTTTCAAAAAGTGGAGAAAAAAAGAACCACCCACTCTCTCAAAGGTGGAGTGAATCAGCCACTCATGCACAGTACACTGTTTTGTGTTCTGTTAGAGAAAAGCTATTGTGATGTGGTTTCAAATTCAAGGTAAACAAGATATCTCAGCATAATGTTTTACTAGAATATATCTTAATATCTAACTCATAATGCGACTGGTTCCCAATTCATCTCACGTCCCTCTGCTTTGGAGTGGTGAGAAAAATTCGAACACTGTCGGATTAAGATCCATGACTTTTCGGTGCATGTCACCTTGCAGTCACTTGGCAGTCTCGGCGGTTCCAGGTTAAGCTGTCAGCAATAAAGTAGCTTTCTGTGTGTGTTTGTGTGTATGCCCTTCTCATTTCCTCCATCCAGCGCGTTGGCCTGCAGATTGCCTTTGTTTGGTCTATTTCCTTGGCGATTTACTCTCTGAGTGAGAGAGCAGCCGTGGACTGAGCTGAGATGAGGCATGGCTTTATCAGACCACCATTACACTTCACCTCCATTCCATTTGCACCTTATTATTCTCATCTCGCCGTGAGGGCGCGTGCGTGGCCTTGTGTTTGTGTAGTCTGCGTTATCATGTTTTACTTTGGGCATATGTGTGTGCGACAGAAAGAAAGTGAATGTAGGCGAAGAAAAAGAAAGATGAGAGGAGGAAAGGGGGAGAAAGACGCGTCCATATGATACAGCCATTACACCTCATGCAGGTTCCATTTGCACCTTATTGTTTGTCTCATTGCTGGAAAAAAGCAGGTGATTTACCAAGCCTGAAGAGGCAGCTGATCCCTTTTCCCTTGGCACGGCGCTTTGTGTGTTTGTTTGTGTTTGTGTGTGCCTGTGTGTCTGTCTGCGGGTGTGTACATGTGTGCGGTACATCCTTTCAGACAACCGTAGCTTTTGCTTGTGTGCAATGACCCATTTGTGGGTATGAATTGTGGCTGTACCTCCCTAAAAAAAAAAAAATAAAAAAATAGCATTTTAATGCCTGAATGGCTGCATGTATCTTGTATGGGTATGGAGCTCCAATGATGACATGATGCCCAGCTGTCTGTGTGTTTCTCCCCCAGCTCCCTCACCACTGACCAAGGCTTGGACCTCATGGAGCGGCTGACGCAGAGGGTGAACCTCCACGCCGCAGACCTCACCCAGCTCTCGTATGTACAGACAAACCTCCTGTGCACACCCACTTTTCTCACAAATAATGATTTACCTTACAGTTTACAAGACATACATCACATAAAGAATAATTGGCCACATGTAAAGCATTTGAAACCGTTTTGTTTTGTGCCTTTGAGCTCGGGAAAACAGAGTGAAAGTTGTCCAGACACTGCAAGCACTGTTTGTGTGAAAATGCTGTGCCACACTGCCAGAGACTGTAGGCGTTTGTTGTTTTGCTGACCTTTTGGAGTGTTTGACTTCTTTCAGGGAGAGAAATCAGGCCTAATTACCTCCAGACACATACTGATGTCTCCATTGTATTCAAAACACTGCCTTGCCACTACTGTCGCTGTATGCCTTGTCAAAAAGAGAGGAAGAGAGAGAAAGGAAAGTAACAGTAGATAAAGAGAGAGAAAGTAGTCCAGCAGGAGGCAGTTAATATATTAATGAGCGGGCGAACTGTCCTTGAACCAAGGCTGGTTTGTGCTTGTACCATGGTTCTGCTGTACATTTGGTGTCAGACCATGTAGGAGGCAGAGGAGATGTGTTCGCCTAAGATCTGACAAGCCTTTCAAGATGCTCCTGCAGGAGAAGTGAAGGCTGGGTGGTTCAGAAACACCCGCAGCATATGAACACCAAAGCCAGTGCGCTGCAGTCTGCGGCTGCACTGCAACTGTAGACACAGACTATTCTGGCTTGGATAATAGCTACTGAGAGGGGAGACTGTCAGATAGTGTTCTGTATCTAGTGTTCAACATTGAAAATACGCTCAGTGACCTCAAAATAAAGGCAGCCAAGGAGACGCTCTGATCTCAATCCTTAAATCCAACCTCCACATTTAGTTTTGATGAGCAAGAACACCAGGATATGTCATCATGCCGGCACTGATTGAGTTAATCTTGTTATTCCACCTGTCATTTCACATCACTCAACTGATGCACATAATGAGTAATGTCGTTATCTGGATGCTGATGAATAGCAAGTGACAATATTGCACCGTACAATTATGTGGTGGCAGTTGTATTCAGATCCTGTAGTCAAGGAAAAGTAGCAACAATGCAGTTTACAAATCCAACATCAAAACTTTATCAACGTAATGACACAGAAGTGATGCATAACTGTGAAACAAACTTCATTACATTGACATGAATTTGCTATATACTGAGTTTAACCAGTTCACCCAGCCTTACTTAATGCAGTTTTGCAGAAACAATTTGTGTCAAAATTAGTCCTCCTTTTTGGAGTCAGAATCTTAACACACAGACACAATACACATAGATTTAGAGTAAATGTGACTTAAACTTTCAAGTACACCATTATCTCAGATGTCCATCATGAATAGCCATTAATAATTCTGCTTAGAAATCATAGAAAAAGATGCTCCTTCTGTCCCCAGAACCTGCCTGAGAATCATCATGTTTTAAAGTTTGCTACAGTGTCAAAATAATTCAGTGATAGTTGTCTCTACATCCATGGGTACATTACAAACAGGAACTACTTATAGCTAATTCGGCATGGTGGCAGTTTGCCAAAAGGTTGGGCCCACAGTGTCAGACTTTGAAAACCCCTGCATTACGTTTATAAAATCTGAATCTAGCTGCTTTAGGTGTTTCCACTGCTGTATATATTCTTGATCACAGTGGATTAAAGCTATTAAGTCAATGCAGAATCCATCGTCATTTGCCTCAAATAAAGCTTCCAGACTGTGTTACACCTCATATTGATAACAGTATTCTATACAGAAGACAAATGCAGAAAATATCCTCTTTGTCAGGCTTGTTTATCCCCGTTCTCTTTCCTTTTACAAAGTAATGAAAGCGCATTCATGTAGAAATAGCCGAGACGGAAGACGTGACGCAAGCCCATTGTGCCTCTTGCTGTGCGACCACGGCAGGTGAGTGTTTGAAAGCCTCTGTCTGAATATGAGGCGGCTCGAGTACGAGAGCTGGGTCAGAGCGCGCCGCCCCGCTTCGGGGGCCGCTCTCTCTCACTCGCTCTGATGGGCCCTGATAGGAAGACAGGAGAAAAGATACAGGCAGGCAGAGAATTTCAGACAGAGAGAGTGAGACGAGGAGCATGAAGGTTTGGATGTTGTTGAGATTTTCAGATGCAGAACACAATTATGTTTGAGCTTGCTACTACAGTAATCAGCACAAAATATTCCCTTTTCTAAAGAGATCTGAAATTGTAGTTCTGGATGATGATGGGCTGGGGGTAATATGTGCCCTTTTTCGGATGACGTAAGTGTTTTACTCGCCAGAAACACTAGGGGGAGTGGGACACACGCTCACAAGTCCATCCTCACACACAGTCTGTGCAGGCACACAAACACACACTCACACACGCACCCTGCCAATATCCCGCCAACCAGTCTCCACATACACACTCATCATGTCCCACCAGCAGAGCTAATATGAAGTCCAGGCTTACACATTCGATAACACAGGAGGCAGTGTGAAGTCCTCCAGATAACTTATCTATCTTATAACTGCATCTCCCCACTGTGGCAGTGTTTTTCCCCTTCGTATATTTAAATAGGGTTAGTGCAGCTTGGGAAAAAAATATCACGTCAGTTCAATTTGAGATGCATTGAGATCTCTGACAGTAAACCTTCGGTCAGGGAGAATGGAGGCAGGGGTAAAGATTGTGGAAATATTGACATTTACGAGAGCAAACAGAGCCCAGGTGAAGGCATTAGAGAAGGACATATTTCTTCCAGAGCCGAGTATGTGTGTATTTGTGTGTGATCATTTTCACAAATGCACTGGTGCATGGTTGGGTCCGTCTGTCTGGCAGTATTGGCTCATATATTGCCCCTGGCTGTGCGAGTGTCACCAGCTCTGTAGCGGACTGACTGATGGTGAGTGGGTCTGGGTCACAGCATTCTGGTAGTCTGATGAATCTCCCTCTCTGTCACACAGTCTGGCAGGTAGTACACTAAAAATGTATGTACACTTTCCAGGACATAACAGTGCAGACATGATGACGTACTGAAATGGTTTGATGATTTAAGGCTTTTGGAAAGATGGAGCAAGCAGACGTCTTAACTCAATCTCACATGTCAGAGTCACCTGTGGTTGTACGCCATGAAAAAAGTATGGACTGACATCAACCCCCATCAAGCCACAACTTTGTAATTATATCTGTCATATACAATATCTCAGAAGCCACTTTTCAGCTCTGAAACATAAAGGACCATACCAGTGTTTTGTTTGTGTGGTATTTTTAGACCTTTCTAGGCAGCAATTGGCTTCAGCGCTTAAAGCAATAGTTTGACAGTTTGGTAAATATGCTGTTTTATTTTCTTGCTGAGAGTTGAAAGAGAAGATTGACACCACTCGCGTGCCTGTACTGTATGCTAATTAAACAACTGGTTAGCTTAGCTTAGCATAATGGACTGTGGGAAACTGCTTGGCTGTCTCTGTCTGAGGAAAACAAAATCTTCCTACCACCACCTCTAAAACTCAGTTATTAACGCATAACGGTAAAAAGTGATGACAGGGCTTCAAACAGACCAAGGCTACCTGTTTTCCCCTGTTTCTAGTCTTTCTGTTAAGCTAAGCTAACTGTCTCCTGGCTTTGTCGTCACAGACAGAACAGTGGTTTCAATCTATTGCTTTAAACTGCATTACCAGACCCGATGTTAACTGTGGTGGATTACACAAGATACAAGCAAGTTTCAACAGTCTGCTAATGCAGCAGATTTCTGTTCTAGAGCTAAATGAATGGAAGTCAACGACTGTCTGAAATGGCTGGAAAATCACGTCTGAAATCTCAAACAGGGGTTTTTACCAAACTGCCTGTGATGTGGTGTGTTTAATTTGCAGAACCACTGGTATGTTCCATTTTATCAAGTGTCTCTGTCAGTTTAATGCAAAAAAAATGGTGTTCTTAAAACAATTGACAAAATCAAATGAGAATCAATTTGTTTGAATAATTTTCTACAAATGAGCTTCAGTGTTTTGACACAGGATTCAAACGATTTCTACAAAACTGTTCTGACAGGCTGATTTGTTAGGAACAAGTTGAAAATTTCCCACCTCAGTGGGAGATTTTTCACTTTTTTTCCAAAAATGAGACATTTGGGACGGAATAAAAGACGAGGAGTACTAGATAAAATGCAGATTTTCACTGTGCGGATCTCACTGCTCAGTTGTAGCATTTTAAAATTCTCACCAAATGGGCCTGTTTGGATTTCCTTAGAACTTGGAGGAGTGATGTATCTCACTCCAGCATTGATCATTTGTTCACTCGCGCCATGTGTTCATCATCAGTATCTCAGACATCTCTGATTTGATTTTAATTCTGACAAAACTTGAGGAAAATGATTTCACGGCTGCATTCCAGTATTCAGAATTACCTTGATTGGCCCATTGGGGAACTACAATTACAGCTCAAAACAAGGTGCCATATTTGTTACTGATTGGCCCAGACGGGGTCTTCATCATTCGTGGGGGATGACATGCTTTTTGTTACCTTGTCAAACTGTGTTTTGAAAGACATCCCTCCCCAGGACTCAGGACTATGAAGTCACTCTTAGCTGGTAAAAATTCTCTCTCTTGAGCTTAAGAGATTACAGTAGACATGAGTAGGATTTTTTCTTAACACATTACTTTAGCATACACTGATTCTTTCCAGGCCACTGCTGGGAGTTCCTACACAGTCTGGTGGGGTTGTCAGATTTTATTTCATGGCCAACCTCAGGGACCTTAAACATTTATCCTGCTCCAGGGAGAGAAGTCTGACGCTGACTCCTGACCAGACAGAGGATAACATAAGCAGAGGGAGTACAGGCAGGTTACTGTAGGTGAAAAGAAAATAAGGCGCTCATCTGATGACTGTACTTTGGTCTTTGGCCAAAATCAAACTGAAAAGGAAAGCAGAACTCGTAATCACTCACATCTCTTAGAGAAAAATGACATCTGGTATTGTATTGCTTCTCTTCTCATTGTTCCCAAATTTTATCATGCCTCTGTGCAGGCGACAGCGAAGGCTTGGGGGCATTATGCTTTTGGTTTGTCCGTCCATCACATTCTCGTTAACACGATAACTCAGTAAGGAATCTCTTTAAATTTGGTACAAACTTTCACTTGGACTCATGATTGGTTTGTTGGTTTGTAGCCGTATGCCAATTTGGTAGTTGATTTGTAGATGTATTCTGATTGGTTAGTTTGTTTGTGGCTGTATTCTGATTGGCTGGTTTGGAGCTCTGTTCTGATTGGTTGGTTTGTAGCTTTTTTTCTGGTTGGTTAAATTTGTAGCTCTATTCTGATTAGTTGATTTGTCTCCGGTGTGACAGTCGTGTGCTTTGTACACCTGCCATCCACCCCAACCACCTCCTGCTGACTCCACTGCCATTAATAAATGCACAACTTCATTCATTCAAAAAAAGACATTGCCTCTCAATGTAGTCCAGCCAGTAATTATGTTGCCACCACAACGTAATTGGAAACATAATGGTATAGGAACATAATTTCTAGGAGACTGGGTTGCATGCCCATGAATCTCATCGCAACTATAGTGACTGTACTGTTTATCTTGCTTATGATTTTAATTTTTTAATATTGTATTACACTTGGAAAAGTACAGCATTTTGTTATTTTTGCTTATCCATCATCACATTCTTGCTTCTATTATTTGGATGTGTAGCAGGGCTGTAAAACTAAAACCTAAACAGAGCCATAAAACGCTGAAAACTAGACTTTTAAATGCAGCTTCTCATTTTGTTTCTTCTTTGTCGTTTTTCTGCAGAGTCCTGGGTCCTGCGTTGACTTTTAGAGTTGGCACCAACTCCAGAAACGTGACCACTGCAGATCTGGTTCAGGTTGCGGGTAAGAGCAGCCTATATTTTTTCTCATCTCACTTGATGAGCCTGCTGACAACCTTCATCGTGATTCATCTCGTTTTTACTAGCCAGACCGCTCTGTCACTGTCTGTGCTTCAGTAAATGAGAACACAGATTAGTCTCTCCAGATACAGTAGATAGGCCGGTGTTCATCTTGTTCAGACAAACCCCTGTCCCAAAGAAGATTATCAACAGTGTGCAATGACAGACGACCATCAATTACTGAGATGATGAGCCTAGTGTGCACACTTCTCCTGTTTACGCACACACTCATATACAGTACACAGGACAGTTTATTTGGTCCTCTATTATGTCCAACAGGCTGACAGGTTGAAACAGGTTTGCACCAGCCAATCAGTTAGAGTGTATACTCATCAGTGTGTGTGTGTGTGTGTGTGTGTGTGTCTGCATGTATGCACTTGTTTGATGTAGACTGATGGAGAGCTGTCACCCGCAGAAAGGAGGTTGTCAGTATGCACTGCCTCCGCTCTCCTGTTCATTGTCTACGCTCGGATCAGCCAGACGTTGGTGCTGATGTGTGTTGGATGTGTGTCGATGTCCTTGCTTTGGTCGGAAATGACTTTGAGAAGCACAGCAATACTCCCAACAGTCAATATCATCCAATATCACCCGACTGGAATCAACATGGTGGTGTTGTTATTGGCTGAAAATGACATTTTTTGCCACCAACTCGTTTCCTATTAGGGATGTGCCGGATGACGGCTGATGATACAGATTTACCGCAAGAAAGGTTGGGCCGGGGGTTGAGCTTCGGTCTGCTGGGTTTGAGGGTGGGTTTGTGCAAGTGTGTGAGTTTTTGTGCATGTCTGCCAGTGTGCATTTGCACTTAACCCTCGCTGTCATCCCACTTTTCAAAATGATCAAATGAGCAAATATTGTAGGCACGTTATGCATGAGGTGTAATGATTACACTGTATCATATCTATTTTCGCTTTCTTTTCCATCCCCTTTTCTACTTCCTCATCTCCTTTTTTCCCCCTCCTCTCTTGTATCTGACTTTGATGAGGTGGTGTGTGGCGAGAGCTAATGACAGGCGTGAGCAGGGCTGAAATGTCAGACCAAATGTTAAGTCAACATGATCATCAGCCTGACCCATGTTGATGAATTATGAATACAGCCCACCTGAATAGTGATTTTTGAAAGCAGACTGAAAGAGCTTATCGAACTACATAAGGTTTGGCTAAATCGCTCGTTAATCCCAACTCAGCTCTGAAATGTGTTAAGAATGTAGAAATGGCGTTTGGAGATAGCAGAGTGGTTAAATCCTAAGTCTTTGGAGCTACATGTGTGCCCCCATTGACCTCAGATCAAATCTGACCAGAGCTTTATCTCCTGTGCACCCCTCCTACCTACCTTGTTGCTCCCCTCTATTTCCACCACAGTGTGAGGGGAAGTGGACTTCCCACTCTCCTCCTGATATGAAAAACAATGGGAAGTGAAAGCAGAAAACTATTCTTTAGTGTTTCAAATCCTTTTTCTAGCTCTGTTCCAGCTCCAAAATATGCATGCACGACATTGAGTTCAATACGATATGGCAATGGCATGGTGATTTCAAAGTGGTTACCAGGTTGTGGAGCAACAGCATGGTTTAAGTGGAATCCGAAAATCAAACTGACACCCACATGCAGTGGCCACCTGGGTAATCCTGGCTGACCTTTGCCTTATGTGTGACTGTGCATAAATGACGTGGCCTCCTAATGAACTCATCAAAACCCCCGCTGTATTCTGTGCTCAACCTGCTGCTGAGAGCCTGCACGGCGTGTTTTATGGCAGTCATGAAAGTAGAAAACCAAAAAGTGTCGAACGCTATGGAAAATTCAGGAAACACATTCCTCTTTAAAATTGATTAATAACCAATAAAACAGGTATAATCAGTCGTTTATCATCAACATGTGAATGCACCGAGAACCATGTTTTAAATGTACTCAAATTGTACTTTATACATCTTTTCTATTTATCATTTAAGTTCAAGGTAGGGTTGCAACTCATAATTATTTTCACTACTGATTATTCTGTTGACAATATTTAGATGAATAGTTCAATAAAATATCAGAAAGTGTCACACTTTTTCAGCCCAAGGTGAAATTTCAAATGTTGGTTTTTAGTCCAACCAATAGTCCTAAAGAAAGTCATTTAAAAGATATAAAACATATATTTGATATATTTGAAGACACTTGAAGCAAAATGTGCCAAAGCAAATGTTCAGAAATATTGCTTTATAAAATGATTAAAATGTTTAATTGATTATCAAAATTGCTGTAGATTCATTTTCCTATTGACTAAACAAATGATTGTGTCAGTATTATTCTGGAAATTATATGCTTACTGTTAGAGCTGCAACTAATGATGTAGTGAATTGATTATTTTGTTGATTAGTTGATCCATCGTTAAGTCGGTTAAGCGTAAATATCTTGTTTTGTCTGACCAACAGCCAGGAACCTGAAAATACTCTTATACTCTTAAATAATCTTATAAAACAGACCAGATTTTTGCTGAACTCGTTAATCAATAATCAAAATACTAGTCTCTTAATTTTAGTGTTGACTAAAAACTGATTGTTTCAGCAGTGTTATTATATTTCCATCACTTTTTTTTAACTAAACATTACATTTTTGGTCTACAAAAGTACTATCCCAACTCGTACAGAAAAAAAATGTCGAGAAATAGCGAGCAATGAAAAAGAGCCCAAATCTTCAGATGTGCCCCAAAACCGAAAGTTTAAATTTGTATAAAACATAGAAAAGCAGCAAACCTTCACATTTGAGAAGCTCAAAGTAGAAAATGTTCCTCAATTATGCTTCATAAGTGTCTCAAACAGTTGAGATTGATTGCCAATGTGTGGATAAATGTTCCCGTTGGTTAATCTGCTGATTGTCACTTCACCATTGGAATATGGGTCATTTACCATTAATTGCTGTTGCTAGTTTTTATATTTTATGCTCCATGTACATTCAGATCTAACAACATATGAAGTCTTTACTGGTGCTACCTTGACTGTACTGTCTCAATGAGGTTAATATGGCTCTACTACATTCTGCTGTCCATCTATCTGCACATCAGTTCTATTTGATGTGTTCAATGCGCCATTGAAAAGAATAGACAAAGAGACTCGGTTGAAAGGCATGGACAGTATAGAGGAGATTTGATAACTCCTTGAAAAGCATCTTTTGGGCAGCAGGTTCTTAGCGGCTGTGTGGTGAAAGGCCTGCTGGGAGGTCTGACTGTATTAGTGGAGGTAGAGGCTCTTGTGTTCTGCTCAACTGGAAAACGGCAGGACAAAGACCCACACTGCCTAATCCCTGCTCGGCTGCAAAACAAAAGGGAAAGCTGCTGCTTTATCAAAACTACAAGGCATTCTGTGTGTCCGTGTTTGTGTGCGCGTGTGCGGTTGTGTGCGTGCGTATTTGTATGTGTGATTTTTTTTTCCTTTTTTCTTTTTCCTTTTTTTTTTTTTTTTGCAGCTGTGGTGTTCATACTGTGCCAAGAAAATGATTTATTCAATATTTGATGAAGTGGCAGCCAAGCTGTTAAAACCACTGTTGAAATGTGTTGTTTAGAACTCTACTTTTTTGCCTTCTTGCTTCCTCTCTATCTCAATGTGATTTCTAAACATGTAAATCACCTTCAGTTGGGGGAAATTGGATCTGCCAGAATTGCTTTTGCTCACTGTAAAGCAACATTTTGTAGCTGATGATGGATTTGATCCACTCCCTGCTTCCACTTACATGTTTGTGCACTTCACAGCGAGTGGATGGATTCATGTGTAGGAGGGCTGATTTTCTATAATTATTTGCTGTCGTATTTTCAACTGATGATATAGATGCGTTTTGATGGATCATCTTCCATATTTGCAGCACATTTTGTGTTCTACTACATTCATCATAATTGTATCTTATTTTTGAGTTCTGTGTTCAGTGTATTTCATTGGTCAACAGGTTCTGTGATGTCTGTCTACCAACTGTGGTCAAGGATGTCCAGGTCAAACACCAGGGTGTGTGAGGGGATATATGTGTGTTAAGAGAGGCTGGTAGGTGGTGGGTGGGAGCTGGGTGAGGACACTCCTATTGTCTTGGCTGTCACGGCTGGGTGACCCCGGAGCCCCTCAGAGGCCCCAAAGGCCCCAGAGGCCAGGCCACAGCAATGAGTCCGTGGGCCCCCAGGCCGTGAGAACCCCGGCCCTGGTCAATGAGCGCTGGGAGCCTGGGGACCCTGGGAGCAACTGGCTGGGCCATCTGGAGCAGAGAGCAGAGACCCTGACACACGGCTGTCACCCGAGGGAGACACGCAGAGACGTGAACATAGACAATATCTGCCCCCATGTTTTTGCCTCTGCCCCTGTCTATCTGCCTCTCTCACTCTCTCTCTCTCTCTCGCTCTCACTCTCTCATTCACTTTCACCCATATGTAAGTGACAGCAGAAAGGAGATCAGGGGAGAGTAAGAAGGAAAAAGATGGTGAAAAAAATTCCTGAGTATTTTGGAGGGAAAGACGACTCGTGCGTTTCCATCCACCTGTTTTTATGAGCATTTTCTGTCTGTGCATGAAAAGACCTCAGAATATGGCCAAAAAGTTTTAATCTTGACTGGTTGGCAGTTTCCTCTCCTCATGTTAAAGTGTTTTTTTGGGGAAGACAAAGAATTTCAAATTTCTCCTGATGGTCCAGCCACCACCTTACATGGTGGGGTTTGGGTCAAATCTGTGTGGAACGACGATGAAACTGAAATTAATACACAAAAATTAATACACACCTCTTCTTCTGCTATGGTTTAATGGCACCTGACTGGAGAATTAGCGCCACCAACTGTTTTTCTCAATGCACCCAATACCGACAATTTACGCAACCGTATTCGATTCAAACATGGATTTTTTTTTTCGTTTTGTAGATTTTCTGAAAATTCAGGTAAAATTTGTATAATATTTAGATAGAAACCTGAGAAGTTTGCCTTCAAGCTAAGAGGAGAGACTTTTATACTTTGCGAGCAGATGTGAAATGTACTCCACCCACACTATGTCTGTTGTTTTGTTCTAAAAGCACAAGACAGCCAGCCTAAATATAACTGGGTTTCTTTTCCTTCTTACTCCATTCTTCTCAGTCTGTCTGCCTGATGCTGTGTGTCTGTCTATTCTCTTCTCTGTGGGAAGGCCTGGTACTCTCTCTGATCTGCTTGCAGAAACACAAACACACAAACACACACACACACACACACACACACACACACACACACACACACACACACACACACACACTCCCTCTTTCACACACACCCTTGCGGACAACTCTAAAGTGAAAACATGGTAGCTGTGGCTGCATAATGGTGCTAGCTACCATTTGAGTGGTGAGTGGTAGTCTTTTCCAGCTGAGCAGATTAGCATAGATCTCCCACGCAGACAGAGTTGACCTTCACTCTGGCAAACACTTGTCAAAATGCCAACGATAATTACCTGTTCTCTTTGCAAACAGCACAATGGTTTATCCACCTGCATCTCAGGCATGGAGGACGAATCTGTTGTGCTATTGCCGCCTGTTTTTGGACATACACTGTTTGTAAAGGTAATGTAAGCCGCGGGGATTCCTATGTGACACAGGTGTGTGTCTGGTTCCTGCTTGATATTGTAATATTTACCATTCAGACGATAGCAAGCCGCCAGAGGCTAAAGAAATAAGTGTGAATTAAATTTTCTGAAAGCTGCCACGGCTTTCGGCGTGCTCATGTCCACACACAACATTCATAGAGTTGAAATGAAATTTGTTTTGTCAGCAGGGTTTTTGAACAATCAAGAAATATGTCAAGAAATACAACAGATACAATACAACAGAGCTTGGTGGCGTCTGTGTCGGATGCCTTATTGTCTGCGTGTTCATGCCTTAACATCTGTATCAATGAGCGTAGAGGTCAGAAAACAACCTGAATCCCCACCCCACACCCTCCCACCCTCCCTTCCTCCCTCTCGCTCTCTTTCCCTCTCTCTCTCCCTGGGCACTCTCCTCTCTCCTCATCACTGACTGCCCTCTCTGGTTGAGTGCTTGAATGTGCTCAGTTCGGTGATCAAAGTCTTCCTCAGTCTCTTCTCCTCCATTGCCTCTGGCTCTGTGTGTGTGTGTTTGTGAGTGTGTGAGAAAGTGTGTGTGTGTGTGTGTGTGTGTGTGGGTGGGTGTGTGTGTGTGTGCCATCCAGCTACAAGCTCAGCTCTCAGTCGTCTAAACCGTCAGTCTCACTATCTTCTTTCAGTCTCAGTAGTTCCCTGCCAGGCTCTCTTGCATCATCTTCTTGTCTGCTAGAGGGCAAACACACACACACCCATGTATATATACAGTAGATATATATACTATACATACGCGCACACACACAACATAAACACAATGATGCTTATTGGATATGACTCATCTCACTTTTCTATCTTCTTTAACGTTTATGCATTGTTGATCTCAGAAACTCCCTCCGTCTGTTGCTCCACACATGCATGCGTTTGTGTTTGTGTGTGTGCATTTGCGTCTGCTTGCTGCAGGCTGCTGGATAACATATACGGTGTATGAGTCGCAGTAAACTGCTAAATATTTTGCTTTTGTTTTGGTGGAAACTTTTCCCTCTCTACAAGGGTGTCAGATGTCTTTTTAACTCCAAGGTCACAGTGCTTTGTCTCTTTCGTATTTTTAACTTGTCCTGTCTCTTCTAGAGCCTCCAGGAAGAGAAAATATCCCAAATTGTCAAAGACAGCTATTAAAATGTTCTAACAGGCCATTCTGGCACTTGGCAATCAGTCTAAAACATATAGTTTTTATCCTTCTCCCCGGCCCAGAGAGTGAGCTTTCATCAGCCACTGATTCTTTGTGCTCATCTCACAGAAAAAGGTGTCATGTGGAAATGTTTTCCATTATGTGGAGTCAAGAATGTTCCAACCGATGAGTCTGGCTGTGTCTTACGCTCCTCTTTATCCTGTTTATCCTTGTCAGTCGTGCTCTTTCCCCACTCTTGCTCTTTCTCCATGCTCTCCTGCTCTTCGTTATTCCTCTCTCCTTTGCTTCAGTATTATCCCTGCACCTCAGTGTAGGGTCAGGGCTGCACTGCTCCTGTAAACATATTTACTGTGTCAACATTGCTGTTGCAACGCAGCTGAAGACAGTAACAGGTGCCTGTCAACAGCCGGCCAGATCTCCAGTGCATTAAAGGATCTTTGCTGTAGACGAGGATTAGTGTCGCCTGGCATTGTTTGTTTGCTAATTCCATCTCCAAGGTATTTGTGGAAAATAGGCATGAATAATTGAAAGCGATTTCTAGTGGACGAAACGAAGCTATCAGCGAATGGAGGGAGATTAATGAGTAGGGGGTGAAACGCAACGCAAATTGGAACAACGGTGCAACCTTTCTCAGACGCCCGGAGAGACCCCAAGTTCGTAAACAAAAATTGAATATGCATTGTTTCATTGGGGGGGGCGGGGGGGCATTGAAACGAGAGAGACGTGGATCAAGAAAGAAATGCAGTAATATGTTTGAAAGTGAAGTGTGTCAAAGCATGTTGTTGAGGTATTAAGGTTTTTAAACTGAATCAACATATTGTCTGTCCTGAAATGTGTTTTGATAAAAATCCAACTTTCCGACAAGGTTATGAATACGCTGTACTGGTGTCTTCACTTCTGGTCTAAACCCATAAGTAACACTTTGCCTCTGTTAGAGTTTCTGCTTGTTCTCGAAGGGAAATGACAGCAAAAACAGATATGAAAGCTTACTTTTAACTGTTTTAGAGAGGTGTTGATTCATCTTTATGATCATTTTGGAAACTGCAGTTTGTGGTGCTGTTGAACTGTATTCGATTACACAGAGAGGTGTTCGATGAAAAAAAAATAATAGAAACACCTGCCAGTATAATGCAATGCAGTTCAACAGCACCACAAACTACATCCTCTAAATGATCATAACGTTGAATCAACACCCCTCTAAAACAGTTTCAACAAAAACTGATCATTATAACTTTCATGAAGGTAGGATTTAGTTATGTTGCAGTTCAGTGAGGGAGAGTGCTACCGTATGTGGCAATATTAGATTTTAGCCAGACTAGCAATTTGGCTCAAGGGATCTCAGTGCCGATTGGTCAGCCTGGTGGTCGGTCACTCTACCTCTTTGGTCCTGAAATATGTCAACAACTATTGGATAGATTGGAATGAAACAGTACAGACATTCATGGTCCACAGAAGGTGACTTTTCCTTAGGTTGATATTTGCTGTTTACAAATGTCTCAGCAACTAGTGGATGAAATTTGGCGCAGTCATCCAGTATGTTGCAGTAGGTCACCAGGATCAGGTCAAAGTTTCACTTTGTCCAGTTGTTTAGTTTGTGACCAAATAGTTACAAAACTATGCTCATATCATCAACTGAACTCCGTGTTTAGCTCAATTTAGCAAATGTTAGCATGCTAACACACTAAACTAAGATAGTTACCATGGTAAAAACAGATTCATACAAGCTTAAGATCAATATCTTAGCACTGACTTTATCAGCATGTTAGCATTTAGCTTAAAGTACAGCTGTAGCCTTAATAGCGTCTTGTCCAAAGAAAGTTGCATCAATTTGATGAAGTATCTTGATTTGTTTGGAGTTTAATTGCATTGAATTAGCTAAAACAGCCATTTTATTTATTCACTTTTTCTCAATCCACTGTATCACAATAGATATCAACATTGCAATATATAAATTACATATAACCTAGAAGACGATTTTACATTATACATGTATTGACTTTATTTCTTCTTGCTATTCCTTATTTTGAAGATAATATTTGATCCAATAGTTTGAAGATTTGCAGTCATGCTGAGAGTACATGAAACACTAATGAATATATTATTTGTGTTTTGTTTTTTTTTTTTGTTGGTACAAACAGTTCTTGTTTGCAGGGATTCGTCATTATGCGACACCAAATTTTATAATTGATCTTCTCTGGATTTGTGCCAGAGGGTTGATGATGCGATTTTTATATGGCCAAGGACTTTACCATGATCTAATTTCCAGCTGAGCCTCGCAGGACGGCTGGCAACGACACATTTTCTCACACATGGTGGCAAACTTAATAACAAAATGGCTCACTAGCTTGATGTTTTATGAACTGACAAAATGGCACATTTTGCCACAAAGTCGTAATGATGATTAGTCTCTGAGACAGTCACACATCAGAGTTCTCTTTGTGCATTTTAACAGATTGCACTCAAGTAAAATGACATAGTTGTTCATATCTTTTCAATCGGTTTCTGCAGACCCTGTTTTTGGGACTTTTATGTTTTGTATTCTCTTAGAGGTTTTGTCACTACTTCATAAGCTGCAGGAGCTGAAGGCACACAGTCTGTTGAATACTTGTTCAATGCTGCCGGTTTAAGCACCATGTTGAGCAAAAAAATCCCACCTCCTCTTCAGTCCCGCCACCACCAGCTCTTTCTCATTCCCCATTTGCTTCATCCTGACCCCTCCACCCCTCTTCTCTATATTCCCCCGTCCCTTCATCTTCCATCCCTGTGCCCGCAGTGAACACTACTCCAAGTGAGAGACCACGTGCTGATGGCCCTCATGTCAAGAACAGCCAGTACTCGTACATCGTGTTTGTTGTTTGCAAACAGCTATGTAAATGAGCCTCTTTCCATCTCCTGCAGTGACTCATAATTCAGCAGAACAAAAACAATATAACAATTTGAAACATTTTTAAGGTTTTTGACTCACATAGAAGTTTAGTTTTAGGCTTTATCTTTCTGTTTGTCTGGGTTTGACGATGCCCAAAGTAGTAGCAGGGATGATGATGCTGCTGTGATGCTTTATGCCACCAAGATTAGTCATCTCAAGTCATTTAGTTTCATATTTAGCCTTCAAACTAACATAGTAACAACTTTTCATTCCCACACTAGGAAAAATGTTCTCTGAATTAGGTACTTTCTATAAATGAGTGTCATTTGAGAACAAGACAAACTGACTACAGGTGACTGTATATCAAGAAAGTAATGCTTATGCAAATTTTTGCTGATAATTTGCATAAGTGTAGAACTTGAAAAAATTGCAAAAAAGGTCAATTTTCCATAAACATTTGTGCATTTTTGCTGGGATTTTAATCATTTTTTTGCCAAAAAAAACCTTATGTCATCAGAATAATTTGAAATGTGCTAGAATCAAATCAAGATTCTCCACACAGTGACTTCAGGTGTCTTTGTAGTGCTTTTATTGAACTATCACAACCAAGAAAATGCGCCTGTCAACTCTCTAACTCTCTTGGGCCTGAATAAGACACAATAAATAAAAGAAATGAAGTAAATAAAAGAAAAGAAACAAGTAAGCTGGCTAATGAGAGCAGAGATCCAAAAGAAAAATATACCAAACAGGAAACTGGTATTGATCAGCAAACCTAAAAAACACTGGAGACGCATTAGAGTCATTCTGTGCAACTGGGCAATAAAAAAATTATTTATTCTACTATTAACTTTATCAAAGCGTTATGATGGCATTACACTAGGGCTGCAACTAATGATTATTTTAATTAACAATTAAGATTCAATTTAATGTTTAGTTGACACAAAATGTCAGAGATAACACAGTAAAATCCAGGACTTTTTCTCCTTGTGGGATCATACTACCACCAAATCCATACAGTATATACTATATGTATCATTAACAATAAAATCATCAATAAAATCCCTCCAAATCAAAACATCAAGAAAAACATATATGTAAAAGAATTACATAGAAGTTAACTAAAATAATCTGTTGATTGTTGCCTTGATTTGTCTTGATTTGTTTCTTAAAGCTGAATGTAGAAAATTGATTATATTGCTTGTTTTCTCTGAACACCGCTTCAGAACCTACAGGAAACCTGTTTACACATAATTGAAAGAGCATCAAACCACCCAGCTGAGAGTCTGGTATTTGGGAATGTTTGGCACTTTGTGCATGAAAAATGACTCAGACAATTAATTGGTCGTTGCAATAGTTCAATAATTATTTTTCCTGTTAATCAACTGATAAATCAACTCATCATTTTAGCTCCAAACCACACACAAACTGATGTTTCCATCACAACCTTTCTCAGTCTGCTCTCAACCAGCGGACTCGGGTGACTCGTGTACAGTTGCAGAAAATCTACATACGGCTTAAAAACATATACTCAAGAGATGTATGTAGTTTTTTGTTGGATATGGATGTTAATGGAGTAACGGAACTGCGTGTGTGTATCAAAGAGGCAGCACATGACCCTTTAATTGAAACCACAAAGAGCTGGTACAAAACAAACAGTGATAGCCATACAGTTGCTGCATGATGTAGCCTTTCCAGGTGTACGTGTGTGTTCTTGTTTGTATCTCTATAGTATATCTCTGTCTGAGCTCCCGAGCATGTGTTTGTATGTGTGTGTTTTTTCTCTTAATGGTACATCTGCACTAAATTGGCCCCTCAATACAGTGTGCTCTGCCAATGGTTTTGTGAGCTACAAGTGTAGAGAAACAAAGAGAGCCAGGGAGCTTCAAAGCGGGTGGGTGACATTTCGGGCTTTCCATCTTCAAAGCACTATTTGCTTTTGTAGTTCCTCTTTGAGTATAATTATATATTTTTTTCTAAAGGATTACAGCTGTCTGAAAACATAGTGTAGGATTTGAGGGCCATTTCATAACATTTTCAATAAAGGATGCACAATGAGCCGTCTGTTTTTTATGTCATTATTTTTGAAACATATTTATTCCACTATTATTTGCTATTATGCATAATTTAATACAACTTTTATGCAGCACATAGTACACTACACTCTGTCCTAGTGTTATTCCTTATTGGTAGCTATTGGCAGTGAATTGATCGTTGACCCAACAGAGCCCCCCGGTGAGTGTCTCCAGATGGGGAAGACATGAAATTCACCCTGTCCCCTCATTTTCATTCACCTCTCTTCCTCTTCTCCTTCTCTTCCATCCCCCTCATCCAAGTGCCTCTCTATAATTCATGTCCAGGTGCAGCTCCAGCTTTCTTTGGCACAGGGCTTGAAAGGAAAAAAAAGACAGAGGTTCAATTTTCACTTCTTTTGTGCACCTCTTTATATCTGTTTGTGTGCTCGTGGACCACTTTTGCCCCGTAATGCAGATTTTGGTGTCCCTGTAGTTCAGAATAAGCAGTAATTAAGGCGAGTCATGGACATGACTAACCGCTGGCTCCTGCTTCACGTGGATCTGGATGTTATGATTTACATATAGTCAGAGTTGTTTGTTGTTGCATTTGAGTTTGTACGGCAACCTAACTTGAAGCAGCATGGATTAAAAAAAAAAAACAACAAAAGCTTTATCCCAGAATTTATTCAAAAATCAATAGATAATGTACAATTTTTTGTTTTTTTTCCCCAGGTGTTGGTTTTAAAGCGCAGGGGTTTTTTTTCAGTCGTACAGTCATCATGAGAGGCATGAGAAACATGAATGCCAAGCACAGCTGTATTTACATGCTGATTCTGTGCATCTTGTCATACAAAACACGAGCCCCCCCACTGACTGCAAAGCTGTGAGAGTGACTGAACTCTGCAGGTGGATATCTATATTGCAGCGACATGAGTGCTGAACTCAAGATGATGACTTATTTAAGGGTAAAAGTACAAAGCAAGACAGGTAGCATATTTTCTTTGTGCTATTTTATTTTAAACCCCCTATTTAACGTTCATAAGCAGCATACTGTACATATAGTTAAAGCAAGGACTGAACGATTTGATCTGGGTAAAATATCTAGATTAGAAGAAGAGAGAGACTCGCCACTTTGTTGGTTGTTGTGAAAAGCAGAATCACACAGGCCACTTTCTGTCTTTCGAAACATTGAAATGAAACAATAAAAGTGTTGCTTCCTCTTTCTCAAAGAAACAGTCTTTGGCAGAGTGTTAATAGTATAAACGTTGCTTGCAACGGTTTGACCAACTCACCCATAAAATTAATGTGAATTAGCTATAGCAGAGTAAATATGGACGCCGCGGTCGTCATATCAGCCAGTTTAACACTCATGGTCGCTGACTAAAGTTTTAACTGCATACACCTTGTTGAGACGTTAATTATGTAATTTAAATTGTAGCGCTAATGATGTGAAAATTGCACTCATTCAAGCTGCAACTTTGATATGAAAATGATTAATCATTCAACCTTAATTAGAACGGTGTTACACTGTGTTATCAAGTCTTCATTAACTGTTTATACACCAGATATGAATGTTTCAGAGGAGAAGTTATACCAGTTAAAAAAAATCTTTATTTTCTCTTTGGCTTACAAGTGCTTAGTCAGGTGTTCCTTGACACAGCAGTTTCAATGGCACATTACAGTTCACAGTACTGATCATACTGTGACAAGAAATTCTCCAAACTCTTCTGCTGGGCTGAACCACCAACTCTTTCATCACAAATGTCAATAATCGGTGATTCTGTAAAAATGATAATTATGTTTAATGATCAAATTCATCACATGCCAATGTTTACAAAGATCTAGCTTCCTAAAATATCTGGCTTCAGACTGAGGCACCTTAAACACTTAGTTAAGGTCAGGCCATGCTATATAAAGATGGACATACTACACATGGGATCTTTCAATAAGGATGTAATTCCTGTGAGAAAATTATTATTTTGTTGACTAAAGGTGAAAATATATTTTTGTAAACATGCTCTGTGTGCCCTTGTACATGGTTTCCCACCATGATCTCACTTTCCACATTGTTTCTCGCCCTCTGTATAAATGAGTAGAAGAAGGTAAAGAGATGAATGGACATCATCAGTAGCTGTTGCCATGTAAGAGAAATGTGTGTTTTTACACTTCTACAAAATCGGGGCATCATGACAACTTTCATAGACTTTATTGGACTCAACATCTTATATATTTATGGTTAGGATGTCTTTTTAAAAATTAGTTTAACGAACAGAAGTGAAAATTTGTTAAGTGTTCCTCATCAATTTAACACTGCTTTAGAAATCCTGCTTCATTTTCAGTGTGCACAGTAATTCACTTTTTTTTTCCTTTACCATTATGACCATTAAAATGTGCAATAATGGATTCACCTCATTGCAATTTCAAATAGAAGGAAACAGGGAATAATCATTTCACACATTCACAAATGTCCTTCCCACTGAAGGACCCTAGCTGTACAATCCTGACTGTGTTAGGCTCTATGTGTGTGTGCGCTTGTGTGCTTTTGTTTTTACACATATCTGTGTTTGTGTGTGTAGATGTCTCTCTATGGTTGTGTGGACACGCTCTGGTTTGAAATCATTGTTGTGAGGAGATTTTGGGAAAGTGAGGGTGTTTTGGTCGGTTCTCATAACTTCAAAGGGCTGTTTGATGGCGAAGACTTGGTTTTAGGGTTAGGCATTTATTAATGATGGTTAAGGTTAGGGTAAGGGGCTATGAAATGTGAGTGTCCTCATAACTATAGAAAGACCAGTATCACTCTCTCTCGCGCTCTCTCTCTCACTCACTCTTTCTTTCTTTATCTTTCTTTCTTTCTCTCTCTCTCTTTCTTTCTCTGTGTGTGTGTGTGTGTATTTGAAACAAGTACCAGAGGGATGCATTTCAAAATAGGTCGTCACTAATCCCCCTTAAAAATGAACATTCCCCTGCCGTGCACTCATCTGAAAGAGAAAGAAAGTGTAGAAGGAAGAAAGAAAGAAAAGACAATGAATTATGGATAAGTTTTAAGAGGGATATTGCTCCCTGGCCTCCTCACTGGTTTTTTTTTTCCACTCCTCCCTCCCCCTGTCTTTTTCTCTGCGTCCTCTGCCTCCTCTTAAATCGATCCGGGCTGACTGTCATGGGTCAGTGGCCTGTATGCATCGGGCTGGACTGCTACAGAGGAGCGCTGTGTCTCCCAGGGCTCTCTGTGGAGGTGATAACTCGTTCCTATCTCAAACCTCTCTTTAAGGGACACCCGCTTTCAATTTAACTCCAATATCCACCTCAGATTGACTTGGGATGACACAAAGGAAAGAAATATATATGTATGATCTCCATTTCTTGTGGAGGAAAGTGGGCATGCCTAAATACCTGCAGCTGTATCTTTGCAGAGATATTGTGGATTGTTTTGCATAAAGTCTGCCCTGCAAGGATGTATTTTAATTGTGCTTTTGCTAAACCCTGGTCTCCTTTCTGCCATGCCTGTGAAGTTTTTTGTTCTTGCACAGTAGCATTAAATAATACAGTTTACAATAATAACGGTGGCAGAATCACCACTTGAAATTCTTTGTAAATTTCTTAACAATGGATGCTTGATTTCAGAGAGGTAGACAATAGCAGGCTCCACATTTCTACCTGGCAACGGTTGATTTTGTTGGCTGAGATAACCGTCGCTTGCAGATTATGTCAGCTGTCGTTAGCTAGCTAGTTAAGCTAACATAAGCGTCATGAGCTAGTTGTAAAACACCATTTTCATCAGACTTTTAAATGTTTCCAGCTCATTTCAGACTCATTTTGAAAACAAGAGCCTTGTAAAGTGGGCCTTGAATAGTCATCATGTTATCGTGCTAAAAGACTGAAGCTACAGATACATGTTCCAAGCAGAAGCAGCCCTGTGGCTGTGTAGAACTAGTTAACTCTAATATTATAAGTGTAATATAACCCTATTAACTGATCAGCTCATGTAAGACTAAACTCTGATATATTAGCAGTGTGAACAGGACATTTTTTTAACATAGCCTGTAACATCACAAAATGTGAAATAAATGGCTCCTCGACCTTGGAAGTAACGTTCGGTTACTGCTGTAGGTAAGAAGCCTCCATTTTTGCTCTTGTATTTTTGGTTTTGGAGGTGGTACAACAAAGAAACCACCTTCCAAACTCGATACTGACTATTGCTCTTAACCGCTTCGACGCGTGGAGAAATTCAAAGCTGGACCAAAATCAGTGTAAAATCAGAAACAAAGCAGGTGGTCTGTCTTTCTTGAGAATGTAAATGTTTCTATTCTTATTTCAAATCAGACTGCAGTCTTTGTGTATCACAGTGGTGTGTGTGTGTCTAGCCACAGGCTTCCTCACACTCCAAGTCCAATTACCTGTGTTAAGGCCACATCTGAGACGGGGGATTACAGCATATTATTCTAGCACAAACAACGGTCCCTCTGCCCACTAACCTGCAGGCAGTCAGACGCAGGCAACTGAGGAAGGTGTGAGAGGTGTTACATTAGCACCTGGATGTGCGAACAGCAGACTAGTGACCTTTAACCAGTGACTGATACACTACCTGGAAAACTTGTTCTCCTCCTGTAGATTCTTTCTCTGTCCTCAACTCTTTCGATATCTTTCCGCCCCTGCCTCTCACTTTTTTTTCCCAATCTTTTCTTTTCCGTCTTTCTTTGTCTGATGCCTTTTTTTCTTCCATAAATTGTGCTTTTATTTCATCTTCCATTTTCTCAGCTGTATGTATTTAAGCACTCTCCACAGAACCATAGCCTGTCTCGGTTTTTCTCTCATTTTTTGACAGTTGATACTTTTACCAGAGGATGTTAGTCAAGACGTCGCCTCTTTCTCTTGACTTGTTGTCACCACTTGAAATTTTCTTTGAAAATGTTTGTGATGCAAAATACTCTATTAAACCTCCTCAAGGTACCTCCTGTTCCCCAGACAGGCCCTGAAAATATGTCCTCCATTTCGAAACACCTCCACTAAGATTGATGTGTCACCACAATTCTCAAGCCACAATTTCATATGCGTCTAACCCATTTTTTTACAATTACTTTTTTGTCTTCTGTACCTTCTGTATCATGTAACGACTACCAAGCCTGTACAAATCGCTGTGCCTGAACATCCATGAGACACACGAACGACTTCCTTCAAGTCACCTGCCAGGGGCTCTAATTAGACTGATAAGCAGTGCAACTGGAATCAGCTCTTCCTGGTAATCAGCCCCACGGAGCCCAGACAGACGGCTAAATGAGGAGGAGATGAGCCATGCAGCCCAACAGGTGTCCTTAAAAAGACAGGGAGGTGTGCTTATACAGTCTTGTCTTTCCCTTCTCTAACTACTTGAGAGTTCAGTCACAGGAGAGTTTGGTATATACAGAGAGATTCTGCAGTTATTTAGGAAATTAATACTGGAAAAAAACCTGAAAAAAAAAAAAACAGTATGTCGGCATCTCTGTGGTGTATAGATTTAATCATCATGCTGTGACTCTGAACAGCTGCTGCACTTTTTAAGAGAATTGTTTGAGAAACTCTGCAGTAAGATGATTGATTCAGAGTGGGGGGACTTATACAATGGCAAACACACTAGTCAAACTGTGTATTTTGATTTTCAAATTGTATCCCATCCTGAATACATTTCTTGCTTTTCTCTTTGCAGTTGCAGCTGCTCTGCTTTAGACATATAATAATGATTATCACATTTTGTCCTGAAGCAAAATAGTAATAAAAAAAGAGCCCAGTGACACATCAGGCAGGCTGAATGCAAAATGATATCAGAGCTAATAAAATCTCTGAAGGGAAATGTCATATTTCTCATTTTGACACCTGCGTGAGACTGTTGTGTTACACTTTCATTTTACACCCACCACTCCCAGCTGTACACAGGAAAGCAACACGGCGAGATTAACACTGCGATCTGAGGAGCAGCCAGGATGCTTCACAGAGACGGAGAGAGGCAGGCAGATAGGACGCAGCTCTGCCTTACTTTATCCACTCTCTAAGGGAAGATGTCCTCTGCCCTAACATCTGTAGATGAGGCTGGAGGGATTGACTTAAACGCCACTGACAGCAAATGTGTTCACTTTGACATTAACCTTCTCCAGCTGAAAGCATCTTGAATACCTCAGTGAAAAAAAGAACCTTGTAAATTTATTCTGGATGCTCAGACAGTGCATTAGACGGAGCAGGGCGCCTGAACAGGGACAAAACAGAAGCTTTGCTATAAATGCATCCTTTAAGTGAATTTTTATACTATTCTGATGAATACACACTCTGTCAGGACCACATTAGTAGCTCAGCGAATTGCAGGAATGATTTAGGATCCATTTTGGTTTGTTGTTTTAGATTGTGTCAGAAAATGGTGGCGTCCCTCTGATTCATACTGTCACATCTATTCATTGAGAGTGCACTCCTTTATTTTGAAATAAAAAGGAGAAGAAAACACCACAATTAGTTGACCAACAGAAAATTCACCGGCAACTATCAAGTCATTTTTCAAGCAAAAATGCCAAACGTGCTCTGGCTCCAGTTTGGCAGTCAGTTTGCTGTTTATCTGTGGTTTATGTGATAGTAAAGCAAATGTGTTTAGGTTTTAACATTCAGTGCTTCGTGATTGGCATTTATCACTATTACATTTTATAGACAAAATAATTAATGAATGCCCAAAGAAAATAACTGTCAGATTCATTGATGATGCAAATAACGATTAGTTGCAGCCCTAATTTCAAATATCAACATTAATGACAGTGGTAGACCCATTTTTTTTGGTTCATAGAAATGTTTGTGCTGATTTCAAGGCCACTAGAACAGCATGTGTCTTCTGATCTCATGCCCTTATTAATTTATATTTATAAGTAAATCTGTTTAATTATCTGATACCGCTATATGGTTAAGGTTTAGACATAAAAACATAAAAGCTTAGCTCCTGTCATAATTACTAAGCTACCAGAGGTGACCTAACAATAAAACCTAACTATGGATCGTAATAAGCTGCTTGCACAGATGAGCTATGGGCTTGTTTCTTTCAGGACAGTGGCAAAAATACTTTATCTGTACATGTTCTCCGTGTTTACTATAGATTGTTTGATGATAGATCCTGTTTACAGATCAAATCCCCTCGATTACTGTCAGAACCCAACCTACCCCCCTCACCACACCCCACCCCCACTTACTCCACCACCATCTCTCATCCTCTCCCTCATATTCCTGACTTGAGTGATGGCGTTTATGATTACTAATGACAGTCGGAACAAATCTACGGTAATGAGGTCACATTGGGTTCCTCTTTTTTTTTTTTTTTTTTCCTTTCTCTGAAATCACCCTTCACAGCACCGTACCATCAACCTGTTTCTGAGACTCAGACTGGGATCTGGTTCCGAGCTCCAGTGAACCAGCATGACACAGATCAATTCCCCCACCGGGAAGACCTCCCTGCAGCCAAAATGGACACCCTGTACTTCTGAGCATGTGTTTTTTTTTTTGTTTTTTTTTTCCTGGTATCCAAGATTTATTATCTCTTGACTCACTGGAGCTCATATCCTGTCCTCCTGTTAATGCTGCCTGCTACGTTTCCAAACTCTGCCTTATAACAGCTTTAGCATGTTTATTGATTTATTTAGGTTTTCTAGTGGGTGCATTTGCAGACTTCTTAGCTGTCTTATCTATGATAATGCAATTATCTATAACAGAAGACATATGTGTGTATGCATGCATGAGCAGTCACATCCACGTAATGATGTGTGTGTCTCCTGGCTTGAGCAGGATGTCTGCACCAACACATCATTACGATTCGTCCGAGCCATTAGCTTGCAGAGAGTGAACTGTGGATGAAAAGCACAACAGCGCGTGTGTGTATTTACGAGTGTGTGTGTGTGTGTGTGTGTGTGTGTCTGTCTGTGAATATGTACAAAATGTGTACTTGTGAGGTGTGCAGTGTGCCCTCCTGTGCGTCAGCATGCACACTCAGTATGTGTGTGCTCAGCGATGTGGTTAGTAATGTGGAGACCTGCAGGAGATGGTCCGTGGAGAGAGCCTGCAGGATAATTGCTGCCACAGTGACAGGTAGGGCTGCCTCTGTCAGAGTTCCCTCAGTGGGGAAACAGAGGAAGAGTGCGTGAGTGTGTGTGTGTGTGTGTGTGTGTGTAGCTCTGTGTCAGCTTCACCATCCCTTCTTCCAATAAGCATTTCCCAAGTAGGCTGCCTTCAGACAGTGGCAGACTTCCAGATGTTTTCATCTCGTACACACACATCCAGGGAAAGAAATGGAACATCTTTTACAGAGGGCAACGTTTTTTAATCAGATGAATATAAATTTACCCAAGAAAAGACCTCTGAGTAATGTTTTTCATCTAGATTAGAGAACAGAATAGAGTAAGATGTACACACTGAGATACTGTGAAGCTCCCTGGATGTGTAAAGACTTCCCACTTGTTGAAGTTTCCCTGAAGACTGCAGTAAACAGTTTATATGCAGCGTCTTTCTGACAGCAAGGCTGTCGGCTTGTGTTATTGGAAAAGGTCATCCAAAGACCCAGCAGCATGGCTGTGCAGCATGCTGGACTTCTGATGGCCATGATTGTTTCAGATGTGCATTGTTCAACTCATCACTCACTGTAATCCGCAGGCCTATCCATTCTTTTAGAGCGATTGTCAGATGTGATTTACGTCGCATATGTCACACATCTGCAGATTGTCATCTTTGAAAGGGAGCGTAAACGATGTAAACGTGTCCCGGTGAGAATGCAGAGTGACATCGGTGGGGTTTCTCCCACATCTGGCGGTGCCTGCCATCCAAGTCATTTGCCAGTGCTGCTTCTGTTCCCCCGATCTCCTGCAGTCCGTGAAGAATTGGTGTCAGCACCTATCAAAGGCAAAATGCCCATTCTACACAGAGTGTCAGAGCAGCCACAATCTATTAATCAACCAGTAGGCAAAGAAACACATATTATGCGTGTGTCTGTTGCTGTGTTTGTATGCGTCTGCGTGCACTTTTTCATCTGCACATGTGCAGCAGAGACAAAGACTCATCCAGGTGTATTATTTAGCCATTTTTGAAAAGGCTCTCTAATAAGGCAGGATGCAATTAAAAAATGTGGGTTCTGTTTGAAAGAGGAAGGGACCTGTAACGTGTTTGATACCAAAGGCTGCGGCAAGGTCTGCAGCGGACACAAGGTGCATGCTGATTGCATGACTACAGCCATTAGAGGAGCTGAAACCAGGCAGCAGACTTCATTTCCTATCCCCTGATTCCACAGTGTTGTCTTTCAACATGAACTATAATGTGGCAACTACACTTTGACATCTTAAAGGAAACATTTTGCTTTTGTGATATTTATTTTTTTATATATTTCGCAGCAGAGTATAAGGGCTGTATTCAGTTAGATAGCAAATGTTTGTGGTGTGTTGATTTAGGCTGAATAACAGCAGTTGGTTTTTGGGGAGCACTGTTGGCTTATCCACAGGAAGCGATCCATCAGGGTGAATAAACAGTGAGCCAGCCAGGAGCCCCTGCTGTTAACAGCATGGTCCTACCATGTGACAGACATGGTGGTATATGATTGGCATTGCTGATTGGACATTAGTGTGCAGTGCTGTAATGCTATCGTCATGTTGGTTTTACTGGGAGAGAGAAGAAGCTTGTTTTCGGTTCAGTTGAATTATTTGGCCCAAATCAATTTACTGTTTACTTTATATGAGCAGTTTTTATAACTGTTTACTGTTATATATACTATTAAACTATATATTAAATTAAATTGTGTCTAATCATATTAGATTTCCACAAAGGCATTATTGTTAGCTACCAGTGTTAAAGAGTGAGTTGATCAACAGCCATAGTGCCATTACAAGATACATTAATCAGTGCAGACATGAATAGTCGATTGACAGAAAATTAATGAACGACAATTCTGCTGAATGATTAATCTTGTAAAGGTCTTTCATCAAGGAAAGATGCCAAATATTGACTTATTCCAGCTTCTTAAATTTGAGGAACTGTTGCTTTTTCCTGTTTTTATATAATTGCAAATTGAATAAGGGCTGCAATTAACAATTAACAATCTTCATTGTTGATTCATCTGTAAGTTAGACTCTTGATTAATCAATTAATCATTTGGTCTATTAAGTGTCATAGAACTGTGAAAAATGCCTTTCACACTTTTCCAAAACCAGGGTTGACATATTCAAGTGGTTTCTTTTATGTAACTAACAGTCCAAACCCAAAGATTTACTTTCTTTTAATTTTTCATGTTTACTATCATAGATGAGTAAAAAAAACCAACAATATTCACATTTGAGATAGCAAAAACCAATACATATCGGTGACATCATGATTTGCTCAACAAATTAACAAATAATCAAATAGTTACAATGTGAAGCTGTCGGATTTGCCTTCTTTTGCTATTTTCTTTAACGATTTATCACACTGGACAATTAATCATTCAAATCGAGACATCAATTTAATGGAAACATGATCCAAAGATTGTTCACAAATGAAAGTAATCATGAGTTGCACTCTTTTAGTCTCCTCTGGCTCTCCTCCACCTTGGCCCTCTGTTTCATTTGTAGGTTTTCTCAGAGGTGCAGGTGCTTTGATTTGGTGTCTTGATTTATAGAAGCCGAGGAGCAGAATAACAATTGATGCACATGAACACGAAGAGACAGAGGAGAGAGTAGGGCTGTGAGATTATCTCGAGGAAGAATGTGTGTGTGGTGAGCTATACTGGAGGTGCAAAAAAAGATGAAGATATAATCCTTATAAAAGCAACAATATCAGTGAAGTGATTTACATTTTGATAAGCGTCAGCGTGCAAAAGTCAGATGTAAAGGTTTCACATACATGTTATATGTCACACACTTAATGAATATGCTGCTGCTCGGAAGTCAGCGCTGTGGTTCTTCATACACGGAGCCATGGAGGAATATTATTATTATTTTTGTTTCCCGCCTTGGATTTTGACTGAAAAATAGGTTGCCGTGAATCTTATCTGTCTGGGGGATCAGGTGCATCTCCCTCTCTTTTCCTCTCCCTCTTTCCCCTCCCTCCCTCCTCCTCCTCCCTCCACTCTGATAGGTAGAGACAGCCATCATATGTGCAAGGGGAAAGTGATGGGCGGAATGGCAGCTTTAATATCGGAGCGATTGCCAGCTGATAAGGCTAACGGCTGTGGAGAGGCGTGAGCGTCAGCCCTCCTCCGCAATAAACACTTTCATTTTGTTTGGTTGGAGTGACGGATGGAGAGATGGAAGTGGTGAATAGACGACTTGAGGAGCAGGGAAGGGAGGGGGGTAGATAGATGGAATGGATGTGGATGTTATTCAATATTAACAGATCAATCAGACGGTGGTGAAATATGTATTTTGTCAACTATATACCCCCGTTAGGCCAAAGAGGAAACATTACGATCATGTGACTGCAGTGGCTGCTGTGCCGTGTTGAAATACAAAATACTTACAGCCTACAGTGGGTGATTTGTCTCCCGACACTGAATTTATATTGCTCCTAACAATAACAACCCTGTCGTATATCAGAGAAATGAATATATATATTCATGACTTTAAGCTCTGATGACTTTATGATAATCATTTCTGAATTGCTATTAGAATCTATGATGAGGAGTGCAAAATTGCTTCAGTTTGCAGCATATGGCGGAGAAAAGCAACATTTTAATCAAATTATATCTCGCCACTAGATAATTTGTGTTGAGCACATATGCTACAAAGCAATTTAAAGGTCACATAAAATCAAGCTTAAATGTGTGTTTTTCTCTGTATTTTCACTCATTAGTGAACGCGTCAAAGAAAAAGCGTCATTCTGTAGATAGATGATTGAAATGGCCTTTTCCTCTTCGTCAGTAAGTCCTTGATGAGTTTCTGAAGTACTCCTCAGTTCTTCTGTTCACCTGGTTGAATTTTCTGATGCTAAACAGAGAAAAAGGGAATGTGGTTTAAATCAAAGCGCATTCCTTTGTGCACAAGTGTAATTTTTTAAAAAGAAAATTGTCCTTTGGCAACAGGCAAGCTGGAATAATTTAGAGGTGGACGCTGACATTTTAAGTGGCTGTGATAAATGTCCTATTGCATGTGAACAGGTCTACTTTAACTATCTCAGTTAAACTTATAATCCTTAAGATTTAAGTCGTCATTGATTTGGACACACTTTGGTGGTAATAAGTGCAGTTTAATAATACACCAAACACTTGTTCAGCAGCTTCATTGTCAGAGAAGCAAAATAAGAAGTTGACAAACCAGCCAGACAAATGTGCATTGTTTTAACAAAGAAGTAATTGCAACTGAGATCTCATTTGATGCTGCACGTGGCTTAAGCAGTTTAGTGAGTAGGTTGCAGTAATGTCGGTTCCCTTACTACCAGCAATATTTAAAAATGATCACCTGATGAATAAATGCTGAAAAAGATCATCAAAAAGTCTTGTTTTGACAGCCCATTTTTGGTGAGCGATCATGGTCAACGTTGCGTTTCCTGTGACTGCTTCACAATAAAAGCCACCCCATTTTTGTTTAATGTGAAGTAACAGCAGTAAGGAGTGTTTGCTTTGAATTAGCAGTAATACAGGTCTGATAAGGTGTTTGGACAGTGAACGATAAAACCTGAAACCAACAAGCAAAAACACTAGATTAATTGTACTAACATTAAAAGCTACTATATAGGGAGATTGAATGAATGGAAATACAGTGGCTATTACTATAAAAATCCGTATCATGGATAGTCTCAAAAATTGGATTTGTTTATAATTCTAATAGTTTATTTTGATGACAATTTCAAAAGATTTGTGTGTCCAATTGTAGTTATATTGCACACAAGTGACGGTGTTGTCCAGTTTTATTCACAGAATACTAGTGATCCACTTTCATTAGATTTGTACTGAATAGTCCCAGGCCATCAGGGCGATTCTCATCTGCTGCATGTATGTAATTTCAATAGAAAGCACATGAAAATGGAGCACATTTGAACACACTAAAAAGCCTTTTGGTTTTACTGTGCTTTTTTCCTCCTTCTGAACATCAGATGATTTGGCTCAATAAAACATGGAAACCGAAAAAATCAAATGAGCAGCAGGGATCAGATCTCGATATTAGAGATCAGACTAGATAGACTCAGACAATGCCTATTAAAATGGCTGGAGGAGCCTCTCTGAAATGAGACCTGACATCTCTTTTCCAGTCTGTCAGGAGTATTTGGTGGCTAATTTGAAGCTTACAAAATCTGTGTGTGTCTGAGAGAGAAAGAGAATGAGAGTGAGCTCCAGTGGGAGGTTAATATAAGGGGTGACCAAAAAGAGACACTGTAGGCTGTTATCTGTACAGTCAGTGACAGAACAAGCAATCCATTGGCTGGATCCTCACTGCAGCCCAGATCCATCCAGTTGCCAGATAATGAGCTTGGCAAGTACATTGTATTTACATTTAAAGTGGCTGTTGTGGGACTGTCCTTTCCCTCACGTTGATTGGAGAGTCCTCGGCTTTGATTCACAAGTAAATACTGACCTTCAGGCTACTTTGGTTTCACTATAAGACGATTAATGTCAGCTTGTCAGTCAAACCCAGAGCTACAGCCGCTGTGACATGTATGTGTGTTGATTCCTGAATCCAGGCTAATCTTTCGTAGTTACTCTCATGATGTGTTAGGACCCCGGAGGGGCCCTCATTAGGACCAAAACGTTGTGTGACCTTTTAGCAGCTTTGCATCCCCCCACCACCTACGCTCTCACCCAGCTGGGCCCAATTACCTCGCTCATTACCCCCCTCCTAAATAGCACCAGGACCGAGCAGGTACTGTAACTATCTATGGAGAGGAAATACGTCTGTGACTAAATACAGGGGTGGCAACATGAAATGAAAATGAGTTTCATCTTGGAGACATGCCAGTTGAAGACTTTTCTCCTCTCACTAATGGCAGAAGATTTTTCTCTTTTCTCCTCTGTCTACTTCTTTAATGTGGCACTCTAACTCTCTTTGAATGTATATTTGACCTTTCCAGCTCTCTCGCCACCTCCCCCTTTACCCTCCTTTTAGACATCCTTCCGAAACCCCTGGCTGACACCTAAAATATAAGATGTCCCCTTTGCTGCCATGTTGATGGGATGATAAGATGATCAATGTTTGCAGAATCTTTAACAGGCAGAGAGAGAAAATGCGGCAGGGGAAGAGCGAGGGAGATGGCTGATTATCCTAAAGGTAGCGTGCTTAATTAGATGGAATGCTGCATACATTGTGGACTGAGTGGAATCATTGGGATAGATTAAAATACTAATTAAACAGGCCCTTGCCGAATTTGGAGTGTGAGGTGGGGTTCAGCTCTTCAGGGTCATTTGCATAGCCTTCATCTGGGGAAATGGGATTTAAAGGACCTGCTCTCTTTCTCTTGCTCCTCTTTAACTCTCACTCTTTTTCCTTTTCCCCATTACCAATCACATTCACATGCTAACAAACTCAATTAAAATTATGCTCCATTTTTTTCCCGTTCCCTCTATAATTTGGCATAATCTATTAAGACCCCTTTGATTTTGTTTTTCAATATAAATGTTTCCATCAAAGTGAGGAAGGGGCATTAAGCACAGGAGGGGGAAAAAAGTCGGCAAAATGTGTGATCTTGAACGATGGATATTTAACGTTGCACCACTTTGGTCTGATTTGCATGAGAATATCTTTCGTGAACAAAGCTTTGGAAATATCATGCCATATTTGATTAGATCAATAGATCTGAGGATCAAACTCGGGTGGTGTATTAATTACTGCTGGAACAAAGGCAGGAGCTCAAGTTATTGTGTGCTGTGAATCTGCAAGCACTTCATCTGCTTTCTTGTAATCTTCAGCAGATCTGGCTCAATGTATGTGAGGGAAAACTGTGGATTTTTATTGGTAAACTTTTATTTTGCATTTTATATTTTTAAACATGGCAGCTGCGTGGCTCTTGAATGTCTGTCCACCACTTTGGAGCTGACTGAAATGTCTCAACAACAACTGGACAGAAACATTGAAGTTTTGATCATCGCTCCCAGAGGATGAAGCCTACTGACTTTTTCTCTAATGCTACCATTTATTTCCCTCTTAGGATGAGTATTAATAACTAACCCTAACATCATCAGGCCAACCTTTCAATTTGTCCAAATACCTCCAAAACTGATGACATTCCCATCAGGCTCAGTTGAACTTTGTGTTTAGCGCTAATTAGCAAATCTTACCATGCTAACTCTCTAAACTAAGTTGGTGAATGTTACATCTGCTAAAGCTTCTTTCATACATCTGTGTACCTACAATGGCCACAAAGTTAGGCTGACATGCACCCCCTCAAAAACTACAATTCAGGGTTAAAGCGGCAAGAACTGTGATCAGTAGCAAAATCATTTCCATCATAAACCTCTGCTCTCTCCCACAGTGTACATATGACAATGGCATGGCGTACTCCCATGCGTAGTAAAGAAACCGTCACTTGTATCGCAAAGTGAATGAAAGAGTGTAAACACAGTTACTGCGAGGTGTATACTGAATGCATGATACAACCTGATAATGTACAATGCACCTGTTAAGTCTTGCAGTAGCAATGTCAGCGAGTGAAAGCGGACACGCAACCTGCTGTGAAGAACTTTTGTAAAGCACAAATCCGGTTTAAACATCAGCATGTAAGCATTGCTATTATGAGCATGTTAGCATGCTGAAGTTAGCATTTAGCACAAAGCACTGCCGTGCATAAGTACAGACTCAGAGCCTCTAACATGGCTGCACTCTCCTACCTATTATAGGCCTATAGGTGCCAGCACAGACTGCTGTCAGCTGGTGAAGTGCTGTCTTGCCCTGAAGATTGTTTTTCTTCTCCTTTCGATGAATATCTTCTGTGTGTGCGTGTGTGTGAGTGTGTGCTGGTCATTTTCTATGACCAGTTTGACATCTGACTCATGCTGTTAGATCCATTGCATCATTCTCACTTTCACTGACCACTTGTTCTGCCTCAGGAACTGAAAAATCTGCTACTTTGTCATCTACTGCTCATACTCAACACCTCCTCTGCTTTTGTCTCCCCGTGCAGTCCAAGAGAAGCAGCAGCTGGAGAAGGAGACAGGCCTGAAGATAGTGGAGGCCGGAGTTAGTGATGTAAGTTATACTCACTAAAATCCATTATTAAGCTTTGTGTGTAAAAAAAAATAAGAATAATGTGAGAGTGAGTGTGCTTGTGATGTGTGCATCTCCTGTGTTTGGGCTCATGGGACAGGAATAACTGTGATTTCAACTTTTCTTGGCATCAGTATCGCACCTGCAGCTTCAGTTGTGCAGCCAAACACTAATCTGTAGCAGCAATGAATTCCAAACACATATCCTCTTAAGTGTGTTGCTTTGATTACCGTTCCCCTTATTTGTTTCCTTTATGTCTCTAAGAGCTGTTGTCTCCATGGCAAAAACAACACAACAAGACAAAAGCCTGATGCGTTTTGTGAAACTGAAACTAAGTGTTGATCATCACCACAGAGCAACAATCACCAGATTATCTTGAGTGCTGTCACTTTGTTGCAAACCCTGATGCTCCTGTGACATATTCACTGGAAAAAAATTAAGAGGAGAACAGGAGGACACTCAGGTTGATCTAGACGAAAGGAGAGTAAATGTGTATTCATTCAACACTGATAAATATTCATATGTATCAGAGGTAAGGATCTAATCAAGCACCCATTGAGGCGTCATAGCCCTCCATGCTTGCCTGGTAAATGAGTTTCTCTATGGAAATGAGAGAGACAGCCTTAGACCCCTGAGCTGCCCTGATCATGAGGCATGCTGGGAGCTAAATGGATCTGGCCTGTGCATTGCAGGACAGTTGCCATTGGCAACAACCATCACACACTGTATATACAAGATCATTTTCCCATGTTAGTCCCTTCTATGCCATCTCCCTTTTGGTGTCACTGCCTTTCTTTCCCCCTCTGCCTCCCACTTGTATCTTTTTTAGCACCACATTTTCTCTCATCTTATTCCACACTACGTCTTTATCACGTTCTTCACAATTATCTCTGATTCACGTTTTTTTTTTTTTCTTTTCTCTTCAATGTGATTTTTGTCCTCTCCTCGCCTCCTTTTCATTCTTTTATTTCCACTCAGACTGATTCCTGGGCTTAGCCAGCACTGGTACAGGGCTGTGTTTGTCATATTGGGCCTATTTGTAGATAATTAGCTGCAATAATAGCCTCTCTGCAGGAGCCAGGGTGAGGGAGGGATGGATGGAAGGAGGGAAGGGGAAAGGAAGGATCTGTCTTCCACCTCATGGGGAGAAAATCTGCGCCAGACTGTGTTTGTAGAAATGCATGTTAAGGAAACGCGGCATTTACTGTACTACAAATAAAGAGTTGGCGACGTATAAACCCTGAAAACTCACTCAGAGGGTGTTTTATTAGCAACAGCTTTAATGTGGATGTGTTGATCTCACCAGTTTGTATCCAAGAAGTGGAGAGTTGAGGGTAAGTTGGGGAAAATAGTAGCTTTTGACAGGAGAGCCTGTGGAGTGGGCTCTTCAAATACATTAGTTTAAAAGGTGTTAAACCAAAAGCCTGCTTTCAGTAAATTTGCAGTAAATTGACCACAGTTATGAGTGAATGCATGCTAGAGGTTGCAGAATGGGTCTTCTTTCGCCCGCTTATTAATGGCAAAAATAGAAATATGCTGGGTAAAATTGAGAGGTATGAGAGGTATAGAGTGAGAAATTAATCAAACACGGTGCTGCGCTTTCTACAGACAGTGTTCTGTCTCTGAGCTTGTCTAAAACCATCACTGCGGTTGGTATCATTAAGTCTTATCACTGACAACTCCCCCCTCCTCCATTTTTATTTAAGAGGTGACAAATGACAAAACAGCTTAGGAAGATGTCCAGATAGAGCGAACGTCAATAGCAGTAGATGCGGGCGAGGATAAGCAAATGTCAAAGTGGGGGGAAGGAGACATCAATCAATAGACTGAGCAATATCTACTCCATTATAGATCGCAGGGAAGTCAGCTTCCTGAAGAGAAAAAACAACAGAAAAATTACTACCTTGTTTTCCTTAAATAATGTATGTATCTGTGGGGGATAAGCAATGTATTTTCTAAGTATCATTCTTATTAACAGTTGTTTACCAAGTGGGAGCTGCACTCCTGTGGAAGGCAAATGGAGGTCTGCTCTCAGAAATTCATGAGTCCTCTAAATGTGTGAAAAAAACTGCAAGGAGGAAAAGAAGTGAGGTGGAAAGAAATTCATGGTTGAAATGGCCTTTTTGCAGCTTTAGCGCTAACTAGCTACACTGCACATACTGCATTGAAATTCCATATATAAATATGAATATCCATGCTATTATCAGTCACTTAGTACTCTTAGTGTGGAAAATAACCCCTGGCAAATCATACCACACGTTGGCTCCTCGACTCGCATCGTTCCTAAAAGGCACAAAGCTCTGCGACTGTGCATCCCTTGCCGCTGCTCCCCCCCTGCCTGATCGTATCCTCTTTTGTGCAGGAGGGGGGTCAGTGAGTCACCCTCCCCAAGCCGGAGACAGCAACCAGGCACCAGGCTAAAGGGTTGCTTTCGCTGGCAGCCATAGACACAGCATGGCTGCTACCAGCGGGGAGCGTAGAGAGGAGAGGCAAGGGAATAAAAGGGAGGCTCAGAAAGATATGTTTTGAAAGGGAGGGGCATTTCGGTCACATATTTTTTGGAAGCGACTGCTATGACTAGTGAGAAAAGGACTATCCTGCAATCCTCTGACAATCCTCATTCTGTATTTAAAGCTAAACAAATCTAAAGCTTTGAAATAACAGCTTTTAGTGTCCTTTAAATCTTAATTAATGCTTGTGAGGTGATGTTTAATCTCCAAAAATATTTTTCTGAGGTTAAATATGCCCCAGTCAGGGTCTTAATGACCAATAGCCTGGTCTACTTGTAATGATTCACTTCTGGAGAGGTGTGCAGCTTTAGAAATAACAGTTCTGACAGCTGAGATAGCAAAACTCCACCCAGCTGAGAAATATATTGTCTTATGTATCACAGGCTCCATATCAACATCTTCTTTTCCAGAGCAAAATATTCCCCAATACACCTGCTTTATAAGAAATTACTTTGAACTGTCACAATGAATGTCTATATAATATTTCATCACACACATCTGTAAAGAAGCAACTGTGTTTTCCCAGTTCTCTGTTTTCCTCAGTACGTCTGAATGAGGCGCAAGAAGGATGCATCTCCACGTTTGGCCTCGATGTATGCAATGTGATCCCCATGTGATTAAGTTGGTAGTTAAATTGAGAATTCAGTGACATTTTGACAGCAGTCTCATGTTCGAGATAACTCTGGCAAAGTGCTTATGTGAGGAGGCACTCATTAAGCACAGAATTCCCTGAGCTGCATGCCAACTGATTATTCAACCACTAAATGTAAATTATATATGGCAGGCTGGGAGTCTCTGCACTGTGCATGTGTGTTTGTAAATGTTGCATCCACAAATGTACAGTAAATGTGCATAGTAATATTTGTCTGGCTGCAGTGTCCATCCTTAAAGCATAGTGTAACAGCTATTTAAAGCTTAAGTGTGCATTTTTTTATTTCTGCTGTGAAATAAGGTAAAATAAACATTAATTTCCAATACTGTCATTGGTCAGTCTAGAGGGATTGTAGGAGAATGCTGCTGTCTGATGGTTGAAAGCTTGTATTATATTTCTAATCAAAGGACTAAGTGCAGAGGCACACAGGCAAAACTCATCTCAGAGAAAGGTCACATGTAATGATGACCTCTCACAATGGATTTGAAGGCTTTCTTTCCAATATCCTGTACCATAATTAATGCAAGGGCACATCTACCTGAAAATGTTTTGACAAGCTTCTGGAAAAAAACACTATAGTGCATCAGATTTTGAGTCTTATTGTAGGTTGTAGATGTTTTTCTTTTCAGCTTGAACAGTTGAATATGTGGTTTTAAGTTCATATTAGTCGTGCCTACAGCATGTTTTACATAGAGATTCAGCAGCAAATTTGGGTACAACAGGAATATTTACATGCTTATAAACCATCTACATGATTCATTTATGTATATGTTTAAGACCTCAGGTGTAAATTGCAGTGGTGCTTCTCTTAATATAATGCAGTTTGTATGAATCTGGAAATAATAACTTGTATTTTTTTAATTAGCCATGTGCCCAAAAATGATGTCTTTATATGTTGACTTTTGTCTAAAACCCAAAGATATTCTGTTTGCAATTATACAAAACAGAGAAAAGCAAGAAATTCTCACATTTGAGAAACTAAAACAGAAAAAACAAAATAGTTGCTCATGTGTTGCTCTGTTGAACAACTAATCAAGTGACTGACTTACTGTTGCAGCTCTGTTGTCCTGATCATAATTTTTTGCTGGACTGTGGGGCCACGTTCATGACTGACTGACTTAGTGATCATATTTTGGTTGGCCAATTGGCTGAGTTGGACGATCCCAATTGGCTGTTGCTTTTTCAAAATGAATTGGAGAGGCGGAGCAGCAGTCTGTTACCAGATGGAGGCTGTGCGCTGTGTGAGAGACAAAATAATTTGCTTATAACTTTATTATATTAAGTAAATATAACCAAAATCACAACACAATCTTTGTCTTTAACTTATATGTTTGGTGATTTTGTCAGACGACGTTGTGGTTAGTGCAGAGCAGCAGCTTAGAAATGGTAGTTAACATATAGTCTTAATGGGCTGTGTTTGAGTCACTGTTTCACACTTGTTCTGTTGTCTGACAACATAAACAGAAAAAACATGTAAATGAGAAGAGCTTTATTGGGAATTCAGCTCTATTAAAATACTGTATATGTGAGCACAGAGAGTAGGAGAGATGCAGACAGAAAACAGGCTGACACTAGGATGGATGGATGGATAGATAGATAGATAGATAGATAGATAGATAGATAGATAGATAGATAGATAGATAGATAGATAGATAGATAGATAGATCAGCTCAATAACCATAATAGAACAATAAGCACATCAAATTGCAGTATAAAAATTTGATAGCTCAATATACATAATAGAAAATAAACACAATGAATAAGAAATGAATGTATAAGAATAAGAAAATAAATACATCTACATCCTGAATTTTGCACAGTTGTAAAGTTGAGCAACAAAAAATACATTTGTGCAAAAAATCTGAATATACTCAATGATTTCCAATAACTCCAGGTTCAGTCACAGGGATGATTAATTTAAATTTGCATTTCATGTTGGTGGAACCCTTTTTCACATGAATATTTATTTCCATATTTTTGATATGATGTGCACAGTTATCAGACAGTATCAGTGCATTTTGCTTTCCTTTAATCTAACAAAGCCTGAATATTGTAGCATATACCACTTAACAACAAATACCATGTGCAGCCATCAGCAAATGCAATTCCTCCAAGCAAATGGGACAAATAATTTCAGTGGGGACTTCAAAGAAAAACTATACTGACCATTTCCTACCAGAGAGAAGAGACAGAAACTCAAGCTGAAATAAATAAATAACTGTGATAAGGGCTGTATAAATTGATCTTGTACCGGCATGTGTATATGCTTTACTTCAAAACACATTTCCCCATGTTGCTTTTTCAAGTTGTGTTTTTTTTTAAGAATTGCAAAATGAGAAAAATATATTTTTATGTTAATTTTGGGATGTGTTATTCTCAGTTTAGCATAGCTCCTCAGAGGAAATGAGAGTGGCTTTGTTGCACTGCGAGGTATATGTTCTCCTCCTCCTTGTGTTGTATAGAGTGTATATGTGTGGACCTTGTGTGTGTGTGTGTGTGTGTGTGTGTGTGTATCAGTCGTTTCCACATTGGCCCTCAATTGCCTTTTCCACATTGACAACCTATCCAATCTCCTTCAGACACTGTAATAAATCCAAACAATAAAAAAATTGCCGCCTATAAAAATTTCAGCAGTGCAGGAAGGCCAATCTGGCTGTTTTAAAAGTGGCTAAAATGCCATTACTGTGGCAGATCTGGATGTGAAATGTCATATTGGAGCAGCCCCACTGTGCCTGCAGCCCTGAGTAACACTGCCTCTTTGGAGACTGCAGCTGCCTCCCACAGATGAAAGACCATCCAGCAGCTCAGTTTCTCAGCAACCTTTTACCATCACCTGACCTTTGGACTGAAGAAATGTCTTTGATACCATGCCATGCAGTTTGGTATTTGCCTCTCTCTATATCATGACGTGTGCTCTCCCTCCAGTAAGGGTGGACTTGTCTGTTTTTAATGAGTGTCAGAATGTAAAGTGTTTACTCTCCTACCTTTTGCTTCTTTCATGTTCCGCTGCCTTTGTTAAAGAAGTACGGTCACTGTGTATAGTTGACAGTGGTATTTTTACTTAGCTTGTTGAAGGGCAACTCTTACGCCTTTTGTAAGGCATTAAATAAGAGATTTTTTTTTTTTTTCAGTCTACTCATCTCTGCCTGGAAAAAAACAAAACCTCAAGGCCAATGTGGCTTTGGCGGTTTTGTAAGATTTAAGCAAAAATCAACTGATAAAATTCTTACATTATGAATCATCAGTCAGTCTGTGATGTTCACTACTTTCAAACATCTAATTTACGATTCTTTCTAGTCAGTGATTTCTCACTCACTAGAGTGCAGTTGCTCAGGAACTCCTGGGTTCCAGTCTTGGTTTCTTTCTATACAGAGTAGGACTGCAGCCAGTGATTGTTTCCATTATTGATGAATCTGCTTTATTCATTAACTGCATAACCATTTTTGTCTAAAAAGTGTCAGAACATAGTAAACATAATGCCTGTTCTAATTTCCCAAAGCCCAAAATGAACTATTCATATATCTTGTTCTATTCAACCAGCAGCCCATAACCCCAGGATATTAAGTTTACCAAAATGCAGTGTATGACAAAACAGGATGTGTGTGAAGCCAGAACCAGACCATTGACCAAAACTAAGGATTGTTACACACAGCTGCAGGTGTCAAACCTTATAAACTACATATCTGTTAAATTACTGTTGAAAGTTTACATTTGCTACTGTTTGTGTAATTAATAAAAGAATCCTCCGACTCCGCTACTATTTTTCTTTTAACACCAAGTTCACCATGTCTTAATCAAAAGACATTTAAAGGCACTGGAATTAAAAAAGCTCATTAAATCAACATATGCAAAGTCACAACCTGCTTTTACATGAAAGTATAGTAGCAGGAAGAGATGAGAGATGAGGCTTTTTGCAGCTTGAGTTGTTTCATGTTCGACAGCATTTTGGACAGCTGAAATGGCTGTTGGTGGAGGGATTTTTACTGGAGCCTCTTTTACTCTGGATTTCTACCTTTATGTTTGTTCAGTATCAGATGGTGAGTGTAGAGAGACAAAGTGGCCTTTGAGCTTCATCTTTAACATGCTGACAAGAAAAAAAACCTGATGTTTACTGTTGATGGATTACATTTTCTGAGAAAAAAAAATAAAAAAATTAGCGTTCCTGCTTTGTAGATAGAAGCTGTGTAACAGTTATTCACAGAAGCTGAATAAGAAAAATACACAGTTAAAAATCGGAAATTGTTCCTGAAATTCAGGGTAGAATGACTTTTTGTCAGAATGCATACATCATTTATGTGCTTCAAATCTCATAAAATTGTCTACTAACATGTTCCTTAAATCAAACCTGAGAGCTCCTGAGCTTTGGAGTATTAGAGTATTCTTGCCTAACCTGTAGGGTTGGGGGTATATTGAGGCCTCTGGGAATGACACAAAATTCAGGTTGTGGATAACGTCATGACTCTCACACTCAAAGCAGACTTAATAGCTCCAATGACATCTTTGTGGGTGCAGGTTGACCTGCTTGGTGTATTTTAAGGGGAAATAGGGGCTGACTACATACCCTGCTGCTTCCCCTCCATATTCATCACAGTAAATTCCCTATGTGGCGATCATTGAACTCAACCACCCCTGCTGTCAGGCAGCTTATGATTCTATATGCTACTGAGAAATGCTTTCATTTCTTAGACTACCATGGGAGCTGTGTATATCTTAAAATGAATAGCTGTTACTACATGGAAAATAGAGTACAGAATAAGTAAAAAAAAATATATCAGTAATGTCCTTAACATAGATTTTTTGGAATTATTCTTCTAGAAATGATGTTGTGATACCAAACTGCACATAATGCCACAAGTGATCATTTGCTGTTGTTTGTTCAGCTCCTGATTAATCGGCTTTAGTGGCTATTTTCAGTGTTTATTCTAAGTATTGCGCCATTCCTCCTTTACTTAGTGTTGCTATATCCATCAGGATTTTGGCTGTCATATGGCACATTTGCCAGATTTATGACTCAAAAATTCCCTCTCAAACAATGGCTTCTTGATTTCAGACAGAGTCAAGCAAAGACAGTCTCATTGTTCCTCATTTCTGGCCAACGACAGTGGATTTTTGCCGATGGCAGATTTTAGCAGCTGTAGCTAGCTAGCTGATTAAGATAACGCTAACTGTATGGTTTTGTTGAAAGTGTCGTCTTTGGCTGACTTTTAGACTCATCATTAAATGAGATGATGAATATACACTTGATGGCTACATATCAGAGTAACAGTCTTCACTTTTAACCTTACAAGGGAAAAGGCTTTAAGGATTTAGACTATCCAGTGTGTTTGTCTTAACAATGAGTTTGACTGAGGTTGCTGAAATGACAACTTCGCCAAATCCAACAAAGCGGGACAAAGACGCTAACATCAGCCTGCACTCTAACCTTTAGTCTAGGTTTAACAAAAATCAATTAATCGCTGAGATTATGACTCCATATGTTGTTCTTGGGTTTTATTTTAATGTCTTAAATTAAGTGTCGACTATTCCAGTACGTCTGATCCAATTGAAAAATGCCAGCAATATGCAACCTTTAAGGCAAAAAGTAACTCACATGTACCACCACCATAAGCATGTCCTGCACTTTCATTGTAAGTGATGCCAGACTTGTGTGAACGAAAGCTCTGCCTGTTTATGGTAATTTGTTGACTGGTGCCTGGCAGCAGCAGTTGTGGGGTTGAGGGCTCGATGCCTGGGGGAGGCTGAGGGTAAGGGGGGACCTGTGGTGTCCACAGCTGGATAGCGTGGCAGAGGTTTTAAATGTCAGCGTTGAAGGGGGATGCGGCTGCCATTTGGCCTGACAAGCTGCATGCCAAGAGACTGGCAGTGGGATGCAGGGGCAGCGTGCACCCGGTCCCGGCCACAGAGCTCTCACCTTCTGCCATTTATCATGCGGCTACTTGCCTAGCGCATCTGGCACCTTAGCATTGACAGCAGCAGGAAAAGCCCTTGCTGCAGGCTAACCAGTGGCCCATGTAAATCTTCACAATCACATCACAACAAAATTAGGCCACTAGTGTTTGTTTGACCACTTTTAGTCGAGCGTATCTTATGGTTTCGTTGTGAGAAAACCAGCAATATTTCAAACGCAGGTTCGAAAATAGCAAGTAGTCCTTAAGCATTAAACAATAATTATCTGTCTGTAGGTGTGATATTCAAAAAATTACACATTTAAGAATAAAATCATATATTCGTTTACAGATATAAATTAGTCATAACTGTCTTTTTCAACAACACATTTTAAGTTTGTGGTTGATTGAAGCAGTAGATTAATTATTACTCAGTGGGCGCACAATACGGAAACCACTTTGCTCTCAGTAAATGAAATGTAATCAACTGTCATATCATCTTTTATTGACTTTAATTGACTGTAATTGTGAACCCTGCTGTAACTGCTAGTTACTTTCTGCATGGCAAGGTCAACTAAGTTGCTTGATGAGCTGTTAGGGTCTTTTATATGATGACCTTGACTTGGAAGGGTGTATGAATATCTTCCATCTGTGGTGATAAAGCATGAAATGGAACTAGACCTCTCTGCTGCAAAGTGGCTTCATATCTAATGGTTGTGTTCACTGCATAAAAATACTATGCTGTAATGGCCTGGTATTTCCATGTGTAATATCTTCACATGGCATTCAACATTTAAGTGACAAATATTCTCTATCTTGAACCTGTTAAAACAACATGTGATGATGAGGTGACAGCATTTAAACTACTTTTAAAGAAAAGAAATAGTATAAAATTGTATAAAAATAAGTATCTATTAATGTATTATACATTAATAGATGCTAATTAACCATGTATCTTGAAAATGTTAACTTTTCATTAGTTAGGAAAAGCAGCCTTTTGATCAGTTTGTGACATGCATTTTTAGCTAATCCAGTGTGGTTTGAGATGTTTTCTTTAGTTTAAAAAGTGGGTGACTTTCCTTCATCCTTCAGTTTTTTTGAAAAATTAAAAATCATACAATATGGATTGAAATCACAACTATTGAGGACACTTGCAGAAATTCAAACTGTGTTTTTTCCTTTACTCAGATCTGTACCTGCTATTTGATTTTGTCTAATAACCATTACTCTGACAGTATTCAATAACTAAGACTAATTAAACCCTTTAGCCATGAACAGAAGATATTTCTTTAATGTGTTTGCTGTAATATATGTTGTCTTTCATCCTGATATATAATGTGATCATTGCAAATGTGGGCGACCTGAAAGTAAAAAGCGGTGGCAAAGATCAGTCGCTGATATTGTGCTATGAACAGGAGAAATGTCCTGCTGTGATGGGATTTTTGCTTTACATATCACAGACATGTCCTCGTGTACATGGTTGCCAACATGCCTATTTACATTCACAAGCATGCTTGTCATGTCGGATGTTAGCAGCAAATGCACAGATGCATCTAACACCCGGCATGGTGCAGTTGGATACCTATATAAAAATAGGATTGTCTGCGCATAAATAGAAGCTGCCACAAGTACACCAAGTCTTTATAGATGCTGAAAGCTCAGACAGAAAAGAAAGTCATATATGCAGCTTAAAATCATACGCAGTAGCAGTACTGTATGTCTCCTTGATTTGACTCGTAATTGTTTCCCACAGTTTCATCCGAACCACACACATTTGTGTACATTTTATCTGGAACGTGGACAAATGCATCAACAAGCTAAACGTCGACATAAAATGTCATTGTGTGTACCTTCATCAACATCCCAAACTAATAGATGGAATTACATTTCATTGTTGGAAACAACAAGGCAAAAGGATCTTGGCAAGCTAGGTCCATAAACACACGCAATCACATGTCAGTCACTGTTCATTACATTATTCACGCTGAAGAAGGAGGAAAGAAAAGACATCATCACAGCCTCTCAAAAAGCCATACAGTGTAATTATGTTTGTGGGTGAAAATAGGCTAGATTGATTATATGCATTTACAATAATGAGCCGACAAAGTATTATTACGTTACAGTGCCATCAAAATCTTGACATAAATCATAATTAATTCTGCCTTCAGAATTTCTGATCAGCCATACTTTGTATTGTTGTCAGAGGTTGTGGTGTGAAGCGACTGGAGATGTGAGTGGCAAACAGGCGGCTGATACCATACTACAGTTGTGGCGGCAGTCTCATTAGAGATTCTCTGAGGTTTCTTTCAACGAGCAGCGCTGCTTGGTTTGACTCGGGGCCAGACTACTCTTACAAAACTGCTGGAGCTGTGAGACAGACAGACAGCGAGACACGCAGGGAGGCTGGGGCTCTGTGCAGGCAGTGTCAGCTCTGTTCATGCAGAGGATTGTTTTGCAGCGCGAGGCCCCTGACTCTCCCCCAGCTGATTGGTGTGGCTTCATTAGCAGGGGCTGCGGCTCCTCCGATTAGCAGTAATTAAAGAGAGAAATCAGAACGCCTGCCTCCAGCCCAGACACAGTCAGTGCGGGGGAGGAGAGGTATGGGGTGTTGGCGTCCGTGCCAAGTTACCCCCTCAGTAACCCCCGGGGTTACACAGGCACACACGCCGCTCCCCGAGGGCGCATGCTGGACCGGCGTTGTCATGGTGATAACAGGGGAAAATGTTTAATGAAGACACTGATGAGAATTTATGAGGCTGTGGCAACGTGCGTTTACAGGGATACGACCCTTAGCCTATCACGCACTGCCTCCTGTGGTTGTACATCTATATCTTCACTTACACAAGCTGTAGCTGATCACTGGGGCATGTGCTCGGGCAGGCGGCCTCAATATGCTACGAGTCCATCAACACCACGGTACAGTTGGAGACACATGGCGTTGGTTGTCCAATCAAGTTAATCCAGTGTGATCAGAAATGTATATTGTTTTCATTTTGTCTGAACTGGAACAATCAGTATCTGATAATGTCTTGAAAGGCATTCTCATGGGGGCAATTTAAATACAAATTGTATTAGGGAAGCTGAATACTCTAACCAAAATTGAATTAAGTGTTTGCACACAGTTAAAATGGTGGGAATGTGACCATAAAAAAAACTGTTGATTGCCACATTGTGTACAGGTTGGATAGCAAAACTCATTCACTACCCATCAATACACTCTCCGCTGCAACAGAAAAATAGCATCTGGCAATTGGTTTTCACTGTGGCATACCAGTTTACGTCTTGTTTTGTGTGCTCCCATCATGACTTGTAAGCTTCTGCAACCGGCATTGGTTACCATTAAACGTTACCATTTGCTTGAGGCACCATATTCAACAGCACTTGAACAGTTTAACCTTTGAGAATTTGCCAAATTTGATTCATTTGAAGTACACTGTTGACTTTAGTGAGAACACAGGTGGAAGGCCATCTGGAGGTGCTTTGCACTGTCAAAAACTGATAAGTATATTTTTCACAGATGTATCTTAGCAGACACAACATAAAAGGCTTTTCATATTGCATAATGTACCGAGTACTTTAATTCAGTCTGAACTAAAGGTGTAGCTGTGCAACAATGATCAAAACTGATTCAAAATGGTCATTATATCAAATTATGTGGTTGTATTTCCAAAAATTCTCACCATGACTTGGTCCAGAGACATGTCAGACCACATGCTGAACCCTGATCAGTCATAGGTTGCCATCATCTAAGCCCTGAATTAACTGCAAATATGATCAAGTAGGAGGGGTGGGGCTGACTTTCAGAATGAGGAATGTCAACAACCATGGTCTCCACAAAGACCTCACATAACACGTCATAAATGTTGTCACACTAGGCAAGAAAAGGCAAAGAAATTCATCTTTCCGTCAATGCCTGAAGTTTGTGGTGAGGGATCATTTCCTTTTAAAAGCAATAGTAACAGCTCCTACTGGTTGATCTGTCAACACCATGTCTATCATCAGGTTCTGATTACTACATAACTGTACCTTTGAAGGTACAGGGTGCCATGACGTACTTGCTTTATCTTCTGCCACAATGACGCTTTAGTACTCCTAAAAATAAAATGCACCTTTACTTTATTCTGATATTGTGGTGGAATTTTGACTCTTTTCACAATTGAATACATCTCCACTGTGCTGTGTTCCTGCAGCTGTAGAGAAATACAGCGTTTCAGAGGCTTTCAGGTGGTACGTGGACCCAGGTGTGGGGAGGACACATCCTATTGAACCCGTGAAGTCACTCTGTACTCTCCTCTGAACACTACTCTTTGTTCCTTTACTGTCAGTCCCAGTATCAGAGTCTCCCAGCCCACTAAGTCTCTTGTGACTGGGGTTTCAATTATGAATGCTACCTTTGACTACCTCTGTTATTCCGCAGCAGCCCACATATCCCTGCCTGCCACCACTCATGTGTGACTTGATGTATTGTCTCACTGTTTTCCCCCCTTTCAAAATTAATTGCAGTTTTATCTCTTCCCAAGATAAAAAAAAAAGCCTGCCGAGAACATAATAGTCTAAAAGTAGTGTGGATTCTATTCAAACAAAACAATTAAAGCCTTCGTGTTTTCCCCACTGTTTTTGACTGTGGACGTGTTGGATGAGATTTTTAGTAGCAGTTCTTCTTTTATCTCTTCACACAATATAGTGAAGCATTACCTTCAGTTACCTTGTGTGATTGGGTTGTGTTTTAGCAAACTCAGATCACATTCTGGACCTGGTCATATTATTTGGTGTCTTGTCTTGACTTTTCACCTACAGTATTGTAATATCCCTCATCAAAAACTAATTACACCTTGAAAATTATTCTTGTAATTATGATTAATGCAAATCTGAGTGCAATGTGTGCTGTCCTAGGCAACAGTGCAAACATCTTCACTGATAACTGAGTTGATTTAAGTTTAATTTTTTGGTATGACCGCCATTTGCTAGCTTAGTTTAATTAATTTTGGCTGACACTTGCCAAACATAAACATTATCCCTGTCAGACATATTGCTATTGTCAACACAGCTGCAGGTAGAGAGGATCATTACTGTCAAGAAAAACCATTTGGGAATTAAAGCTGCACCTTAAACAAATTAAGAAAGAAAAGTTCAACTCAACTCAGCTTTCACAACCAGAGTTTCTGGAATGAACTAATCCAGAACAGAAAGGGAAGATCAGAGCTTAAATTTAAAGCTGTGCCTCAGGTTAAGTAGCCACTCACAGGAGCTTTACTGTGGGTTCTTGGCAGCAGAGCCTGGTCAAGGTTTCATTACAAGTTGTATTAATTTGGTGTTCCCTAAACCCCTCTCCCAAGCAGTGATTGACCAATCATAGCTTAGGAAAGATAACTAGCCATTGCAGGTCAAGCTTTGAATTTCACTACATGACTGGGGCTGTAGTAAGATTGATGTAAATGTTATATGTTAAAAAGTTTGCAGGGTGGTGTTTTTCTTCTTTTTCTCTGACATAAACAGGTGTTTGTCTGCTCTAACATAAGCTGCAATCATTAGCACGTTGGGCTAACTAATTAGCTACAGTAGTGAAGTGTTACGCTCATCTTTAACTAATCTTGCATTTTAAAAAAATGCCCTGCTCATGATTAACAAAACCAGTTTTGTATGTCACCACAGTGTGGAGGCTGGTCATGGATGCTGTCAGAGTTAAGTGTCACATTCACGGCTCTGTCCTGCTTTTTATTGAATTTGCTTTTACATTCCACAGACCCCAACCATAAACACGAGGCAGAGCATAATGTGTTTGCCAAACACACTGCTTAGTACTCATCTTAAAAGCCTTTTCTCTTGTAATGTTAAAAGTGAGAACAAACGAGTACAAACTAAGCTACCACACAGGCTAGAACAAAATAAAAGTCTGATCTTGCATTTTTTCTAACTTTTTATATAAGAACTAACAAGCTCTACACTGCAATACAAGAACAATGCTGTTTATTTCCAGGATACAATATAGGCCTATGTAGCCATCAAGTGCATATTCAAGATTCTTATTCTATTACAGGCTTCTTATTTTAAAATTAGTCAGCTGGAAATATTAAGTCGGAGACTGGTTTTCAACCTACTAAAGGATTTAACTTCTGCTCAGCTGATAAACTCTGCGAACATCTCAGCAGGCCAAATCAGCGGTCTCTGGCTAGAAATGAGAGGCTGCTTTTGTCTACCTCTGCCTGACATCAAGGGGCCATTGTTTAGAAAATTACTAAGAATTTTGAGTGGTAAATGTGCCACAGTTGTTATAAACTGAATATGTGCTTTTCAAGAGCAGAAATCTTCATAGGCCTTGCAACAATAAGTAAGGGGAGTGTGGCTTTGCAAACAATCAGGTGAATTTAAATTTAACAGAAAGCGGCAAATGGCTGTGATAGCCATTTAGCATCTAATACAGATTAGTCCATAATTATCATAAATGATAAGTAAAACAGTAAAGACAGTAAACACTATACATGTAAAGCAACTAAAAAATAAAAAAAAGCTCTAAATATGTATGACTTTGTTGTCATCCACATAGATTACAACATTTTCTATCACTTTGCAGATATGGTGTGATTTCCTACTCCAGGCTATGACGCCACAGCACTGCTTCTTTTTGAAGTGCACATTGTTGTGCATGTGTGTGGGTTTGCGTCCCCGCTTTAAATATAGTCAAGATGACAGGCATAGCATTTACCTTGATGTTTACTGCTTTGAACTACTTGGCATGGGCAATGCTTGGGCTGGGATTCACATAAGAAAGAGGCCTATTTGAACAAGCTCATCTGGGGAAAATACCAGAATGACATGGCTGACACACACACAGGCTTTGAATGGTTTCTCTCTGAGCAAGTGATGAGCATGAGACACAGCAATTCACATGTTTCAAGTAAAAACCAGAAATGGGACCTTTTTGCATCTTTGAACATCATCCATCAGGAAACATGGTGTTTCTCTCCATCTCCCTCTCTCCCTCACACACACACACACACACACACACACACACACACACACACACACACACACCGAGACACAATGCATTTAAGACATCCACCTCGCTGTCAAGTTTCTGCACCTTAAGTGATGTTAAAAAGGGAGTTTAAACAGGAGAGCAAAGTGTCACCTTTTACATTTTATCTCAGTGTAAGTGCTATTTCATGACTGGCGGGCAAAATCAAACTGCAGTGTACCAACTAACAATATACTAAAATGGCATCATTGTGCTGTGAATTTAGACAGACAGCCTTTCAAACCAAACTTTGGCTTCAAAGCCCTGCTTTTGCCTATATGAGAGCTTTGTTTCATTATAAATGTCATAGGATAAGAATGAAAATAGAACACTTAGGAAGAAAAGAGTAAAACCCCAGATGGGGCTTTTCCTACCACACATATCTTGTAATATCACTTCAGCAATAACAATAACAGCTGGTGGTCTGACAAAAAAACAAAACCAAAAAAACAAACCAGAACACCCAAATGCGTTTTGTTTTGCATGCATTTCTCTCTGCATTACAGTTCGAAGCTAATCCTCCAACACCTTCCCAAATGGAGCCACAGCAACAGTCTTGCTCAGATATTAATATGAATAATTTATTGCACCCCATTTCAAAGAGCCGAGCAGAAATCCCAACTACTTTTGGTGTGACCGTATTACACGTTAGTTAAGTCTGCAGGTACACATTGCAGCTGTTGGCTTCCTCGTGCAGCACTGTAAATGGCATTAGCCTTTCTCTGATATCATTGAAGTGTGTTTGGTATGTGGACCAGTGGCTGAGTGCAGCTATGGATAAGCATCCCTCTCTTTCTTCTGCAGGCTGGTTTTCCCCTTTGTTTGCTCAAATATATTACATGCTCCGACTTCTGTGTGTCCAGGTGAAGATGTCCAGCTAGTGCACCTGCAGGTGTACACACTCAGATGCATTGTGGAGGTGTATTTTTTTTTTTGCAAGAATGATCCACTAACACCTGTGCATGTATATTCAGATTGCACACACAGGGACAGAGATGTAAATACACTCAAAATTGTGCAGCCCGTAGGTGCAAGCAAATATCTGAGCGAGATATTGTCTCTCCATCCGTTTCTTCTCAACTCACACGCACGAGCATCAGTGGATGTCTCTGCTCTGCCTTCTCAGGTGCTGCGCTTGATCCTGACATTTGTTTAACATTCTGCATCCCCCCCCCCACCCCTCTCCCAGCGACATGGTGAAGTGCCGCATACCTCCTTCTCTCACTGTTTAAACACACTCAACGCTTTTCCATCATTTTTTTTTTTTTTTTTTTTTTCTTTATTAGAAATCTGAAATGTGTCATGGAGGCAAACACTGGAGTAGCGCAAGGAAGAGGACAGATAAGCCTTGCAGGACTCACAGCGACTGTTCGAACATGTGTTACCCCGAGGAAGTACTTACTGGAGGAACACGAAGGCGTGACAGCATCTACGAATATCGCCAGTGACCATAAGAGTGACTTCAGTGTGTTCTTGAATTTGACTGCTTGTAGATTTTTTTTGTGAGAATGAATCGATGCATGTCAAACCTCCCTGGTGTGATAACCATTAGCACTGGCCTCGCTGGAGGATGTGACACGAGTTGTGAAATTGTACTATGCAGTGCTTGGTAGCGGCTGAAAGGTGTGAAAATGTGTCCATTTGCGCAGAGTTCAAGTGAAGGAAAACAACAGGTGCCAAAGTCAGGCTTTCCTTCAAAGAGCAGGTAAAGATAATGTCTAGTTCTTGACGGACATTTTCTTTTTATTCTTCCTTTTTCATCCACAGTGGTGTCAGGGGAATACCCTTGTTTGGGATGAGTGTGGATTTAGATAGCGCTGACAGGTGGGTGACCGGGGTATCTCATATGTAAAAGAGTGAACAGGGCTCTCTTCCAGTTCACCAGAGAACAGGACAGATATGATCGTATGGTTCACTTAATGTAGGAACTGATTTTCTGGGGATTAACTTCAGGGGCCACTATTTCTTTCTTTCCAGTAATACAAACCACTCACTGGTAGTCATGATAAAAGTCTCCCACCATGCATTACTCCTGCATCCGTCGTGCATTAGTGCGACAGCCGGTTCTTTCTTGTATTCTAACTGAATCCTAAGAGATAAAAAAAAAATTTGCCTCTCAAACGATGGGTGGCCGGACCATTTCTGTGCCCTCTGGCAGACGAAAACAGAATTTTGATTCTGAATAATTCCTTATAAATGAGTATGCAAGTGTGCAGAAAGCATGACCTGAAAAGTGTCACTCCTAGGGTGGCTAAATGATGAATAAGGAAGGATCAACATTTATTAGTCGTTAAGAAAAGGAAGAAATTAACAGCATATAGCAAAAACACACTGACGATTTCAGTTCTGCAGCAGCATTATATATTAGGCCTACTTTTAAAGAGTTTTGGGGATGCTGTAAAAAATTTGTCGAGTCAGTTTGAGCGCGTTCTGCTTCAGATTTCATCCCTGCGGGCCGCCTGGTTGGCTCTGCTTTTTTGAAGGTGGGGTGGCGTCCGATGCGGCCACAGACCCAGGCTGGACAGCGAGCTTGTTTTTGTTCTCCCCTTCACATTGCCAACTCCAGCTGTCACACAGAGGGACAATAGAGAAGAGGAGGGGGTGCTCTCTGAATGGAAAAATAAACTGGAGAGCCCGCCCGTCACACAGCCCCCCTCCCCAAGACTCGTCATCTGCATTTGACAGGACCCCCGTTCTCCTCTCTTCACCGCCCCTTTTCTTTTTCTTTCTCCTTTTCTCACCCTGTGCTCTCCATAATCCCCCTTTCTCTCTCTCTCTCCCTGCTAACTGCAGCTGTTGCTCTCCATTGGATCTTTTTTTTTCAGGCTGATTGCTAATTAGGATAGCATTTTATTGAGTTTTATCTTTAAAACTTGTTAAACTTGCAATTTTCCTCTCCTTTTTTCTTTATTCTGGCAGATCTTGGAGGGGAGCAGAGAAAAGACTTAGCCAATTATACACAATTTACTGAGCATTTTTCAGGCTACACCCAATCTCCCATGCAGCATTCATATACTTTACAACTACTGTACTGTGTGGTAGCCTCTTATTATAGGACTCACTTCAGCTTTGAATGCAAAAGCCTACTTTGAAGAATAGACTGCCCCATCTCCCTTATTCTGCTCACATAACTGAATCCCTGGGAGAGGGAGCAGAGGAAAAGGAGAGCCTGAGAAAACAGCAATTCACACACCAAACACAGAGACCCCTAGTAGCTCAACAAATGAGTGACTAGCCCTATGTCCATTCATATCGCCCCTCAGCCCGCAAGCCTATTAGCCAGGCATCGCTCCTTGAACATTCACTGTCGACAACATGTGGAGGCATCGCTATAGCAACCAGTGGATATGACATGTGCAATGGACGGGGACTCCTGAGCTGCTGAATATAAGGAGGGGCTCAGCCTTAACTAAATGATCGCAAAAAACCCAACCCCACCACCTCCCCATCTCTTTTCATTGGCACAGAGGCGCTGAAAGGACTCACTAGTGGGGCTTCTGCACATTCTTCCGAGGCTCGGAAAATCAGGCGGGCATATCCCACATTCTTCTCCCTTTTCTTATTCTCTCCGACTCTCTCCCCTTTTTTTTTTTTTTTTTTTTTTTTTCTTTTTCTTCATCTTCGTGTTGAAGCCGCGGTCTTTTGTTGGCGCTGGGGGACGCATGGGACCCTCGCAGGGGAACTTTTGGAGAAGCGGAGTGAGTGGGCGACCGGGACGCACAAACGCTTCTTGGAGCTGCGTCGGGCGTCAGTGGTTAACCATGCTCTCTGGAATACACGACGCAGCATCCCCCGTTTACTGCGAAATGTGCGCTCTGCCCAGCGACATGGATTTGGGTAATTATCTCCCGGCTTGAGCGTGTGTCCGTCCTGTTTTGTGCCGTATTCAGTGTGCAAGTTTTAATGCGTCAAATGCGTAAAAAAAAAAAAAAAAAAAAGGCGCCGTAAATGGTCCTGGACCTGAAAACTTGTGAATAATCCTGACATCGCCGTGAAAGCTGGGTTTGTTTCCCGATGTGAATGAAAAATGATTTTTAGTGTGTTGTAGAATATTGAGGGAGCTGTGCTTTCATTTTGTTTCATCCCCTCTGCTGGAGATCGGAACCCCCCCGAAACCTTGTGGGATAAAATATGACTGAGAATCGGGGGAAATGTCCATGCAAATATAGTCAGTGTAACCGTAAGATCATCGAAAAAATTTGAATAGTACGAGTGGATCTTGAGCCCAGTGGTTTGCTGTGAGCACATCTGGCTGCAGGGGATAAAGTTTGTGTGCAGGCTGATCCTACCTGGTGATGCCCGGCAGCAGCTTCACCTCATAAACCCTGAATACTGAAAGCTGGTAAATCCACTCTGTGTTTGCATATGTAGTTTATATTATTTTAATCATGCATTTAGTGGAAATATATATATACGTGGCTCTCTTTATCTAATTTAAAATATTATGTCGTTTTCTTTCTCTATTCTGTTCTCTTCTTGGTATTTACTCTGGACTATTACATTTCTTTATTTATTCTCTTTTCAAATTAATAATTATTTCCAAGTGGTTTTTAGAGTTTGCAAATTTGTCTAAATAATAAGACTAACAATTTCTACCAGTATTGTATTTGTTTTTGTAAATTTCAACAATTTTAGAGATCACATGATGAAGCCAGTATTTTCCTATGTCTAAGAAAAAAGGCATGTTTGGAAAATGTTGGAGCAGGGCTAAATTTGGCATTTCATGTGTGGTCTTTTTTTGTTAATCTCAGAGGTTCTCACTCATTTCATTGCATGGAAAGAGCTTTAAATGTTTCTGATTTCATACCCTCCAGATCTGCAGTTGTAGCTCCAAGTTTTTTGTTTTTTTTTAACCTTGATGTAAGGTTGGTTTAGGTTTGGCAGTTGTGTGTTTAGGAGGATTTTCCTCTTGTACTCCTTAAAGGAATTGTGATGGGAGTGAATGGATGGCCAGCCGCCCCGACAACACCTCTCTGCCTGACCTTTCCTCTTATCATTTGAATAATCCAGAGCAGCGAAAATCCATCTGCCCCTTGTCTCCTCTCAGATTGGCTAATTCACCAGACAGGGCCAATATGAATAGAAGAGAGGAGAAGAAGGGGACAGTCTGTTAAAGGCAGAGAGTAATAACTTCACTGAGTTTGGGTCCTAAATAATGTTAAGGAGATCAATAAGAGTGCATTTACTGAAGTTTAAAGAGAAAATTTTGATTGGAAGTGGAAATCAAAAGGGGGGGGGGGGGGGGGGGGGGGGGGGGTTCTCCATTGATCTTAAATTGCACTAAAAATCCATACAATATTATTTTAACATCAGATTAAAATCACTTTTGAGAAAATATCTGTTGGAAGTTTTGATTGTGGTAAAATTTAGTCTGATTTATTTAAGTTTAGATTTGTATTTATCAGCATTTACCATTCAAAAGCTATTTTCAGCTAAAAATGTTTTAATTTAGCTAAAAGTGTTTTTGAATACTAGAAACATTTTATTTAATCTTGGTAAATAGCATTTTTTAAAGACAGACTCCAATTATTGTGAAATAAAAAAAATATTAGAAAACTAATAAATGAAAAAAAGCTAATAGACAGAACTCTGCAAGCCCATGAATGTAATTCTTAGCCTCACATCTCCCTTTTTTTTCCCTCTTTCTGTTTCTCCTCTGATTTCTATCTAACACGATTACCGCCTTCAAACACTCTTTAATGCTTGCAGTACATTTCAAGCCTGTTTGCTCTCACAGTGGAAATGCTTTTTATTCATTCCAGGGTGTTTACCTGAATATTTTTCAAGAGGATCGACAGATTGTAGAGGGCTCTCATTAACTTTGATTAACAACTAAAGACTTTTTTTTTTTTCATCGTTTTACCGAAAAAAGAAAAGGTTGGAAGCAAAGGCCAGTGCTTGAAATAGGTTAAAGCAGGTTTGAACCAATAGGTCTATAGGGGGCACTTTGGTTTCAGAGTCTTGAGCCACTACACCGCTGTGGTACAGTGTGTCTACAATGCTAAATATGTTCAAAGCTGAGTGAAAAGAGTTTTTCAGCTGCTATATTTCCAGTGTCTTACTGTGTGATTATGTCAGGGAAGCTGACAAGAGAAGATTTGCATTCTCAACAAGTACTCCAGCGAATGAAAATTGTGTTACTTTATAAATGTCATCCCTGCGATCTGTATGTTCATTTGATCACTGAACAGCACAGATGAGTCATTGGATCGAGGCCATTTCTCCCCTCTGTACTCGTACATGAACCTCTTCAAACCTCTCAGTTGTTGTCTAACCTCTTAATGCTTGATTGAAACTACATCCTTGAGCCACAGCAATTACAATCAACAGCAACTGTCGTCAGGCCCAACACGGTAATCGAAAAGACCTGTGAGTCCGCACCACCACTAAAACATTGGCAATTACCAACCACAAGGTCAAACCGCGTTGTTACTGGTCTGAGGTGAAGTGTCTTGTTTTGAAAATGGTATAACAAGATGTAACCATCCTTCAGTCGGCCCATTAGACCCCTCCGGCTAAATGTCAGAGCTCTGCCATTTTTTTTTTCAAGTCGTAGATTTGATTCCCTTCACCCATCAATCTTTCAATATTGCAAGCAGACAATTAGGATCCCGCTGATGTATTTGTGCTGCTATTGATATTGCCCTTTTGCAGATATATAACTATTGGCATGTATGCAGCTGATAAGATTTGATCAAAAACAGTGGAGAACTGGCTTTTACAGAAACCCCATGTTTCTGTGTTATAATTATAGAGAGCAGTGAGAGTTATTTATTCTAAGTTAAATGTGCTGGGCAAATTGTATCTCTATATTTTTGAGAGGTAAATACAAAACTCACTTGGCAGTCTATATTTTATGCAATCAGCAAAGAAAATCTTTAACAGTAGCTACATTTTAGGTATCATTAATTACCCTTCCCAATTAATGCTCCTAATTATTGCTGTTATGCTCTCAAAATGTTCTGCATCAGTGTGGCCCAGAGGGAATTTATCATTACAGTAAATGGCCATGAGACGACCAGTTATCAACACATTGGCCAATTCTCTAACCTGCACTGATAAAAATCTTTTAGGTGATATTGCAGCACATTAAAAAACAGCCCTACCATAGTGAAGCAAACACTAAACCTTCCTGGTTGAATTAACATGCAGTGTGAATATTTGAAAAGGCTTTTCTATTCAACTGGTGGTGGCTGTATGAAGGTCCAGTCTGGGCCACTTGTGTCTCTCCAGTCCTGGTAGCCATTAGCTGTGCAGCTTGGGCCAGAGCCTAATCCAGGCAAACTCAGGACCAGAGGAGCTAATTAAGCACAAGCCTTTAGTATCCCAACCTCCTGTAGCTGCACAGTGCCAGCCCGCCCCATGCCAGCACTAAATGGGGTTGTAAATATCTATAGTGGGGCGCAGTGTGGGGACAGCAATGGACAGGGGCTCGTAATAGGGGTTGACTGAGTCTGAATGCATATTATAAGGCCAATATTAGAGCTGGCTAATGAGTGGGGCCGGTCAGACAGTGGTGGTAGTAGTGGATAGATGGAAGGAAAAAGCAGGGAGATTGGCGAGGAAGCACTCATGGCGCTGTTGCACCCTCATTTTTTTCACTGGCAAGTCACGACAAGCCTTCAGGTGAAAACTGATGCACTGCAGACTTGATATGGCGTTCGCTGTAAATCAAAAACGGCTCCATCAATTAGGAAAAAGACAGAGTAGCCTCCTTTACTGCCCTGACAGTGTGTTCTCTCTCTGTTTGTGTGTGTCCTCCAGAGGGGCAGCTTGACCCAGATCCCCGTGGTGAAGGAGACCAGGGTGGAGTCGGGCCAGTTCCTGCTCCTCTCCGTCCTCTGCATGCTCTTCATCCTGGTGGCTCTGGCAGTGTCCGCCACTTTCTTCTGCGTGCGCCAGCGCTCACACCTCCACATGAAGGAGAAGCTGGCCAGCCTGGGGACTGACACCAGCACCGATGCCACTGCAACCTATCAGGTTAGACCAGCCTCCTCGCTATGAGCCAATCAGAGGCCAAGACACTTAGCCAGCACTCTGCCATTGGCGTGACTCACCCTCTGTTCAGATACAGTTGATAATCTGATTGGTTTGTGAGAGAATATTTGCTCATGTGTGTACACGTTAGTGTGATTCTCTTCTACCTGCTTTTATGACGGTTTTTAGCTGTTGTAACGACACTGATGTGATTTTTTTGTGATTTTCTTTTTTTTTTTTTATTATTGTGCAATGTCGTTGTGCAATCATTTAAATCGGAAATCACTTTTTTTGTGTTTATTTACATGATTAATTTTTTCTTTATTTCTTCCATTTTTGAATTACTGCTTCAATAGATATTCACAGCAGCCAATTATTCAATACTTACTCTTGCCTGAGAAGTGTGTGTGTTTGTGTGTGCGTGTGTTTGTGTGTGTTTGTGTGTGTGTGTGTGTGTGTGTGTGTGAGAGCGAGAGAGAGAGAGGGAGAAAGAGGAACAGGCCGCCGCTGTGACCTATTCCCACTGTTCCTCCAGGGCCACGGGCAGCCTGGGCTGTATTGATTTTCAGCGGTGGGGCTCAGCTGTGCCCAGCGTGGCACTCAGAACACATTTATCTGCATGTCGCGTTAACATTTTCAATATTTAATCAGGTTTTCACAGGGCTGCTCTCCGATCAAAAGCTGGAGGTGTTACGGTTTTATAACAGTGGCCACAGACAAGCAGAAATAAGCACAAATGCAAAAGGAAATTACTTTTTTTCCCTTTAGAAATTAACATTATGCCCATTAGCATTTATATTATCTGACTATAATACATTCTGCTAAAAAATGTCATCATGTTTTGCTAGAGTGCAAATTTTAGGTTATGTATGGCACCTGTTCTCTCTCAGTATATCTTTGGGGATGGGATAACTGCTCTGTCAGGCTTTCGTGTGGGTGTGTTCGCCATGTCTGACAGATACAGTTGTTTTGGGAACGCTGTTTGCAGTGGGAGAGAGGTATTGTTAGACGGCAGTACAGACTGCAGACATTGTCTCCTCTTGGCCTCTTTTCATTCTTATTAGTAGTCTGAAAGAGGGGGGAAACAGGGGAAACTGTAATCCCATGACCTGTGCTCCTCTCTGGGCTCCATGTGTCTCTCCTCTGGCCCTCTCTGGTGCTAACTGCATCCCCCTGCCTGCTTCAGGGACCATTTCTCGGCTCCAGTGCAGCATAGCACTTTGCAGAGATGTTGAGAAGTAGGATGAATTATGAGGTGGACCTGGATATTGCCCCAAGGCCAAGGCCCAGGGCACCGCTTCATGGCTCTAATCATTAAAGTCTGACGGCGGGAAAGCTGATCCAAGACCAGGGCTTAGAGAGGCCTGTGCTCCGGGGGGAAATATCACTATGATAGATCATGAGATAGCATGTGCTTTCACAAGGCATTTTCTCTGGCCTGCCCTGTCCTCGCTGTTATCAATTGACTATGGTTATGAATTCTGTGGAGATGACTGGCTTTGCCTCCCAAATCCAAACATGATGGGGTGTACAGATAATGAATTTAGCATAGAAATACCAAGTGTGACCACACCTCACAGAGAGCATGAGGCAGTGTGTGACTGTATCTGTCTTTTTTCTTTCATTTTTTTTTAAACTTTCTTTTTCATTTTGTAGAAGCTAGAGTAGATAATGCATAGTCTTCAAATTTTTGAAGCCCTGTCTCTGAGCCCTGAGACATTATGGGAGAAAAGCTGAGTCACTGGGAGAAGTGCAGTCTTCTTAGCAGTCTTCCAGCAAATTTCAGACACCTGATATATCAATCAAAACGCAAAATTATACTTTACAATTGCACCAGTGCATTTTTTCCCCCTTTGGTTCCGTGTGGTTATATACATTTATATTAGAAATCCTATGTGATTGATGGATAGATTCTCCTGTCCTGTTTCTATCTTGATCATGCTCTAAATTCATTTTCCCCGATGTGTGAGAATCAGGTGATTTTATGCAGGATTTTATTGTAAGAGATAGTGTTTTTTCACAACTGAAAGATCCACTCTTAAACAAGACAGTTTCTGTGTGGCAGCCAGGTGTGACACTGAATTTATTCTATAAATCGTGCAGGGTTCCTCAACCATGTATTTTTTGACATAATTAGTATAAGCTCCATAATCCACAAGGATAAGCCATTAATCTACAGACAAGTGAGGACAGATCAAGTCAGCCTAGATACAGGATTTTACAAGGTGCATTTACAGAACGCAGCCCCTAAGAGCAAGGATAAGCACATAACATACATAAAACTATTGTTATGTGCATGAAAAGAAGATAAATACATGAAGCCTCGCAAGGAGTCGAGAAAAGAGACAAAACACGTTTCTGATCACCCAGTGCTTCACCATCATCTCCTCTAATCCCCTAGGAGCTGTGTCGCCAGCGAATGGCGATCCGGACCTCAGAGCGTGTTGAACGGCCGGAGACCCTGCGCCACTCGCGGCTCAACAGTGTGTCATCCCAGTTCAGCGATGGCCCCGCGGCGAGCCCGTCCACCCGCAGCAGCACTTCCTCCTGGTGCGAAGAGCCGGTGCCGTCCAACATGGACATCTCCACTGGTCACATGATACTGGTAAGGAGCTTGCTTGAGTCTAGTGGCAAGAATGAAGCGAAGGTTGAATAGATAGGAAGCTGGTTGAGGTGTGGTTTGTTGTCAGGCCCTCTGAGAGTATTTGTGGCTCTTAGTGTCTGATTGTTACAACAACCACAACATGTGCACTGGACCTGCCCAGGTGAGTTTAGTCCTAAGACTTACAATAGGTCAGGTTTGTGTACAAAGCCATAGATCTACAGCAGTGATTCCAAACCAGGTGTACTTGTACCCTAAAGGGTACAAGGGTACATTAGGGTACGAGTACGGTAGTAAGTATTTTAGATTAACACATTTGGAACATGTTGCAGTTGATGAAGGGGTGCTTGAGTTCATCTGTTAGGACCTGTAGGGGTGCGTCAGATAGGAAAGGTTGGGTACCTCTGATCTACAGGAATAAGCTTTTTAGATATTCAGTGAGCTAACATTATAGCGTACGCTTTGAAACCTGCCTGTGTCTATGAATATGCTAGGCTCTGTGCTGAAAACCAACAGCTTGATTTCTCTCTGTTTATCTGTTTGGATGTGTCTCTTTTTCATCCCTCTCTCACCTCATTCCCTTCAGAACCCCGTTATCTTTGGGTTTTTTTCTCATCACTCTTCCTGCTGTTTTCTCCCTCTTGCTTTATCTTGGCTCTGGTGTCTTCATTTTTTTTTCCCTCCAACTTTTCCCTCCCTCTACTGTGTCATTTTCTCTCTTTATCATTCCGTCCTGCTCCTCTCCCCTCTGTCATTTTCATCTTTTAGCCCCTCCATCTCTCATACTGCTGCAGCAATATGAGGCAGACATTGTTTTGTATGATGAGAGCTGCTCAAAAGTGAAATATCATTACCCCTCTGATTGTCATTTGGATGTTTTAGAAATTATTATTATTATTTTTTTTTTTCTGGGGAGGTGGGGTGGAAAAAGCTTTTGGTTGCCAACGCGTCCACAAACACACAATGGATTGTTTTAATTTTGCACAACTTTCGCTTCATTCATTTGAGACAAGCTTGATAAAAGAGATGGATAGATGCCTTGCAGTGTTTCCATTAATGGAGAGAGCATTCATCACACTGCAAGTCTAGCTTTTATATTGGGAGGCTATAATGAATGAGAGTGAATCTGAGTAATGCCTTGTATTGGTGGTAATAGATGGGTTTTGTTGCACTCGTCAAGGCTTGTTTGTGAAGCCCCTTTTGAAAACATTGACAATAGAAGAGCATTTAGCCCTGCAATAACAAAAGAGCCACTGTGAATCATTTCTAGGAGCTGTTATTATTAGCCCCAGTTTCTTCACAGCAGCAACGCAGATATTACAATGTAGAAAGGTAAAACACAGAGGGACCTTTACTTCTCTTTCATGCCGTGACTGACATGGAGGTGTCCTATAGGAGTTCTTCTTTAAAATTCCACCGCCATCTCACATGAAACCATGTGTGAGATTGCCTTGTTATCACTGATCTCAGACCTATATTCTCCCATCTCTGCTCTCCTCTCCTCTCATCTCCCCTCTCTTGCTCTTTGGAGCACACACCGTGCGGAGAAGGATGATGAATACCCGGCTTTCCAAAGCACACATGCTGGGGGTCCTTTTTGTGAGGCCTGATCTCACCCCCCCCCCCCCCCCCCACCCCCACCCCCCCCCCCCCCACACACACACACACACACACACACACACACACACACAGACAAACACATATACACACATATACATAAACACATATAACCACAATGATACAGCAGGAGTTTGGTGCCATCAGGATACGATGTTGCGCCCCACTGTGCGGCCCACCGCAAGACTTAAAAAGTCTTGCATAACGACTTCCAGCTTCAAAACTGAAATTGGATGCTTCTGTGTGCTGAGTCATCTGCTGTGTTTTTTCAGAGCTGACACCTCTGCTGTCTTACATTTTCTATCTCCTCTCATTTGCCTTTTTCAGCTGCAGTATGCTGCTAAAACATTTCCTACTGAACGATTACAAATGTCAGAAATCATTACCACATGTGACATGGACGCTTGTGTTTCCATGTGGCTGCATTTATGTGTGTATTCCTGCAGCACTGTGTCCTTTCAGCACCACGGACAGCACTTTACAGTCACCAGACATACTTTTTCCTCACAAACAGTTTCAGAGCACGGTCCCCTGCTGTCCAGAAACAGGGTCCAAATGTTGTAACTGTTGCTGTTCTTGTAGTGTTCATTTGGCTAAAGAAAAAAAAAATCAATAATTATGTAGCTGGAGGCTCTTTTTCATTATGTTTAGTAGTTATTGTTCATTTTTTAAAAATGATGAATTATTTACTCAGAAGGAAAATAGACTCAGGCAAAGGAGAATAGCCACTGACTAATGCAACATGATCTGCCCTCAGTGACTTTTATGCACGATTTTAAATTTAATTTATGAGCCAAAAAAAAAACAATTTTCTGTTCCATTTAATACAAAACAATGTGTTCTTTTCATTTAGCTGTTATTAGTCACACAAAAACATACATATTAATACCCCCTTTTTTCAACTCCCACTGTTGTTTATCATATCATAAAGCTCCCTGTGCAAACTGTTACCAGTGCTGTTGGTTTTAATTTGACAGCAGGGCTTGACAGTAATGTGTTACCTGTTGTGTCTGGCTCCCCTGGTTCTCCCTTCATCCTGATTTCAGCCATCACCCTCTGCTGCCGAGGAGACTGCTTAGGAAGGATTAGACATTGTTTCCCTGACACCCAGGCCTCCCATCCCAACCCTCTGATTGGCAGACATAATCCCCCCATTCACTAAACCTTCGTTACCCTGTCTCTGGAATACGCCATGGTCCACTGCCTCCCCCTAGAAATGGGAGGGCTTGATAAGGGCCTGCTGGCTGCATTGCATTAAGCTGCGAAAATATGAATCTGGAATGCAATCGATTCAGGGCATCGTTTGAATAGAATGGGATGCAATTCAGAGTGGATGTATCAAGTACATGGAGATGTAATATTGGGAGGGGAGGTGGGATGCTGTCAGACTGGCAAGCAGAGAGTACTTGTACAGGGTGACAAGATCATAGTGATGACAGGCTCTGTCAAGTGGCCATAATGGCATGCTGTCATTTTCCTGGGAAGACAGCACTGTGTATTTGTGTAGGCGATGCACAACAACACACATGCAAATCTACGTGTGTTGCCTGCCATTAGAGTTGACATTAACTAGATTTATTTTTTTCAAGATGATGTTTTTTGTTTTGTTTTTTTTTTTTGCACGCATGAAATTAAAAGTTGAAACAGTGACGGTTCAGAGTGTAACAGCAGACATCTACAGTCGTATTGCAGACATATTCCTTCATGTCATTAATGGGCTCAGATAGAACACCTTGTGCTGTCGTGTTCTCTCATTATGCAGCTGCATTAATCACAAGAGTTTTCTGTTCTCTGTCTGGCTTTTAAGACCTGAGTGGCACCTTTGGTAGCATATCTAACAATAAAGTTTGATTTCTATTGTCTGTAGGATTGTAATGTTCTTATGAGCCACCTAATATCCTTTGCGTGCATGCAGGAGACGTCTGAATTCATGAGCCATCAAAGGGTAATTGCCTATTATGTGTTGGACAAGCTTATTTGTGATTACCATCTAGGTAGGAATTGTATATATTCTGCAAAGACTTGGATTTTCCCTTTGACAGACAGGAGTGAATAAGTCGGATGTAACAATGGAGTGTCACCTCTCCGCTCAGCCTACCTATGCTGCCTTTAATATGGGATAAAAACCCAGCACATCTGGGTATCACTTTCATTGTATTAGCCAGCTGATCCCTGACATCAGTTTATGAGTCTGTAATCTTCAGCCTCACACAATAGCAGACTAAACCATTTAACCCCGTCAGGAGGGGAGCCATGATACAGGAGAGAAAGCGAAACACGGCGCAACACTAAAAAAGAATCATCTTGCCAGCTACAGCCTCTAAGCTCCATAAGACTTGCCCTGGTTTGGGAGAAAACACACACACACACACACACACACACACATACACACACACACACACACACATACAGGCCTCCACCCCTCCCCCTTCTCTTTTTCCATCTTTGTCTCTCTAGCGAATTCAATTTTGTCTTCTCCAAGCGAGGGCTTAAATGCAGACAATCTTATCAGTGGCTGTGCAAGCAGTGAGGGACGTGATTGAAACACCCCTGAAGTATTTCCAATGCAGACAAACCTTTCAGGAGTCTTAATTGTGTGTGATTTTTTTTTGTTTTTTTGTTTTTTGTTTTTTTTTCCCTTGGTCAAACACACATGCACAAACACACAAAGACGCAAACATTAGCACACCTTCCCCACCTAGATCTTCAGCAGCCTCCTCCTCACAGTTGTTATGCTATACAGCAGCTTAAGACAATAATGCACCATGACACCTGATCACGGCTTTAAAGGAGAGGTGCTGTTGTCAGGGGTTTAGTGTTTTTGCTCCAGTTTATTTATTGGTTGGCTCATATTGAGGAAACACAATGGAGAAAAAAAAATGAACAGCAACCTTCCTCCACCCACCTCTGATAAAGTCAGGGCGAATTATTCCTCTTTCTCTTTTAATCAAACGTTTCTGCAAAGACAGCCCTGATTAGAGATAAATTCAGTTTGCTTTTGCATGGTTTTGGCTTGTCCTTTGAAATGGCGGCTAAGGTGGTCCATGTTGTCCTCTAGTCATACATGGAGGACCACTTGAAGAACAAGAACCGTCTGGAGCGTGAGTGGGAGGCCCTGTGCTCCTACCAGGCAGAGCCCGGCGCCTGCAGCGTGGGGCAGGGCGAGCAGAACTCCAAGAGGAACCGCTCAGACGCCGTGGTCGTATGTGAGTCCATTCAGATTTTGTTGCTTTGTTTTTTTTGTTTTTTTCTTGTCAGAATCTTCCCACCATTAATAAGGCAAGAGCAGTGCAGGGCAGCTCGTGCAGCTCCATCAGTGTTGTTGATATGGTTGTGAGCAGATGCTTCAAGCTACATGAAACCGAGCCAAAACACTGTGGAGCATATGTTTCCAAACAAATGATCAGTATCATTTCTTAAACTCATTTTTCTTGAAAACCAGTGGACGTCACTGTGGTGAGAAAATTATGTTTTCTCAATGCAAATGAACTTGTTTTCTCTTCATTTCTCTTAAAATGAAATCCACCAAAGGGAAAAGCCATGTTATAAGCTAACTACATTATTATTACCTGGTTTGGACTGGGACGTCCGCCGCTGGCTCGCTCCTGCTCTTTACTTGGTCTGGGGAAGTTCACAGTAAAGTCGATTCCATTTCTACAATGAACAGTTACCAAGTACCAACATTAGAGCATAAATACATCCAATGTGTTGCTTGTCCTGGCTCATCTTTTCTGTAATAGGGATCAATATCATCCAATGGTACGGTTAAATTGGAAAACCTTTAAATTACATATATACATTTACATTTGATTATTAATTGTGTACTGCATTACTAGGGCCAACTAGCTCTTCCCTGCAATACAGTGCAATCTGAGAATCTGATGGCAGGTGGTGAGTTGCATCTGATACTGAACATTTAAAGCCAATTTTTCATGGGCTTTAATTTGAAGCAAATGTGTTTAAGGAGACTACAGAAGTGGTTTCACGTTGACTGGAAACAGATTATATGAACCTTGCAATACTTTCACTTGTTAAAGAAAAAGAGGATTTTAAGGCTCGCAACCTACAGACTTCTTAAGATAAAATATTTATTATTATTTCACATGGAGCATTCCTTATTGAAGGTGAAGCAATTCAGGACTTCAGAATAGTGAGTGTGTGCATGATGAAAGTCTGGTGAAATTGCAGTCCCTGCAGCCTTTACAGTCTCATATTCCTCTGTTGTTGCTCAAAATTCTGTTGTTATTGTGCAGGGAGGAAAACAGTGGAAATGTGTGTTGATGAATTATGCATCTCCGTTACAGATGATCATTCCAGGATCACCTTGAAAGCGGAGAACAACCACGGCAACTCAGATTACATCAACGCCAGTCCAATAGTGAGTAGTGTTTATTCATTATGGCTCTATGCTGTGGCTAATATCTGCTTTCCCTGGAGCCTTTTTGTGCCATGAGCACCTGTTGTGGTTGGATTTTACTTTGAGATAAAAGACGTTTCAAAGGACTTGTCATCGATCCAAGTGCATTGATCTTTTTTTTTTTTTTTTTTTAACTTTGTTCTCCATGCTGGGAGAGACTCGGTGGATTCAGTTTGCGTTGTTGAATCACTTTGCTGCTTTTACTGCTTTCAAAATGGCCGCTCCCTGGAGATATCCCTTTTTTTATTCACACTCAAAATAATTATACAATATTTTTGACTAAACAAACATATCCTCTGCAAAGCCAGAAAGACCTCAGTGTTGGAGAGGGTTAAGATTTTTCTTTTCTTTTCTTTTTTTTTTTTTTTTTTAGTATTTTCCCCCAAAATATTGCCAGTCATGATTTCCCCTGTGGCTTCTGAAAAAAAGGGATTCCATCAGGGGTGAACAGGAAACTATGCATTTCCAATATAGTGCCAAAATTTCTGAGAAGATAGATGAGGGGAATACACACAGCTGCACTAAAAGCCTATTACTCTTCAGAAACAAACAAGGAAGACTTTTAGATGCTCAATTTATTCCTTTATTTTCTCTAATGACATATTCATAGAGGTTTTTAGCTTATTTAAACAGAGCTGTAGTGTGACGTTCTTATAGAATAATATTATAATAAAGTTAATCAATCAGGGGAAGAAGTGAGCAAGAAAATCTGATTGGTGCATTAGAAAAATGATATCAAGTTATTCAAAACAGTTTTGGAGCAGTTTAAAAAAACCCAAAAAACAAACGGATGTTGAAGATGGGTGAGGTAATGGCGGATGCAGTGGTGTGCGGATGAAAGGACAGTAATTACACCACAAAAGGGACCCCTGGCTGAGCCCAGCAAAACTGTGATAATTATGTCTGTCAATGCAGCTTCTTCCTCCTCATTAGCTTCAGGGGCAGTGGCCTACGAGTAAATAATCTGTCGCTTCTTTCTGGGAATCCGGGGTCAGAGAGGCAAAGGGAAGGGGTGATCTGAGCTCCCTGCAAAACACAGGGTGACACACACACACACACACACAGGGAAAGACTTGGATAATGGTTAATGCTTGACCACAAATGCTACAAGTGCTCCCAGATGTACGGCATCATTATCGTGAGGGGATGGTTGGGAGGAATGCGCAGTGACACAAAATGTGCTTAAAGCCTGGTTGTCTATGCCTTGTGTAGCCTCTTTTTTTTTTTTTTTTTTACAAAGTCAACCACTGTGTGGCTTTTCCTTTTCCTACCTCTTCTCCAGGCTTTTTGTTTTCACACTATCTGGGATGAGCTCAAACCGGCATTTATTTCCCAAGCTCTCCATCTTATATGAAACACAGGATCAAGGCTCCACAGCAAGTTGTTCAAAGTTGGGACGCTTCTCCAGGAACAGATAAGCTATTTTACCTCAAACCAAAGAGCACTTCTTTGCCTTTCTTGTTGCAATCTATCTTCTTCCCACAATGGCAAGGGGAGGACAGCTGAAACGCAGGACTACTCTTTCATGTTTGCATTTTAGTATTCATGCAGGGATGTCAGCACACAGCTACAGCATGTCTGTGTCCTTGAGATTGGCCAAACGGAGTGGCGGCGCTAGCATTCGGCGCCACCCTTTCATTTCTGTGTGGGAGATTTATTTGTTTATTTATTCTTAAACAAATTCACATGAGGAATTTCTACCAGGAAAGATGAAGAGAACAACACGGTTATGGCTAATTGAAGTCTAACACTAAGTAATGAACACAATGTTTCCTCCATTCATGTGTCCTTTGTGAAATTTCTTCAACAGAGGAGCAGTCAAATGTTCAAATTTCAGCCAGTGTTTGTGTAGGTGGACTGAAAGAGCATTTTCAGTCACTCATGCTTCATTTCTGCCCCCAGTAATCATTTACTCACAACTACAACATCCAGAATTGACACTGACATCCTGCCTCACATCTAGACACACACACACACACACACACACACACACACTTTAAGAACACTAACTTTAGTCTGTTTCTACTGAGCTTGACTTGCAATTACATCAGTCTTTGTGAGTGGATTTAAATGAGAAAACAATTTGTCACTTTTAATCCATCATAATTAAGATAAATTACAGATACGCAATAAATAATAAAGAAATTTTTATTTAAACATTTGGACTGAAGTTGTATGTTTGGTTTTATCGGCTCCTCTAAGCAGTAAAAATGTATCCTGTTGTCGAGGCTTTTAAACGTGAGGACAGGAAAGCGCTGTTGTAATATCAAAGCCACGAGGAAATGCTCCATAATTATTTTCCTTTTAAGGTTGAGTCTCAAGGTCCATAAGTGAGACAAATGAGTCTAAAAAATATACAAAGAAATGAAAGACAAGACAAGATCTTAAACTTTTAAGATGTGTCCTTGACAAGTTTCTCTTCAGCTTAAAAAAAAAACCAAGTTCATGTTATACTCGAGAGATGGCTCTCTCAATAAATGCATCCACTGTAGAAGTCACTCAGCGGTAAGTTAATATGCATAGAAATGAGTCAGTCCTACTTTAATTGTATAAATAAACTACTGCATTTGCCTCATATCTTTTGTAGGTCTACCATAAATAATATTAAATAAATGCCTACACTATCAAAAATACTGCACCGTTTGATGTCATCTATCATTATAAGGCCAAATATACCTCAAGAATACACTGTTACTCACCCACCCATTTCTCTTCCTGCAAAATATGTCAACATCTTTCCACTGATGCATCTCGCACTCGAGGGTGTGCATAAAAATTCATTCAATAAAACGCGGTCATTGATTTTGGGGGCGACCCAGCCAGCACCTACTCAATCAAGCCTCAATCACATCCCTCAAATCAAGCCCCCTCTTGTCATTATGTCCCACCTCAACATTCAGCTCCGTCGTGTCAGCCGCCTCCAGGCTTTAAAGTCCCAACACAATATCATGTTTCATGCAGAAGCACGTCAAAGCACGAAAAAAAAATTGAGATCTGAAAACCATTTCTTGAGGTCGTTGACGAAGTGCATTGGCATGAAGACATTGTAGAAGCTGTACATGACTTAACTAAAGCAGTGATGAAAAAAGTGAGCTAATGAATTGGCAAGTAGAGTTATAAAGTGGTTATTTGGAAAATTCAAAGGGAGTAGAAGTTACATTTGTCTGCTTTTACTAGATAGACAGCAGAGTCCAAGGTCTCCTTCCATCTTTTTATGTAAACACGATGTTTAAAGAAACTGATCTTTAACTTTTTTTTTTTTTTTTTCACAAAAACAAGATACAAACGTCTCCTTCAAATATGTGTCCAGCATCTACTGTATGCCTGCATGACATGACATTGAAAGCTTAGCAACGGTATTGTGCAGTTTCTTTTAGTCTGATAATAACAACGAAAAAAGTAACATCTTGACGACAGAGGGGACAAGGAGGAAGGTTACAAAACGAGACTGGATCAGTCAAAGAATGAATGACAGAGAGTAAGATACAGCAGAGAAAAGAGACGGGATGCGTTTTTCTCAAAAGATGCTGATCCCCTTTCGTCCCTGCATCCAACTCTTTTGCCCAGACAGTATGTTTTCATCAATCTGTCCCCACCCAAACACCATCTCACCCTCTGTTCCCTCTCTCTCAGATGGACCATGACCCTCGCAACCCTACTTACATCGCCTCACAGGGCCCACTTCCTTCCACTGTGGCAGACTTCTGGCAGGTAAAACTCATCTCCATTCACTGTCCATCTTTCAGTCCTTTTTACCACTTTGTTTCTAAAGCAGCGAGGGTTTGAAAAAACCACAATACAGCTACACTCTGTCTGACCCAGTGGTTTTGTGTGATTTACCAGTTGATGTGTGTTTTTGATGTCTTCTTCTTGGTCCAGCAGGGTCTAGATTTCAATATCTTCTGTGTTTCAGCAATGGTTGGATCAATGAACTAATGCAGCCCCCGTGTGTCCTTCTCATGTTTCTTAATTACATTTGAGTCACAGAGCTAACCATCTGATTTTGGACCTGGTGATTTTAAAAACACCCACTTCTGCCCTGAGGGTTTTTCCAGAATCCCGAACAGTTATCCTAACCATTTGGATGAAAAAACATTCTTTCTGTTGCAGTAGAAAAATATTTCTAACCCTTTTCTCAAGTTGTGACTGCATTTGCTATCTGGGTAAGTGGAAATAGCTTAGATATTCCTATACCTATTTATACCTCACGCAATTTCTAAAACACAAGCAAAATATTAACTCTTAAAGCCTTTCTGCTTGAAAAATCGCATTCCTTCAGAGTCATAACTCAGTCAGATCTAAACTCACAGACACATTACACATTTTTAGATTCAGATTCTGACATTTTGAGGATAATATTATATCTGACGTCTGATAAAGATCAATTAAACCACTTAGATATATAATAAAAAACAGAAAAAAGACTCTCCTTGTAATCCAGTGATAGCTGTCACCACATTGTTAGGTATGGAACTGCTAACAGCTAATTCTGCATGCTTTTAATAATGCCAGTATGCAGGAATGCAAACAAAAAGAGGCTATAAACCAAGGCTCAAATGGTAGCCCACAGTGTAATTCACTGGCTCCATGGCAACATTATACTTTCTGTTTATGTCCCCCAAAGGGCTGTGGGAAGGGTAGTTCCAAAACTTAGAGCATGATTACCCCTCAAATAAATGGAAGATGAAGAATAATTGTGACACACGCTGTAGCACTGTGACACAAATATAATGGTATAATATAACACAAGAGAAGCACAAACTGGGGCTGCAAATAACGGTGCTACTATTACATCAATAAAACAGTGTCACTGGCAGAATATGTACTAGAGACCTGCAGCCTTTAGTTGTATATAGTAGTCAAGTTACACACTCCCCCAGGAAGTCTAATATTATTCATAATAATGTTGATGTTTGCTTATATTTGCATTTTTCTCTGTGCTATTTGTATTTCTTCCCTTGTCCATAAATGTCAGAGGAACTTGCCATCAATCACCAGGTATAGGCTATTGTAAAACATGTCAACTTGTGCAGAGGTATGCCTTAAATGATGCATAGTCGCCAAATGGCGTTCTTATTCGTTAATAGGACAGCACTGTAGTAATTAGTGGGCCCATCACCCCCATATGGTGAAGTAACTCTGCTCGCCGTGACCAGGATGTAGACGTGCGAAGCATAAATCCTGGCAGACCAGCTGGCCCTGCACTCTGCTCTCTGCATCTTGTATTGAACGGATACTCATTTTGTGTCATTATGATAGTGCTGACTTTGTGCTAGCACAGACGTTAGGGGCTCTTTGCGAGTGCAGAAGAGTGGCACAGCCAAGTTTAGTCTGGGTTGGTTTGGTTCTGCACACAGAAAGCAATGTAGTTTAAATCACTTTTTAAGCACAAAAACAAAACCTGCTCCCAAGCTCTGTCCTCACACAGTGTACAAATTGATTAAAAAGAAAAAAAAATTCTACCCGTTATCTAAAAAAAATTACCTTAATTGACTACATCAACTCAAATGGGAATGAAAGGTGCCCTGTTTCCTGTGTTTAATTTGTAAATTTGCCTGAAACAGTTGATAATTATCTCTTAGTGAGTTTGGTTATTTGTTTGTTTGTCTGCCAAATTCTTTGTGTGCCAGGTGAATAAATGCATATCCATTATCTAATGAAATGGGCTATTTAGCCATGAACTCAACTCTAAATCTTTCCAATTAAGCAGAAAATAATAGAAAATTAGACACAGATTGGCTGACACACTGAACATCACTTCTGTGACTGGGAATAAGTAGTAACCATTCATTATTCAGTATGGTTAACCTTCGATTGTGGCAGGACAAAAACAAAGAAACACACTCTTTCTCTCCATTAGAAATAAACAAACAGGGGAAACACTGGCGCTCTCATGCAAATGGTCTGTGCAGGAGGCAAATCTTTTTGCTCTGTCCTATCTAATCCACACTGGCCCCAGGCAGCGCTCTGAAAGGCGGCTCTGCTCTAATCCTCCACTCCTCATTCCTCCACCCCTTCATCCCTCACTCCTTCATCCATCTCCCCTCATTCCCTCCCTCCATCTCTGGCTATTACCTTAGCTCTGCTGGGCCTTGCTTTCCTGCTCGCTCCTCTTCAGAATTCAGTGCCAAAAAAAAAAAAAGCCAATCAGCATGACTTCACAAAGCAGCAACTTCAGTCATTTTCAAGCTTTTTTCTTTTCAGCCTTCTTGTATAGAAATGATGTATAGCAGGTGTATGTTAATGGAAACTAGAGATTGTTAAAAAAAAAAAAAGCACAAATGACGGGTTCTTGGCTGGATAAAAGTGGAAAATGGGAATACAGTTTTTCCTCACTACCTACAAATATTTGCCAAATCTTACAGGCATAATATTCCCCCACATTATCACCTTGCCTAATCTCATCACATCGTGGCACAGTTGGCGTGTAATGTGTCCACTGGGCTGGATCGCAGAAGCTTGTGATTAGTGTATAGTCAGGGCCATTGTGTTTTTATAGCAATCATAAAACCTGTGTTTCCTCCTCATTTTCCTAATGGCTGCCGTGGGCCTATATTTTTTCCCAAGGACACATTAGATTGTGATAAGATGAAATGGAGCAGCAGCGCAGTAGATGTTGTGATCTCACTCAGACGACTGAGAGAGGGCGACACATGACGCGCCCTCCTGCTGCTCGACCCAACGTTTATCATTTGTCACACGCAGAGAGGTGACATTTATTCATACTTCCTGGTCCAAGATTAAGAAATCAATTTCGCTCTGATACGAGGCTGGCATGTAATGCTAATGTGCAATATGCTGCTCCTAGTGGCACAGTTCTGTTACGCATTAATGCTACCGTGATTCCACACAGGTGTGGAGTCATCTCAGGATGTGTTAAACGGACGTCTGACATTTCTCTTCTGATGTGTAGATGGTGTGGGAGAGCGGCTGCGTCGTCATCGTCATGCTAACGCCACTTTCTGAAAATGGAGTGAAGCAGTGTCACCACTACTGGCCTGATGAGGGATCTGACGTCTACCACATATACGAGGTATGTCAGTGAGACGTTAAGCAGAAGTTACAAAGCTTTCCGGTGGGGCCGAGCCGTGAAGGTGGTTTTGGTTTTTGTGCCTCATGTTTGAGACATCTGTCTCCAGCCCAGTGCAGTGAAGGTAAATTTAATTTTATTTATGGCGCTTGCAGCATGATATTTAAAACATTCACCAGCCACTATGCGACCTCACTGTGAACAGTTTTCAGTGGAACTACTTTCAGCCAGTTGAAGAGTACCTGTGAAGCTGTTCAGTAACAAGGACAGTTTTTGCAAAGGCACGTTGCTGTTGTGTTGTCAAATTTAATTTTACTTTGGGCAGCAAAAACTAAACTCATTCTCTGCAAATTTTATTGGAGTGGTGGTAGAAAGTCTCTGTCAGAGACAGATGTGTCAAGGGCTGCAGTGTTGGTGTGAAAGGTAGCATGGAGAATGGGTGAGGAGAACAAAACATTACTCTGACATCAAGGCTTGAGAAAAACCATTTATTAGTAGTTTTGAAAAAGAAAAGATAAACACAGAAGGACAAACTTTCAGTCTGACTTTGAGAAAAAACTCAACAAATATATATGTGTGCATATATATGGTACTCTGTCAGAGCCTGCCTTCTCAGTTTAAACTGGCCTATCAGATAAAGTAAAAACATAGACAGTCTCAGATCCCTTTAACATGGGTTAGTGGTCTCAGACTTTTGGACCCCACTGTATATTCACCTCTCAAACTGCCCACAACAAATTCCACAATTCATTGTTCAACACTGCAGCAGTAACACATTCAGAATAAACAAATGATTCTTACACATTTCTAGCTTAGATTCATGTCATTTCATCACAGTGCCTATCCAGTTAGATATGAGAGAGCACACAGACTCTTAAAAGAACAGTTAACATTTGATTACTGTTATTTCTTTGAAACATTTTGAAGTAAAGTAAATTAAATGTTAACCGTCAAAAAATGTAAACTAAAACCATCCATCATCCCCCTGTTGTTCTGAACGAAAGAAGAAAGATATATGGTTAGTCAGAGAGCAGGTGCCTCCAAACAGCAGGGTGCATACAACCAAAACTACCTGCAGGGCTAGAAACCACCAGAGGCCAGTCAGAAAATATGGTGTTTTTTTGTCATTTGTCTAAACTAACTCTTTAAATCATCATCCTCGCACGAGCTTATTGCATGGTTAGAATGCACTCTAAATTATGACTGCTGGTATGAAGATGTAACTCAGTAACTTGCATATATTTTTCTATATTTTCCTTTAGGTCAACTTGGTGTCGGAGCACATCTGGTGTGAGGACTTCTTGGTGCGGAGCTTCTACCTGAAGAATCTGCAGACCAACGAGACTCGCACCGTCACTCAGTTCCACTTCCTGTCCTGGATGGACCGCGGGATCCCCACCTCAGCCAGGACGCTGCTAGACTTCCGCAGGTAGAGTGGAGCTCCTGCCGGCTGGCCTCAGATACTGCAGCTCGGCAGATTTCAAACAGATTTCCACTTTTACAACTGGCCTTTATGCTGAGCTTGTTCTTAATCACCCTCCCTTATATTCTGTATTCTGTCAGTGCCTCTCTGGTCTGTCTCCCTTTTACCCCTCTGCCTTTTGGTGTCCTAGAGAATGGTTCTAATAAGGACTGTGTTTCTGTACTATCCCTTTCATCCTGGGCCTATTTCCCTCACCTCCCTCCAGTACATGTGATGCAGCAAATTAACAGCCCCGCACTGCCTGGCTTGGCTTGGGAAGAAAAGAAAAGAAAAGAAAAAAAAACACCTAATTCAAACACCCAATTAAATGAGAGCTGTCTCGCTAAAAACATGGGAGAGGGGGAAAGCTAGTGACTGAATAACCTCACTCTGTTCTCCATATAATGTGTTCTGGCAGAAGAGAAGCAATAGCTCCTCTGGGAAAACCCAGGAGGGATAGGAAAAGCCCTCCAAATGAGAATAGATGCATCTGATTTGTGGATGGAAGTCTATCCCTCTGGTTTGAATGCAGATGAGAGGAGAGGAAAAAAAGAGGATGTGCAGTGTTATCATGTCATCCTTTCCTGACAGAGTTGGTGCTGTTTTTTCAAATTAAACTGGGTGTAGCTTGCAGGCAGATATATTTATTTATGATATTGGTGTGCAGGTTTGAGCTGTGTTTTGATTACATACATAAGTTTTCCTTTGCTGTTGAGATCTCCCTAATGACTAGATTGCCTTCATGTAACTCCACTAATGCTGCTGTAGGTTATTGGGAAACTAAAGCTCTCTGATTACGTGATTCAGAGATCCACATGAAGTTCTGTACGCTCACGGTTTTTCACGGTTTCGGCCAACTCAGTATTTTGCGGTTGCCAGTGTCATTTTTGTGATGTTGCAGCTAGTAATATGAGCCCAGTTGCATAGTCACAAAAGTGATCATTGGAAACTGTGTCTCCTCAGCCAGGCCTGTGCACAAACTGTCTTTCTCTCACTCCTGACTCTCTGTCTCCCTCCTCCTCCTCTCACTGCTCCTTCCTCTGGCTTGCATGGGAACTCCAACCATCTCTGTATGCTCTTTAACCAAGGACGTATTCTGATTTTAAAGATATATTTGCAATTAAAATATCTTAAAATGAAAAAAATATATACATTCAATGTAACAGAAAACAAAATCGAATCAAAATCGAAGCAGTGGTTTACATATATATATATATATATATATATATATATATATATATGCAATATTTAGCAATGTTCAATGCATCTATTTCAATGATAAAACCAAGCTTTTGGTCACTAAAGACCTTCATTGTGGCAAAAATAAATCTCAAAGACATCAAACAGAGCAGACCTGTGCTTTGAAATGCAAGTACACATGAGAAATGCAGTTCACAGTTGTACTTCTAAAGGTCCAAATAAATAGGAAACTTCACAAAAACAACATAGAAAATACAAACACTAAGGATAGATCAGTACAGGAAAGTGGAAATATATGTCAGATGTAATGAAAAGGAAGAAATATTGCACAAATTAGCAATGGTTAACATAAAATATGTATATAAATAAAATGCACTGCAGTATTTTTACAAAATAAAATATAGTTATGAACTGCCACACATTATTATCACTATAAGTAGTAGTAGTAGTGATATAGTAGTAGTAAATGTTGACAGTTGACACATAAATCTATGTTATAGTATATTCCTGCAGTATGCTTTTCAATATATTTATTGTTTTATTCACATATTCTGTTTTACTTATTTAAAAAGCACTGCACAGTCTAGATAGAATACATATATGATGAGATATACAGACATTTATTTTTCTTTTTTTCATTCAAAGGTGAGAAACGAGGGAAACGGAGAGACGTGGAAGCTCTCAGTATAGTCAGTTTCCATGGCAACAGCGGGGTGTGAAAAGGCTTGTTGGCCTTCACCGTGCCTGTGGTGTATAACATTCATAACTAGCCAGGGTTAATGCGTCGGCGGTCGGGAATCACAACATCACACTGCCACATCCATCACCCACATGTCACAATAATGCTGTTTGAAATGATGCTCAATTTATTTACATGGTGCGACAGGATCTCTCTCTCTCTCTCTCTCTCTCTCTCTCTCTCTCTCTCTCTCCTCAAATTAAAGTGATTGATTGACAGGAGGGAGCATCTCTCAGGATTCTGTTTGTTCCCTTGATTATTACAGCCATTAATTTCATCCAGACCACAGCGCAGAAGTCCCCCATGAGTCACATTTGCTTTAATTTTCACTGTTATTACTCAGCAAAAAGGATCGATCCAGTATAATTTAACAGCCTGTGCATTTAAGACATATTACTGTTAAGCTAACAATAACATCCAATTTTCTCTTTTTTTTTTTTTTTTTTTTTTTTTATTCCAGAAAGGTTAACAAGTGCTACCGGGGTCGATCATGCCCGATAATTGTTCACTGCAGGCAAGTATAACTATTTGAACCCTGTGACAGTGGCTGAACTGCTGAATTGGGATGGAGAGTGTTTGTCGTGGCCTGTGTGTTGGAGGGGAAAGGCTGTTTATTTAAACCCGCTCAGTCCATTTACTCTATCTGGGTCCACTGGAGCCGCTGTTTATTCCACTGGCTGTGTCCGTATGGAAATAGTGTGGTGCAAAGACACACAGCCCAAAGACTCTTCCATTTCCCATTTGGTTGAGTTAGTTAACTGGCCTTGATTGGTTTGTATTAAACACCAGGTATCTGTCTGACCACTTTTAATAGTCACGTCCTGTTAAGTCATGCATGGGGCCAGGCAGCCCGCTCTCCCTCTGAGGGAGCTGTACAGACAGAGTGTCTAGCACTGGATTAATGAAGCAGTGGTGCTCAGGCCGCTCTCCTGTTTTATTGGCCTTGCCTTTATTAGAGCGATGTGCACGCCTTGTTTGCAATTAACATGCAGAGCCGTTGAATGGCCGGCGGGCACAAAGGGAGGCTTTTCATAAGACTATCTCTGGAGTAATGGAAAAGCAAGGCTCTCCAAAAGCTGTTCTCGAACCGCCCCTGGCCTCTCAACCTCTCCTCTGCTCCTGAGGTGCATGCATTTAAAAGCCTTTGTCCCCAGTGTGCCTCAGAAACCATTCCCCTCTCCCCAATAGCCGAGCAAGTCTCAAGACCACACATGCTCTCGTGTGCAAAGGCTTAACATAATCACATTTATTGGACCATCAAATATTCACTTCTCCTCAGGTACTTTCACAGGAATATTAAACATTATTATTGATATCTGCTATTTAAGTATTTTATTTTATCTGTGACATCAGGTTTTAAGTCGATAGAGCAGTGCATATCTGTATGCATAGTCTAATTTGCGGTTAAATGTACTCCACAGTCTCTCAGCAGATGCAGATGTAAATGAGCAATTTGTTTCCTTATAAGAAAAACACTCAGAGATTAAAGCATCCAGAGCTGCACTCTGCCACCTTAATGATCTCTGTCTCTCTCTTGCTCTGACTCTCTGCAGTGATGGAGCTGGCAGGAGTGGGACTTACATTCTGATTGACATGGTCCTCAATAGGATGGCTAAAGGTAACGATCAATGGCTTCCCTTTCACTCTTTCTGCGTGCGTTCAAGTGTTGCCCTGGCAACGCTAAAGCCTCTCATTTTCCACAGAGGGTCTTGGGGATGCATTAGAGGGTGACTTTTCTGAGGCCTGGAAAGGCAGCGAAGACAGAGGCAAAAAATGGAGGGAGCTGCTCGGAGAGTAGGGAGAGGAACAAAGAGAAAACAGAGAAAGGGAAAATGAAAAAGAAACCTACACCCACATTAGTAATTATCTATTTAAGCCACCGTCACGCCATATTGACCTGCATCACAATTGCTACATGAATTTAGATAGGACATGCATGGAAATGAAATGTTTAAGAGAAAAATCCATCCAAATGTTGCTCCAATGGTTTGTATCAATATTTAAAATTTAATGGGAACAGTGCGTTTATTTTATTTTATTATTGATTTATTCTTAACAACCCATTTAGTTTGCACCCTATATTAATTGAATATTGTCTGCATTTTCTCCTATTTACACAAACCTAACTGCCTGAGATCACCGGGAAGGTAGAGACTTGGATGTCCAGGTGCTTTAAATGTGTTGGTCTATTGTTAGCGTTGTATTATGAAAAAACGCACAAGAAGACAGTATTCACTTGGTTACGAATCACAGTAACTTGGCTCCATCATGGACATAGACTTGAGAAATTAGTATCCACAAAAGCTACCTGAAAAGTATCTGAATCATTACGTATCATAAGACAGATCTGTTTCTAAATTTTTGCCTCCTGCAACAAGGAAAACCAGTGTTTTTAAGAGAATCTCCACACCAACAAAGCAGGAGTTGTAGCTTGAGAAGAGCCCAATAAGCCCAATTTGCATGAATAAACAGTTACATCATTTTGTTTGCTGGCTCACCAAAGAAAAATAAATCAGCTTGTCTGACATATTCTTTGAGATATCCAAGTTATCCAAGGCTATTGTTGCACAGGAGCTGAGTTCTTCCAAAGGCTGCCGTATGTCACTTTAATGCCCTCTGTAGCTTAGCCTGCCCCCTTCCCCTTTGCCCTTTGACCTCTGGCCTTTACCCTCACTCCTCTGCATGCCCTCCTCCTCCTGCAATCCAACCTTGTCAGAACAGTTTAGGAGAACAACCGATGCTGATGCAGACCTCCGCTTCACTGTCTGTACAACAGTAATAAGACTGACCCGTCGTGATGGAGGTTCATGTAGTTCAGTGACGAATGCGCCGTTGTCCGTGGTGATGAAAGGTGCCACCCAGTCTCTTTTTAACCTTTTGTTTCTTGCTCCAGAACCGAATGTATAAAATGACCATAATCTCACTCTCCAAGGCTTTTTTTCTTTGGTCGGAGAGGCTCTCTTCAGCTTAACTTTGGAATCCAGCCTTTCGGAGACATGAAAGTCTTGTCGGAGCACTGGAGTACTTTGAGTACTAAGTCCAGCTGCATTAAATCCCCCTTTTTCCCTCTGTCTCTCTCTCTCACCCACACACATACATGCATTTTTACTCTTGCTCCATCTCTTTTGCTTCCTTTCTCTGCCTCACTTTCAAAAACATCTTGAGAGTTCAGGATCTCTCTTTCTCTCTCTCTCTCTCTCTCTCTCTCTCTCTCTCTCTCACACACACACACACACACAAACACACACACACATCACCTCTGGTCTGCTTCTTAAACTCCATAAATCTGAAAGTAGAATCAGATCTCCAGATTAACATCAGCCAAAACTGACTCGCCTCAGCAGCCACTGATCACTGTTGAAGGCAAACAACTGTTACATGGGTTAATCATCAGTATGGCTGCTGCAAAGGCTATAAATCATTGTAATTAGAGTTTGCTGATTCTCAGACACAGACACACACACACACAAATACATGCATGCACGCACACACACTCTCAAATATTGTTGTATCAAAAAGCTCTTAGCAGACTTCATAGTTGGACATAATCTAAACCAATTTTTGAACAAGATTCTCACAGAGAAGCCTGTGCTTAATTTTTTTTTAATGCATTATTGTACATTTCCCAGACCCCAAAAATATCCTCTTGCATATTTTATCGAGAAACAGTCCATGGCTCTCGTCCAAGTCTTTCGAGGGATGAATGTAATAATTTTCAATCGCTGCACTGTTCCAAAGGGAGCCCAGTATAAAGAGAGATTGACAGATGTGAGCTGGATTACTCCGCTGCTTTGAACTCAGTCCAATTTTCGGTCTGTTGCAGGTGCTAAAGAGATTGATATTGCCGCTACCCTGGAGCACTTGAGAGACCAGAGAGCTGGCATGGTCCAGACAAAGGTAAGGTCCCCGGCTTTGAGTTTAGAGAGGTGGGGGAGATGGGAGGAGAAGAGGAGGGGGGTTGGGAGTGGAGGGAGGGAGGGAGGGAGGGAGGAGGGGTTGCAGTCATTCAAACAGACGATTGTCTACTTCATGTGCACAGGATCAGGGGAAATGATGTAGTAATTGATAACTGCTTCAGGATTAGAAAAACATTGTCCTTGAAGATAAAAACTCATTGCTCCACATTTATCTAAGATACAGAGAGGTGAAAACTGACCAAGATCTTTCTGTCACAGAAATATTTTGTCTATGAAACTGCAGCATGTTAAGATTTACTCTTGATTTCTGTCACTTAAACAAACAGGATAAACATACAGAGATAGAAAAAGATATTCAATTAACTGATATGAAACAGGAAAAACCAGCAGGTCCTCATGTGTAAGAAGATGAAATCATCAAATATTTGGATTTTTTTGTTTTGCTTTTAAAATGACTGAAATTTTTGATTGATTATCAAAAAAGTTATTTAAGATTGTTTTCAGCTTTTCTTTCCCATTCATCCTTATAAAGGTTACCTTTTTATTACTGTAGGTTTCATACTTCTGTCTTATCCATGCTGCTACTTAAATTCTCAAGTGTTTATATCACAGCGGGCCCTCAACCTCACACCATTTTGGAAAATAGTTTAAAGTGTGTACAAAGCGTTTTCTCTCACCCACTAATGTAAATAACAGGTAGGAAGTCTAGTTTTGTCTCTCTCTTGTAATTGAAAGGAACAATAATAATGATAATAATAATAAAGACAGACCTCATGCAGCAGATTATATTTCTGGAAGCTGCTTACTAACAGACTCCAGTGCACCTAGATGGTTCATTAATGTTGCTTTTACAGCCCTCCTCTGTTCAGCACAGAGAAGCTTTTCAAACTCTCTCTCTTTTTCTTTCCTGACAAGTCTAAGTGAAATTATACTGGAATATAGTTGATTCCACTTTGTGGTTTCATGCTGGGTCTACACTGAAATTAGATTGTAATGAGGTATGAAATTTAGAGTTAGGTTTCAAGGATTGGACAACCAATTATCTTTTTTTCCCCCTTCATGATGTTACCACTTTATTTTTGGAGCTTGCAAAAAAAAAAGGGGGGGGGGGGGGGGGGGGGGCATTTGTTTCTCTTCTTTTCCTGGTTACTCCTTTTGACAGACATCAGCATGCAGTGATTACAGCATGTCTGTTTTTTCCTCCTTACTAGCCATCCACCTCTGATCAGTCAAGCAGAGATTGATCTCCCCCCAGTGGTGTGAATGTGAACAGCACAGCACACACAAAACTTGATTTTAAAAGTATCTTTTTTTAATACACCGTACTTTAAAACCCAACTTGGGATTAGATATAGGCACATATAGCTGCAGTGCAGATAAAGACGGAGATACTTGCATATTTTCTGGCTGCATCACATCATCAGAAGACTCGTAAAAATAGAAAACATGAACACTCCAGATAATCTCCACTGCATAGTGAAAGGCACGGCCACCAGTGACTCCTCCGTATTGATTTAGCCTATCCTCAGGCCAGACTATGGCAGGCTGTGTGTTGACACATCTAAAGACTGTTCCCTCCAAACTCCTACGTACCTTTTCTCTGTGAGAGGACCCCGTGGCCTGCAGCCTGGGGAGAGGAGAGGAATATAAAAACACCAGGTCCATGGGGCAAACATCAATCAGCCCCTTTTCGCTCCACAGGGAAAACTATGAGTCAGATTCACAAACAAATGCACACACACAGAGCTGCAAGACAGCTTGACTGAAAAGCTCCATTTTAAGATACACCTGGCTGGATCGATGGCAGTGCAGGGTACACGTGCACTCCCAAGCTGAAAGAGTGCTTCACCTTCACCTCGAGTCTGTGGTCGCACATATCCCAGGCAGGGTCAGGGGAGATCAAGAAAGAGGAGGAGCCGGCAGTTGCCAATCATTCTGCAGTGGCATTCTTGAGCCATTACACACTTGTACACATAACTAAAACTTTCTTCTTCCTTCTCTCCCGGCTTTCTTTCCTCCTCCTCCTCCTCCTCCTCCTCAGGAGCAGTTTGAGTTTGCGCTGACAGCCGTGGCAGAGGAGGTGAATGCCATCCTGAAAGCGCTTCCTCAGTGAAGGCCTCGTATCCCCCCCCCCCACACACCTTCTTCTCGCTCGCTGAGCACCGGTTTCCTCTGCCCACTCAAGACTGACATCTCTCTCTGCCCTTCCTTCTCCTCGCTATGTTTCTCTCTCTTCCGTCTCTGCCTCCTCTTCACCTCTATATATACTGTATACTTATGAATGTCGTGCCAGATATCTCACCTGGATCCATATTTGCAAATTTGGCCTCAGAGTACGGCTGTCGATCTGAGATCTGCGTCGTTCGAGTGATTCAGGAGTAGGCAAGTGGGGCTTGATCTAATCTGACGGAGGATCTTAGATCAGCACTCCTACTGTGAGACTTTCTGTCAATATGATCCCTGGTCCTCTATAACTGTGATGTTGTTCCTGAACATACTGTTCTAGTGCCACTGACGAGATGTTTACGTGATGTCAAGTGAAGATTTTTGTTCCAAAATGAGCTATCTACTGTCAGAAACTGATACCGATGCTTAGAAAATGACTATTCGCACATTTAAAACAGACTACAGCAGGGCTGCAGATAACTTGATTTATCACTTAGTCTATGAAATGTCAAAAAATGGTGAAAAATATGTCATGTAATGTCTTCATTTTGCTTACTTTGTCTGAGAAACAGTGTAGAATTTTTAAATATTCAATTTCCTGTCAAATCTGACATGGAAAAAGAGAAAAATCTTATATTCAAGAAGCTGGAATCAGAGAATATTTGGCATCACTGCTTGAAAAATACATTTTTTGCCTATTTAATAAATCAACTTATTGTTGCAGCTCTCAACTGTAGTACTTTTAGTTCAATAATATGTAAAGTAAATTAAGTTCTTGCCTGTAAAAATCATAACATGTACAGAATGTATCCCCTAAATGAATTGATGTACTGGATACATATAGCGTTTTTGGAAATAAACTCCTCACGTTTCTCCTCCTCTGTGATCTGAATCAACTACTATATATACTCAGCATCACATGTACAGATGTTGAAGTGTGTGTGTGTTGTATTTTGGGTCCAGACATCTCTCTCTTGTATTGAACCACAGATGCTCACATATCGTGATTATCGCAACATATCAGCTGTTTTTTACTCATCGTTTCATTGATTCTTACATTCGACACCATGAATTGTCTGTTCCATGAACATCTCTGTTAATACTAAATGTGAAGTTTACCAAATGAGATAGTTATTGCCTCTATTGAGAAATACTGTCATCCTATATCATAATAACATAATAACAATATGATATATTTAAGCAGAACTTATACTGGAATTGTAAATTTGTTTGTCCCTCCATCACTGGTATATTGTGATATTTTGTGCAACATGACAGATGACCCCCCCTATATTATGTATGTCTATATTATGTATAGACAATGAATGACTTAATGAATCCCTCTATAGTGCTATCTGAAATATATACTGAGAGCCTGAATGAGAACTATATATTTTGTGTGAAAAGTAACATTCAGATTGATAATAAATCCGAACAGATTATACTGCTCTGCTGTCTGTCTGGTGTTTGATTTAATTTCTGATACACCCGCTCACACACAGACAGGAGGGAGGAGGCCACTCTTCACAATGGAAGGCATTTGATTGAATGGGAGCCTTAGCAAAGTCACAAAGAAAAGCAGTATCATGCTCCCGGAGGGTTTGTATCTGGGAGAGACTCGCCGTTTCTGTACAGATGAAATGTTTGGTTCAGCAGCTGTGTCAGTAGAGAAAGTGGCTGGGATTTGAAATGAAATCACTCATGTATTTCAGCCACAGAGATCCTCTTGCAATATTACTCAGAAGAGGAGGCTCAAGAGTCCAGTTTGATCAGTAGTCACTGAAGGATTTGATGGTCAGCTTATCGGTATGCAGTAATTACTGAAAATGTTCATAATTACACGTTAAGTTCAAGTGTGCATTTTCATTTATTTCATGTATTTGTATGAGTTTAAGATGATTAGAGGAAGCAGATTTCCTTCATGAGCAAAGGATTGCGCTCATGTGAAGCAATAGTGTGACAGCATCTGAAAATGAAGCTGAATGAAGGATATTTAAAAATATTAATAGCAGAGTATTTGTCATGTTTTTGGCAAAAGAAAAGGAAGTGGTTGTAAATGCACCAGGATAATCCATTTGGTATTAATACTGCTTTCTAGGGAATCCTAGATTATTTTATTTTGTTATCACATGACTTAAGTATGAAATTCCATTCACCAGTGCTTCATAAATCATTTATAGGGCATCAAAAATATTTTTGTTGAGAAAAGAACCTCAGACTGATGTTTATCTCCCTCCAGAATGACACACGCTTTTTACAAACTTGTTGTTTAAAGCAGTAACATTTAATAAATGGTTTATCACACACTACAATGTAGTCGCATGCAGATACAAGGACATTTTAAGACTTTATTAATGTACAGTATTTGTCAGCAATTATAACCTGTGAAGTCAAATTTTATATTATTACATGTGTGTTTCATTTACTATCATTAATCATTTATTTTTATACACAAGCCTCCACTTGTTGATAGATATATTAATATAAACTTTCATTACCAATCAAGCAATTACCAATTTACCCAGTTTTTACTGAGATTTAAGCAGCTCACTTCCAGTGAATAACCTTAAAAGGTTCAAAGGTACAAAGATAAGTGGTGAACTGCCCACGGTAAGAAAAAAAGGGATTCATGGATTAAGAAATTGGTTAATATGAAGCTTTCTTGCAGCAATGGAAGTAAAAGATGGCTTGAAAGTTAATACGAACAATTTCTACAGGTTGATGACGTACAAACTCTCTGTCTGTACAAAGGCAGTGTTGGAACAAACTGTTACTCCAGCCCTCTGACGCATTATCAGGACAATACTGTACCGCAGGAAGAAGTACTGTATGTTGCTATCAGAATGGTGAGAAAAAGGCAAGTAAGACAGACTGGTCGGTCAGGGGCTCATCCTGCAGCAAGATAATGAGCCATAACGTTAGAAGAAAAGAACCAGACGGTGTCCTCTCATAATGGAAGAGCAGCACAGTCTCCAGACTTAAACTCCATGGAGCTGGTTTGGGATGAACTGGACATAAGGTGAAAGCAAAGCAACCTGCAAGTGCAACACATTTGTGGAAACTTTCCAGACAATGTTTTGTTTGCACTGTGGAAAGAAGGCCAGGAGTGTGTTCAGCAGCTGGATGAGTCAAACTTTTAGATTTAAATAATCTATGAGCCAAGAAGCAGGTGTGCTGCCGGAGAAGGATAAACACCAGCCAAAGGGGTTCCTCACAACCTGGCAACCCTGATCTTTTTCCTATTTATGTCTGACCTATAAAACATAAATGAATGATTTATTGATTATTAAGAAAGCCTTAGTTCACAATTTATAAACTGCTTCTAAAGAGTGCGTCATTATAAATTGGTGCCAAAATAAATATTGCAATTAACTTAAAAGTATCTGTAATGGAATCAGTATTAACCACGTATTGGCCAATACAGTGTTCTGGCTATAAGCATGAGTATTATTGGTTATCAGTAAAAGCTTTTAATATGGTGTATCCCGAACAGAAAGTGAAATAAACTCTTAAATGTAATTAATTTGACAGAAAGTGTAATAAAGATTCTATGACCAGAGAACAGAGAAGTGCAGACACATGATGTGTGATATATAGAGAATATAATTTCCTACGTTTCAGCAATGTGTGTGTGCTTCTTGTGCTAATGCATATTCCTGTGTGTGTGTGTGTGTGTGTGTGTGTACGTGTGCTGCCCATTGACATGTCCCTCCCTCCCCTGACAGTTCTAATAGCTGGGAATGAGGCTCCATGCACTTCCTGAGGCCTCATTTGCATATGATTCGCTGATGAGCTGCCACTGCTAACCAGCAACACCAAACCAAAGCCCTATTAATATTCTCCCATTCAGGTTGTAAAGCACACAAACCTAATCAGCTTAGAAATTACTGTATGGAAACCATAATTACGCATGTTTAATTGCTTATCATCTGATGGGTACAAGTTTATTAGAAAATGTATTCATGGTAATTGCTTCCTGAGGTATCTGGTGTGCTACAATACCATGTGATATCCTGTCAGCTCCCATTTGGGAGGATTAATGCGTTCTGAAAAAGTCACAAAATTAGATACTGTGTATTGCCTCTTTGGATGCTTGGTTTAACTCAAAGTGATTTTTAATTTAGGGATTTCTAAATTACTGCTTAAGCTCAGATAAGTCTTGGGAGTGAAATCTGTCAAAATCAGCATATCTCACTGTTGTTAAGTAGTGCTGGCATATCACAGGGATATAAATTACTATAAAGTAGGCAAATGCCTGTGTAATCATGATGCTACCAGAAAATACTCACAAACCCGCCTGGCATCACACAGACTGAATTTCTACCACCAAACAGGAAAGCTGTAAAATCAGGGGAAATGCAGGAGCAAAATAAAAGTGAAAAGTCACAAGCATGAAATGAGGAAACACATCTTATAAGAGAGAGTTGTGAAGTAAAGCCATCTCAAAGCCGATGAATCATTCAGTCCTGAAACAAGCAGATTAAAACACACAGTGCAGGTCCCTCGGAGGGGCCTTCGTGCAGCCAAGAACGTCGAGTGGGCCTTTTCAGTCATGAACCTCAGTGAGTCTTACAGCTCCTGCCCACTCTTTGATGATCTCTCTATGGTTTATTGTAATCACTGTTGGCTCTTGGTCCTTCTGACACACTTGTAAATTCATGCAGTCTTGTAAGTAAATGCATCTCAAGTCCAGCCAGTAGCTCCTCCACGGAGAAGTCTTTCATTAGAGCAGTGATTCCCAAGCAGCGGTACTTGTACCCCAGGCTGCAGTTATCAGGGGGGATGTGGAAGGATTATGAGAAAGTTCAGTTCAGTAATATCAATGTACATAGGATTACAAATCTGTGTGATGCTGATCGTTAATATATTTATTGTTACAATAATTAACCATACAGTGACAACAAGCAAACTGTTGAAGGGAGCAGTTTGACATTTTGGGAAATATGTTTGTTTTTTTTCTTGGCGAGACTTGGATGAGAAGATTGATAGCACTCTCACTTCTGTTGGTCCAATACGAAGCTGAAGCCGGCGGCTGGTTAGCTTAGCACTAAGACTGGAAACAGAGGGGAACGTCTAGCCTGGCTCTGTCCAGCTAACAGCACCTCTGTAGCTCACTAATTAACATGTTATATTTAGTTTGTTTAATCTGTACACAAACCGAAGCGAACAGCTAGCAGGTGGTTATCGTACCATAGCATAAAAACTGGAAAAACACCTCCTGGACCAGCAGCTCATTTTCACATTCATTTCACTTAAGCTTTGTACATATTAAATGAACAAGATACAACATGTTAATTAGTGAAGAGTTGCTGGTAGGCAGTTATTTTCAGACAGAGCCGGGCTGGATGGTTCCCTTTGTTTTGAGGTTTTATGCTAAGGTAAGCTAACTGTTTCATGGATGCAGCTTCACAGTCAGCAGACATGAGAGGCCCCCCCCATTTAACTTTCAGACAGTGTGTGTGTGAGTGTTTGTGTGTGTGTGAGAGAGAGAGAGAGAGAGAGAGAGAGAGAGAAGATCCCTTTTCATTTTTGACAGTTACACCCACTGTTACAATTGAGAGTGTATGAAAAGTAAGCTAGCTGAAGAGTTGAAGTGGAGATCTAAAAGTAATGGACGAATGGTTGAAACATCCAGCTTTTGTTGGCACAAGTGGTAGAGGTAAAAATACAAAAAATACAAACAAAAAAAAAAAGAGCCCATGAAGCCATCTCATCTAATCTATCAAAGGTGGACAACAAAGAAGTTCTTGAGCTCTGCTCATAGAATGACAAAAATGTACTCTGTTAGATTTACTTCAGTTAGTTTCAGCCAAAGTTTGGACTTGCTGTGAAACGCTTATAAAATATTTGCTCTAATGACCTAATGGGTGAAATATTCCCTCAAGATATTGTGGATAACTCAACAAAAATAATTGATTTTCCTCATTAAACCACGCCATGTTGAACTGTGGGAATGCACTTGACTGTAGCTTTAATCAGATATGTTGGCTTAAAAAATAATTGCTGAGTACATTAAAAAAAAAAAAAAAACAGCAGCTGCTTAACTTTTCACTTCACGTTCAAGTTTTGGATCAAAGTCCGAGACGTGCTTTAGCTTTTTGCATTCCAAAAAAAAAAAAGCACCTGCGGATCATTCAACTTTTGAATGATAATGCACAACATGCTGACAAACTTGTCATTTCCCCATGGAGAGGGTTGGGAGATCCCAGAGTGTTTGCTTGTTGGAAAAACTGTCTGGGATGCTTTCCAGGATTTCCCAAAGAGAAAAGCCTTGTTTTTCTTTGCTGGTGTTGTTGGGAGTGAATGGAGAGCAGATTGCAGAGGCTGTGCCTCTCATGTCTGTCCAAGGCCTCGATACCTTTGATCTTCTTTAGAAACAAACAAGCTTTTAAACTTGGCACTCCCGGCTAGTGTCTGTCTTCCTCTTCTTCTGTCTGTGTTCATCAAAATGCTGATCCTGAGAAAATTGATCTTGCCTGAATAGTTATGCGTACTCGTGCTTATGCAGTGATTTGAGGTTTAAAATGTGGACTCCCACTATACTGTCACAAAAACTTTGCTTGATGTGCATTTTTAAATCTCAACATGAAAGCCAGATCAAATGCGATGTGTGACTATATGACAATTCACTGAGATAAAAACTGATTTTATTACATCTTAGCGCAGCACAACCTTGTGTAGTTTTGGGATATCTCTCTCCATAAGCTTGTGTTCTTTCTTATCTTTGAACAAACTACTGAACCCACAACCAAAACCATTTTAATCTGTTTCAAGTGCCCGATTTTGCCTTTCATAGTAACATTTTTAGCTTTTCCAGATTCCTGGTTAAAGTAATTTATCCTCAATAGCCGGCTGCACCAGCCCATTTTCCTAATTCAAACTTAGTTATAAAGTTAGTCACTGAATACAGATTGCTCAATTAAAACGGGTTGCACCATAAAAACTAGTCACTACAAAGAGTTACTGCAACAAACTTATACTCACTAACTGTGAAGGACATGCTGTTACCTAACTGAACTAGCTAAATTAACCAATTGTTAGCATGCTAATATAATCTGTTCAGAGGTATATAAAGTATCTGACCTGACACTTGATCAACATTTCACCAAAAAATAATTATGCTGATTAAATTGGACTAAAAGATTCAAATTGTTGGTTAACTTATGCTAGTTTCATTTTACTCGCTCATATAAAGAGGCAGCTGCTAACTCTGAAACACATATTTCTTTATGTTTTCATATCTGAATACAGCAAAGTCACTTGCATTTACAGAGCATTGGCAATTAAGTTTAATATATCATTTTGCATCCTAAAATGCTTTTTTGTCATTTGTTCTACACCTCTAGATGCTAGAGTGATTTCTCCAATAGTGAATTGTTTTTTTTTGTACATAACTACAGTTTCCAACTTAGTTTTTGCTAGCTAAGATATTTCTAAAGTTGTAACGGAGCAACCCAGTTTAGTAAATCCATTTGAAACTAGATTGTAGTTTCTAAGAACCTGTAGAACTCATATATTTATTGAGGGATTTTAACAATCTAGTGTTGGCTCAGGTGTAAGATCAGGTGTTGGATTTATGGTCCAGTCCTGATTTTTGGATGTTGGCAGCTGAAGGTAAAAAAAAAGTCGCAGCGAGGGCCAACATCTGGCTGAACAGAAAAGAAAAAGTCTTCAATCAAGAAACAAATCTCTTCTCATTAGCCCCTTGCTTCTTTCTCTCTGGTTATTAGTGGGCGCACAGCAGCCACAATGACATTTTACACCGTTTCATCCCTGTCCCGTCATGCTTCTGGGGATACCCTGGCATTTGGCTGCAGTGTTTTCATCATTGTCTGTGGCAGTGCTGACCAGAGCAACTTCAGTCCCGCTCTCTGTCACTCATCATAAGTGAGTTTATCAACACACATCTAATCGCCACACTCCGCAGGGACCTTAACCATTTGCATACTAAGATTGCTTTCTTTTGCTCGGCTGAGAACGCGCCTCTTTTGCATAATTATTAATGATAAAGAGACGAGTGAACAAATGTGTCAGAAGGTATTAGCATCACGTATACAACTAGATTCTAAAGGATCCGTTTAGTGAGTTGCTGAGAGGAAAGATGAGGGCAAAGGGTAGGAAAACTGAGTCTGGAGAGCAAGACTGTCAAGGGATGCACTTTTGCATGAAGGGAAGGGGTTAATTAAAGGGCCAGGGATGAAAACTATAGAGACGTGTGGTATTTTTTTGTATTGGGAAATTCATTGTTTGACCAGGACACCCCACTGAGATTACGAATGTCTGTCTAAAACAACACACTGCCTTGAAAAAAACACCAACGACAGACAAAAATGTGAAATAACCAGCAAAAAAATAATCACAAAAGCACTCATGTCTAGTAGCAGAGCAGCAGGATGCAGGATGATGAGCCAAGCCTGAAATATAACATATAATTACATTAAAGAAAATATTGCTCCAGTAAAAGGAAAATCCACAGTGGTGAACAACACAAGATGTTTACATACAGCAGAGTCACTGTAGCTGCTCATTTCAGTATTTCCGCTGTGTGCCATTAAAGCAGCAGGCCCATATTGTCTGTCATCTGTTGTAATTACCACTTTTTACACTGTCTTACCCTCTGTGGATAATGTTCAGCGTGTATACAAGAAGTGTTTTCTATGAACAGTTTAACTGTTTGCCACTTTATATGAAGCAGCTGCACCCTTTTTACAGGACAGGAATAAATAAGTCATGCACACTATGGTTCAATTGGGGGTTGAATTGCCCTCCCCATGTTCTCCACTAAACACAGGCCTGTATACCCTCTGCACAGAATAATAGCATGATATTAAAAATGCCCACAGCGATTGTTAAGTCACGGCGGCACATTTGCACCGGGATGGATGACCTTTTGTGAATCCTAATGAGGCTTTTTCATGGGTTTCAAGAGCAAAACATACTTTAGCATGTAGAATAATAACAGTTGTGTGAAAAGTCTCCACAGTTAAATGCTTCTGTGATCTGCAGAAAATTAAATTAACACTTTTATATATAGTCTGCAGTCACAGTGGCAGCTATTAGCTTGGCTTTTCTTATTTCTTATTTTCTGACTGCAAGTGTATTTTACATGTGCTAAAGGTGCACTTCGGGGATTTTAGATTGATATCAGCTGTAGTTTGTCCTCTACCTCCTTTCGGGAGGTGTGGGGCTGTCCAAACTTCAAAAGTGACACCATTAAGAATAATCTCAGGGGTCAGGAGGGGTCATCGCCTCTCTCCCTTCTGGCTCTCCTTCAACAAATAACTGATAATGACCTTTGACCTCTCTGTTTTTGCATGAGAATCACTATTCCTCACCCCCCTCTATAGCAACCTCAGGACCATTTGAAATGCCAGCCTTCCAATTCCAAACTTGATTTTTTTTTTTTTTTTTTTTTTTAATGAACCCATCCAGAGGTGGGGGCGTGGGTGGTAATGCATTTGGGAGGAGGAGGGTGGAGACGGGGTAGGCGAGCTTTGGGCTCATCTGCATCACAGATTAGGGTGCTTAGAGAAAAATCAACCATCCATGATTCATTACATGTTTCCTGCTGAGCCTCTGAGATGGCAACCGTCCTAGCAACAGGATCCTAGCAACAGCAACAACTCTCCGCCGCTCGGCAGCCTATCAGAAACTTTGATGCCTGATCAAAATTTAGCCAATAAAGAGGGGAGGACATGCAGGAAGCGTGATGATGCGTCTCCTCATGCTTTTGGCCAGGCTGGGGTGTGCTGAGGGCTCTGAACTCTGGGGATTAACAAGTTCTTATCCATTGTAATGTGTATTTGTGTGTTCATTTAATATTCATTTATATCCTCTGTATTTTTTATGAATGTAAGAATGTCCTAATAATGGTTTTAAAGCTTTTCTGCTTTGTAAAAGAAATTATAATGTGACATGGTTAATGAATTTCTGCACTGATTCACACTACATTTTGACATGTTGACTACTACAACTGTCATTATATTTCTGACAGTTATATATACATATAGGAAATTAACCATTCATCAAAAACAGGTAAATGCTCAAAGCATTCGAAGGCAATACTTAAGACATGGATAAAAACACACATTAAGGTTAGGGAAACATTATGATTTGAGTTAAATAACCATAAAAAACCTTAATTATGCTACAGTTGCTATATACTCCACTCCACACAATACACAGTTGCTCACTCTCTAATGGGTTCATTTTTCTCCATGCTTGTTTATAGTTGCACAGTTATCATCATCACGTAGAAAACATGGGCACAATCACAGCGGCTTCATAGGCTGCAATAAATACTAGTTGATTGGCTGCATTGCCTTGAAAGGTGTTCCTCTTATTTCAATCTTAAATTTTTGCACACATTTGCTATATTATGGGTAAATCTCAGCTCTATTCTATACTGCCTGTTTATAGTCAATACATTTATTATTGATTATCAGGAAAATTTGATTTATAACTTTATTTATAACATTTCTTTGTCAGTTTTTCCAATTAACCACTGATAAAAAATTTACATTTTGTGACTATATCTTTCACTTTTTCTCAAGAAAGACTTCCTGTGCTTTTGTACTTCATTGTGAACATCTCATCCACAGCCCACATGCAGCATAATGATGATAGTGTTGATTTACAGCATACTCCTCTCACATGTAAATGATCCAGAAGTGTGGGATGTCTGTTCACCTGCTTCTCTGTAATCATACATCATCATTCAAAGGGCGCGTTGACCGTCATGTGATGTCAGAGAGGCCTGATCTTCACTTCAAAGGGATATGCATTGTGCTGGTCAAAATGGTCTGATAATATTCAGTGTGGTAATGCATCACACTGATGTCTTTCTCTCCACTTTGGAGTAATCTTGTTCTTTCTGTTGTGCAGTTTACAGAGGCAGGGATCCCATCTTCCTGCACAACCAGAAAACGTGGAACACTACACACAAAATGTTCAAAACGCCCATGCAGGATTGTTTTATATGTCATTCTGGCCTGGCAGAGATGACTAAAGGGTTACATTAAATTCCATATGAATGCCACTGAACGGACTTTGGCAACCACAAGCTACCTGGGAGCATTTTCAGAAGCACAGCTATGTGCCTTAACATGAAATTGGTTTAATAATGAATGTACTGTAAATGCTTAAAGATGACTCATTTGTTATACAAGTAGCAACAAAGTGCTTCCATTTGATGCTAGCAGCTGTTTTGAAGTCATGTTCAGGGCTGGAAAGCGTGACTTGATATTATTTGTTCTAGTCAAATAAAAGTACTATAACTTAATGTAAATGTTATGTAAGGATAAGGCTGATGATATTCCATATTTTTCTTATTGTCAAAGGGAAAAAACAAGGATGAAGAGAGTAGTGCTTGTGCAGCCAAAGCCAGCTAGATCTTATAGCTCCACTGATGTCCAAAAAAAACATAAATGTGCTACACTGTTCCACTGGGTGCCTTCATCAGGATAAACATGAGCACTGTCGCTATTTTGAGTCAATCCCACATCCACTATTCTGCCGCCATAGTTACAAACTAGATCGGTAAATGAGCACATGAAAATCTGTCAAGAAATTACTTCACCTACTTCATGTATTCAGTAGGAACAAATGAGTTGGAGTAGGTACCTCAGAAACCACTGAGAGATAGACTCATGCATTGTTGGTTTTGGTCTTTTCATGAGATTTTTAGCAATAAAGATGTTGGACATCACCAGCCTTAGTCCTTTACAGGGTCAGGTCATCCAACTTATAAAAAAAACATGTTTTATCAATTATTAGTTGTGGTATCTGGCCTTGCAGATAGTTTTGGTTTGAAATGTTGAGGTGTTGAGGAGTCTGTTGCTAAGATTTCTTTCTCCACCCCAGTATAATTGAGGTGAATGGTACTTTGTGGTCCTCACAGAAACATTAAATTACATTTTATAAAATCAACAGCACATCTCTTTATAAAAATAATGTCTCTGTTACGCAGGATAATCCACAGTCCACAGTTTTCGTAGGGACTATTTCTGTGGTAGAAAGTAGCTCCAATCAAAAACTGTTAAAGCAAGCAGTCTCTATAGCCGTCATAGAGATGTAGCTTAGCTCTTACTTTTGACAATCATAGCCTGATTACAGATGTAATGAGCGGGCCAGACATTGCTATATAAATTTTCACATGCATGACTGAAGCCTGTCCCTATAGTATTCACTTGCCTGTGTGTGTGACTGTTTGACATGTTCTTGTTTTTAAGCATGTGTCCAAAATCATAAAGGGTTTTGAACCTCTTTTATTTTGATAAAGTAATATGTCTTAAATTTATTATTTGTAGTATTTGTATAATGACCAAAACAGTGGGTTTTCTGATTTAGGGTACATGTTTTCGCATGTGAATCCTCATGTTGACTGATATGAAGTTCTGATTCATGACAACCGCTGTTTAAGTGTCCTTGAGTAAGACACTGAGCAGTCGTTTACATAAAACCTTGTCTGTGTCTGTTATGTATGAGGTTGAACATATTCCCAGTTTATTATGGGAACTATGGTGGAAAAAAAAAGTGAAAAATATCTTCATTTCACTGGATGTATATTTTCTTATATGCTGATTGCACACAGCAGGGTTGGTCATTCAAGTGGCCTGTAGATTATTGCTCTACGTTCTTGTCTCACAGTTTGAACCTACACTTTTTTGGATTGAAGGCTCACCTCAATCAGCAAACTGTTGTTTTACCTGTAAATTGTCCTCTGTCCAACATGTTCCAGATCATTTCATAACAAAATAATGATCAGAATTTGAGAAAAGTGACTTTGTCTTTTTCCTGGAATGAAAGTAAAAGCCACACAAGCTGCATTTCAGATAAGATTTGGACCACATTTCCTTTTCAATGGCTTTTCTCATACCTTCAGCTGTAGAATTTCATTTTAAGCTGCTGCACTTCTCCTCTGCTGATAGCCTTGAGAGAAATGTTTCTGGAAATCAATCAAACAAGAGCCGATAGACATGGAGCTAAAGAAGACGAGGTAGAGATGACTGGGGGGGTCACATAGGAGGAAGAGACCTAACAATGTCATCACCAAGCAGATGCTATCACAGAGCCCCCAGGGAAACAGGAAGGTAGATACAGTCAAGACAAACTGGTGAAGAAGCACAGAATATAATTTAAAAAAAAAACAATCTGAAAGAGATTCTGTGCAAGGAATATAAACACTATCAGTAAGTAACAATTTTCTTTACTGAATTTTTAGCTGTTCTGGCCAGACTAAATATCAATAACTACTCCGTGGACTGACATTAAATGACAGACATTCATGATCTCCAGAGGATGAATCCTAATGACTTATTATTTTTATCATTTTGACTTGCAATCCAGTGCTACAAGAAGATCAGAGTGTTCACTTCTTTGGTTAATAGTAATTTGACATCTGATCAGTGGATTGGCACAAAAGTTTGCACAGATGATCGGGGTCCTCAGATGATGTAGCCTAATGACTTTGGGGATCTCCCAACTTTTCCTCTTGTGCCACTGGCAGGTTGACACTTTTAACTTTAAATACTCAGTGGGTCATTTAAAAATTGTAAATATAATGTATTTTAGAAACTATAAAGTAGCATAAAGGATAAATAAAAATAAAAACCCCATCTCTTCACTCGCCTGTTAATACTTTCACCATTTTTGTCAATAACATTCTTGTTTTTTTTTCTAGATAGAGGTGAAATGCTGTTAAATGGCCCTTTCCAAAGGCCTAGACGGCCACGAGCTTCCCCACTGTTAAAAACAGGTATTGTGGCTGTGTATCCTGTTTTCAGAAAGGCTCTTTTTTTCTGTCTCCTCCAAGCTTTGACCCATTTACAGCACACACTATACATCCCGCTCCACACTGAGCTCCTCTATCCTGGGATTAAGTGACACTCAGACTGTCCAGACATATTTCTATCCCTGTCAGAAAACAGCCAACTGATTCCAACAAGAACTTTATTTACTGTAGTGTCACAGTCAGAGTTCCTGCTGGCTGTTGTTTGGGACCCTGCAGTTATAACAACTGTCTTTTTTAACTGCCATGTGCCTCACTGGATCTGTAGTTATTTTGCTCACAATCCAACTTGTGCACAACCACAAAACTTGAGGCTTTTGTGTGGACTCACATAAATCCTTTCTTCAGTCCCAAGACAAAGCAGCATTAATATCTCTAATGCAATAATAAGCAGCACATGCAAATACACAAGGAAGGCATGAAGAATCAATCACTGAAGACTTTTATGTGTCAGTCAGGCGAGAATCAAGAACAAGCTACTTGTCAAAATGTACTCCAAAAAAAACAAAACAAAACCAAAACAGACCTTATATCTACACATTTATGTTAAATTATGTTTCACAGTTTTTCATTTGACATTTAGAGAAACCGTTTCATGCTGTACGGTTGTGTGGAAAGCCAATTTTGAACTGTAGGTGGAGGTGTGAATCTTTCTACTCCCTCTGCCACTTTACTCAAAGGACACTTGCGACAGTGTTTCCTCTCCCCTAATCTTCTGAGTTCACTCCTAGAAGAAATCTCACTCCAATTTAACTCCACCCAAATCCCTGTCTGACAGCTGTTCCAAAATAAAGCGTGCCCAGGAGGCTTTTTATTTCACTTTGGAAGTCCTGTTTCTACCTCCTTTCAATGCCATTTGGTAGCCAAATCATTTTGTAAAATTGTTTTGAAAAAAAATCTTCTTGCATCAAGTCTCTTTGACCCCAGTGTTTTGTTTTTTTTTGTTTGTTTTTTTTTTTCCAAATTCGGTGGAAGTCTTAAGTCCTTGAGCACAACAAAAGCCCTTTGACGAGCGGATGAGTAACAAATTGTCTCCGCAGTGACGAGTGTTCAAAGCTTGTTTGACATACAAGGGATTTATGAGCAATTTCTGCACCAAACCAATTAGCTACTGCTGCTGGTAGAAAAAAAAAACATCTGTGTTTCAGCGCTTGTTCTGTTTCATGTCGATTTAATCCAATCAGGGGTAGTTATGAACAATTACATTTATTAATTTCAACAGGACAATACAACAGTTGTAGTCATGACCTCCTGTTTGAGCGGCTGCAGCACTTTTTTATTATAATAACAATAAAGAGGCCATTCATGCTGCTCTCGCTGGACAATACCCACTTCTATGCTTTTTGCATGCTATGAATAAAACATGTATGATGCAACTTGTCACAGATGAGAAAGTTTCTGTTATAATCAAACAGTTGCCTCAACATAATCTGCAGTGCTTATTTGGTGCATTTTTATTGTTGAATTTTTGTGTACCCATAAGAAATGTTTGATCTTTTTAATCATGTTTCGGAACACTGGTTTGTTTATTGCATTTTTGCATGTTTATGGAATTTGTTGAATTGTAATTATGTATTTATATAGTGTAGTTATCTGGTGTTACAGATCCTATTTTAAGAATTATTCAATACATTAGTTATTAGTGCAGTTACATCTACTGTTTCCATCTATCTATCTGGTATGGACTTAAGTTGAGGGACTGTATGAAAATTATCAGGGTAGAGATGGAATGTAATTAATATAATGTTTCCCCTTTAGAGAGGTCTCCCTCCTTTCTTTGGACCCTATTTTTGACAAAGATAAAAAAATTGCAACCCCCTCCCTAAATTATCTCAAAGTAATACAACACTATTGAATTGTTACAACATATTTTGCAAACAATAATTAAAAGCATGCAAAAAATGAAGATGGCTTACTCAGATTTCAAACTTAATTTGTGAATGTTAATGTAATTTCCACAGAACCACTTTCCACTTTTAGTGTTTTTATAAATAACATATTGCATAGGCATATAAGCATATAAACATATAATAAATATAAAACATGTCTATCTATCTATCTATCTATCTATCTATCTATCTATCTATCTATCTATCTATCTATCCTTTCAAGCCTTCCCATCAAACAGGTTTGTGTCTTCCTTTTTACTGACAGTCTAGTGTATTGAGTGTAGATACGTACATTGAACATCATTTCTCTCCATGAGGTGATGGGTGTCGATAGGCGCTTCGCTTCATTCGGGTGAAAGTGGGTGATTTTTCTTTTAAAGGAGGCAGACAGTGGCTGACAGGGAATTTGACAGTGAGCTGTCGCTCCGCTCTTTGCTCCTCAGGAGGTAGATGTCCTCGGAGTGGAAGTCAATAGTAGCATTTCACAGTTTTGTTTTTTTTTTAACCAGTCAGAAACAGTTGTGTAATGACTTTGGGAGGATGAGCCCTGTAAAAAGTAAGGCAATGGAGGGAGATGGGCCACTGCCTTGACACTGTTTAATTAAACCCTTTGAGACTACTGGCTGCATGGGAAAAAGGGCCAAATGAGTTGCTGGGTCATGTGCATGCGTTCTGCCACATGAATAATACAAAACACTGCAGGCTGATTCAAAATAATCTGAGAATGCTGCTCTTTCCACAGCTCTGCCCATGTGACAGGGAAATCCAGGGTGCTTTGTCCCTGCTTCTGTTCAATTACTGTGGTTATAGGAGAGCAGCTGGTAAGAAACACATACAGTAGGAAGGAGAATCGGCAGCTCAGGTGACTTGGCAATGTAACAAAGAAGAAATTATGTTGATTAAGAGTTGGCAGTGAGGCTTGTGTGTTTTTTTGCATTTGTTTAAAGGTATTGACGCTTTGGCTAGAGAGCAATTTGATAAAAGCCAGTCTAATCAACATTTTATTGTATCAACATTGTATCAACAATGGAAATGACTATATTAAATATGAAAGGGGTCTCTTGTAGTGGCAAATCCACTGAGATTTATCACTCAACTCTGTAGTTCCCCTCAACTCTATAGAGCATTTTAGTGTCTTTCAACTCATTGTTTTGGTTTTGCAGCCTAACCTTACTCATATAGCAAAAGAAAACAAACTTCTGATAAGCTGTTTTCTTTAATAAGTGATAAATTGTATTTATATTGGTGTCTTTTTTGTGATGTTTGTTTTGTCACTATGTATAGTTGGCCAAACAAGTTTGTCTCCTGAGTATCAATACAATTTCTGGCAGAACACAATACAGCACCACAGGACACGAGATGAGCAATACAAGATGAGTGATACGACACGATACGATACGATACGATACAATACGATACGATACGATACGACGCGATGCGATACGATACGATACGATACGATACGATACGATACGATACGATACGATACGATACGATACAATACGATACGATACGATACGATACGACGCGACGCGATACGATACGATACGATACGATACGATACGATACGATGCGACGCGATACGATACGATACAATGCGATATGAGACAAGATGAGATGAAACATTATGACTCAAGCGAGATAATGTGATACGAGATAATATGACACGACACTATACGAGATGACATAACACAATACAATATGATACAATACAAGCAAGATGACACGATACAACATGATACAACTCAAGATGATACGACATGAGATGATATGATACGAGATGATTTCACCACAACACAATATGAGACGACATAACACGGTACCCACCTAGCCATGTTTTTCTGTAAGGATTTATTGGTAGGAGTCCATAAAAAATGAACATTTCTCAGGCATTTCCACATTTCCACTTACACTTATCATGAGAACAACCTGTCAAGGACAAATCAAACAAGGGAAACTCTCATTTTGTTCAGAGAATCTTTTACGAAACACTTATGGAAGGTTGATATGCTACTGGATCAATTCTGTACAAAGAATTTTACAAAAAACAAAATAATGACTTTGAGAGGAGTTAAACAGCTATTTTTCACACTGTGGCAGCCGTGGTAAAGAGTGGACAATGTTCCTGCCAGATTGTTAATAGTCATTTTTCATGTATGATGCAGGAGTGAACAGAACATATTCATCTCTTTCTGTAATAAAACTCACTCACTATCTGTCTCTATTAAAAAGAATTCACTGAATAGCTTGCCCTTCGCTTATTCTCACGTGCTATACAGTATTAGTGCAGTAATTTTCATGCTTATCACAAACAAGACTGCCTTTGTAATTCTCCTTCCCTCTGAACCCTTTCAAACACAAGAACACTCTCTCAAAACATGCTGTAAAAAGTGGAAAAGTCCAATCATAGGAGATTAATTAAGGTTCTGAATGCTCACTGTACATCCATAGAGCCCACCCACAATAAATACAGCAATAGCAAAAGCTTAACAACTAAAAATGTACCTTGGACATCACAAAACACTGAAGTGAGGTCTCTGCAGGCTATGAAAGCAGGAGTTATGCTCTGCACTGCAGCTGATAGACAAGGGGAGATAGAGCACAGCACAGTGGGGGATGTTGGGCCTCTGATACATAGCAAAGATGAACTAATGCCACGTATGATTGATGGCGCTTCTGCCAACAAATATGTAGGTGTGTGTGTGCGTGTGTCTGAGTGTTGGCTGAGTGTTTAAAAAAAGGCACCAAGCCCACCGAATCGTGGGAAGAGTCGAGGAGCTCTTTTCTTTTTGGACTCTGCCTCCTTTAGCCACAGTTTCTTCCTCTTTGTGTCCATGTGTCCTACAAAATAGAAGAACAACCATTATTATTATTTTATATTGTTACATTATTATTATTATTATTTAAACATCATCATTATTATTAGCAATGAATTTAATTGATCAGTCGTTGCTGTCAGTTTCACTAAAGGTTTTACAGATTTCACTGTTTAGGTAGATTAGTGTTTTGAAACTGATTTTTTCCAGGCATTTTCTTTTGTTTTGTCTTGTTTGTTATTTGAGTGCACAAATTGCTGAATGTACTGAAAATAACTGAATGTATAGCATAAAATTCTCTGAGTTTGACACAAATGTTCTGTCTCGTATCTCTGAAAAAATAAAATAAAAAAAAACTACCTAAAAATCTATTTTAAAAAATAATTGCTATCCTAAATCCTGAAAGCATGTTCAAATAGCCCTGATTGTTCTGAATTATTCTGCAAATGTGCCATGTATCCATATTAATAAGTTGTTATTTCATTCATGGGTCAATCAGCCCATTCACAAGTTCTTGATGAATTTAAGAGCTAAAAAGTGTGATACAATGATGGCAACTTGTTCTTATAAATGATTTAGAAGATATCTATAAAGCATTTGTAAATGCTTCATTATCTATGAATAAAGGTTTGAGTTACAGCATGTAACCAGTGTAGAAAGAGTGCCTTGTTAGAGAGTGGTGCTAATTTTCCTCACATTTAAAATGTTTAGTTTCAGCCGGCAGCAGTACTTAAAAAACACACTCTCTGAGGACCCATGTTTGAGCAGTTTATGTCATTATCTCAGAGAGAGAATTAGGGCCTTTGTTTGCATCCCAGCAGGAACCATGCACAGTGAAGTTAAAGGTTGCCTCCTTAACTAACGAAGCTGCTATTATAAAACATTCAGCGACTGTGTGTTGCATGTATTGGCACAGCTTTTGTGCGCGACTTCCTGACCCTGTGAAGGAAAACAGAGGGTGACCTTTGACCCCTGGTCGTTACTGCGATGTAGAACAGAGCTGCCTAATGAACACCTCTATCCTCTGTGTTTACATCTGCCAATCAAACACGCCACTCTTCGTCATCGCCCTTTGTGCAGCCATCAGACACAAAGGCAGACAATTAGCTGCGCTTATTAAGACCCTGCTCTTTAAAGGAGAGCTCTGTGTGCTGGTAATTAATCAGCCCTGCACAGTGGTGATTGGGCGGACCTCTTGTTAGTCCCAGGCTCTGTAGGCCGTGCTCCTCCTCTTCCTCTGAGGGGTTTTGGGCGGAGTTTCTCAGGTAGCGCTGGTGCAGGCTGAGGCCAGGAAGTGTGTTCTGTCTGCGGCGACGAAACTCTTCCTCCAAGGGGTCTTCGGCTGCGATGTCTGTGGGTGTGAGCAGAGCAGAGTGGGAATGAATCACGACTAAACCCTGTCTTCCTGCTGTCTGGATGGATCGCCTGAGGTCTTAAAACCAATATTAAATCTTTATTTTTTCTATGTAGCATCTGTGAATTTCAGCCTGCTGACATGAGATGTGTGGCTCAGAAAAAGTAAGCTGAAAGGGAAACATATTACCTTGTGATGCCCTTGGCAGTGTGAATACAATCAGACGGGGGGGGGGGGGTATACACACATCTATTACAGCAAGTTGAGCAGAAGTGCAAAAAGGTATATTGATGTAACCAACATGAAACAACAAAGATGATATAAAACAAGAAGTTCAAAGACTCCCTAAGGCAAAAAAGACCCCTGCTTCCTATCAAACACCAACCATATATTTCATTCATATTTCATCTGCCTGACTTTATTGTGATTAGTCATGTAAATAAAATGAGATTTGGTTATTCTTTTCTCTAGGTAATTTACATTTATATTGAATTAGTGGCAGGCAGGGTATAGAGGGGGGTGGGGGGTGGAGGAGAGACTTATTATGCTGCGAGATTACAGGCAGATCTCATCGCCATTGTGTTGTGTAATTAAGGCAGTGGAGAGGAGAAGAAAGGAGGCCAGATGCTCGCCGTGCTGAACCTGGTCCCATTTAGAGGAGGATCTGCACCAGCATTTCAAAATCCCCTGCACGGTGCGTAATAGCCTGGCCTTAAACATATCACAAGTCATTACTGACATGGCAGCTTTGTCTGACATATTGGTGTGTAGCTGCAAGTGCCATCTAAACATAAACACAGTATTTTGAATCATTAATGTAAATCATGACTACACTGAAACAAAAGGCTTAATATATCTTTACTTTAGGTGACATAGATGTGCATTTCAGAGGGGGGTGGCTCTCTTTCGATTCTTTCAGGAGGAGCTCAAGGGTTTTGAGGAAATAGAGGATGGCTGCATGTGCTCAGGCTTTAACCAAGACAAAGACATCACTGGATTTCAATTCTCTTTCAATAGGCATCTTATTACTGCAGGTCGTCCATTTTGACCCAAGTCCAATTTCTTTGTCAGGAATGCTTTTCGAGCGTGTTGAGGTCAAAATTGGCCGAGTAATTTTCACTAGAGCATGATTTATTTTCTGGCTGAAAATGCTTAAATTTTCAGGTGGTTTATGTTATTTTAGCCACAGACTTGAATTTCTTTATTTCAAATTAGCTTTTTAAATCGAACACAGCTTTAAAAACAGAGAGGTGACCCTGCAATAAGAGAGACTAGCTCCCAGTGGACCAAAAGAAACAGGACAATTGGTGGCTTTACTCTCGTGGCTGCAGAGTCTCATTTTCAATCCAGCTTTTGGTAAAAAAAAAAAAAAAAACAAATCCCAAAGTGCATGTGTCTGGTGATCCTATCAGGTGAAGTTAGACGGCTGGATTAAGCCGAACATGTATGAGACTTGAAGGTTGTATACTTTGCTCCTTTACTCCAGAGAACTAACAATCCGCATCTATTATGGGACCAGTTACCTGGGTGATAAGAATGCTATCAAGTTGCATAATCCATCATCAGTTAATTAATTTCAACAAAAACAATATCAAAGAGCAGTGATGATAATGAGATCTTTTAATGCTCATAAAGGCGGCCTTTTATTTTCTGGATCAAGGACTTAATTTGAAAAGCAGAGTGAACACAGTTGAGTTCCTCAATGCTTTCATTTGTAGCTATTGTCTTGAGAGTGCCTGTCATTTGTCTGCAGGCTAAACAATGCAGTGTGTGTCTGTAAAGGCTGTTTGATGCACACTGTCTAGACTGAAATACAGCAACGTGTACACAGGCAAAAACACCCGGGTTAACACCCTAAACACACACAGGCACAAAATCAGTGTGATGGAGAAAAAAACAACTTTTCTGCAGCAGACTGGATCTTTAGTAGACAATTGAAGAAGCCTAAAATAAATCGCTGTTCAGGAGGAGGCTAACCCTACATGACAACTACAACTTGGACCAGATCATTTTCAACAGTCCACCCTCCCCTGGTTCAAGGCGCCTGATGTCATGCTGATGTGACTCTACTGCTGAGCACAGAGAGATACAGTCTGTGTCCTTGTTCAGACACGGCCAAAGAAACTGGCAGCTTATCTTTGCCATCGTTCATAAAGTGTCCAATGGCTCTGGGCCGAGCCGAGGTTTCATGCTAAGATGTCAAGCAGACGAGATGGAGAGGGGATTAAAACCGGACGCTGCTCTCTGCCAAGAGGAAGCCATATTTCATAACATGGCAAAACTCTGGAACAGGAAATCACACTATTATATGTCATGTTAGAATGGATGGATGCAGGAGGAGAGGCTGCAAGACTTTGTATCTAATATTTTTTATCAGAGGAAGCTCCTCTATATGGAGCCAATTTCATCAAATCATAACTAACGAAAAGTGTGCTGACACTTAAATGTGAACATTGATTGAATGCTTTACAGTTTGATTTGAGGAAATTCAAGTTTCTCACTAAAAACACCAACAGAAATCATGCATGTCACATGTTGCTTCATTTATTCCGGCCATGCTTCTGGGTTCTGATTCCTGCTGGACGCTGTAGTTTGTATACAAACAGTGGCATCTAGTGGCCACATGAGGGTAAAAGTTGTTTTTTTTTTTTCAGGCCAAATTTCAGAATTAATTCAGATCTAATTATTTTACTTTTCATCAGCTACTTATTTTACGTCATTTCTAAGGCTGTGCATGTCTGTTGGTTCCAAACCTAGGGGTAGGGGTCCCTACATGGAGTGAGACGATAAATATAATGGGCTATGAGACTATTGCCGTGGTAGGAAATTAGAAAAATCATCAAGCTTCTAAAAAGTGTTTTTAATCTGACTGAATGTGAAGTGAAACTTGGACTCCGCACTTATAGATGTGATTTATGAAGGGTGACAAGAAGAAACGGCTTCATCTGTTCAAAGCTGTTAAAGTAACCTCCCTCTCTCCCTGTGTTCTAGCACAGAGGTTTTCAAACTGTGAGGTGAGAGTTGAAGTGAGGCACGGACTCTGTGGGGTGGAAACAACAGTGTTCTGAAAAAAGTTGGTAACTGTGCTATAGTTTGGCCTTGCAAAGCAGCACGGTCAGGAGGTGCCACAGCGACTGTAATAAAAAGTTAAACTAAAGGATAGGTTAACAATTTTTCAAGTCTGTCTTTCAGGTGTCCACATTTACGCTGAAACAGGTTTTTGTTGTTGTAATCATTTCTCTGGTTCATACTGGCCATTAAAAGATCCCTCCCTAACCCGCTTCCAAAGTAAGAGAAGGGGGACAAAGTTTACCTGAAGCTAATGATGCATCAGTGTCCAATGTCAAGAGTATTTTAAGTTCCTTTTCAATGAGAAAACACTATATTTCTAAACACATGGGCGGAAATTCATACTTAAAACCCTGCAACTGTGGTAGATATCTCCCATCGCAACCTTTTCTTAATGACTGGTCTTAGGACTGACAGGAGTATAGATGGGCACAAGTTTTAGGGTGGAATTTCCACCTAATTATTTTATTATTATTATGATGCTCATCTAAACTTAACGCCCATTACATTGATGACAAAAGTTTAGGTTGTATTCAGTATCACAGAAATGTAGAAACAGTTGCCTGTGCGCACAGGAACAGCTAATCTGGCGAATTTTAGTGGTGTCAGTTTGCCAAAGTGTAAACAAATATAAGCAACAAAGGAAAAACCTGGGCTGAAAGTGAGACAAAGAATAATGAGTCACAAGTCCCATTAAAATAACTTAACCCCCTTCCCATGAAGAACCTCTCTGGAAAAGAATTACATGCTCATCCAGGAGAGGGAGCTATTGCACTATGAATAATAACTCCTGCTCCTGCTTGTACTCTCTGTATTTGTTTTCATTGTGATTATTAAGTCATGATTTTTACAGCCTCTGATTATATGTTAGATATAGATTTAAAAAAAAAAAAAAACAAGGAACATTAAACACATTAGTGTAGATCTGGAGAGATGATGAGGATCACATCATTTGTGATAAAATATTTCCTGCTTAATTTTCAGTGCTGGTGTAATATTGATAATATTGATGGTGTCATAATCCATATCTACAACATCTATCCTTAATGTACTGGGCACATTTAGGCACAAACACACACTCAGAGAGAGAGAGAGAGAGAGAGAGAGAGAGAGAGAGTACAGAATATGTAACAGAGATTGGTGCAAGGCTGCAGTGTCACCTAGCAACAGGACTGTGCAAGTGTAACCACCAATTCAATCAGCCTGGCTGAAAAAGAAGTTGAAGGACAAAACAAATACAAGCCCAATACTTGAAGACATGGCCTTCACTCCTGGTTGACTCCATCACCATGAGTGTAGAGGCTGCATAATTCTGTACATGTAGGATTAAATGTTAAGCCTTAACAGCTTGTCTCAACTGAAGGCCTCACCCTGCCCTTTTCTCTCTTCAGTTTCCCACTCCTAACTTGTCTCTCACAAAAATATGCGGTGGGTCTTGTGTAAATAAACTAGCCCCGAGCACATTCCTCAAGAAACACACACACTCTCTTCTCTCTGTGCACAGTGACCTTTGAGCCAACTGCAATCATTCGCACTACCCAATTTAGCTTTGAATCAGAGCCTATCATATGTTTGAGACAAACTCACAGCTTTAATAAATGTCTCCAAGCGAGACATTTTTTTATGCCATTTTGGATTTTCCCAACTAACACTAGACTTTTTGTTTAGTAGAGGATCTGAACAATATACTTTTGAGTCATTTGTTTGCCTCAATTTCTCTGCAGAGCTCAGGTTCTGCTCAGGGCGTATTCTTCAGAAGTACATTATCAGTAATTATACAAACCCATTAAATCATCCATATGGGAGGGGCTAGGAGAGAGAGAGATGAAGAAACAGGAGGAAGAGCAAATGAATCCTGGAGGTGGGTGTTGTTTCATGCTAACCTCGTTTGTAAGGGGAAAAGCATACCTACCGCAGAGAGAGAAAAAAAAACCTATGGGTTTGAAGATAGAGGCTTACCTTTGCTGAAAACTGTGATTTTTTTCCACATCAATTCTTAGATAAATGATGAATAGGATAATTTTAGTGTGGGAACACATTACCGGTGCACTGTATAATCAGTGACCAAGCCCTAACGTGAGTCACCTACAATAAAATTGAGGCATTAGTAGGTTAAAAAAAAAAAACTGCACATGGTGAGCTGTATGATGGGTGAGTGTACAAAAGAAGCAGCCACAGTGGTTTCCTTCATTGCGATTGTGTGAAGCAGTTTTAAAATGTGATCAGGCACAAGCACACACCTCATACCTCTGGGAGGAGTGAAACGATAAGAAGCCACTCAAGCCAAACGAAACACCACACAGACACCAGGTGACTGTGGCAGCATTTCCACAACGTCAAACTCAACTTTATTAACCAAATGTGAATTCTTTATTTTGGTTTTCCTTTTCTTTGTACAAAGAATGAAAAGTCCCCTGTCTGTCCAGTAACAGTGTAAAGTGTTGTGTGGTTCATGGTTTGCTGAGACAGTTACAGTGAAACTACAAAGCAGCCTCCTGGAATCAGCACTCATGCAAAAACAAATAAACTGTGGTATTCTCAAATACACAAACAAATGTAAAAGTTAGAAAAATGCACATTCTTATAATTAATTTATTAATAATCTATGTCATTCATATTACACACGCATGGACATGGTAATAGCTAACATGTTAGCAAGGTGAAGTTCAAGTTAAAGACACTAAGGGCAAGTGGTTAAGCTTTTGTCATTCACTTGTTAAATTGGTCAAATGAAGAGCAAAAATGACATGCGGAAGTCCAAAGGTACAGCATCTTGTTTTCCTGCTACAACAAGAAAGACAATATCCACCTCAAAGGAAAAAAAAAAAAAATTATATATATATATATATATATTTATAGCACATACCCAGCTTTGTGCATATGGCAGAAGGAAAAGTACAATTCAATAACCGTAGTAAACAAAAACACAAAACCCAGCAAGATGGTCCCCCCATAATCATGGAATAAATACAAATATACAAATACTGTGAACATCTCTCTTGCCGCCCTCTCTGCTAAGCTAAAATGAGAAAACTGTTCTTTGGGAATGTGAAGCAGGAGGACAGAGAGAGGAGAGACCAACCACCAGTCACAAGCATTGTCACTGGGCGAGTTTTTTCCAGGTGTGAAAACTGTGTCTTGATCAAATCTTGTGGGGAGATAATTACTTGTTATCCAGTCTTAGGAGCTGCTCCTTACCATTAACTGTTAGAGATTTTAACTGACCATCTTCCTCAACTTCCACCCGCTCTTGGCCGTTCTCCACAATCCTATAACAAAACAGGAAAAAAAAGCATTTAGAGACCAAGGAGTCAGGCTAATACAGAGGTCTGGTGAGTTAGAAATTTAGGTACCGTTTTGTAGTAATTTTTCTGCCGTTGATGAACTTGGTGGAGGTCGACACAGATCTGAAATTACCCATGCCCCCTCCACCGCCACCAAAAGATGAGGAAGAGAAAGAGGTGATACCACCTACACCCATGTCTCCAAATGAGCTAAAACCTGTGTAAGAGCAAAAAACTTATTTAAATCTTTAGCATCATAAATTCTTAATGAATCCAGCATCTGCTGAATATTGAGATATTTGTCAGAATAAACGCACCTGAATCGAACCCTGAGAAACCAGGCCCGAATGCTGGGAAGCCCCCAAAACCAAAGAGCGAACCACCCATCCTGTTCCGGCTTGCACCCCTCTGGCGACTGCGACTACCCCCGAAGAAATCATCGAAAGGGTCGTCAGCTGTGAAGGGAATCATAGAGCATGATTTGGTGATTTTGTGATTTTTTCAAAAAAACTTTAAACCTATGTTACATTTTTATTGACAAGCCTTAAACATAAGACTGATGTATTATCGCTTTGAAGTTGCTATGGTGAGCTTGTTAGCAACCCGTTGCCTATTTACAAATCCAGCAGATAGGGAGCAACAGTAACATTCATGTCTCTGGTCAGTTGATGAATTGTACTCGAATAGTCTTTCTTTTTGGTTTCCCTTTAGCTGTTAATGGAATGGAAATATTTGTCACTCGTTATGTTCACCAGCTAGTTCCTAACTGTGTCTGCTGCTGGGCCCTAGGTACAGTGGGTAGATTTGAGAACTGTTTGCTAAAAATAGCTGCCTGTTGTGATCAAAACAAGGTTTTTGATCACAATTTACAATAGAGCGCTAATCTATTTTTAGCGTTGAGAGTGAACTGAAACAGTAAAGTTGCAGGCCAGAAAACCAAAACAATGAGCTGAAAGACACTTAAACACCATAGACCTGAGGAGAACTGCAGAGTGGGGTGATAATTCTCTGTGAAGTTTGTCACAACAAGTGACCACCTTCACATTAAGCAGTCATTTGATCAATTGTTTAAAAAATGACTGATTATAGGAGCTTTAAGACTGATGCCAGATTTCAAAAGATGTAATCACCTGTTATAACAAAAGCTGTGGTGGATATTAGAGCATCAGTTTGTCATTTTTTTTGGAACAATCTTGACCCTAAACCGTCAAAGTTCCCACCACTAATTCTCATCCTAAAGCCCTGTGGACATGCTACTAATTGCGCGCTGCCAATCTGGGTCAGCCCAGCAGGATAAGGCTGGATCACTGGCACCATTTGCTGAAAGAAGACTCTTCCTTCAACCTTGAATGTACCGAGGCAGCAACAAGAAAGCTTTGCTTGTTCTCTCTGACAGAAAGCTTAAAATAAAAGTATCTCCTGACCACTGTCGTAACTGCATTACTGACTATTTACCTAGAAGAACACATTTGAGGAGACAGCTGAGCTCTTACAAAGCTGTCAGTAAGACAGCAGACCTCAGAGGAAGAAAGAGAGGAATGACAGCGCTGAGAAATGCTGTTTAAACATTTGAATTCTGCCTTCATTCTTGTGGACATGATCAGTGTACACAAAGAGATAGCTCTGAAGAAAAGAGAGCACATTCTCAAAAAAAAAAGCAAAGCACTCTTTTTCTTATGTACTCCTGACACTGTGCAGTCTAAATCCTAAACTTTAAAAGACCTGTCAAGCATAAAGAATGAGATTAAATCAGTGAAGAATGTGCCACGCCTGTACAGCACTGCACAGAGCGTCATAGCACAGGATTCATTAAGATGACTGTCAGTGGGTTTTCAGATAGTATATGTACACCATAATGTACAAAAGCTGAGTGCAGGGGGACACTGTAGAGATATTATGTCAGATTTCTGCAGAACATCTACAAAAAGTATGGAAAAGGGAGTCTGCTGATATCTGCTTCTTGTCCACTTCTTCCCATGTTCATTTTAGAATGAGTGAGCGCTGCTCTTGGCAGACAACTAGGCCCTCATCATCTTGTGAATCTGTATTTGTTTCAACAGCACCCCACCCCCCACCCCCCTCCCCCACCAGTCTGCTGGATGCTATAGGTGGGTGAGTGACTGATCCACAGGACCAGCTGCTGCTGCTGGACAGTCAGGACTGGAGGCTGGATGGAATTGTAACAACATATCTGATCTCTGTGTGTGTGTGTGTGTGTGTGTGTGTGTGTGTGTGTGTGCGTGTGTGTGTGTGTGTGTGTGTGTGTGTCTGCCATCTTAAGTCAAGGAAACCAAAATGGTTCTTTAAGGAAACACACTTAATATAGAATTGAAATAAACTTAGTAAGATGGACACAGTCCTGTTGCCTACCAATCAAGCATGATAAAGCTTGTCCCCAGGGAAAATAGAACTTGAACTTTACTCTTCTGTGCAACGGTGTAGACAGCTTTATGGCTTTTTTTTAACAGTCCATGTTTACTGAAAAGAGTAAACAGCAACAGCTGTGCTCCACCACTTCATCCTATCCATGTTAATAAATACAGTAATAACACCTCAATGTCATAAAAGCAGTTTATAAAAACAGTCTGATATAAAAGATGATGCCTGCGTTCTCAACTTTCTCTACATTTGTAAGTGTGTCTAATAACTCAGGATACTGGTAACGGTTTTTCCAACGAGTCTGTTGCACAGCTATACTTGAGAGCTTGAATCCTATCATGTTTTACATGTGCTCTCACACACAGCACGCACACACACACACACACACACACTTGGCATTATTACATCTGCTTTTGTTTTAATACGGAAGCTATTTTTGAAAGCATTCCAGTTGAGTGATGTAGACGCTCAAATTCATCCTCTGCCTGCGTCTGAACTCCATATTTAGAGCTACACGGGGTGAACTACACATGCCTTCCAATCAGCCTTCTGCTGAACCCAGACAACCCAGGACAGGCGCTAAAACTCCTATTACTACAGTATACTTAATACAACCATTGACACTTCTGAGACAATCAGCTGTTCGGCACTACAAGATGATGCCATTACAGCAAATGAGAAACCAATAGTGTGATACATTAGGCAGCGGTACAAAGGTTCTCTCTGACAAATCTTATCAAGGGTTATTTTACAACCATAAAGCTGCTGTAATTCTGTACGTCTGGGGAAAATGCAGAGAGAAATAAAAATGACAAGGTACATTCAGCCTATAGAGAAAACTTCACAGACTAAGATGTAACATTTCTTTGTGAGAAACTATGGTTAAAATGGTTGAATCAACATATTGAACAACTGAACCATAACTACCTATAAGGTACACTAAGCTATCATTATTGTTCTTTTCCCTTTTTTTGCTTCATCTTTTTATATAATGGACTGACACATCAGGTTGAGTGCCTTTCAGTGACTGAAAAAAACATTCTGTAATTATGCAGCTGCTTTTGAACTGATTGTACGGATGATATGAATAAAGAGCATTTTTTAAAAGCTGGAATAAATTAAGATGCTAAATCCTGGTTAATAGTTGAAGGATTCATAATGAAGTTGAGGTTGACATCCAGCAGAGATACTCAGTATTTTCCAACGTGTGACATTTAGTGGCAGTTGACCCCCTGAGGTGAGCAGTGCTTAGTGTATTGGAGATGCACATTACAGCACTGCAGGGGATTTGCACCAGGCTTTGCAGAAGGTTTCCTGGGTACTAATGCTCCATCTTCTACATTTCTACCCAGCAGGAGCTGCTAGCTTCTAGCTAACAGACCAACTAATTAGGAAATTGAAATACCAGTGTATTACATATAAAACTAAGGCCTACAGGATGTGCTCCATCTCTCTCTGTCTCTCTCGGGCATTTCCAGGCCATCCATGTATATTTTTGACCAGATAAAATTATCAAGTTAATAATAGCCATCACATACGCCCCACTCTTATGACACTATTCAGTCCCTCTCTCTTCCTACTCTGGGAAAAAAGAAATCCCATCACTGCCTGCCTGCCAGAAATGAAGTGGACTTACCAAACAAGTCTACAAATGGATCTCTGCCACCAAAGAATTCCCTGAAAACGTCCTCAGGATTACGGAATGTGAAGCTGCTGCCACCAAAGTGATCGTAATGGCCTCCTGTAAAACATGAAACAACAATAAAGATCATAAACGATAGATTAAAGGCAGGATTACACACACTGCTATCATTACAGGTCATAAAAAAACAGCAATGCAACACCAGGCTGTTTGTACTAAATTTAAATAAATAGATGATCACATATTGGTGCCTAAATTACTTTCAGAACCTGCTAGTAAAAAACAGCTCATCTAAAATCACAGCTTATTTTTCATTCTTGTCATATTTTGCTGTCTCCTTATTGGCATCAACTGCTGAAATCTTATCAGTCATTGGCATAGACATAAATATTATGTTATTCTGAAAGTTATCTCCTTACCTCCTCCTCCTCCTCCTCCTGAAAGGCCTTCTTTGCCATATCGGTCATAAATATTCCTCTTGCTTTCTGTGGTGGGAAGAGTAGGACTTCAGATAAGATTGAGAGATACATAAAACTGACCAGTTTCTCCTTAATCATTCCTCCACTATTGTATTATAAACCTCAGTTAGGGTCACAAGGTGTCTTCACCCTGCAAATGAAGTGTTAACATCAACCTAACGGTCCCTTTTAATTTCTATTTTCACTGACAAATTATAGAAGGCACTAAATAACTTTGGGAGACTGCAGTGTACTACTGAAAAGCGTGTTTCTGACTTATGCATAAGTAAAAAGGTGTCTTACTCAAAAGTCAAACCTAAAAATTTAGTTATACAGGAAGAAAATGTTAAGATTTTATTCACACTTTCACATTCCACAAGATTTTATTAAGCAAAATGCAAGACACAGAAAGAATGATAAAAAATGAAAATTGTTTAGAAATAGCCTTGAAATTCAACAAAATTTGATTTGTAACTTTTGTAATTTAGTAATTTATATAACCTCCAACCAAATCCAGCTAATACAAAAGCCACATTATTTTTTAATTTTGCCTTCAAACTTAATTCCCCACTCAAAATAAATATCTCAATATTTTTTTCTATTACATTCAACAGATACATAATTATATCATTAATGTAATTTATCTAATTTATCAGCTTGACTGTGAGCATTTCAAACTGTACAAAACTGCTGTTCAGCTGTAAAAAGGCATTAACCATCAACACTTGACACACATTTACATACTAAACTGATAATCATCTAGGACATCAGACGACAAAGAAGAAGTAAAAATAAACCCACTACACTGGAGGTTTGTACGGTAACCAAAAAGACGTACACATTCAAGCATAAACAAGCCTGACACTGTGCAGTCTAAATCCTAATAATACCTGCATCTTGTGACTGGGTCTGTGCTATATAACTGCAACTAATAAAATGTTACAGGCCTCTGCTGTGCTCTCAAACTTGCCAGACACACTCCTGTCATATTTAAGCCACTGTGCTCATCCACTCAAGAAACAGAAATATGACATAACGAAAAGTTAACCTGTTGTTTTACAAATTTGATGCATGTATAAGTTATCAGCAGGGACAACAATCAAAAAATGTCCATTGTATTGAAAACTTTGTCTTTCTTCTTACTTATTCAGTGTAAATTGATGGGCAAAAATGTTCGACTGATGTTTGGACAAAACTAACAATCTGAAGATGTGAATCTTGGCTCTGGAAAATGGTGATGAGCATCTTGTTTACCAAACAGTTCATCAAGAAAATAATCCTCAGATTAAAATCTCTACCCCTATATTTAGATAATGGAAGTGCAGTTTCATCTTTCCTTAACAGCAGAGATGACAACAGACAAACATAAGCTTCCATATTTAAGGTGCCAAAGACAAGATGTGCCTTTAAAATTCAATCATTCAAACAGAGCACTTAAGAGAATCAGTTGTCACATTAATATATGCAGTGCTCAACATGACTATATAACATGACTCCTCTCTCTCTGCAGAAAAACCTTACCATCTGAGAGCACTTCATATGCCTCTGACAGCTCTTTGAACCTTTTCTCTGCTTCCTCCTTGTTGTCTGGGTTCTTGTCTGGATGCCACTTCAGTGCCAATTTTCTGTAACTGGAGCATAAATACCAAACGGTATAAATACAAGCAGACATACAATACAGAGACAAGCAATGTATGCTGTATAGATATGCCAAGGACAGTTAGGTCTTAATACAGAGATACAAAGTGTCTGCATCTGTGAATACTAAACATCCCCCATCACAAACAGATATGCACATGCACATCTTTTTTTTAGTGTGGCAAAAATGACTACACCAAACACATGGATAGCCACCACTGCTCCACACATGCATACACACACACACACACACACACTCACACGCTGTTCTTCTCCCCACCCAAGCAGAAATAACAAAGACAGCCTGAACTCTATTGACGTGCAATGTAGGCCTTGCACAGCAGCTTACGCTGCATCAGCTGTTTGTTTCTAAGCCCAGCAGCAGCACCGGCAGCAGACGCACAGATTCTGTGGATGAGACTAGGGACTGAAAGTCCACCAGCTAAAAAGGCTACACAATCCAGGGATTGACTCCGTTATGGATTTACGGTGAATAGTCTTTGTATTCGATGTCTTTGTTGTAATCTGTGACATTATCTGGTCTAAAGCCTGGTCAATGGTCAACCAGACAGACTAAGTTGAACAATGTGGCATAGCTGATAATTGTACAACGTATCAGTTTTTGTGGTCTTTGAAGCCTGAAGCCTGAAGCCTGTATTAAAGAGTGAGGGCAGGCACGGCTTTAAGCTAAACGTGCACATGCTCATGACTGATACAAGATTTTTGAATATTAATAATGATGTTTGAGAAAATGAGGAAAAAAGCAAATAATATAACAGCCAATATTCATTTTCTTGACATAAATTATAACAAAGAACATTTTGCAGTTGAAAAATAAACTTGTTACAATTCTTTGGTGGAGAAACTATTACACATCAAAACAGTGAACCTGTTTACCTTTTCTGTACTTTAATTTCTTGTCATTTATCAGCTGACATATATGTCATTACAATCTACAATGAGCCAATCTCAGCTTGGCCAGTATAGCAGCCTGGCAGATCAGTCAGGCTCTAATGTTCACCGTCTTAATTTAGCGAGGCTTGCATGCTAACATTTGCTAGATTTGTAAAAGTTAAGGGATCACCAAAGCTATTACAATTTATGAATGTTTGCACAAGGCAACCCATGCAGTAGTTGCAGATATATTTCTTTCTGGAACAAAGAGGTGGACCGACCGAAACACAGACATTACTATCCTTAGGGCTTAACTGCTAATATGGCTAATAATTCAATCAGAGATCAAGAAGAGAGAGCTGGGGTGTCAGGGCGGAGATAAGACTGATTAATCGGTCATAGTCAAGATAACACTTGACTTTGGCAGCAAAGCAACTGTGCATAGAGATAGCAGCCTCTTAGCATGTGCTACCTTTCTTCTTTCTATGCTGGATTCTTGGAAAATGAAATACTCTGACATTGGTTGATTGAATCAGCAGCAATCAGTAATAATCAATGGTTTTTACCTCTCTCACATGCTTTTACTTTATTTAGTGATTTTCTGCATTACCCAAAATAACTTTTAATGTCCTCAGGAGCTGATGCCTAATTTCAAACAGGCAATGCTGTCCTTAACATTCAAACAGACACCTCTATTCATGAGAAACTCTTCTCTCGTCCAAAATAAACAAAATGTGTTAATGAGAAACCTGTGAGGAAATGTAATTAACTGAAACTGGCCTGTTCGATGGTTCGACTGTGAGTGGTGGGTGAGTGTAGGAGGAAGGTATTTGACAGCAGCAAGGTTACAGGAAGAAGAGTGGAAACTTTCTGCATTGCAGTCTCTCTGCTCTCTTTCTGCTTGTGTCAGTTTGTACAGCCAGAGGTGGATATAATTAACCTATTACACCAACATTCAACAACAACACCGGGGGAAAATGGGGCAGAAAACACTTACGCTTTTTTGATGTCCTCTTGTGTTGCATTTCTCTGGACTCCTAATATCTGGTAGTATTCCACCATGGCTCTGTCTGTGTGTGTTTGTCGGTGCTGTCTCGTGTGAGGGTCCTCTAAGTTGCCTCTGTGGAAAGAAAGTTAAGTTCTGTTAAGACATGTTTGCCTGGAGAGATAAAGCCCAACAAACTTCGACTGAGCGTAACCATGTGTGACAGGGACGATATCTCCCTTCCACACCAGAGGGCTAAATTTGTAAAGGGGAAGGAGAGGGCAATGGCATTAAACAGGGTGGCAATACTCAACAATGTAATCAACTTAACTGAAATAGAGATGCGGGGGGTAGGACAGCTAAGCTAATACAAGCCAAGCAAAATTACATAATAAGTGGGTGATCATCCCTCACCCTGAGGCTGAAAGAGAGAAAATGTGAATCATATTATGCTTTTGAATTTTGAATATAGCTATAAAGGCCATGAAGTATTTTTTAAATGATCTAATACTGAGGTTATGAAGCCCAGACTCTCGAAACAAGACAGAACAAGTCTGATGAAAAAATGTCAGAAGATATTCAAGTAGTTTGTTTTTAACCCCAGATATTTCCGATAGGCTACTACACACAGATAATAACCTTCACCAATATATTATCACACAAAATCATCTGCTCAAAACCTCTCCTGAACACTGTACCTAACTGGCTTGGTGTATAATAAAAACAGATGCTGACATATTGAGTCTTGATCTGGTGGCAGATACGAGGAAATATCAAACAACTAAAAGCTTTATTGGATTTAGAGGTTCACAGCCTCACAATATCATGTATATATTTAAGACCTTTTTACAAGTTTATTGTTTTAAAATCAGTCAGCTGGAAAAATCTGCCAGAGGCAGCATTTTCAAGCAGGCAAAACCAACTCCCACTCCTGATCAGATATGCCAGAGACAGTTGTCGCATTTTGTGGAGATAATAGCACCTTATTTTTTTAATATTAGATTACTGTTTCAATATCTTTTTTAAGCCATAAAATCTGTACCTCTATGACAGAATGTAGGATATGTTAGGAGATAAACCCATGCAGATTCTCTGTTCAGACCAAATCTGAAAAATCACACCTAAAGTTGCCATACTAAAATAGCTCCTGAATTCCCTTCCACACATTGACCTTAAATAATCAAATACCTCTTTAAGTATTTGTCTATCTTAGACTGACAAAAATCATACATCAGACTGCACAAGGCCAAATAAAACAATGAAGAAAATGCCAAGACAACCCAGAACCGAGCATTAATTATCAAGAAATATCTTCGCTATCATATGAAAAATGATAAACAAACCAGTGAGGCCTACTTACACTGGGAGTCCACTGTGTCCTGTTTGTTTGCTATTTTTAACCTGTGGCCTTTGCAGTTAGATTGTGTTTGTGTGTGTTATGAGCATGTGGGGGGTTGGGGGTGTTTGGCACATTGCAATGCCAGTAAATGACTCCTGGTTGGGACATGGCACAGACTTCATTATCCCCTCCCTCTTTCTGTGTTCAAGTCCCCATTTTACTGATTTGAAATCTGTTATAACGTCCATCTGCCTCTCCATATATCCTCATATAAACCTCAATCTAAATATAAAGAGGTATAACCCATTTTCCTCACATTTTTTCTAAAAACCAGTCTAATATCCTGACTCATCATATTAAATGTGTCGTCTTTTATCCCCCTCACTTCAGCCATTACTGATCCACTCGCCTGTCACCAGTTCCCTGCAGCAGTTGGAATTTAATGGACACTAGTGCCTGTTAGAGATGTGGTGACTCCCGGTTCTGTGCAGTGTGTGCGTGTATGTGTGTGTATCCATGCGTGTATGTGCAGATTTATGCCTTGAGGTAGCATTACACAGCACAGCTAACCCACATCTGATGGATTCCTGCTCTGCTCAGTGTGAACCATGCCACAGAGCGAGGAACAGATGTGGGTCAGTCAATCGCACAATGCCTCAGTGAACCAGAGGTGATGGCTATGCTTGTTGTCTGCTCACAAAAAGAATTTTACTGAAATTAGCACTGGAAGAAGTCGCTTTAAAAGCTGTTATTAAATATAGTTAACAAAGACATAGGCAGTAAAAGAAAAACAGTGTCCCTTTTAATATTATTTGATCAATGGATTTTTGCTGTGCAGCAATCCCTGACTAGTCTTTAGCTCAATGACCTCATACATTTTTTAGCAAATTGACTGTGGGAATGTCTGTTCCCATAAACATCTGGGTATTTATTGGTTTTCCCAAGTCTATTGTTAAGAGGAAGTTAATTATTCATTTATTAAAGTCGTGGCTTGTTGTGACTTAAGAGCTGGTGATTTAAGAGCTAGCAGGTCAAGATTTTCTGTCTTTCTTTGTCTAATAAGATAATAATTTGAATACACCTTTAAAGTTTGAACTGTTGGACAGGCATAACAAGTAATTTGAATATGTGACCTTGGATCAGCAATTATTCTTACCTCAGCAAAATTATTAACTGATAAATTGAGAATATAAATCAGAAACTGATGTTGCAGACCTAGTATATAAATATGTCTTTTCGGGAGGGAAATGAAATCATTAAACTAAAAACCACTTAGGAGCAGTATGAGAGCAGTGTGTCAGAGCTGATACACAAAGCAATTCTCTAAATTTGCTGGTTGATCTTGAGTCTGACCCTGACCCCGACATATGGACACAATGTCACACCCAATGAATGCGAACGCATGTTATTAGCAGCCAAAATGAAACCTCTCCACAGGGCAGATGGCCTTATTCTACAGTAAGTGATGAGGTGAAGATCTCGGTGATGAGCTGCTTCTTTGTCTGTGTTTTACAGGAGCGAAGCTGCAGTAGTTTGGATTCTTGGCAAGGATCTCAACCCCAACACCTAATCCTCTGACAGGCGTACTGAGCATGACTGACTGCAAGGATACCTCAAGACAGCAATTTTTGTAGAGACCACATTTCCAAGCTATCTTTGAAATGAGGGATTTCCCAGGAGCAACATGATATGACTACAAAATCAATGGCTAGATGAAGGAGGGAATATTAAATGATTTAAAAAGAAGGCTGCCCAAGGGAAAGGTTACGAGTGATTGTAAACGCCGTGCTCATGGGTTCAGGTGCCTGCATTTAGAGGTGAAGCTAGTTAACAGAAATCAACAGCAAAGGTCTGATCTCAGCGCTCAGATTTTTTAATGAGGAACCGAGTCAACACAGGATTTTGGAGCAAACGCTTCCCGACAAGTTGAGCAGTAGGAGATTAAAACAACATCTGTTCAATATGTTTTCAGCTGTGCTGCAATGGTGTGCCAAATGAGATTTCTCTTGAAGGGGTAATATTGTGTAACAGTAGATACATGAGTCTAAAAGTCAAATTCTTGTACTGGTGAATCACATGAAACACGGCTAAAGCCAAGAACACAAAGATGTTAGGCTATTATTTATAGTTCCTACTAATTCATTTTGACTGTCATTTGAAATTTTATGTGTTATCTGGGACACACATTTTACCTACAGTAATTAATTTGGTCATTTTTTTGGTGTATGAATAATAAATAATCATTTGGGTAAATTCCATTAAAGTGCATCAATACATGTCCTGACTTCAGGCTCAAAGAACAGGTTAGAACAAGCTTTCACCCACATTGAAATCACATTAGACCAAAGGATCTATCGTAATGTGAAAACACTTCATTCGGATGAGAGTACCAGGGCAGTATATTTTACAGTCAAAAAGATGTTAAAGATTTCAGCAACATTTAACAAAAATGTTACAGTAAAAGTTGGACAGAAAAATTTACTGGAAATCAAATGATTATAAATAATCATCAAAATAATAAATAATAACTTTGGATTAAAATGCAAACACATCAGAAATACTTAAAAAAATTCAAAGAGAAAAATTTATATTTTTCTATTTTCATATCTGTCTACATACAGTATATAAATAACTATAAAAATACTGATGTATTTGTGCTAAGTCAGATCAGCCTGCTGATATTTTATTTATAGGTCACTATGAAAAAATAATTTAAGGAAGGATGTGATACACATTAGTTTCCATAATGCAGAGGTATTCAGCAGCTATAATACATCTAAATAGTTAATTCTGATGCTGGATTATTGTAGGTTAAGTACGCACTGAGTGGCTATCTTACTGAAGAGAAAAATAGACAAATATTTATTCAAAAACTGGATCAGACTTGGTTTTACTGTAAACTCTGTGTAATAGGACACAGATCAGGACGGGAGGTCGACAGTGTGACTGGAATTTCCCCAACATTGATGCTTGTTGAAACTACATACTTACTGTAACCAATGTTATGCTCACATATTGGGCTCATAAAGATACATCTGTCTTGTAAAAGCTTCAACAATTTCCACTCGCACACAACTCCCAAGTTAATTACCCGGAGAGCAGCTCTAGGTTTTATCTGTTGATTAAAATCTCTGATTAGACTTCAGTTTTTCTGTTTCTGTGTCTCTCTTTGACGGCAAGGTGCTCCCAAAAAACAAGTGGTGATTGTCCACATTTGAAAATCAGATCCCTTTTGTTTAAGGCACAATTTTCCCCTACAGACTACTTTTTTTTACAATAATTACCTGCCAACCCAGCCTCATCCTGTTACAAACCGAACACTAAGTACACAGTCGCCCCCACCGTGACTGCAATCAAAAAATGTAGCTGGAGTGTGTCTGTCAGTGTCAAAGAACATTCAAACACCACTACAGATCTGACATTAACAAGACAAGAGCACTGGACAAAACAGGCTCTGAGCAGCTAGAAACCAACACCAAACACAAATCACAGCTGACAGAGCAGAGACACAGATGACAGCTAAACACAACACGATAATAAGCGTGTACCTTACCTGAAATGATTCATAGCAACAAGTGAAGTGTTTGTGCTTTAAACACTACAGACCGTGCGCATGATCGTCAGCTCATTTTAGTTTTTTCTGGAATTTTTTCTTCACTTTCTACTGGTGGAAACACATTTTAAAAGGCCATCTTCCAAAGAAGATCTCATTTACTGTAAACAGCAGTGATTACTTTCTTCCTGGACAGGGAAACCATTCACAAAATTAAACGGGTGGGATATAAAATCCAGGGGGACATTTGTTAAAACTGATCTGCCTCTCTTAAACAACCTTTTTACGGAAATTGGTAAAACTGCCTCAGAAGTCTGTACATGTACAGGCTATATTAAAAAGATTTAATGACTTAAAGGAACATAATATGTAGAGCTGACTATGGCACAAGGAATATATTGTCTATATAGGTAATGCTACGTACAATAGTTAAACAGGATTTACAAAATTTGCTGGAATTCATCAGCCAACACATGGAAACAGGTGTTTATATGTGTTTATATGTGAAGAAGGAGTGCTTTAAAGACCATACCCAGTAAATAAAACAATTATGTCATTAGCTTTTAATGCCATTGCTCTGATAAGAGAACAAAGAAAGCTCATAATACCGATGGTACTGGTATTTCAGAACCAAACTACAATCCATCAAACTGTCCAAACATTTGATCTCTAAATGTTTCCAACAATCAAACTACTGTGTCAAAACAATCAAACATTCCCAATAACAATACATGTGCTAGTTGGCACTCTAATTTAGTCTGATTTACGCAGACCTCATGCAGACAGGATTATCACAATTCAAAGCCGAGTAATTTATTTAACCAAAGTGGCCAAACTGGTTAGCTTTGAAGGCCAAGAGAGTGAAAATGAAAGCCAAATCTTCATATGGTATTTAACATGAGTTGGACTGGCAATACTGCCCTGACATTTCCTTTAGTAAATGGCAGTAAATGCATTTATTGGGGTAAATGTTAAATAGACAAGTAGTAAACACTAACCAATTAAACATTCATTTATTAAATAAGAATAACTAACTACTATTAACTCACTATTTTCAGTATCAAATAATCTGTAGATTACTTTGGCAATTAACCATTTATTGTTTAGTGTGATAAAAATTTTAAAAAAGCAGTGAAAAACTGTTGACGACTAATTTTGTCAATAAACTAATTGTAAATTTGTGTTGTTTGCTGCTCCTGAACCAGTAAATGAGGCAATATATTCTGTGTTTTATTACACAAGCAAAAATAACAAGTGCTGAATTTTAATCCTTGATGTTCACGGCCTCTATTAACCACAGTTAATGAAAGCAAAGTCTGGTCTAACCTGAGGAAAGTGTAGAGTTTTTAACAGAAACTTCCAGAAAGTCTGAAAGCCGAATGAACTTTTTTTTTTTTTTTTTTTTTTCAAGATGTATTGACACACAGCATGAGGATATTAATAAAATAGCAATACGGTTATATAACAAGTGAAAAGACCTCTAAAAATAGTGATGTCGTAACTTCAATATTGGACTGGTATTCTCGTGTTGCCAGACCTTCAATGTTTGGACCGGTGACAGAAACATATAGCTACAAAAACAGTGATGTTAGGCTATAAGTTTTACCCACTAGGAGGTTGAGAAATATTCTCACAACCTGCCATAAACCGCGCAGTGTTTCAGATGGTCTGAAGCCAACATTTATGCTAGCTGTAGCTAAACTATCATTATTTGGGCTGGAAGAGCGACGGCCAGGCGAAAGCACGAAGCCAAACACATGATCTGAAACGATTCGGGCTAGCTTGACTCCGAGACACAACTGAAGTCTACATCTGTGGTAAAATAACAACAACAGTATTTTCATGTCGGACACCGGGCGACAGTGTGGGAGACATCAGGTAGCGACACCACAGCATCCCCGCAAGCACTCGAGTCAATGCGACGGTAAACGCACTTCCAGCAAACTGAACCCTTTATCGATTACATACAACACTTGTATTTATGCTACCTCAGGTACTGCTCACCTGTGTAAAGGAAATGTCCGCTCCAAGGGCCCTCCTGTGGTCGCCGTGCCCCGGTTGCCTTCGCCTGAGTGCGGAAGCCGGACGTTAACTGCAGTTGGCGGTGGCGGTGTAGCCGCTGGTATCACCCAGCACACCGTGGTGCCGCTGCTGCCTTCAGGTGCTGTAGGACATCAGACATATGGATACAGTCAAAGGATAAGCCTGGTGTTCTTTTGTTTATTTTTCCAATGTCCAGAAATCCCACGAAAAGACCAACAGTAAACTGATCCTGATTTAATCCTGGCCGGCTTCAATGAACATGAAATTCACAGAATTGAATTTTAGATAATTCAATTACAATTACAAATTAGCGTTAAATAATGTAAATAAGACGAGGTAAAACCATCAAGTTAAAAAAAAATTACTGCTATAAGCCTAGTGTTATGGCACCTGGTCGTGAAGATGAAATTTAGGGGCCCCAGATCAGAGAAGTTCTTTGTGCTTGTGTCAATGCACATATTAAGCCTACAAAGTCAACAGCCCTTTTGTATTATCAGCTATTAAAAGAAATCATTTACACCCCGTTTCAAGACTATGTTGAAATCATAAACATCAATAGCATCTGTCATATCTGGGACTCTAAGAAGATAACGCTTGTCAACTCTTGTTTAAGACCTGTCTGAACCTATAAAGGAGGTTTTTACGAGATGTACTTCAAAGCACCATGTCTTTGAGTGTCGACGGCAGCGCTGTTTCACTAACCTGCTCACACGTCCGCGGTGACACTCATCACACCCTGCAACCTGAGGACAGATGACTGCCCGCCTTTGCTGTTTACATGTGTGTTGCACATAACTACAGATATAGGGCGTGTCCTGCATCTCAGATATTTTTGCAATAGTCAAGAAATGAGGCGAATAAACGAGTTTGTGTCATGCAACGTGCAGGTGCCAAGACCAGACACACGTCTTTGTGCGCCATCTGCCGTGTAGTGTAGGAAACAGGTGACCATGGAGAGCCACTTAAAGGCAAGGGGTTACTCTAGAAATAAAAGTTCTCATAGTGAGTAAGATGTCTATTAGTAACTTAAAGGGATATCTGATATTTTTAGTTGCAAAGATAAAACTGACATAATAATATAAAGTAGTGTAATATAAAGTTGGTAATGTGCATGCTGGATCACTGTCACACTGCCATGGCTGACTGAGACAGCCCCCACCTGTGCTTTACCTACTATGAGAAGTCAAAATGTCTACTGTGGAAAAGGCCTTAAACGTTCCAGGAAGGTTTTCTGAAAGTTTTACAAACATAACCTTCGAGAAAAGTCCCTGGAACGTTCTCTAAAAGTTGTTTTTGTGGAACTTCTTTTAAAATGTGTTATAAGGATTGTTTTATCTTGTTTAAACTCGTCAATGAAACCATATTTAGGTTAATCTAAGAGCAAAATGAAGACTGGTCAAACTGTATTTGTGAAATCCCGCGAAGATCTCTTGAAAATAAGTGACAACGCCCGTGATGTGTAAGGCCTTTAACCTGAGGCAAATAATGGGAGGCAATTAGCTTTTGTTCTTTGAAGTCAGTTTAGTGCCTCAAAACCCTCATCAGTTTGTATTTTAAACTCATTAATTGAAGATAGATTTTGATCAAAGGTTGACCTCAAAATTGGAGATACAAAGAGAAGAAAAATTGTCTATAGCTGTGGCAAAGCGAGTCAGTATTTTACCTTAGTAGTTTTGACTAAATTTGGATTATTAGGCTTATAATTTTGTATGAAGTGAACCAAGGCCTAAATTTTGACACACATCGAATTTTTTATTTTTTCACCTTTCTTGGCAAGAATGGACCTCCATATCTTCAGGTTGCAGCTCAAAACTGGGCATACACAGCAGATCTATGGGGGGGGGGGGGAATTAGTGGGCTGAACTCATCATAACCCAAAGAATGAGAGTGAAACAGGGCAGGTTATTGCAGTTTTGAATGGAATTGAGCCTGAAATTACAGACTTGCATTGATTTTAAATGGAAAATGAAGGTCGTTCTTGCAGTTAAAGCCGGCTGGAGCTCTTGCCAGCTAAGGAACCAATGAAAATGATAGATGGCTATTAATTATAATAGATATTATGAGCAGTCAGTATCTAATTAGACTCATTGAGCAAGAGGAATCACACCGATACATATCATACACAGGTCATTACATACCATACAGTCAATAGCTGTCTCTAAACGTATTCACATAGACTTGTATGCCTTTCTTTGACTCTCATGGCTGCAGACCGCTTTGTACTTGATAAGCTACAAGGTAGGAGGACAACAAAAATGAGACAATAGTAACTTTGGCAGATAAATGTACAATAGGCCAAACAATGTAAACTTGCATGTATGTTTCTAAACCCCTGAAACAAGGTTGGCCAATCCCCTTTCATGTTGAGACAGGCAGGAAATACACTCCCTTGGCAGCACTGTCACACATAACGCTGTCTGAATGTACTGCTAACAAGCCTATGTTCTGACATTTCTTTTTGTCTGTAGGTCCCTAATTTTGGAGCCCAGATAGTCAAACTTAACATCTTGTATTATTTGCTGGAACCAGGTAGCCAATGTGTAATAATTATGCGTCCTTGAAGCGTTTCCAGGGGGTCACCTACAAGAAGAGCTGTAGTTTACACTTTTGTTCATCAGAAAATGGCACAGGTAGATAAATGTGCCTGGCTTTACATGAATTACATGATTTATCCTGCAGATTTACAGGAGACAGACTTATAAATGCAGTATCAATAGTTAACCACTAGATGGCAATCTGTGATAACAAAAGGTGAACTGTGAGGGGTGCAAGATTTTCTCTTTGCAACAATGCCTGCAGGTACGTGTGTAATTTTGTCTTTTGACAGATGTGCATCCATGTTGGGCTCGTGTACATCTGGTTTAATGCATGGTTTGCAGGCCTTCCTTGTTGACAGCACTTTTGGAATAATATTGTGCAAAGTAGGCTATAATCTCCAATCATCTGCAAGCGATTTTTTGATGTTTCCTCGCTGTGCAGCAAGATAAACAAGGCTAAAAGCTTCACTTAGCCCTTAAAAGGCCTCCAAGCAAGCTAAAAGTATATTACGCACTGAGGATGATTCATAACATCCTGCATTAACTTTGTCAGTTATAATCCATCATAAGGTAATAGTCTTAAATAAATCTCATAGTAATTGAGATGAATCCCTCATTTCAATGACAAGTCCGTTTTTTAAGACCCAATTACCACTTTGAGCTCCCTGGCCCGGCGGATGTGCAGAGTTCGGGCTGTGAGTGGAGAAGAGGGGGCAGCAAGTTGGCTGTTTCAGCATGCAGGACAAGATGGAGAGATGGACTCCGTCCAAAGAGGGATGAATATCTTCCTGGGCTGTACTGCATCAGAGGGCAGGTAGATTTATGACAAACGCACACAATCTTAATTTGTGCTCAGCCCGATAATGCATCTCAAGGCCAGAATAGTTCTGCTCAGTGTTTCTTAACTGGATGTTTCTTTAATTATATGTCAGAGGCCATAAAACTCAGGAGGAGATTTTCCCACAAAGCACTGTTTTACGTCTTGGCCATTACTGTAAATTACAAGCAACAAGAAAAGAGACTTGTGGAAAGAAAATGCAAAAAGAAAAGTGGGTTTATTCATTTCCATACACTCTTTTTTTTCACCCTGTTGGTACACTGATCATTGTGAGCCTTATCAACATGACACGGTAGTTGCTCCCTAAGAGCAAACTTTCAGGCGCTGACCAGGAAGGAGATTGTTCACTTTAGCTAGCATGTGTGAAAACATGAGGCCTCCATTCACCACACAAAGGAAAAGAAAAACAAACCTGTACAAATACTGAATAAATGAATAATACAAGAGTAGTTGTAAACATGTACATATTCACAAATCCATAATCATACAACACTTTCCCCCAGTCTAGTCCAACAATATAAGTCATTTCCACACTTCAGATGGCCTGTGCACACTTACGGTATGGTTATCGGACATGACGGTTATTACTAGTAATAATAATCATTTGAGAAATCACAAAAACTGGAGTTTCGATGACCTCTATGTGAAAGTACACGATGGCTATTCACAAAAGCTCCTCCGCCTCCGCAGCCCTTGGCTCACCACAAGGTGGCTTTAGAGTCCTACAGTCTGTCCCTCTGTTGTTATATTGCCTTTTTTTAATATGATGCCACTTAATCTTTGGTGAAAAATAACTGTCCATTCATTTTATACTACACAAGAGAGCAGCTGCTTCTGCTTGTTTCTTGTTTTTATTTCAGCGCATAATATTTCCTGCAAAATTCAACTGCATCACTTTTCTTCTGAAGTGTTCCGACAAGTGATTAAACATTTAAATTACTTAAAAGCAACAAGGATAAAAAAAAAAAGGCTTCCTATCCCCACTTCATCCTTGCACCCATTTCCTTTTCAGTCTGTGGGTGATCATCTCCTCACCTTTTAACTTGGCACACACACACACACACATCCACACACAAACACACAGTAAATCAGGCAGGTCAGTGCATCATTTGTTTTCCCTCTATTTTTTTTGTCTGTCTCAAACTTTTTTTCTCCCAAGCCATTTCTGTGGCGTCGAGTCCAAGGATGCAGGGACAGAGAAGCCTTCGCCCTCCTCAGCTCAGCTCGAACCCAGCAGAGGACTCGATGGCGTACAGCAGCTTGTTCCTCATCAGGTGCTCATCGCAGAACTCCGGGAGCTTGAGCAGGTTCATGCAGGTGCTGGCGGTGGGCAGACGTTCCAAGTCGCTGCCGCCATTGTGGATGCAGAAGGCTGGGTAAAGCTCCTGTGGGCATACAGACGTTGTTAATAAGCACATGAAAGACCGTAGCTGTAATTGCAGATTAAAACTCAAGAGAAATTTCGCCATCATGATGCCTTTAAAGACAGAAGGAATATGGAGACATGAATCAACTCGTGTCAGAGATGATCACAATGTCCAAAGCAATCCAGATTAAGCAATAAACGTCAAATTCCACAAGGGGATAAATGTTAAAAGAGAGACATTAAGCGTTAAGCTAATACAGTGAAGGTATAAATTTAGGAAATCAGCTTAGTGCTTGAAAGGTACAGAGTGGGAAACCAGCCCACAGTTTGACCCTTGGATGAGACGCTGAAGGAATGGTCATTTCATGTTGTCTATCTGGCATTTTTTAAAATCAAGCCTCCTTGTGATGAGGCCACCTCATCCACCGACTGTGACACTGACCGTTTCCATCACAAGCTGGGCCGACAAATAAGCTCCTCCGCCCTGATTTCATCCTGCTATTTAAAGTTAGCGCTTACGGTTCAGTGGCCATACTCGCCCGATTAAATGGCTCTTTGGGGGCTTAGCCGTAATGACCCCATTTTTCTGACAATTACCGTATTAAACTATCGTTGCTTATTGAGAAAGTGTCATTACCGCGGCTATCATTTTGGAAAAAAAAGAGAGTTTCCATCATCTTTTTTAAATGGCTTCTCCTGACAGAGCTATTTCTCCTCTAATGAATCCTGGGCTGTTTCACGACAGCTAATTAAGGCTTAGCTGGCTCAGGCTGAGGGCCGGGTCAGGGGCCGCTCCCCCCACGAATTACCGCCCTTTCCAGCCCCGGAGAAGAGACGAAGAGGGAGGGAGGGACAACATCCACCCACTGGCCAAAGTCAAATTGATTAAATGAGGAGGGAAGGCAACTCTTAAACCTCCAGAGGAAGTACTGCAAAGGATTTTAAAAAGAGTTTGGTTCCCTTGCTCTACTGCTTAACACCATTTAGGTTTTCCTAACTAATGACAGTCATAAAGAGTACTAAAACCAATCATATGATGATTACAGCTTCTGGTTAGACGAAGTAAGACACATAAAAACTCATTAATGGCCCTGAGCAACACTTTCTGCCCCCCCCCCCTTACCCCAAACTACTTAAGTGTCCCACAAATCACATCGGTGAGAAAGCGAAATGGTTTCCAATTAAGAAATCATTTCAGAAATAGGAGGTTAGCAGTAATGATTCAGCACTGCTGAAACAATGTTTGAAAGTCGGTGGATATAGTTTCCCTGTATGCTCATTTAACAGGAAATTGCTGCTTTCTGCCATGTCACACAAAAGGCAAAAGTTCAAAGGTTCAGCCTGCTACCGAGTTCTGAATGGCAATATTTGTCCAGCCAAGATCTCCGACCAAGCCCACACACACAGAGCTGCAGAAGGAGTTCTTCAACAGAGGAAGGTCATGAACTATAAAACAACAGTAGACGTGGAGATAAGGCTTCACCGTGCTGGCCCGCTCTTATCGTCGCCTAATTTGAAAATGATCATTTTGAGGGCTGTTATCAGTCTAGGTATTTTCATTACAAGCCCATTAAGAGGGAACACTCCCTTCTGTTGGGCTTGGAAAACTTGACGCTAATGAAGAAGGATACAGGGAGTGAGGTAGGAAAAGAAAAAGATGGAGTTTAAGTTCAGGTCTGGTAAACCCCCACCTTGAAGCCCAGCAGTGGAGGTCTGGAGCAGCTGGTGACAAACTTCAGCAGCTTGCGCTTTTCGTCGTCTGTGAAGCCTTCGACCACCTCCCAGAAGATCTGGATGACGGGGTGAGTGGCCGAGTACCCACCTAAAACAGATGATGATGGAGCAAAATAAATGATTTAACCCTTTATCATTTAACCGTTTCGCTGCTGATGTGAATGTGTTAATCAAGAAAATACCCTGTTACCTTATTCAGTAAATGTCACTGTATGTGTTTGGAAGCACCATATGCAATTACAGTATAAAACATTTTCAGTTCCTACCTGAGTAGTTTGTGAACTTTTTCAGGTCATCAAGACAAATTGGCACATGAGCCCCAGATATCAGCACCTATGAAAAAAGCACAACACACATTTTAGGTTTCTGTGACTTATAATTGTGCTCCATGTTTGTGCAGTTTTGCTTGTCATATGCAGATGACCTGGATCTCCTGCTGGTCAAACATACGCAGCCACTCCAGGTTGACCACATTGGCTATGCCCTGTCTGAAGGCCAGGCAGTGAGGCCTGATCTGCTTGTTCAGTCTGTAGTCAGCTACCAAATGGATGTAGGCTATCCGGTTCGCAGTGGTCACAGGAATGTCTTTGCCTCCCAGCTTCAGTTCAACCACCTGGATCAAAAAGAAAACTCAGTCTTAAAACACGCAGTTTTTAGTTTAAATATTCAATGTTTTTTTCCCTCTTATAAATATGATGTATTCTCCATTCTGTTGTTGAGTGATATTACTGTCAGGGAGCCATATTGCATACTTCATTAGGCATATCACTGAGTCTGCCTTGAGAGCCAAATGACCAACAAACAATGGAAGCGCTTTAATTGTGCCTGGTGGATTTAATTCAATCACAAAGGTAATCAAATATTTTCCAACAGCACTCTGATCAAAGGTAAGGCTAGAGGTGTGTGTGTGTGTGTGTGTGTGTGTGTGAGTGAGTGAGAGAGAGAGAGAGAGAGAGAGTGTTTAAGTGCATTTCAGTGTTTCTAAATATAGGACATCCAATGTACATCTGCTCCAATACAATTTGGCCCCAGGTTCTCTTTTCATTAGCTTTAGAGCAGTTAGCAGTTGATAAGATGTGCTCATCTCTGTTCATAAAGCCGAGCGTATGATGACATCATAGCAGCTGTGGTGGGACAAAATATAATGTTCATCTGTTTCCAATGCAGTTTTCCTGTATTTGGCCTATGTGTTCATGTGTTTTAAAAACCTAAAGACTTAATTGTACAACAGTGATTTAACAGTTTTTAAAGAATATATATTTTGACCACCTTCTATAAAATCCCAGTAAAAGTGGTGTAAAGCTAACATCACTGTTTTTTTAGGTTTTCAAAGCGACATTAAGCAGCTTCCAGAGGAAAAAACAAAAGGCTATCAGCAGCAACGATTGCAGCATTATACAATGTGGCACAGTGAAAAGTATGAAGAAAAGTGTAGGGTATCCACACACTGGATTAGAGCTCCAAAAACTTTATTTCAGGCCTGATGAAAACACAGCAGGATCAAGTTTTTGGAACATCAAAACCAAATATGTGGACACTCATCTTGTTTATTCCCAAGTTGAGTCACAACTATGTTGCTGTACGCTTTCAGCAAAGTGAGACATTTTCCCGAAACACTTGCCAAACAGGAACATTGCATCAGCAATGAGCGACAGTGGTCACATGTAGACTGTCACAAAATGTGACTGAGTGACACTTAACAGGATATTTATTTAACAACAATACAGTCAAAAATCACAATAGATATGAATCAGCACCTCTCTGACGCAGTCTCAACTAAAACTGATTGATAAGCTTCACAAAGGCATTCAGTGCAACGATACTGAATTAGACTGTATCATAATCTACAGTAAGGTTCTTCTTATTTCATCCATCCCCTGAATGCTGCGTACCGCATGAGGCTGCACTGACAGCTAATCATTTTCTGCTTTTTTTCCCCTCACAGTGGATTCTGATTATGTGCTAATGTAAGAGAATTACTGTCGTTATCTTGCTTACTTTGGCTGTCTCACGAGGGCAAATGCAGGGCAGACTGCTCCCGGGTGTGTGCCTAATCTTTCACAAATTGTTTTCCCTATCGTGTTTGCGATGCCTTATTTGCGACCAGGAGGGCTACATTGTAACTCAGCCATTTCAGGTGTTGTTTGAGAAGAGCTAATAAGACGTGTTAAGGCCCTGAGCAAACAGGGGCTCCGGGTAGAGTGCAGGTCTGGGATCCAGGTGACTCAGTGTGATGGCGGCGGCTCGTCTCCGCAGCCTTGAGCTTTGGAGGGGACGTGCTTAAGAGCAGCTAGTTGCTTCTGTCAGGCGTGTTCTGAGATAATTTCAGGGGGAAAGGCAGGTGGAATGGTCAACAGAGCGGCTGTGTTCCTTGCACTACAGCAGAGCTTAGGGCGACAGTGGCGACGTGCTTTATCTCTCTCACAGCTGAAAAGTGGTACATCGTGAAGGAAATGAATTATTAACGCCACAAAGACGAACCAAACAGGAGGAAGTAAAGACGGCTGAATGAGACCGGGATGGAGAGATGGAAAAAAGGAGATGTGAATCAATTAACCGACTCCATCCTACTCTGTCCCCAACCCCGGTCACCTGAGCCTCCCCAAGATCATTGTTGACCACAGTGAAGTTGAGGCCCAGCTCCTCCACGTCACCCTCGTAGCTCTTGAGGAAGAGCAGGTTGCGGTACATCTCTGGGTCCAGTGAAGCCAGGTGGTGGATGTCCACATCTGCGCTGGTTCCCAGAAGTTTAGATAGGAAGAAACTGGCAAAGGGCAACTCCACCAACATGTTCTCATACAGCGCCTGTGGGAAAATGTAGATGTTAACCGGAGGACAACAGCAGGACAAGGAACACAGTCCACTCTTGTAAATCCGCCTACAAACATTAGTCAATCAGTATAAATGAGAAAATGCTCTGAGCACTAAACATGATTGTTTATTGCTTAGGTGTCACTGAATAAAACATGATGATTAGATAACCCAGATAACTAAATGGGCTGCGGCCTGCATCAAGTAGCAAGTATATATACAAAAATCTGATTACATGTTACACAACATTAAATTTGCCAACTACTCTTATATCAAAAAAAAATCTAGTGATTAGATAGTAAAGCTGGTCACATCAGAGTGACTGAGAGCAAAATACAGAATACAATCTATCTAAAACACACAGCCTTCTGTTTCACCCGCCGAAAACTTTATAAATGTCGATTCTCACCTTGACCTTAAATGCCATTAAAACCATAGCCGAGCAGGTGACTCATAAAACCCAAAGCTAATGTACTGGAATAGTCAGAAAAAGAGCCTGTTGGAGGCATTAAAATATACAGGTCTTTATAAATGATAGCGCTAAAAACCCTGACCGCATCAGCTAAATGGATTATAAATCTAGAGGATTTCCATAATGCATGCATCTTAAACACACACACACACATAAATCAGAGCTATTTTCTAAACACAGGTTAATTGCACAACTTCAAACATTGTCTATTTTTTATGCAAAATAATCCACTTAGTATTTCTCTCGTGGCCTGAGCTCATTTCAGACCATATGCGCGGCGTGGCCCCTTGAAACCTATCAATAACACTTGTGCCGGGAAGAGGCAGCAATAAGTATATGGGAAAAACCTGTAGCCTTATTTTTTCAATGCCACTTACTTTATTTATGAGTGTTTATTGCCAGAAATTGTGCCAAAATGACTTGGGCTGGAAAGAATTAATTATTATGGCCCAGGCCTTTTAATATAAGTGAGTGCAGTGGCAACGCAATTAAAACAGATCGCGGCACCATCAGGTGGAATAAATGCCAACAACATTGCAGGTGCATTCTGTTAGCTGCCAAATAAATTCCTTAATTTACAACATTAAGAATCAATAAAATTATAATGCCTTTCAAACGCATCTCTATCAATCAGAGGAGGCAACCTCACACACCTCTAAAGGGAGCCATCAGTACTCCCACTGGAGATCGGTGAGGAGTAGACAGTGCAGAAGCGCTGTGTTTAGAGAGGGAGGAGGATGAAACTTTCTTCACCCTCATAGTTTACAGAGTGGAGAGGCCACTGCTGATGAGGTTGGAGGTTTTGTACTAATGCGAGATGAATGAGGCACAAAGAGAACCTCCCACAGGTCATATTACATTATGAGAAATTTGATTCTGACAAAAGGACATCAGTAACCACTCCCATCACAATTAATTTAAGTTTTTAGTCTTTAGGCTGAAGGGTTTGAACGCCAAAAGCAAAGTAACCTGTTTCCATGTTTCCCCATTTGTGGCTTAAATCTTTCAGCTTGCCAGCTGGGTGGACAAGTGAGGAAGAAGGATGATGACCGGCCTCTATTCTGATGTTCAATCCCATTTCAGTGAGTACCCTAGACAAGCCACTCCTGCCTGTAATACATCACCTCCACAACAATGGCACGCCTCGGACATTAATTAACAATATTAATCTCCTGTGTCCTTTGAGCCGCAATGTGCACAGTGCACATTGCGGCAGTGGTGATGCAATCCCAATCTATATAAACGGTTGCCTTTTATCCAGGCAATAACGGCACTAAACAAATATCAATACACCTCTCAAATGGCCACTCAAACGTCCATTTTTATGGAGAAAGAGGAACTTAAGGTAGGGTTAATTGAAAGTCAAATTCAAATTAATTTCCCCCCACCTAATTGCCTGAACCATTAGCTATGGAGAGGACAATATTGAGGAAGTGGGGGCGGAGAGCTTGTAGCTGCTGATTGATCATTTCTCACTTGCACAGAATACAGAGAAGAGAAAGAAGAAGAGTAGTAGGAGGAGGAGGAGTTACGATGCCCTGATAAGTGGACTGGACCATCTTGGGTTGAGCAAGAGAGAAGAGACCTGGATGTTCTTGACTGTAAAACAGATCAAAATGCTATTACCACATGCTTTGAACGCTTATTTATGTCCTGTCTGTGTGGGCCCACTGATTTAGTGCCAGCCAAATGCAATCACTACACAAACAAGAGGTAGGAATCATCGGCTAATGGAAGCCCTAATTGAGAGGCGACTGCTTGTCATGAGGTAATTCTTCTCCAGGTTGAGATGATCGCCCCCCCGACAAGGAAGGCATCTTGATAAACAATCACTACCGCATGCATTAAGGATGATTTAGAAACATTAGGTTCTAATAAATAGTACCATCAGAGGAAGGAAAGGACAGAAAAACAATGCCGTCAACAGATTACGCACAGGGCTAATTAACAAATCTAATGCTTGCAAGAGTGCTAGGTTCAAGTTCTAACCCCAACCTTAAAATCTTTTTAAGAAACAAATGACGGAAATTTGTCTTAACATTGTCAGTTTCTAGAGCAAACACCAAAACAACCTCTACATTTACATAAACAGCAAGGGCAGCCTTGACACTGACTGTGACTGATTTTAATTGACGTATTGGTTATCAAGTGAAGGCTGTCTGTGAATTCTCTTGATACTTTTTTGTTAAGAGCTTTGATATCTTCAGACATTCCTCCTTGTTTAGGGATTTTGGGGTTTTATGTAAGGACGTGGAAACATCAGTCATCACCATCGTTTTGTTTTATTCAGTTTTACTTTATGCTCACCTTTCCGAGGATCCTGCCTAGGAAGTAGTAGTGTCTAGTGAAGGAGTCCCCGACCAGCATCTCTGCAGCGGGGCTGGGATAAAGCAGGCCTTCATTGGTCGTCTTGAAGAAACCCTGGTTTGGATTGAAGCCAGACTTGAGGAGTTCGTTGAGGAACTCCCGAAAGATGCCACCTCCATCGATGCCCGCTTCATCTAGACCATGAGCATTCAGCAGATGGACTCTAATCCTTTTCTTCAGGTCCGGCTCTAACATAAGGACACAGAGCATGAGAAAGAATTTAGAAGGCTACAAAAGAAAAGAAGGATAAACAAGACACTGTCCAATAAAGTTCATGGTCACAGTAAACTGTGAGTATATTTTCACTCAATAAATTGAAACAACAGCCTCCCAAAGAGCTCAGATTTTCATTTTTCACATTATGCAGGTAAATCATGTCAGAAAGGTTGTGTTCAGTTCCTTATAGTTGATGGTTACATTCTCACTTTGTATTTAGTAGTTAAACCCATCTTTCACATATTCTCATGTTCGTTTTACATTTTAACAATGAATTAGATGTACTTTAGCCTTAAAGCTACTCATTTAAATGGGAACATTTTTTACATGATTTTTAATTAAGTTGGACACCTTGAAAATCTATTTTGCAAGACTTATTTGGCCCAGATGAAAGAAGAAAAGACGAAACAGCCAAGTGAGTCTTAGACTTTATCAGAAATCACTCCCCATTTACTACATAGTGCACTATATTTACCCTCCACCATTTTATTTTAGTTTCTAAGAGTGTGTTCTCTGCCTCAATGCTATCCTGTTTTGATTATATAATATTTGAAATTATGTTTTAATTTCTAACCCAGTTTTAAGGTTAACTTTCAGGATCTCACCTTCCTCTCCATTACAACTAACATTTGGGCTATTTCTATATTTGCTGAACTAAATGAACCACAAATGTAAAGATTACCGGTAAGCAAACACGAATAATGACCTCATTCCTCCTGTAAACAAAGAAAATGGTTGAAAAATATAAAATTATAAATCCTAAATTTTAAAGCTACTGTATCATATTGTTTCCCCAAACAAACATGTTTTTGCAAGGAAGCATTTTCTTGACCTCAGAATATTCAAATCAAATTCTTTAAGAGGTCATCTTTCAGAATAATTAATGTACAGTGATAAATCAAGGCAGCTATAACTTATAGACACATAAATGATATAGATCATGTCTTCAGTCCAGGTCTCATACTACTCTTTTTAATCAGATTGCCCCCACTGAAGTGCCCTTTCAAATTCAAACACAAAAGAGGTGACTTAAAATAATTGATTCTGCTTTTATGTGATCCATTATAATAATCGGAACCTCAATTATGCTTTACCGAAATTCAGTGCTCTGCACAGGAACAGAGGGCGAGCCTTAATCTTTAATGCTAACTGGAACCTTGATCCTCAATATTAAGGTTTTATAGACCATAACAAGAGTTTCAGTGACAGTGTCAACATTTACTACACCGTGTATCTTCTCCTCATGTACTTGTCATCTTGAATATAAATTTAGGAAGTAACACAGCCACTACAGCGCTTCAGATGAAAGCATGTGCCAGCCTCGTAAGTAACAAAACATTAATGCACATGTAAAAATGGTTCTTTAATTTAAACTTTAATAATGCAAGCCGTACCGTTTTCTGGAGAGAGTTTATCATAGGCGTCTTCATAGATGTAGTTGCGTCTGATGGTGACATTGATACCATCAGGGAATGGCCCGTCCCCCTGCACATCCCGTTTGTCAGCATAGATTAACCTCTGGAAGATCTACAAGACGGATGTAAACCCGGTGGCAGGGTCAGTGACAAATCCTTTCAGTTATAAAATGTTTACTTGTGACCAGAGGTTTTAATGTATTTTCTTCATCCTTTATATTTAATCATCTATTTGGATTTTTTTGGTCGTTCACAGTGAAAAGTGGCAGAAAGTAGAAGGGAAAAGGGGACAAAATGCAACAGAAGTTGAATACATATAATGATAGTTTAAAATACCCTAGTGTGTAGTTTCAACTCAACAAAAACCCCCATAGTCCTAATATTGCACACAAACCTTTATTTATTTATTTATTTGTAGTTATAGGTGGGAGAGCAATACATTACCTTGACTCGCTCCTCAAAAGGAACCACAAAAGGGAGCTCTGTGAGGATGGCCAGATGCCTCTCTTCAGACACAGACAGCTGTGGAGGCTCTGAGCCGACTATAGAAAGACACACAATAAATATACACATTAGCTTTTCTTCATTCTCAACAATCAGTCATTCTCTTCTCCTCATGTTTTCAACCTAAACACAATATGTTAGAACCAAATTGTAAATTCTGGTTATTTCTATGATATATTATATTTTTCTTAATCAGTTGGGTTTATGGGATTTTTTTTTTTTTTTTTTAAACTTCACATTTGTTCTTTAATCTTTTATCAAATTCGGGATAGATACAATCAAACTGCCTTTATATAGCAGACATCAATATTGTTGTGGCTACTTCTATGCTATAGCACTGTTACTTCATTAATTGACAATATTTTAAAAGACTTTCCATGTATTTAGGTCTATATAATTTACATGCATTAGGCAATCTTTAGTCCACATCACTGGCATCTATCAATAAAGTGCGGAGACCTGCAGATCATCTTTTCTTTACAGTGAACTTGAGTGAGGTGGGTGGCAAACATGTAGTACCAAAGTGTCCCCTGAGTATAACACTCTAATAGTATCATTACCATTCTCAGTGCTTAGCTCTGTAGTTAAGACCCAGTGCACAGCTTACAGGCCTGCCATTAAAGAGTTTTCCATCCTACATCCTTTTAATTACACCCTTTTAATTAACCCATCTGTGAGCTGCCCATCCACCTGCCGGGCTATATCCATTAAGCTGATGTTTGTTTTGTATTAAAGTCAGGGTTTAGGCTGTTTGGCCCACAAAAAAAAAGTAAATTTGCCACAATAGCTAAACCGCTCTTCATCCTCCTCACTTTGCATCCACTGCAGCTCAATTATTCTGCTCAATTAGTCAATCTGATCTGCATTTTCCCATCAGGTTTCCATCTTTGAGGAGAAATATGGCCTCAGAGTGGTCAATACGTTGCTCATTCATCAGCCATGGGCCTGTCCATTTAAGGAAATGAGAAAAGGCCAGACAAACACATGGACCAGATGTGGCTGAGTTCATCAGGTACTTTCACACTAATTGAATTTATCCCATACAGCCTCTGAGTGGCATTAGGTAGATCATACACACATTGTTCTCAGCTTGTTTTCACACCATACTTTACAGAAACCCAGGATGGCTTCAAGTGAAGCAGATGCAGCCCTACCTGCATCAGTGTGTTTTCCTCAGTGCCTAATTGAGTGAATAAGGAGAAACTGTGGTACTATAACTCTGTTAAAACGGAGAAGGTTTTATGCTGTCCCTGTGAAGTGCTATGAAAGAAATCTTTACATCAAGAAGCATTAGTTCCAAGCTTAAAAAAGAGGTATCATTTGACAGGAGGGGATCTATTATCTATCAGCAAGATTTCCTCATCCTACAAAGGACAGTTCACCGTCTTCCCTCCGTCTACTCCAGATAGAAACTAGTGGGGTGACTCCTGGTGTTTCTTAGAGGAAATAATATAAATGCACAGCTCCATAGAATATGAAAAGCAAACACAGAGAAGGTGACTTTGGACAGCAATTAGGATGATTTTCTGGGCAATGCATCAAGCTGACACAAGCATTATACGATTCTAAATCTCCATCCATTGCCAGTGGAGCAGTCCTGTGGTGTACATTAAGTACAGCTAGTTGTTCAGGCTGATGAGAAACAACATAACAGACTGCTCTAATACAAAGGCAACAGACAATAGGTTTTTAAAGGACAGGGTAACAGTGAGGGTCAGTATAAATGTTTTATTGGCACATGGAGACACAGTAACATGTACAATCACCCAATTTTTTTAAGCAGATGTGTTCATTTTTTGCATGATGAACACAAAAGCATCAGGACTTTTTTTTTTGACTGGAAACTCGTCTTGTGCTATTCATAGACCTCCATCCTCGTAAGGGACGTTTTTCCTTGTTGTAATGATAAAAAACATTAAAAAAGATTATACTACCGTCGAGTGTTGACTGAAGCGGCCCAATGCGGCCCATCCTTCTCGTTCTCCACACGTGTCTTGCAGAAGGGACGTACAGCTGGGTGACCTAGAAACACAGTGATCGATCAGTTGAGCTCGTCAAACCAATCTTGGCTTTTGTTTATATATTTATCTATGTATGTACTCATAGGTCTATTGGACTCTGGCGCTCTTGAAAATATTCCCACAGGAAATTCAACTTGAGATCAGATATCTTTTAAATGACTACTGAAATTTGTTTTATGAACTTGAGGTTTAGCTGCAGCTTCACTTACTTATATTAGTTTTATTTACTGTATTTGCATTTTAACTTTGTTTTCATAAATTATGTTGATTGTTCTGTTTCTCCATGAAACACTTGTGCTACTAAAGCTACTATATAGATAGCAGATAGATAGATAATATATAGATTAACTACTATTACTTCTTTGATAAACACTCAAGTTATGTCCTTCTCCTCCCTCCTCTGAGCAAATATTCCTCTCTGGTATCTTCAGGTCTTAAGCAAATTAACAGCAAAAGGCATAATTCTATATAAACCAGCTCATACGAGGCACCTTTGTGAATGCATCTACAAATGATCAGGTGCTTTAACCAGATGCATTTGATTTCACACCAAAGCCAAAATTTGACCTGATATCACATGCAGCAATGAACTGCAATGTAAAATCTAAACAGCTGTGATGGTACCTTATCAGCTCGGATGTTGACCTCCTCAGAGAGCCAGTGACCTGCTGGACAGAAAGGTCGTCTAATGTCGCGAGCTTTCACCATCTTCACCAAGTTAGTGATGACCTGGGCAGTAGATCAAACACACAGACAGGCACACCCATACACACATTGCATTAACATCTCTAACTCAAACTAAATCCAAAACACTGTTAAACAGCAAAACATACGTTTCAAGTACATTTCAGGGTAGAGAACACAAGACAGATAAAGAGGTTTTTCTGTGTATGGGCTGTTCAACAGGATGAGGTACCTTCTCTTAGAGAAAAAAAAGCAATTTGAGAATCCAGCCATTAGTGCACCATTTATGGGGAGTATAAAAGAAAAACGACCTGCACCGTCCCTCAATGTCCAGCCCTGTTAATTACTGGTGAGGTCTGCTGACATCAGCCATTGGACAGAGAATGCAAAAGACACAGCAGCAGCAGTTCACAGCATTGCATGTAGAAGCGTGGCTCTCGCCCGGCCTGCAGAAGGCTTGTGGTTACAATATTATTTCACTTTGATGTAATGTTGTCACTTTGTACCATGCACAGAGCCATTTCAGGCGACCACCAACATACGCAAATCTGTTTTTTGAAGAAACTGAGCAGTTTTATTTTGTCTGAACTTCTGTTGACTGTCGACTGATGTGCTATAAAAAGCTAACCAACATTTAGATCTGTGATATCATCAATGAAAACCTTCTCTACATTGTGTTTATAAACAATGTTTACCTGGCACAGTTAAAGATAAATATCAGTTTTTAATCATGAATTCACTTTGCTTTCACTTTCAACCTCATTTGTGCCAATGAATGACAACTCATTAAGGGAGCTGTTATGTCTGCCATAACAGTTACAGCCACTCCATTTCCATATAATACCCCAGCTAGATTATTTCAATCGAATTTTTTTTTTTCTGAAGCTCGTCATTTTCATAGAGTGACAATCAATCTTGGCCAATCACCAGGACGCAACTAGAGTCCGCAATAATGGCAAGTGCAAAATGCTGTAAAAGGCGCGTGGCGATGGGTTTGGAGGAGGTCTACCCCCTGACTCTGGGAATGAATAAGCATTCCTTAATTAGCCCATCGGGTTAAGTGCAAGCCTTAATGGGCCTTTCCCAAACTCCAGCGTGACATCGTTCTCCAAACATGGCCAAGAAGAAAGTTCCATTAGCAATATTAATACAAGCTTAGTTGATCATTTTCATTCAATTAACTTCTTTCAATTAAATAGATAGCTCGACAATGGAGGTGATAAAAGATGGGGAGGGACGGCTGATGACACGAACCAAACATTAGCGTGTTAGGGGTCAGCGGCGTTAAACCGACTGTAAATCCCACCGTTCAATTTGGAAAATGCATTTCCCCTGCTTCCCACTTCTTTAATGGGTCGTTTTAGCTGACAAGAGGCCTTTGAGCAGATCTTTTATGAAAATTCCTGACGTGCTCTTCGCGTATTTGCCACCTTTCACAGAACGCCAGTGTTCACTTTTAAATCCTTCTGTCAAAGACTAACAGCCAAGAACAAAGTCACTTAATTACAGTTTCCTTGGTAGAGAATGGAGGAGAGAAGAGAGGAGAAATGGAAAAGGAGGGATGTGCAATGAGGAATAGAGCCGAGGAGAATGAAGTTAATGCTGTCTTCTGCCTCATTTCCTCTGGGTAAATAACCAATGCATGACCTCCATGGCAGCGCTCCATCTTGTCTTTGCCTGTTCATGCATACATACTTGATTTCCACTAACACGGGCAAGTATCAGGTCACCCTGCTTCAATCACAGACAGGCTACACAACAATTAATCCTAATGTTAATGTGCAACATATTATGGTTTATGCTCCCAGACAAATTTGGTTTTTAGTTTCTCCTCATTCATGTGTGAGCACTTTATTCTATTTATGTTTATTCCAGGATGAAATCCATACAATGGTGACACCAATACTGGCGGCCAGTGATGCAGACAAGACAAATGTGAAACCAATAATAACGCTAAAAGATGTGAACTATGATCTGTGCTGCAGGTGTAATACTAACATTGAGGTCACAATTAGATTCTTAATACAGTGATCCAATCCTGGATTATATTTACACTGCACATGTTTATGTACTTTGAGTCACAATGACAACACACTCATGGGAAACATTGGGGCTCGAGGAAAGCAGGCTGGTGGTTTAGTTGCAAGTTAGGTAGAGATTTTTTGTCACTGAGGCCAAACTGTTTAGCATGTTGTGTGACAGAAGTGCGTGGCACAGTCTGCAAACTGTTTTTCTGTTGGCGCTACATGCACGTCTGGGGCATTTTATGCAATGAAAAAAAAAATGTTGCCATGCATTCATGGTAATGAAGCAGGAAGATACTCTGACATCTCACTACTCAAAACTAATACACACTGCCTGTGTGTGTGTGTGTGTGTGTGTGTGTGTGTGTTTGCTCACAAAGAGAGTAAGCATGTGTGTTCACACAGTGGCAGTGCAGTTTCCTGACACCTCTCACTTTATTTCCCACGCTGTATTTAAAGACAATGGTGAGAGTGTGAGACACAACAAAGAGAGCAAGAGGACAATAGACAACAAGTTTGAGCACCATGTTTGCAACAAGATTTGCTTATTATCAACTGAATGGTGACAAATTTAAATTACAGGTTCAATGGTTTAGGATCCATTATTTTCACTTAATATCCATGTAAAGATTGGGCTGAAGATCAGCTAAGACTGATATCTTTATACATCTTACCTTGAAGAGCTGTACCCAGCGTTTCTGTTCAGCCTGGATACGCTGCTGAACCTCAGTGTTTGTCTTGACACCCACGCTGCGAAAGGCAGCCATATACTCCTCTCTGTGCTCTGTTTTGGTCTCGGGGTAGGCCAGCTTGATGATTCCTAGACATGCATCTCTCAGACAGCGAGACAGCGTCACCAGCTCTGACAGCGTGAAGGGCATCATGGAGGACTGCGTCTGACCTGTTGAGAGGGGGGGGGGGGGGGGGGGGGGGGAGTATTCATCGTCTTTTACAGGTATTGATTTTCACATTTACATGGCGGCAAGACAGAATGCAACTAATGAAAGCAACAGTCAATGCCAATATATTATTTTGCTCAGAACTCCAGAGAAGGGAAATGCTAGATGATAAACAGATGCGTCCATGGAGATATGTGTCCCAATCAGACATTTGAGATACCCAGCAATCCCCAGACAATGTATCAAAAAAAGGCTCTGAAAGCAGATATAAATTATAGCACTGATACGGAACATCAGGGACTTTTTGTAAAATCCGGTTAAAGAGATGGATAAGTCTATTACCTTCCATTTCATGGCCAAAAAACTCGCTGTCATGCACAGAGATAAGCGAGTGGCTGAAGAGAGAGCTGAAGAGATAGAAGAGGGGAATGATGCGGTTCGAGTCCTCAAACGACATGGGGGAACCTCGCGAGATCAGCTGAAGTAGCGGCACCATAGAGCTGAGGGAGCAGACACAGAAAGAAAGAGAGTGAGTGTGATGGACAGAAATGTGATGTATGCAAGCACAAACATGTTTAAACAATTACTCACACAAAGGTCAAAACACATTTGCCAATAATCAGAACTGCATTAGCTCACCCGGTGATCATTTTAGTCGTCATGGAAGTTATCAGGTGCCAGAGATGCCTCAGGAAACGTGCATTGAAAGCTAAACTGTACAGAAGTCTGCAGAGAACAAACACAGAGATAAGACACATTAAAGTCAAACTTTTATTTGAGAGAGTGAAGAAGAGTGAGTTAGAGAACTATTTCAATCAGATGACACAATCAGTGTGAAGACCAGTAAAATTACTTTCCGCCAACCTGTCTGCTATGTTAGGATTGTTAAGGCTGCCCTGTTCACCAGAGGACACAAGTGAAAGGAGGGAATAAATAAATGACACTGTTAACCAACATTTTCCTCATAGAATTTTCTTGGCCTCTCTCTCCCCTTTTGTACCTTGTGAGGGCCGAGAAGAGATTAAATGAGCCATTAAGCTTTATTTAGGCGAGGCACCTTCCATTAGTAAACTAGTTGCTGGCGATGGTGCCCAGCTCGGGTCATAAACAGCCCTCTGGCTTCCTGCTGGAGGCCCATTTAACTTAATGGCCAGAGGAGCAAGACAATGGAGGACGGAGGAGGAGGGGAAGCCTGCTCCTCACTGTGACCCTGCATCGCCGGCATGCTTCCACACTCACAGTGAATTACATGATAACACTGAGGAGGGCCCACATACCTCGCTATAGTCGCTCTGCACTCAACGGGCTATGGCACCAAGGTGTGAAGCTGCTCTTTGTTCAAGCGTGTGTGTGTGTGTTTGTGTATACTCCTAAATTGCATGGCTTTTCACACAGAGGGTAAGTACAGGTGACAATAATGTGGTAAGTAAGCTAAAAGGCAAAATAAAGTGCCCCTGCATATAATAGGCCCTTGTCTGAAGAGTGACAGTACTGACACCTATAAGGATGCTTCCTTTTAATTGGGCGGCATCGTGGGTTCACAGTAGAGGAGAGGAGAAAAGGTCAATGGTGGAAAAAGAGCTTAGAGACAAAAAGAGAAAAGGTAGAGCAGGAAAGGGGGGGGTCCTACTTTTGCTCTCAATGTCAATGCTCAGATTCCCACCCCACCATTCAATCTACCATAACCCATTCAAAAATCCCAAAATGGAAATCAGCTTCAGGAGCAGGGTGTCACGCAACCGTCAGTATGGTTTGAAAAATGGTTTGAGTGGAGCACACACCATCTGTCAGCACTACAAGGCTCAGGAGAGAAGCGAGGAGTAGTGCTGTGGGCTCATAACAAGTGATGCGGGTGTTTGATTGAAATGGGAAACAAAGCACTAAATGCCAGCTGACATGCTGATTTACGGCCTGAGAGAACCCAAACCCCCATTTCAATCATGGAATGAACCACTAATAAACAAAGTCAAGACATCAAAAGGGGTTGTGTGTCCGTGTCCGTGTCCGTGCCTGTGTGTGTGTGTGTGTGTGTGTGTGTGTGTGAAAAGCAGCTTGATGAATCATGCCTGGATCATTTCATTTTGCGGTAATGAAAGAAGCTCTGTTCAGCAGGAAAAAAAAACCCAAAAAACCAGCTGTGCTCAGGTCAGATTCGATACCATAAAGACTGAACGACTGACTTTCTCACTAAATACAAATTTGTTTTTTTCTCACATCAACATCATTATCTCACGACAACACAAAAATCACAGCGAGCCTTCAAAAGTAAATGAAGGACCAAAGCTCATCTGCGCTCACTTTCATCACAGCGAGCCCCGTTAGCAACAGGGTGCCGCACTGAGTGGAACCAAACGATCAAAGTGAAATTACACCAAATATCCAACACTAAACAATTAAAGTGAAATTACCGCAAACCCACTAGAACCAGTCTGGGCTAAAGAGAATTAGCATATCAATCAAAAATCAATTTTTGGTCTTGAATCATTGCACAGCTCTTTAAGATGTCCTCTGAAAAAAAGGCAGCACAGTTTCATGAGACATTTTACATATTTATTAAAAAGGCAGCATGCCGGGCCGGCTGGACGACTGGCCAGCCTCTTTTTTTTTTTTTTGCTGTAAAGGCAGTAAATCAAGGCCGGAATGCAATTTGCTCCCCTTAGCCTCTTGTAAAGCTATCCCGTCCACTTCTGCAGTGATTAATCTTTCTCAGTGAGCTAATTATTTTGTACAGATATCCAATAATGATGGAAGACGAAGGACGGGATTTATGGTAAAAGCGAAAGGAAGGAGGAAGCCGTAAAAAATTAAGGGGAAAGGAGGAGGGGGGATAATATGAGATTCTCCTAAATTCTGGGAAGCAATAGTGCAAAATTATTAGATGACCATCTGACTCCAGCTGTGTGTGTCCAGTTTTTATTACAGACGAAGCTTTATTCATCCTGCATGGTTTTGGGGAAATTAGGGCCTGAAATATACTAAGACACAGTTGCTAACATGATATGAATCTTCACATACTCATCCATACATACAAATCAACAAGCAGCAACTGGCTTCACTAATAATTAACTAGAGCAGGTTGACCATCCATAAAGCTCAGTCCGGATCACCTCCCGTCAGTCAATGCACCCTCCCCTGCACCCACACCACCTCTGACATCCTGGCCCTAATGTAATCAGCCTGAGAAGGGGTAATTGCCCTCATCCAAAACTGACAGCTTCCCTGACATCCCTGCTTCCTCTGCCGGTTGTAAATGCCAGTGGGTGCGGACCACAGATAACTGCCTGCCTGCCGCACTTCACCGTTATTTACATTACTGCTTACAGCGCGGAAACACATAAAGACACAGTTTTCCTCTCAATCAGGTAGGTGTGTAAACAAGGCTGAGCTGGACAAGATGCGTAAAATGTTATGATATCAATTAAAAAGGAAAAGGGCTTTAAATTTATTTTCATGTTACATTTTATTTCACTGTCAGGTGCAACCTTGACATGGTCTGTGTTATTTTTGATAAATATGCATCAATTTTCTGGTCATTTGTATTAGAAAAACCAAAATGACACGCAAGAACAAAGACTGTGCTCTAAATCAGTGAGTCTCCTCAGGTTTCTGCATGCATACCTGACTTTTGGCACCATGAGGCGATGCTGCACCATAAGTGTGTGACAGATGGATGCCATCATAGTGAAAACCTCTTCACTGGCTGAATCCCTCCACACCAGGTTCAGCAGAGCGTTCGTCTGCTGCTTGGTGTCCAGCTTGTGGACACACTCCTCGGTGATCAGCTGCACAGATATCCGACTATCATCCTGAGAGAGAGGGGAAACACATGTGAGTTGAAAGGCAGGAACAATGTCAGGAATTTGCCAAGTTGCACCCACGCATCAGCAAGAATGTGTAACGGAGTAAAGACATTAGGACAGATCACATTTTGGTATATCATAGGGATGTGGTTAACCAGTATTTATTCCCTATTTGTGTCAAATCATTCTAACCCACTCAATTATATTTTTCATTCATTCATTGGCTGTACTGCTCATCCTCTTAAGGACGCAGGGGGCTGGAGTCAATCCCAGCTAACATTACGCAAGGGCGGAGTACGACCTGGACAGGTTGCCAGTCTACAACAGGGCTGATAAACAACCATTCACGCTCACATCCTAAGGGCAATTTAGAGTTGCCAATAAACCTAACCTGCATGTCTTTGGCTTGTAGGAGGAAGCCAGAGTACCCAGGCACGGGGAGAAAACACAAACTCCACAGAGAAGGGTTCCAGCCGGCCGGCAGGTTAGAACCCAGAACCTTCTTGCTGTGAGGTGACAGTGATGACACCTCCGTGCTGCCCGCCAATTTTATTTTGCCCTATTTATATAGTCTCTGTCTTTCATTGAAAACTTGATGTTGCCATAAGTCAAATATGCCAAATTACTCCGAAACAGTAATTATGACAAAACAAAAATGACCTCATCCTATTTGGCTTTTGATGACAGAAATTGTACAGAAACCTGGTTCTATAGGTGCTCCTTCTGTGATGTTTATAATCTTGCACCTATGCATCCAGGTACATGGATCTTACCTGCATGGGTGGTGGATGGATGCCAGCATCATCCTCGTCCTCTGAGTCGCTGCTCACCTCAGGCCTGGTGCTGCTCTCTGACACCGGCAGCAGAGGCAGCAGTGTCTGCAGAGCCCGAAGGTACAGCAGGAGACCCTCCTCTGACAGTGAGCCTGCCAACACACAGCCATCTTCATTACTGTACGAACTATCATATCCTCATCTCTATAAATCAGTCTCCCTCTGAGTTTATGCTTCAAATGGGTCAGATTTATTTCACTAACACACACTGCAATATACAGTAGATACAGGCAGTGTACAGTACAAACACTGGCCACCTACCTAAGCAGTTCTCCCCTGCAGAGAGGACAAAGTAAAACAGCCACGGTGCCTGGCTCTGTGCTGCTGAGGAGGAGCCGATGGTGGCCTGGAGGGAGCTCAGGAAGGCCTCGAATGGGAATGAGAGACGGGGGTCCGACAGCGCCGGGATAAAGAAGTGAAAGATCTGCTCAGTAAATGGTGCTGAGATGAACTCCTCAGTAAAGGCTGAAAATACAAACTGCCTGAAAGACGACAGACAAGCAAAGATCAGACATCAGACAAGTTAACACACTAAACAAATATATATGAAAACAAAAAAAAATGTTGTATGTTCATACAGAAATGATCTGAGAGAGTGGGCTGTTGTAAGATCACCCTGCTCTGTCTGCTTCATGAGAGCTCCAATATTGTCTCTCCAAACAGAGCTGCTTTGTGTGGCTCAGTCACACACATCTGGCGGGTCAAGTCAGATAATTAGCTGTTGGAGTTGGTGTGTACACAAGTTTCTCTCACTCCCGCCTTGCTTTTCTTCAAAAAGAAAAGGACTCCTCTTGTCGTTTGTTATTAAGAATGTCTCAAACTGAGGGCAAACAGCCTGATATGCTGCACTCTGGCGAGCGAGCGAGTCCAGGGGCCTTTTATGGCTTGTTGTAAATTGATCTCTGAAGCAATTACTGCTTCGCCACAGACTAAGAGGGGACAAAAAACTGCTGCGGTTTGTCTGATCACTTTAATGGATGATTTCAAAAGAATTCACTAGGGACAAACATTTTTCCTTCCTGCAAACGTAGCAGCTAACTGGGAGGTCCACAGACATCATCAACTTAAAGTGTGTCAGCAGATCCTTGTGAACATATAGTGGACAGACTTATCTGTGATACTCCATTCATTGTCAATATGGGAGAGTGACCTTCTCCAGAAGGTCATATAACAAAGCTAGCAGTGCAGCACTGCACAACGAACTAAGCAAAAGTCTACTGCTCATTTAAGACACTGCTCCATAAAAAAATTTAATATGAGGAGATTTTTTTAATTTTTAATTCTTAATCTCACATGTTCTTCATGTTCTTGTGCATGCCACTATGGCACTTCATGCATCAGCATCTGACACTACCTCTTAAAAAGTGCCAAAGAGCAGTAAAATTTGATTTTAGGGAAGAACTCAACAGGGACGATCCAGGAATGAACTAAGTAGATTCTAAAACTACCAGATTCTCTGTTTTCTCTACAGACAAACATACCTTGTCTCTGAGCTTCAGCAAACAAAACAAAAAAAATGAAGTGCATCACAAGGTGGCAAATCAAAATTTTGCAACATTACTGTGAAGTTATATAATAACTATTAGGGTTTTAAAGTTGGCCGGTAAGTGTTGGAGTTAAATTTCGCTCACTGTCAAGCAGCAAGCTGTGAAGGCCCTGATCTCAAATGGTCAAGTTACTGTAGTGTTGTACCTTGCGCCTGTTGTGCAGGAGGAGTAGGTAAAGTGCAGGGGTTTGAGGATGTGCTCCAACAGTGTGCTTGCCAGAGGGATAGAGGGAGCGTCGCTGTACTCCAGACTGGAGGGCAGCCTGTGATTCACAAGAATGTACAGCGACCTGTAGTATCCTGAACAGAGAGCACAAGTGGAAATAAGATTTAAAAAAGAATGTATGACTATTTAACACCTACCACATACAAACCACAACAAAATTTACATAAAAAAGCAGCAAATGCTCCTGTTTGCAGCGATCAGTGCAGCATAGGTGTAAGCATTAAAACCATTTGAACTTTTCTCAGTGTTGCACTAAATGTTCCTCCCCTTTAAATCGGGTTAAGCTGAAGTCTTCATTATACTGAGAAGGAACAGGACAAGCAAGGATAAACTGCAACATTGACTGAAAACAGTACTGCCCTAGGCTTCATATTTTTAGCTGTAAAAGTAGGGCTGGCCAGTTTGATATTCCTTGTTAATCCGGCTTCAAGACATCTTCCTGCATTTGATGTAGTGCTTAAAAATAAACAAGTGCTGGTCAAAGTGAGTCATACTTCTGGGAAAATGTAAATACTACGAGATGTACTTGGTCTGTGCACAGCACTGTATATACTCAGGTGCCAGTCAGAGCAGGAACTGCCCATGTACAGATAAAAGTACTCAAACACTTCGGAGCTAATGACACTGACAGACATTCGACATCTCTATACACCCTTTAAAAGGCCTTAGAAGGTTTATTTGTGTCTGTGTGGCAGCAAACAGTGAAATAAGATAAATGTCTGCAACACTGAAATTTTTGCACCACAATAACGGCAGCAAATATAAAATGTGAACATTATTAGACAAGATGGATTTATCAGAGCAGCAACAGTTATGAAATATCAGAGTATCATAAAGAATAACAAGATGGTGAATCCCCCTGGTTACGTACCTTTCTGTACCATATAGTGCAAAATCTGCTCGAGTAATGAAGCTACATAGTTAGCATCTGGAATAACAGGAAGATAGGTTCTCTCTGAAGAAAATATTTCTAGCATCCGCATAGGAACTGCCACATTTAAACTGTCGTCCTTGCAGTTCTGCAGGAGTCTAGGAGACAAAGGGGGCATAAATGAGATAGTGAACATTTCTTCAAATGTCTAACCAGCTTGCTGTGTCTTTTTGCATCTACAAGCTAAAAATATCCATTAATCATTATTCATTTAGTACTGTACCTGCAGCAGAAGCCCAGGATCCTCTTAATCTGAAACATACATGTCTGCTTCTGTGGGCCCACCAACAGTTTCACAAACTGACTGTTGTGTTTCACCAGATTCTGGCACAACCATATCTTTATAAAAACACAAACAAACAATTGGTAAGATACACGTTGAGGTCTATGGCTGTAATTGAGAATCAGACATATTTTGTATTCTCACCAATCTATGTGCATCCACACTCTGTCTGTAAAAAAAAATGAGTTGTCTTGATAAGAGGCAGAGACCAGGACCGTCCAAGACATGCTGAGAGCCCCCTGCCTGCGTCTGGGTGACACACTCATCAAACCTGGCCCTCTGGATGGTGTACTGGAAGCAAAAGTTCAAAGGTCAAATATGGCAAATATTTTTTTGTGCAGACATGTTTGAATAATAGCAAAAACACTACAAATGTACAGCAATATCAAGTGTGTGTACAATTTTCCTAGTTGGACAAATAGGTTAACAGCTAACTGTGACTATAAAACATGAACGTCATCAAAGTCACTTCTCTGTTGAGTGAAGACAATAATCAGTTACTCAGATGTGTTGCCATTTATCGGCTTTGCCAACACACAGGTAACCGTTAGGGTCTTGCCATGAGTGTGTGTTTGACTAATGGTAACTATCTGTGCTCTAATAAATGAACCAAAGTAAAACTCTTGACTTGATTTGCTGACTAAGTGTACAAGATTAATCTATAATTCTTGCCAGAAAGTCACTTCCACAATTCAAAGACTTGTTTGTTTTTTAAGTATTTTTTGGGCATTTTTATGCCTTCAATACAGAACAGATGAGAGATGAGAGAAGAGATGCAACAAAGGTCCCAAGTCAGACTCAAACTGGGTACATTTCAGTCAATGGTCTCCATTTTAACCCCTAAATTACAAGGGTGAGCCATCCTTATATATATGAGACAGATATCTGAAGTCGTCCTCACCATGTCTACTGATCAAAATACAACATGAAATAGCTTGCGTCTGTTAAAGACCAACTGCTTCAGCAAAACATAATCAGATTTATAAACAAACAAATTCACTATTGGAGATGGAGACCATTCTGAGATCGGACCACACCAGCCACAATGCACATCAACATGTTGACGTCCCAACCCATATGTATAGTTATTACTACATTATTGTGATGCAATCTCAGTGATAAAATCTGTCCACAGACATGCCAGCCACCTCACAACCACCTCTGTGGTAATTCCCGCTACAATAGGTGTCTCTGGGACCACATTGACCAAACTGGCAAACTGGTAAAAAATCATCCACGCAGTTTAATTTATTCATCTTCAAGACTTCCTGATTTGATGTTTAACCACCCTGTCCCAAAATTTTCAGACAAGCTATCAAACAGAAGTCCCATCTCAGATTTCTGAAGCGACACACACACTAACCCGCTGACTGTAACTGCAGACTACGTCACCAGAAACACGGTGTCTGCAATTGCAGCATCTTTCACGAGCCACCCGCATGTTACATGGTTTTATGCGTAATTTCACTAGAAGTTATCAAGTGGTCACATCTCATCACAGCTGATATTTCTAAAGCAAAACTAAACATCTGATTATGAAGGTGATATACAAAATCATAAAAGAGATCTCTATAGTGCGTCCGGATTTACCTGACGCTTCAAGTCCTGGTAGCCACGTATGTAGGACTGAATGATGATGGCATTCTTCAGACGTCTTCTTTCATCCTAAGTAGGAAAAGAACACACTTTAGACCTGATGAAGCACCGCATTCAAACATTATGAAGCATTTACTCTTTTGGGCTGCATGCATTTTCAGTTAAATGGATGGCACAAAGTAGTAAAAGTGGTAGTATAAATTTTAGTATTCTAGTACATTTCCCTCTTAAGAAACTACAGATCCTTCAAATAAGCACACAAAACAGTCACATGCAGTGGCATTAAGACTTGTTTTCATGAGCTGATCAGCTACCTCTCTTTTTCTTCTCTCTTCTTGAGTGCGGTGCAGCAGAGATGCTTTCTCCTCCTGAAAAACAACAAGAGACAACCTTTAGAGAAGCACACTGAACAATAACAAACATTATGCTCTATGCTGAGCACAGACGTGACGAGTTTCACTCCCTCGCCACTGTGAAAAGGTCAAATGACACTAACCTTTTTACTTGCTCCTCCAAGTGATACCTTGGGTCTTGTCTTGAAATCACCCTCAAAGCTAAACATTGTTAGATTTTTCCCATTGACTGGTTCAGACGTCGCCACTAATTTCTGAAAAGGGAAAGAGAAAGTGAAACGAAAATGAACTGGAAATCCTCATCAAATACACAATGGTGGAGCAAACACTGAAACCAGTGACAACATGAAACAAAAATGACCTGACGGTTCGTGACTTGGCTCTAACTCATAAACGATTAACTTCGGCTGGAAAATTCTCCAACCACACATTAAGTCGCAACATTTCATCTCTGTAACAGACAAAACAAGCATGGACCTCAGTGTGGACGTCTGTTGGACGACCTGAGCAACTTATCCGGTTGACAGTTTCAGTTTGGTTGCAACAATAGTTAGCTAGCCGGTTAACTTAGCTAGCTAATGACTCAGCAGCTGTCAGGCACTAAACAATGCTGTTTACCTCGTCTGACAACGAGCAGCAGCAGAGACTCTACACTACAAAACATTTATTGGTGACATGTCGCAGCACTGATACGTATATGTGTAAGTAGCATGATTTTGTTGACGTTAGCACTGCAGCTAGCTAGCACAGCAGCTAAGCACTCAGACAGGCTAACTTTACGGGGGGTGTCTTCCTATCCGCATGTCCCTTTTGACATCGCTCATATTACAGGACACTGATCTGAGAATCATAAATCAACAACCTCTGAATCGTTTACCTTTGACTTTTGAATTAAGGAGTGAAATAGACACAATAACTCTGAGAAGGTAGTTGGGGTTAATCCAAACGTCAAGTCTTCTTTTCCTCCTCTCTCTAGAAATCAACACATAACAGGGAACAGCCAGATTAACTGCTTCCGGTTCCTGCAATACCAGGCATCTGATTGGACAAAATTCGTGACAATAACGTCTTAAACCCGCCTCTCATCTAGAGCCATTGAGAAGCCCCTATGACTTGTATGTGTGTGTTTATGTTATTGTTTTCCTGTTGCTTTGAGGACAACTATCATAAATTCACAAATAGAAGAGTACCTGCACATTGACTTTTGTTATATTTGTTTGTTATTTTTTTTATTTGCACTGTACTCATAATCACATACACCAGAGCAGTGGTGGGTAAATAGTGGTCAAAAATATTTGGTCCCTTGAGAAAAAATAGATATAATATGAATATGTCTGAATTTAAATACAAGACTCCTGTAAATTTCAATAAATATTACCTTTGACCTATAAAATAAACAATTATATATTTTTTCTCATTTTGCAACACAAAGCTTATGTATTCAGATTTATGGGTTTCTTTTTGATAGATGAATATTAACATAAGCTGCTCACTAATAGGAAAATGTAAATACAGTACAGCAAAGGCTTTAGGCACTAAAAGTAACATGAAGATGCTTTCATAAATAAAGACATGAATAGTATTGTTCAATATTTGGCATGACCAGGCTTTGCCTTTGAAAAACCACTAGTTCTCCTCGGTACACTTGCGCACAGTTTTTGGAGGTACTCAGCTGGTAAGTTCATTTAAGCATCTTGGAGACCTTGCTACATCTCTTCTGTTGGTTTAGTCTGTCTCAGTTGTTTCAGTCTCTTCACGTAATTCCAGACTGACTCTGTGATTTTGAGATGAGGGCTCTTTGGGGCCCAGACCATCTGTTGCAGGACTCTGTTCCTCAGGTTGTTGATGATAGCTTTTTCTGATTCAGGCTGTATGTTTGGAGTCGTTGTCATGCAGCAGATTAGATTTGGGACTAATCAGACTCTGCCCTGGTGGTATTGTGAGGTAGATAAGAATCTAAACAATTAAAGTGCCTAAAGCCTTTGCACAGTACTGTATGTCCTCAGCTACAATCCTAAAAAAGCAGTCTGATAAAAGAAATAAAACATTTAATACTTACAAGTCTGTGTTTCCACTGCAACTGTTAAATGATGGCACAACATTAGTCAATGCTGAAAAAACGGGCCCACAGTTGAACTTAGCTGCTGACCTCTGAAGAGGAAGTTTGTTGGCGTATTATGTAAATACAGGACTTTTTTCAACAATTAACATATGCGCAAAAACACTTTTGCTGCTCATGCATCTCCTTGAAGATTTGGGCCACGGCCAAAGACAGAATGAATGGATGGACTGTTTATTAGTGAGCATTTGGGAAGAGTTTATTTTCTGGTGTGGTACATTATCATAGGAGGTACCCACGTCTTACAGTGACACAGTAAACACAATCATTTCTACTGCTTCAAGAAACTCTTTATAGAACCCTTGTTATACAGCTGAATCATAAAACACAGTAAATAAATACTTAAATAAAAGGACATTAAATCATATTTAAGCTTGACAAAATAATACCACAGTCAAGGCATTATGAACATTTCGGATGTACAGTATCACATAATATGTTGCTGAGAGTTCATTGTTGGCCCTGTAAACAGCCACAAAATGTGTTTTTATATTACTAAATAAACTTACATGATCAGACGATCTCAAGATGTTTACATTGATGTCTGGAGAAAGTTAGTCTTACAACTTTTAATCTGAAAAATAAAATACTTATTTAAAATATCTGCAGCTATAACTGTTATGTATGGGGAATAATACTGGTATTTATCCCCATGAGGTGATCACAGGCTAGTCAAATATACCCAGAATGGCCATTCGCTGCTGACCCAAGGCTGAAACTAAATTCTCTCCACCATGCCCAGTATACTGCAATGCTGTTTTTTGCAGAATTTGACCCCAACTCTTTTGTTGCTGGTTCCGAAGTTAGTTAGTTAATGGCATTGGTGTTCATTTAAGTATTAATATCAGTGGTACTCCTTTAACAGGTAATGTTATCATTGGTAACATTTTATGCCACGAGCAAAGGAAGAGCCACAAAAATCCCTGGAGTATTGGCATTGTGTTGAGGTTGGTATTTGTCCATGTTTTGAGTCTGATTTAGGTTTTGGCCTTTAAATCCCTTTAGTATTATTAGCTGCAATTATTGCAATTTCTGGAAACTTTCCTTTCAGTTTCAGCCATTAGCACAATACTGCACCTGCTCCTGTGTTGACACCTTACTGAACACCTCTGTGGGTGAATGTTCATACTGCATAACTTTAGAGCTGCACCTGATACTATACACCACCTGTACTGATGAAGTGAGTTGCACTGGAATGATCATTTTAACTAATAGTGTGTTGACATGTTCAGAAATTACCTGTGGTGTACCTCATGGCTCATTCATGGGGCAAATTATATTCTACATCACACATAAGTGGAAATTATATCTCCTGCTGATCACACACAGTTTCTCCTTTCAGTCTGAGTTGACTGAAATAATAGATAACAGTTTACCGGCAGGACAGAGTCAGAGTTAACACGTGGTAATATATGTTCACAATGTCCTCTCATAACATTGTTAAGTAATATGATGAAATTGCTGGTGTGATGATAATTTATAGTCTGTGTTTTTGCTATAGACATTTGTATTATAGCTACTGGTCTGTCCTTGATTTCAAAGCATGTACATTTGTTCTGAAAAGCATTACATAAACATTTTATACATAAAGTTGACATTAAGTATGATGAGTATTATGATTTACATAACAGTAGGAGAAGGATTTTTTGTTTTGTTTGTATTTCTGTTTGAACCTGCCTGATGTCATGCAAATTTCAACAGAAGACTACATTAATTGATCATATATATCCAAGCTATTAGGTTTACATGTAGCCTATAATAAAAGAGAATCCAATACAATAGCCCTACAAGAAAAGCTATTAAAAATAATACTTTATATGTCAAATACAAAACCACTATTATAAAACAATGCATCTCTGACCAAGTCAGCAAGAAATGTCACACTCCATCTTTCCTCCCCTTCCATCTAACACAGCGCCGTAAATGAGAGTTTGCTTGTTGTAATGAGCATAGAGCAAAAAATATCCCAAGTCTGACCACTTATCAAATCAGCACAAAGTAGCTTTGTAGTCATTTTTTAAATTTATGTGTGAGTCTATAAATATCAGTGTTACTGACTTTTCCACTTTGGAACCAGCTTCTGTTGAATCAAAAATAAAGCCAGCCAGTAATGCCAGCTAAGTGGCATTTATAGGGACTTAAAAAGTGGGATTTTTGTTTCCAATAAAATGTGAGTATAATGGAAGTCAGCCATGGGGCTTCTAATAAACTTGTGCCTTTAAAAAAAATTAAATGTGTGTTTTGATATAGGATACATGTTACAGATAAAAATTCTAACCTGAAAACTCTTTAATTACTTTCTCTGTATTTTTTTTTTACTTATCCAATATATTTTTTTCCTTTTATTTAAAAAAAAATCTCCAATTGTGAATAGCTATTAATTCCACAGCAGATGAAGATAAGCTTCAATAATATGATTATTATTTCTTATTCAGACAAGTTTTTATAAGATGTATATTCTTCCTATTATTATTATTATTATTGCACCCTTTTTACACTTTGTCAACAAGCTGATGACTTATTTCATCGTGTTTTTTATTGGCTGAACGAATAAAAGCTTTAAAAGCATGAGCATGAGGCTCAGGCAAATGGTTTCATCAATAAGATCTGATCGGGCCTATATATAACACTGTGGGCTTACTGTGTTGAAGGGGACGCAGGTATACTCTCCATTCAAAGTGTATTGATAACACGTCTGAGGCAGATTAACCAACGTTATTGAATTTCAAACCGAGTTTGAGATCTCGATGTCACTTGCAGTCTCTCCTCTAGCCCCAACTGTGTCATAGTGATATTGATATTGACATTGATATTCATTTTTCCCGACACAAATCAGGCAGTCTGGGTAAAAATCAGATAGGAAAAATGATTATGAGCCACAAATGTTTTTAACAGCAGCTTCACACATTTCATGGAAGCGACCATTTGTGCCAATTTAAGTGAACATCGCCTATTTGTTGCACTAAAGGAGACAGTGCAGGTCCCTTTAAAGCGCCGCACGTAATTAATATATAAACTATCCCGATTTGTCACTTTGATTTGTATTTTAGTTAATTGTGAAAGTAATTACGGAGCAAATTAACAGCTTTCAGGAAAGACCGGGGTTTTAGGGTCCGGTTCCATCTTGGGTGCCTTATTAATTTTCTCTCCCCTGGATGTGATGAAAAGGAGCGATAAATCTGGGTGATCGGTGAAGGCCAATGCTAAATGGCTCCATATTTCACCACTGCTTTAATAGAAATATTCATGCGGGCCCCTTAATGAAATTAAACCCGAGGAGCCCGAGACAAGCCGCAGCCCGGGCTTGTGGCGATGAAGAGTCCGGCTGCTATAATAATAATAGTCCTAATAGTCATGCAGATGGCGGATATAAAGGCGTTTAATTGATGAGAAAACTACAAAATAAGACTTCCGTTTTGGCGACCGTGTTCTGCTAAATGTCCAGAGGTGAGGGTGTTTATTTAGCCCTTCCCAATAGCATCATGATTTTAAAGTAGCTGCCACGCTGTTTCTCATGGGCCCACTCGCTCTCAAGGATATTATATTATAGGCTACAGCAAAACAAATGAGAGCAAAGGCTAAAAAAAAAAAAATAATAATAACCAGCACAGGCTACATCTATAAAAGAAAATGCTCATACACCGAGGACAAAGTCTAGAAGGCTGGAGGTCCCATCAGGCATTATTGCACCATTTCCCCACAAAACTAAGTTTGGATATCTGGTGGCAGAAGCACATCAGTGAACTGACTCCCTCTGTCGCTCCCCGTCTGTCTCCTTCTATTTTTTTTTTTTTTTTTTTTTTTTCCACGCAGGCCCACATCCCAGCCCACATCAATCTCCCCGTTATCATTCTGTAATTGGTCATGATCATCAAGGTTCACAATTAAATGGCGATCCTTTACTTGGAAACCACCCGGTGACTTGTTGATTTCCCCCGAGCAAATAAACGTCCCAGGAGCGCGGTTGGCTGATGAATTGACCAAAACTAATCAGCTTTATTGGTAGACAGGTTAAGGGCGACGGGGTGTCAATAATTCTCATTTTGACCTCCTCTTCCATTAACTTTAAGTGGCTTATTAGACCGAAGTCACCAGGAGCCACGGGCCTATTACATCTCTCTCCTCATCACACTTCGAGGGTTTCAATTACATTTTTTCCCCTCCTTGCTCGTTGCTCACGGACCGTGTCAAAATGTGACTTATTTTGACACTAAAAACCCGTGATGATATTATTTTTTTCAGATTTAATAGGAAAACACACACACAGCGAAGCACGGAAATCCGTGAGCCAAAGTCTCAAAGCAAAAGCTGGTTTGCTGATAACATCATGTGAGAAGCAGCGAGGGTGTAACCTCATTCATTTGGTTATATACAGCTCCATTATAAGATGTCAGTGTGCGCCTGTCACCAGAAGGAAGGCTTTTACTTCAATTTCCCTGTTGGCCTCTCACGGTGCCTCCGCTCAACATGATCATTTTTGCGCACGGTCTTATATATATATATATATATATATATATATATATATCTGTTCAATTTTCTATCTAAATTCAATAACTGAAGATGGCACCTATAACCTTGCACACCACCCTACACGCTAGCATCGTTTTGCACTAGGAGCAAACAGCTGCTCGTTTCCACCATGCAGTATTGTCCTTTAATAGCCTACTTAATAAATATACTTAATATTTATATGAATGTTTTTCAGGTGTAAAGCTCACTGTCCCTAAATCATCTCCTATCCTCAGATGAACCACACAAGACAGATCAGTGACGGCAAGAAAAAGAAAAAAAAAAGAAATAATTGGATTTTCATTTCATTAAGAGAAAATATTTTGAAGATAAATGTAGGCCTGATGTAGCGTAATTTGATAAGATTTATAATGTGGAGTGTTTGTGTTTATGAAAATGACCTTGGTCAAGTTGGTGATATGTAAATGTGCGGAAAGCCAGTCTCCAGAAGTGTGCAGCACACTCAGCCCCTATAAAAACGAATCAATTCCTCCTTTATGATTAGTCACTTTGGACACTTTTACTCGACAAACCCTCTGTTAATGAACCGCATGTTACTATATACAACAAAAAAAAGTAATAATATCCAGTTATAGCAGATCCAAAAAAAAAAAAAAAAAAAAAAAAAAAAACTGCAGCTTTTTTCTAACGTTTGCGTCAATTTCCTATAATAGCAATATTTTATGAAAGCAATAAGGCAGCCAGCACCGTGCTTTACAGTGATTAGAGCAGAGAGGCGTTGTTGGGTCCGATACAAAGCTTGGGACAGCCCCCTGCCAGAGGGCTGCACCAATCGCCTCCATCTGACGGGGATTAAGTGTCACACGGAGCTCCTCTCTCACACTCCGGCCCACATCATAACTTTTGAGAGGTGGGAAAACGGCACTGACTTCTCCTCCGTTTAACAAGCAGCACAGGCGACAAGGACGTGCACCGGGGGCCCAATGGAGAAATCCAAAAACTTTCGCATTGACGCGCTTTTAGCAGTCGATACACCCAAGGTGCAGACCTCCCCGCTTGCGCTTGTGACTTCCCTGTCCTCCTCCTCCTCCTCTTCCTCCATCCCCTCGTCTGGAAGTGTGGCAGCGCCGGAGTTGTCCACCAGCGCCGAGTCTTTACGCGCCGAGACGCCGTCTCCGCCGAGGATTTCCACCTGCGGCTTGATTCCTAAACCGGGTTTCCTCAACAGTCCGCACAGCATGGTTGGATTACATCCGCAGAGCACCGCAGGGATCCCCGCACAGGCTCTCTACGGCCATCCCATGTATACCTACTCCGCTGCTGCCCTCACAGGCCAACACCCTGCCCTGTCCTACTCCTATCCACACGGCTCCCATCACCACCACACCAGTGACCCAATCAAACTGACAGCCAGCACCTTCCAGCTGGACCACTGGCTCCGCGTCTCCACAGCCGGGATGATGCTGCCCAAAATGTCTGACTTTAACTGTGAGTATCTTTTTTTATTAGAACTACAGAATACTCTGGCTTTAAAAAAAAAAATAATAAAATAAAATAAATCTAAATATTATACAGTCAATCAGTTATGTATGTAGATCCAGGATGATCTAAAAAATATTTGATAGTCCCCAAACAAAAAGTCTCCTTTATGTGTTGTGATTTTGCTAATAGCTATTAACAAGCCCTAAATGATGCTGCTTTAACACAGCTCAAGACACATGTGGATTAGCATGGCATTCTTATTATCTTTCAAAAATAAAGTCGGTTTTGGAGATTTCTGGGGCACTAAGATGGTCTGAATGAAAAAGACTGTCACAGAGTGATGCTTTTTCTGAGAGGAACTAAAATTGACAGATAATGGACAGTGGGAAAGTAGCAGAGGAGTGTGAAACCCACAGTCGACATGCTGTTTGCTCACCAGATACTGCCTTTTTGTTTCTGCTCGTTTTAACAGATTTGTTCAAAATGGAGTGGCAAATAGCTTCTCTATGGACATATTCATATGTGGACGACCTTTTTGCTTAAACAGGGAGCTCAGAGATTAGATTTTATAATACAATAACAGCCGAGGGTTGGCAATTTTGTTCTGATTTTGAAGATGGCTCTAATTTCCCTTGCAACATAAACCTGTCGAAATGCTATATAATTATTATTTTTAATATCAATTATTGCCATAAACTGGCTGCTGGCTGTGGACGTTATTGGATCCAGTTTGTGTGTCAGGAATTACGTTAAAACCCTTTAAAGTGCATGAAATTTATGTTGGTTTTTTTTCTTGCAGCTCAGGCACAGTCCAACTTGCTTGGCAAGTGCAGAAGACCCAGAACTGCATTCACCAGTCAGCAACTGTTGGAGCTGGAGCATCAATTCAAACTGAATAAGTATCTGTCACGACCGAAGCGCTTTGAAGTGGCCACGTCCCTCATGCTGACGGAAACGCAGGTAAATGATGTCTGCACACACGATTTACATTAAACTTATTTTGGTGTCACAGTTATATTTTGAAAGGGTTCACCCTAGAAAAGGGTTTTTTTAAACTTGGCTTTTAATATGAAAAATACATTTATAGTAAAAAAAAAAAAAAAAAATGTTATTGTGAAATCTCATTTTTCATCTCACTTGTTTTGAATTTTTTCCATCACACCACTGGTATCTAAATTGCAATGGAAATGGCAGTTGAGTCTTCCCATCTATATCATGTTTTACTTAATTCAAGGCATTTTTAAAATCTCAAAACAAGAACATTTTGGACATGTTTTCAGTGTCGGATAATTGAACAACCAGGAGGTCAGTGCCAGGTTGTCATTTTGACCTTTACGCAGTCTTTACGCACAGTTACGCACAGTTGACTTTCTTGTTTTTATATAATTTTTGTGTATTTTGGCGCATTTTGTGCCTATTTCTGAAGTGACAGGTAATAAGAGGAGACAGGGGTTCAAAAATGATGTGTAGCAAAGTTCCCCAGCCTGAAGAAACCGCTGCTGTCACTTGGCCACAGAGCGAACTCTCCTGTTTTACAGCGCCTAGATGCTTCATTCAATTCAACTAAAGGGTTTTTCATTTCTCCAGGTCAAAATCTGGTTCCAAAACAGACGAATGAAGTGGAAGAGAAGTAAGAAGGCCAAAGAGCAGGCCGCCCAGGAGGCCGAGAAGCAAAAGGGCACCAAGAGCGGCCAGGAGAAATCTGACGGACTCGAACAGTCGGATTATCACAGCAAGACAGACTCAAAAAATGGCAGAATAAGAGACTTCAGGGACAGTGACGACGACGAAGGCGATAATTTCCTGTACAACTCGTCAGACTGCTCCTCGGACGACGAGAGGAATCACACCAGTGACATAAGTCCTCAGCCCTGAAGAAGAAGAAGGTGGTCTCCATTTATAATGACTGTGGGGGATTTTCGCTATAAAATGCAGTTGCATGTAATCCAACCTCTAATCACCTACATGGAATAAATGAGCATTTTTTTTTGTCATGAAAAGAATAAAATTTAGGTGAAATGACCCTCATGTCATAGGCTACTAAACACGCAATAAAAACAGGATATTTAAGTTTCATGATACACACTCTGTAGGAACACCCTTCCGCACTCGGCTATAGTGACACTGTGACATTGCATGGTTTATATGCAAAACGCTGTAAACTGGCTCAGGACTTCGCAATCTCTCCGTGCAGTGATGGTTAGTTTCCCCAGCAATAGCCTTTCAATAATATCCCACAGCACACACAGTCTATAATCTGCTGCCATTTGTTGTTATTTTGGCCTTATTTTGTTCTTTGTGGTGTTATACTTCCGTAGTGTGTCATATCACGCTGGGAAAAAAAAAAATGTATGTTTATTTTTCTATACTGTATTTATAAAATGGTCATACCAGTGCATGCTAAATTATTGTTTAGCGTCTCTCTCGGTGCAAACAATGTGAAATAAAATGTTTTTGTATAAAATTCTTTTTTCCTTTTTTTTTTTTTTATTTAAATCTAGTCCCTTGATTTACGACCTAGCTCCTCGCAGAGCTGCAGCCCGGACAGAGGCTTGTGTTTTTCTCCTTGCTCTGACAGGTGGGGTCATGGGAATTACTGTTAATAGCGCTGTCGGATCTGTGCAAACGTGCAGTGAGAGCAAACAGCGAGCAGGCAGCAGACGGAGGAAACATTTCACACCACACTAGCAATGGGCCCGTATTAATAAACCTTTTAAACGGCTTGTTAAGCGACAGCTGCAGGCACTATTTTCAGACCTGAAATAATTTCAAACTCATTTACAAGTCCAAATGTTCTAAATATATATATTTTCCCCCATTTATAAAGAGCAATTTAAATGCTGCTACAGTAAATTAGGCCCTAAGCCATTTTTGTCAAAATCATAGACTCTCACATTTTATTTTGAAGGTATTCGAATGGGGGATCACTGAAATTGGACACAAGATGTAAAATTGTCCTGATTTGATTATAACTGAAAATAAGTCATGATGAAAAACTATTACCATAATGCATCTATAAATTGTCCACATGACTTTGTGCTGGGCTCTGTATTTTACAAGAAAATAAGAGTAGACTTCATCAAATGCAAAACAAACATCCCATCAGCATCACTTTCCTACTACACAAAACGTGTTTTTATTTAGGGTGCCTTATCAGCTACTATATTGATATCCAATATGATTTTTTTTTTCCCAGCATAGTCCTTTGTTTTGTAATCTTATGTCTACCAATATGACTGAGCTATTGGGACAATTTGATAACTCACTCGTGCATGTGCTTACACTATGCATCAGTTGCTTTCCAGCAAACACAGCCCACAGAATGGTCTTACTCGTTATCACTGTTCACACCGTCATCAGCGTTATACTATAGCAGGGGTTGACTGATTATGGGCCATTTGTAACAGGATTACTGAGGGATCTGCTGGTTATCTTCAGCTGTTTGCTTTAGCTTTAGCTGACTAAAATCAAAGTTCAGCTGAGGGTCAAGCCCAACCGGAGCACACCAGGTAAAGCTGATGGCAACTCTGTGGCGCGCGGCTGCAGACAATGGCCAGTGTATGGGTTGCACAGTGAGCCTATTGATCCCGCTATCACCATTTTTTTGAGTGACTAATTCTCAGGTTTTTCTCCCAGTATTCTCCATCTCTGGTGTGTCCTTGTGTTGATGGAAGGGTGTGCTCTTTGTCATCAAAACACTGAATCATACCTGTAATTTAAACACCTCTGTACTCCCTTCAGTATGAGCCTACTGTGTGGTTTGTGTACTAGAGGAGGGCATTTCCTCTGGTTGACCTCGGTGGCCCATTCCTGACCTCAGACCCTGCTCCAGCTTTAGATTGATACAAGCCGCACCAATGGAGCTAATTAATAGGAGCAAGTATCAAATGTAACAGAACGACTCTGCTATGCTAACCACGCGGGGAGATACTGGTGTCAGCGAGCAAACAGAAAAGGCTAGACTCAAGGCCCCAGGTCATTTCATCAGGGCGTGTAAACACTGAATGAACGACTCCACCGTCCCTCTATTCTCACTGCTCTTGTTTATGTCACACTCAGAGCAGACAAGTGGAAATATCAACGGATGAGATAAAAACATACAAAGTTCACAAATCAATTGAGTTTAAGGCTGAAAAAGACTGTATTATAATGTGCTATATTTTGTGAAAGTGTAAATAGACTCAGTAAAGCCCAGCAGAATGGTTCCAGGCGTCCAAACCCTGTGATGTTAACTCTTGCTGTATGCTGCCTCCATGAGGGCCGTCTCAGAAAAAAAACATCTAAGCATTAAAGAAGAAAAAATGAGAGAAGAGAAGATCTTCTCTTCACAAATAATTCAGAGCTTTAGGCAAAATGTCTGATTTATTGAGGCTTTTATGACTCATGTTTCCACTTCAGTTCCTGGATGTAAAACAAACCTGGTGAAGTGTAAAACTCTCTGACATTTTAACCCTGTTTCCTTAAATATAGAAGCACCATTATGGACAATGTATCTGGGAGCTGAAATATATAAAATATCCAATGCATTACTATCAAATTATCATTAAACATAAGATACATCTGTGGTAATGTAACAATATTAAATCTGTTTGAGAGAAACTTTGTTACCCCGCATATTAAAAAACCTTCACAGAAAAAATATTATGTACAAGGACTCCCTCAAGCAAAAACATAGATTTAATATCAAGATCCTATTTTTGTTCTTCTTTAAAGTAAAGTGTAGGTTTCTGTCCTTTTTATTAAGAGGCATTTCACTCCAACTTGCCTTCTTCTGTTGCACATTTCTGTTTGAAAGCGCGTCTGTTGTGTGTTTTACAATTTGAGCTTGGCCTCTTTGGCCTCCATGGCTTTGGTGGCGACCTGGGCGCGCTCTGACAGCATCGCTGCTTGCTCAGCTGGTCCCTGTGACTGGGCATTCTTCAGGAGGAAGTGGCTGATGAAAAGCTTCAAGCCCTCCCGCAGCATTCCTAGCTTGGGAATTCCTGAAATCCTGGTGGACGGGAAAACAATGAGGGACATTGATTTTCAGACGGTCACATAGTCCCAAGCAGTGAAGAGGAGAGGTTTGACAAGATGTGGGCTCCTATAGGTTAACATTGCCAAACAGTTGTGGGTGGCAATTTTTGTCTCCAACACTTTCACTGAATATATCAACAACTATTGGATGGATTGCCGTGAAATTCTATACAAACATTCATAATCCCCAAAGGATGAATCCTAATAACTTTGGTCACCCCGAGTTCTTCTCTAGTGACACCATGAGATTCACATTTGTGGTTTTTCCATTAAAAGTCTCCTTAGCCTCACAGAGCTGATTTCATGGCTGTTGAGTAGACTCTTGATTTTGTTTTTCTACTTAATTTACAATAATTTACATGCTTAATTCTCCAAACCTTTAAGAACAAAGTGAACGCACAATGAAGCTTACCTTCCAAAGATGTTGGCTAGGTCCTCTGGTTCAGTTTCTTTTAGTAATTTAGTCAGCACCTGACGCAAGAAGCGCACTGTAGGCTTATCTAGTTCCCCAAACTCTATTACCTACACAGAAATACACAGAGGTAACTGTAATTAATATGATGTAGGATTTCATTGATTTTATAACATCAAATATATGAATATAATAGAGTGAAAGCTTCAGCATACATGTCTCTTACTTTAAGGATGGAGAGTGGGAGACAGTTTCTCTGAAGAAAGCGGGTGACCAGCTGAACCAGATTGTTAAAGGTGCTGCTGGGAAGGTTGGCCAGCTCCCTGAACTTGTCCCATAGGCTGAACTGGAAAGTCATCTAGGAAAACACGGGACATCAAATTAAAAGACTGTATGGTTGCACTAAATTCTCAAAAACAGTAGTGGAAACTACAAACATCAGTAATCTTCTCCCCTGCACAGGTAATCCTCTCATCCTGATCCAGTTTACATGTGAAAAGCAAACATTCCCTCCAGCCCCGGTTCGAGCTCTTTGATGAGGACAATGGTCATCAGTTTCTGATATGAACCTGTGGCCTACATGGCAGTAAAGTAGGAAGTGTGGTCTCGCCCCCATTGTTTGTAATCACAGACTGAGTCAAATAATATAAGGAGGTGAGAGGTGTGAGAGACTCCCACACTGCAGAGGTGAACTGTAGGCCACTGGCAGGTCACACACAGTTTAAGAGACTGGGTGGTCACACACACACACACACACACACACACACACACACACACACACACACACACACACACACACACACACACACACACACACACACACACACACACACACACACACACACACACACACACACACACACACACACACACACACCGGGTGATTCGACCTTTTTTCAGAGTGTAATTTATCTACCTTCAAAACACAAATCCACTTGTGTACAGTGACATTTCCACCCAACCTGCTCGTGGTCGGCATTAAGTTATGGACCATGTACAGAGTGAACTATGACTTTCAGAGGAGCAGGCATCATGTACATTTACGGAAGAAATAATACAAATACTGCAGTTAAAATAATTATGAGAACTGCAGAAAAAAAAAACACATAACTGATGCTACCTTTGATTGCATAATGATGAAAGAAACAACATTTATTATTACAAGTATCTTTGATATATACAGATGTGATGGAAATGTTTTTAAATTATGATTTTATTGTTCCCTTCACAGACATCCAATAAAGCAGACTGAAATCTTTTAAAAAGAATATATTAGCTTATGTACTATTTTATAAATATTTTTAGTGAGAGTACTTTGGTTTTTTATTATGCCCTTTGTTAAGGCTTAGCTGGAGTACCTGGAAGCGGCGGTCGTGGGAGCAGAATTTCTCTCCCAGTACAGCGTAGAAGGCATTAAAGGTTTTCTCCTGCAGACAGCAGTCCATCAAAACATGTACGATCTCTCTCTCCTGCTTATCCTTCAGGCCCATCCTTCACACAGAATAAATAAAAAGGCTTTGAAACAGCAGCATCCTTGAAAATGAAAGGCTGCTACAATAAATTTCTTTCTTTCCATTTTTGTTTCACCAGCTTGACATAAAGACAAAGACGTGAGCTGTAACAAACCTCAGCAGTTTCTCAAATGCGTCCAGGTAATCTTCGCTGGTCATAACAACGCAGAAGATGTTTCTTCTTACTTCAGTGTTCATCCGCTGTTTCCTGGCCAGCTCTAAGACTTTGGCACTAAACTGAGACAAATAAAGCAGTGACAACATTTAAGTGAGAGATGTTGCTAAGGCCAAACACACAGTTCCATAATTTCTGAGTTTTGTTACTGATTCTTAAATAATACTAAAACCTTACTTTGAAAAATATAAAAATGTTTTTTTTGTAAAACCCACTCTTTTAACAGAAGACAAGATACACCTCTCACTGTGTCTAAACACACACTAAAGTACACAAATCAAAGTATAAATAAAATATTCTAAAGCTGGCAAAATTTTGATGTAAACAAGGAACTATCTGAACAAGGAATAAGTAAACAATATTATTAATATGACCAAGGAAACTCAGTGCTACTGTCACATTTTGGTTGGCATCAAAAAACAGTATTAAGGTTTTGAAACTGGGTCTTAATACTGACCATACTGTAGCCTCCTGATTGTTCTGGTAATGGCATAGGTAATTCAGCTGTGGTTAATAAAGATTATTTGATGTTAAGTCAGTAAATATTTCATTTTAAATAGTTTTAATTTTTTAACCAATATTACATGTGGAAAGAAATTAGTTAATATAATAATTTGAATAAAATTTGCACTTTGTGGAAAAAAAAATAAAATAAAAAAAAAATACTGCACATTGCTGCAATCCTGGTATTTTCTGCGGTTCCTGTACTCTACCTTTCCTTCAGCAGTGCTCTGTTTCGTGGATGTGCTCCCTGGTTCGCCGATCATGGGTGCTCCACTCCAGGAGGAGCCGACGATCCACCAGCGGCCGACTTGCTCTGCAGCCAGGAGACTGTCCAGAGAGACCCTCAGTTTCAGGTCACTGCCTCCTGCACTGCGGTGAATCTAAGTAACACACATTCACCAGCAATCAGTCTCAAGTGCACCAAGTGAAACACCAGTTTTACAAAAATGTAAGAACACCTGCAATCGCAAAAGCATTAGCAACACTCTGGACTCTGAGTCTGCAGAGGTGGTACTCTGGAGCCACCTGGTGGTACAGGTGGAAGCTGCTATGGAAATACTATCAGTATGCAAAATCAAAACAGTCCCTGTGAGGTTTACAGTTGAAATTTAAATGTATGTCCAGTAATGTAACCAAATATGGCCATGTTGTAAACCTCACACACCAGTGTCCTCTGCAACTTCCTCAGTCTCTCCACAGGCTCAGGATCATAGCCTGGGATCTTCCGCATATCATTGTTCTTCAAAGCCAGCATGGTTTCCAACATGAAACGCACCTGAGGATGAGTTAAAACACGACGAAGATAAGCATCCAAAATTCACACTTAACTGAGAAATCAATTTCACAACACTGTAGTCAATGAGAGATTTTAGATATTTAAAAATTGATTCTCTTTGCTTGAGTTACTTATTCCCTACCCTGGTTTGATCCTGAAACTTTGACCCCAAACTGGTGGCTTTGCGTTGGGCTTCAGAGATGAGCTCCTTCAAAGCCAGAGCGTCGTCCTTCCTCAGGGCGAAGCCGACATTCCTCAGCACAAACAGAACTAATTCAATGTCTTTCTCTGTAAACGCTCCCACTAAAAGTTTCAGGATGTCAAAGATGAGGAGCGAATGCACCACCTGGAAGTTATAGAGGTGAGCAACAATGGCCACCAGGTTGTCGCACTCTTTGCCTTCACTTGGGTTCTTGTACAACTCGTCAAACTTTCGCACAACTGTCTCTAGAAAATGGGCCCCCACCTGCAAAATAATGAAATGTGAGCATTTCAGACTTGTGCTTCATTGTACTGTTTGATATAGGAATGTTAATATCTTGATGTTGACATATAATGAATATGAGTGTAATATAAACCCACAAAGGTTGTAAACAAACCCCACAATGCAACCTAATTACATAAACACACATGAAACATCTGCCCATTACATTGTAGAACAGTGCACAAACAGAGTAAAGTCAAACCTAATGGAGTTCAGACAAGCAATGTTACTGTTGTGTGCTTCTAACTGTCTTATTTTGGAAAATGTCATGTAATTTTTACTGATGACCCACTGTGTTCTTGTTTGCCAGGGTGGAGATAACAATCCTTAAATGAAGGAAACCAAGGTGTTAGATGTCACTTTCCAATTCATTAAAAGGGCTTGAGTGTACAACTGAGATTTGCAAAAGCAGCTAATCCCTTTGGAAAAAAAGGCCTCCGATGAATAATCCAAAAAGCTTATGTTAGTTCCCAAATCAGTGGTTGCTGTTTACTTCCTCACACACGTGCTGGTAAGACCAAAAGCAGCCTTGCTCCTGCTGTCAGTGCAGTCAGTGGAGCTGAGAGTGAAATGGAGGTCCTCTAAATAAAATACCTCCAGAAATCAAAGCTATTTTTTTTTTTTTTTTTAATGTGTATAAACTCCAAAGAAAGTACTGAAGCGGCTGTCTTTACCTCCAACCCGACGGCGTGATGGAGGACGCTGACCAGCAGGACGTGCTCCATCAGCAGTCTGTCAGGCATCAGGGCCGGGGTGACGCAGGCCGCTAGCAGCACCTCTGTCAGGGTGTCATTCATGTCCTTCCTGCTGCAGCTCATGTACAGCTCCTCCAGCTGGCCACTGATGGATGCCATGTTGGGCTCACTCAGCCTGAAGAAGTTGGTAATTATGCGAGAAATACCTAGTTTAAGAGAACTGACCTGAGATCTGAATCAGCAGTCAGTGGTTATTCTGACTAAAACACTGACCAACAAGAGTCAATTTCCACCCATTTCCATTGGTATCTATAAATATTTGAAGCAAGTTCTCTTCTGAACTCTGTAGAAGGATCTTTATGAGAACAAGACAGTCTCTTCAAAATCTTCAAATATTTAGGTTGCATCTCCACAGTGCCGAAACAATTAGTCAATTACTTGATTAGAAGTTTAACTGCCAACAATTTTGATGAGCAAATGATTGTTGAAGTTATCTATTAAGCAAAAAAACTGTTAAACGTTTGTAGGTTCCAGCTTCTCAAATGAGAAGACTTGCTGCTTTTCTGTTTTATGTCGCTGTAAACTGAATATCTGTGAGCTTTGGACTGTGGGTTGGAGTTGAAACTCTACTCCTGAGGTCAAAGTTTTCTGTTTTCCAGTTTTTCAACTGCAAATACTTAAGAAATTTTTTATGTCTCTTAGTTTGTATTCATTCTTTATTTCTTGAGATGAAAGTACTGAAGTGTGGTTTACAATATCTGATCATTTCTGATTTCCCCAGTTTATCCACGTCTCCCAGTGGTTGGCCGTGCTTGAATATTTATTGATTAGTTTTTCCAAATTTGTATGGGATTTCTATTCCTTGGCCTTGTATTTCCAAGCATTAAATGTACTGTTAATTACAAAATTTACTGTTTTATTTTTTTTTTCTTGTAGAAAAAAGCTAAGAGGAAATCATAAGGCTGTTGCTGATATTTTAATATCTATCCATATTGTTAGTTATATGGTCAATGTAATGATAAAATGATAAAATGACAAATTTGGGAAGATAAGGCCTCGCTCCTCTCATGGGTAATACAATAATTATGTCCTTCATCACTGAGCTTTATTAGACCAAACAAAGCAAGAAAGAAGCATACAGGGTGGAATTTTCATATACAGTGGGGTCCAAAACTGTATGTACCAAATTCATGATACATAAGCCACAAAAATTTACTTTCTAATAGAAAGAGTTAAGGGTGGGATTTTCATCATTAAATTCGCAAAATTCATTTTTCTAGCATCAAGTGGAAGATTTAACCCTCCTGTTATGTTCATTTGTCAGGAACAGCAATGGTGTTCCCGGGTCAATTTGACCCAGTGCATGTTTAATTATCCAAAAGATGCCAAAAAACTTCTAACAAGCACTGTGAATATTTAATTACTAACTCCATTACTAACTATTCTATCAATATTTAGTGCAATGGTGTTCCTTACCTCTAACAGGTAATGGTTCAATTAGGATAATTCACTCATTTTTCATTAAAAAAAATGCATGTTCAAACTTTTTTTTAAATGTTTCACCACTTTATTGCTTTTGAAAGACCAACATATGAAACACAATAGTTTTACATAACATTGAAACATAACATTTAAAGTTTGATATAAACATGCAGGGGGTGGTTGCAAATCATTTTCATATTATATGTTGATTACACAAATTAAGGCAAGCAGAAGAAGTTTCATACTGAAAAAATACTTTTAACTATTTTTCCTAGATCTTCAAACTTTAAAACTGGTCAATTTGACCCGGAACATAACAGGAGGGTTAATTGGTGAGGAAATGGTTTGAGATGTGTGTAGTGCTGTGCTCAGACTTTTACCTGTTCACCAGGCCTTTCACGTTCCTCTTCAGTTTCTCGAGCTCAGCTTTGCGTTTGTCATCTCCAAAGTTACGCAAATGAGGCGGCACATACTTACCAGCTGTAGAAGACACCTATACAGTGGAAGATGTAAAGTAGGATTAGATCTGTTATATGGTTGACAAGATGTCTATGAAAGGAATTAAACATATTTCAAATTTGTGAACTCACAGTTTCTGATGTCGTTGTGTCAGGATTGTCTTCTTCATTCACTGTTTCCCCTTCATTTTCATCACTCTCAACCATCTCATCTTGGTCATCATCCATTTCCTCCTCCTCCTCATCAACCATTTCATCATCATCATCATCATCCTTATTCTCATCTTCTCCATCAAATGAAGCCATATCTTCATCACTACCTTCACTTAATGATTCATCTCCAGGTTCTTCATCGTCCTCTGACAACTGCGTCTCATTCTCCTCAAGCTTTTCAAAGTTCTCTTTAGCCATGTCCATGTCATCATCATCATCATCATACATGCCTACAGCTGATGAGCCAGAGTCAAGCGCGCCAAGGATGTAATCAAGTCCATCAGCCACAAAGGACTGTGGGAGGCTTTTCTTGTTTTTCCTTTTGTTTAATCCCAGGTAGCGCTCTAGCTTCTTTATTTCTCTTTCCTCTTGTTCATTTGCTTCCATAAGTGCCATTTTTCTGGATTCTTGAAGCTTATTAATTTTCTTACCTTTCTTGGCAGATGACGGCACTTTAGAGTTCACTGATTTTTCTGCAGTATCACCATCAGACTGGTTTGATGGTGTTTTTGACACTTCTTTCTTAGCTTTCTCCTTTTTCTTCTTCTTCTGCACCTGTGCTTGTTTCTCAGCTCGTATCCCCGAGTTTTCACCATCACCAGTGGGTAAACTGAGAGTCTTGTTCCCCTCATAGTGACTTTTCATTTTGGCTTTTTTCATTTTTCGCTTTTCCTTGCGTATCTCCTTCCTGCTTTTCTTTTTCACAAATCTCAACCCATGGTCATGCTCTTCTTCTTCTGTACCACTTTTGCTTTTAACAAAGTCGCCCACGGCCACCATGTATTTCTGTAACACGGCGTTTCCCTTCTTCTTTTTGCTTTTGCCGTGCTTCCATTTTTCCTTCATCTCTACAAATTTAACTCGATATATTCATTCACTATGAGCTGGATTGCGTTAACCTCAACCCGCTAGCCTTCTTTCAAAACACACGGCTGGTCGGTTTGGCTAACAGGCTAATGTTATTTGTGGTTTGAAACAACCGAAAGAAGCAAGGAACGAGAGCTGTCGACTATTTAAGACAGATAAATACCTGCACATGTATCTCCATGAGGACTATTTTGTTGACTTGACCCACAAACATGTGACCATTTCCTTCCAGGGCACGCCGGAGAGCTGACGCATGGTAATGACGTCATTTATTTTGGGGCGTTTTTTTTTTTTTTTTTTTTTTTTTTTTTAGCACTGAGCGGTTTCCCTTCGATGTAAACTGTCTTTTAACCAGTCAGAGCAATTTTTGCAGAGCCGGCAAGACGTCCAGAGTTGTTGTTGTTGTTGTTGTTGCTGTTGTCGATGATGCCAGTTATACGAGCTAGCATGTAGTGAGTCTGTAGCTTTTTTTGTATTTGCAATATGAAGAATGGAAGAAGACGATGTTACCATCAGAGAGCAGAATTTCCACAGCCAAGTTCGAGAGTACATCGTAAGTAACGTACGGCTAGCCAAAGCTAGCTGGCTAGCTAACAACGTCCTCTACTGCACAGTAACGTTAATGGTGGCTAGCGTTAGCATCAGCTGTCAGTTTGACTCGGCAGAATTTATAAAGCTTGACACTTCATGTTGCGATGCACCTGAAAATGTGGTTTTTCATGTACGGCCAGGTTGCTGAACAAATGTTGTTTAGATGAAAAATACCAAGTGGACGCGCTAATTAAAGTTAGCTATCGTTAACGCTAGCTACCATTAACTATCTGATTACAATAGTCAGGCTTAACTAACGTACTGCTTGGGGATATTTGAACAGACTTTTAATAAATATGCTAGCCCTTCACAAGGAGGATCTTTAACTGGGACATGGACAAAATGTCCCATTTCTTAGTAATACAGTGTCCCTGAATTGGAGAGATAAAGCCTTTATTTTGTATGCTTCTATATTATTCTCCAAGTCATTCATGGTTGTTGGTGGAAATGGGTTCATATGTTTAAACACACATTTTCAATTTAAATATGGTACAGACCAAATTAAAGAACACATCGTTTCATTAAATATAACTACATTTTAGGACCTTATGTAAAGCAGGATTTCAAAGATCTGTTTGTGTTTCTATTTTAAAAAAAAATAAAAATAAGAAGAGGAAAGCCTTTGTTTGCTTTATAATTCCAATAAGATTTTTTTTTTCATTATATGATTATTTAATGGTAGAAAATCTAATTTCTGATGAGTTCATCTGGTTGGATGATTATCAATAACTTGAGTTGTGTATTAGGAAGAGATCTGTTTTGCAGAATCTATTTATCAGGCTTGGGGCAGGACACAAAGTTCTTTCTTTGTAATGTAATCATATGTTAGAGGTTATACTTTGATCTGACAAATGACTCCCACTGCAGCTTTACTGTGTCATATGAGACCTTGTTGGCTGGCCACTTGCAAAAGCACGATACAGTAATGATGATGATGATCTTCCTTCGCCATAAACAGAATGATTTTTAGAGTGTCTCGATGTCTAGCCAAAGTTTCAGAAAAAAACAGCGTAAGTTAGAAAGCTCAAGAGGGGACACTTTGTTTGGACCTGGTCTTGTCGATTATTCCTCACAGACACTTTTGGAATATACAAACTATCAAATGACTCACTAGTAGACAGGCTGAACATCTCAGATTCAGCTTTCACAGTTTATCCTACACATCTCTCTTCACATGGCTCTCGGTATCCCCTATTAATATTCTTCACCTTAGATCTCTTTGCATGATTTTCTCATTTCACTGTCATTTAACCTTAATGCTTATGGTGACTCAGTTTATAGATGGATTTAAATAATGGCACCATTGGATTGATTTTTATTGTTGTCCTTGCTTATTTTGTAGTCAAGGCTATTCTGTTTAAAGTTAGTAAACATGACTCATGAAAATACTATGCTCTTACTAGACCTTAGGTGTGGGAAACACCTAAGTCTTCCACAATGGGCCTTACTGTAAAGAAAATGATTAAAGAATGCTGTGCCTATGTTAGAGAAAATCAGGTTACTGTGAGTAATCAGGTAAAGGTAGGATAGCACGTTGATAATTTACATGTGGTCTGGTCAGTAATTACATTTTCCCTGCCACCTCCAAACAAGGCTCTAACATCATTATCAGCCCTACATATGCTGTGTTGAACAAATTGTTAAGTTCCTTGATGTTGCAATTAGGAGACAGTTCATCGTGTACTTCGAACTACAATACAGACTTCTCAGCATCACTTTATTCCTCCTAGCCATCATCTTTTTTGTGCGCATGGTCAAACTTAAAAAACCAAGTGTTTAGGTTTGTTCAGCAGACATCCAGATCTTTTTTTGCACTAAACTGCAAAAGGAACCCACATTTCTTGTTCACGCTGCTGAAATTACTGCTGGAAGCGGTGAGTACTACAGCGCCTGATCAATACATGCTTGCAGGAATATTCAAGTGAGTAGACCTGAAGAGACCCCTGTAATTAAGTGTCCGTCACCTCGAACTTGAGTTCATGTATCATAAAGGTGTGAAATTCTGTTGCTAAGTTGGTTGGGGATGCTTTCAAACTGCTAAGAAGAAGTCTGACTCGTTATTACCTGCTCCCTCTCTGTAGCTCACTGTATGACTCTGAATTTTGTGGGAAAACAGTAATATCTAGACTAGTCACAGTGGTGGTGGCTGGCTGTTATCTTTCCACAGACTGTTGTGTCTCTGTGTCTGTGCCAGTTTATCAGCCCTGTGCACCCGATTGTGTTATATTGGGTTTGTTTATGGATAGTGGGTTTGCTTAAGCCAATGTAATTACTGAGTTTGTAGCTTGGAAATTAATGTCTCTTTCATTTGGGAGGGGACTGCTAGTGATAAGAAAAACAGCTTTTGCTACAGCTGTTATATAACACTATGTACCTCCTAGATTGACTGGGGAGCATTGGAATATTTTAATGCTAGTTTCTCTGTCTGAAATGTGCACGGTGTGCCTGGTGTCTGGCTGAGTCATCTCATAATCCCAGCTTGGCCATGATGAGTTGTGCAATGTTGACAGGGTGCAAAGTGCTGAAGTGGGAGCTTCTAACATTAGTTACGTCCCAGTCACTGTCACAGTAGAAGGGGAGAATGTGGAATGTGATCTTTCTGTGAGACCGTCCAGCTTGCTTTGAGCCTGGAGTTACCTAATAAATTCCCCACATTAGTTTATTACAATTTCTGGAACACTTTGCTTGTAGAACTGGCCTAACTAGTGTCATAAGATGTATGAAAACAGTGATGCATTGCTGTTTTTTATTTATTTTTGATTTATATTCAAATAAGTGAATAATGTTTAACTGTACTGCTGCTGACTAGTTACTGATTTGTGTAATAATAAGAGGAAATATTCCCTACTTTGCAAATTATAATAAATCTATACCCCATATAGTAATTGTTGGGCTGCAAACATCCATGTACAGATACTAAGAGACAAGGTATTCTCTTCCACCGCAGTAGGACATGGCAAGTGCACGCATGCTGGACTAGATAGTCAAACGCTTAGGTGATCTACTTTCCACAGTTGACACTATACATTGCTTGAAAAGAACCTTTATGCTGTTTATGTTGTAGGAAATGCATTATAGATACTACTTTAACACTCAAATGCCATGTAAGACTTTGAATCTACCTGCAACTATTCAGACTGTTAGTCATGGGAAATACTGAGGCATCGATGTTCTCACGTGACCCAGATCCACAATTTTAGTTCTGGTTGGATTATCATATCAAACCATTACACCACGTCTGCCTGGTATAAATTTATGTAACTGATTGTGGGCTAAACTGTGTTGCAGACATATAATGTGACAATACTTCACATATATACTGTGACAAGTGTCTTTGCTATAATAAACAATTTATAGGACATGTAAAATGATTCTTAAGGTCTCTGAAAGTGCAGCCCAGTCTGTGGTCTGGGACATAACAGGAAATGAAGTGCAGATGTACTCTACTGTCAATAACTGCTTGCTGATGTGCTGATTCATCTCCAGTCATAATATATCTTGTACTAAGATTCTTATGTTGTCCTTTCAGATTTGTTTCCTCCTGTTTGCGGTCCTCTACATTGTGTCCTACTGCATCATAACTAGATACAAGAGGAAGAGTGGTGAGTGTTCTTGTACAATATGATTTCTCACTCCATGGGAACAGGAATCCACATGTGCCACAGTGAGACCGTCACACATCTTAAAGCATCATTTTAATACTTACACAGCAGAAGCATTTTCACGGCTAACAGTGTAGAAGTTATCTCTGTCCATGCTTTGTTTGTGCACAGACTGATCCCTTCATTGTGTTTAGAGTGAAAGGAAGTCAGTGCCAAGAAGGCGTTGAGGTGTATGTGTATCTGTGAGTGACCACACCCATGCCTGTACAGTAATCTGCCAAAGTAAGCTCTGTATCACTGTGAACTGTAACAGCCCCAAATTCCTCTAAGGGCTGTGGCAGCATGAATACAATGTGTAACACTGTAACAATAATTCCACGACGGACATAACTTGTCCGGAATGATAATCACAAATACAAGACTCATGGGATGTGAGACATGTAGTGAAATATGTTCGATTGTTCTGGACTGTCTTTCACAAGGCGTCTGATCTCTTCTGAACTAGTTATAAAGGGGAAAATTGAGAGGAAAACAAGAAGGCCCAGGCAGAAACTATGAACTGTATCCCATTTTCCCAGGACAAATATAGTATGTCCAGGTCACCTAGGCTTCCCTTGTCTCATTCTGAAAGTAGACCACTTTGCACCACAAATTCCTTCTGGAGTTTTATACAGTAGGAATCTAGGCTGCTCTTGTTCTTACACCCAGGTGCTGTGGATCTTGGTTATTTTCTTCATATTTTTGGGGGAAAAGCTTTATGAAAGGTTCTTTAAAGACTGAGTATCTTAATATAACTGTTAAATTAGCATTACATTGTTTTCAAAACAATTACAGATGCACAGAGAAAACTGTTTGCTATAAGATAGGCATGTCTCAAATCTTGATATGGATGGGAAAGTAGCAGATATTTCACTTGTCTACTACAAACCCATCAGTATATCCCAAATAAGAAAAATAAATTGTTGTGTTCTTCTAATTTCTGTGTTAAGTATGAAGTGAGTTAAGTATATAGCCCACTCAGTGTCCCACCTTTTGACTGAAGTGGTTTGGTTTCCTTTACAGATGACCATGAGGATGAAGATGCTGTTGTCAACAGAATATCGTGAGTCAGGCTGATTTCAGAACATTCTTTTTTTATAGGACGAAGTCATTTAAAAAAATTTGGCAAACACTGTTGAGTTAATCAACTTTTCAGACTAACTAGTTACTTTTTTGTTTGTCCGAAGTAGAAACTAATAAACTAAGTTTGTTTTTATTAAACATGTTTAAGCAAATACAAGTAAAGGAAGTTAGTCACCTACTCAAAGAGGGAAAAAAGTGATAACATTAAATACATTTGAAATGATTTAAATAGAACTGAAACAATTGATTGATCAGCAGACAATGAATGTAGGTATTTTCATCATAGATTTATCATTTCAGTCTTGTCTTTTAATATTCTCTGGTTTCGTCTTATCATTAGTGAGGATTTCTGCTTTCTGTGTTTTATATGGTAGTGAGGTCAAGAACTTTGGTTTTTGATTATTATTATTTTGACTATGGATGTTAGACAATTGTGTTATATGCTATTGACCAAATAATTAATTGATTTAATTTAAAAAAATATCAGCAGATTAAAAAAAACAAAACTAATCAGTAGTTCTATCCCTGATACTAAAAACTAATTCCATAGATTGAAAGAGTGTTGCTTTAACCCACTGATTACCACTAATTCTCTCAATGTATTACTTAAGCTGGAACATATATTTCAGTCCAGAATGACGCATCACAGTCAAGGCTGCTTGTTGTAGCCACATTGCATCCTGCCTTTTTGAGTCCAACTGAGGAAAATGGTACTCAAGGCGCAGCAAAATAATGGAAAGCATTTCAGATTAATGAGCTTCTTTAGTGATATGATGAAGGGGTGACTTTGTGCCGCCCCAGCGAGGACCACTGAGCAGATGGTCACTCCCCTGGGCCCAATCTGGAAGCCCACTGCCTAGGAAACTCAACAAATTGCAGGCTGCAGAAACACAGCTAGTCGTCATCTTTTGTTCCAGGACTGGGGCAGGGGTGGATAAAGTGAGAAGCGGAAGGATAATTGAAAGAACAGATCGACAATGAGCCCACTGGCAGTTAAATCCAGTGCTCTTTAAGTGGTCACTAAATAAGTTAATTCCTCAATTGCATTTGCTTATTAATTCCTGTCACACTGTAAACCCAGTGACTCTTTTATAACATATAATCCAAAATTAATCCTCCAGTAACCAAGTAACCAAGCTTGTAACATATAATCGGATTTGAAAAAGAAAAATGGTGTTATTACCTTGTTGTGATTCTGCATGTGTTAGTTTTGATCTTGATTAGCCCTAACACTTGTGTGTGTGTGTGTGTTTGTGCGTCTATGTTTTTGTCTGTTTGTGTACATGTGTTTGATTCCATTTGCAGATTATACTTGTGCACCTTCACCCTGGCAGTGTCAGGTGGTGCCGTCTTCCTACTGCCTTTCTCAATCATTAGTAACGAGATCCTCCTCTCCTTCCCCAAAAACTATTATATTCAGTGGCTCAATGGCTCCCTCATTCACGGTCAGTAGATCACTCAGTTCATATGTCTTTTTAGTTTAATGAACTAATTTTCTCTCCCTTTCTTGCCCCTTATGATATAGTATTTTTGCTTTTCAAGGAAAGTAAATAACCGCTAACATTTCTGGAGTAACATTTATTAGAATCATAATTAACTTTTTGCATAAATGTCAGAATCAATAAATGTGTTGATTAACATGATGTGCAAATGATCATGGACTGGTGTCCACATAAACATTGGTTTAAGAGAAAGTTATGTTTTAATGAAGGTCTTTTTTTTTTTTTTTAAGTTTTAAATAGGAATTCATGTCCATACACTTAAGGTAACATTTGGAAAGCCTATCGTAACCCCTCTCTGGTTGTTTTTCCACCATGTAATTAATTTGAAAATTAACATTTGAGCTAATATAGTATGTTATTTTGGTTGGTTTTTTTTTTGTTTTTTTTTTATCTACTAATCTGATGTGAGGGTTTTAATGCTCAAGTCAGTAATAATTCCTTTAGTTTGTACTATAACACTATACAAAACAACTAACAGTAAGGTTTCTATAAAAAAAGCATTGCTGTGTTGTTGCTGTTTCAAGCTTTAGGTTTTACAGAAAAATGACAACAGAAACTGGATTGAAAGAATGGGTTAATGGACATGGGTGTGCAAATGTTTTGAACTTGAATAACTTTGGTGTGTTTTGTTTCTTAGTTTCACAAATGGATACCATTTAACATGTTTTAAAACTCTCTGTTGTTGCTGTTGCTCATAATCAGGCTTTGAAAAGAGGAGTTTTTTGTAACAGTTTCAAGAATGACATTGAAGCATCTTTGAGTGAAATAGCTTTTTCTACAAAGAGTCATGATATATGCCATATTACTGCCTATTTCCATATAGATACAGAGGAGCCCAAATTTCAGAGGCCACTTATATACCTGTATGCTGATACATTAAAGTATTTTGGAAAATGCTTTGGGATAAAAAATATTGGAATGTCTGTTTTTGTCTAATCCTGTAAATTCTATACTTGATAAATCACACATTGATGCAAAAATCATACTTAAATGTAAAGGTATAGGTATATATCATCATATTGCCCAACCCTACACCTGTCTCTAAGGAAAATTGCCTCTTCTGGCTTAGATTTGTGTGAAATAGGAATTGGAACTGATAATTTTTTTTGATACCAATGCCATCATCGTTTTTGCTAAATCTTTATCGATTCCTGATCAATTGTCTGTTTGAAAAAAAGTTGGCCAACACAGGTTTTTGCCACACAGTGACACCTGACAGAGGTGCAAACATAAACCTATAGACTGTGGCTGCAGCTTTGTTATTCACTTTATCAGCTGCATCAGGCTCATTCGAACGGGCTCCCCCATAATAGTGATTAAATAATATGGATTCTTAATTCTGCAAAAACTTTTTAGAATGTTGTAGAATGACTTCAAGTTGTGATTAAAGTAAGTGATGTATACAACAAATTAAATAAGACATAATAATATATATAATAATATTTGACTATAATTTTGGCTTCAAGTTTGATAAATGATGAATCATCAATAACAGCTGCTTGTAGAGGGAAGAAACCATTTCATGTTTCCCTCATTAAAATCCCAAACCATGATTTAAAAAGTCAATCTTTTTGTCATGTGATTTCTTTTGTGTCACCATCATCCTTGACTCTGTGTTAACTATGTTGTGAAGTGCTGTTGGGTGTTCCAACATCCACCAGGGGGCATCAGAGTCCATGACATTGTCAATGTGACCCTTGCCAGATAAAACCTTGTGTTGGCGCCTCGCCTCACAACTACTGTATAATAATATTCAAGAGAAAGCACTCTGGGAAGTATGGGAAACTGTGTTTGTGCACCCTGAGTCTGAAAAAAAAAGGTCATAATCTGAGATTGAAAATAAAACTGACTATTTATTCATAGCATATGGTTTGTGTATGTGACTGTATGTGCTCACGCTCATATGTTTGGTTTCTGCAGGTCTGTGGAACCTGGTGTCACTGTTCTCCAACCTTTGCCTCTTTGTCCTGATGCCCTTTGCTTATTTCTTCCTGGAGTCGGAGGGATTTGCAGGATCGAAAAAGGTACATTACGTTACTGTAGTATTTATGTGTATCATTTTTAGTTTTATTTTCTTTCTTGTTTCTTAGGCAAGGTCACCAATTATCATCAAAAAAGCACTAGAAAAGGAAAATGAATCTGACACGTTTAAACCGAGTCAGAAGTGCACAATTTAAAAACTAAGGCCCAAAAAATAAATAAAACTGAAATGGAAAATGTGAAACCCTGTTTATTTTTTAAAATCTTATTTCCTGCTGACATATTTGTATGTTTTGCTATTCATGCAAACGCTTCCCTGTCAACAGCCAAAGCAGCAGCAGCAGCAGCAGCAGGTGCCTAGTCCTTGTCCTCTTTCTGACTCAAGCCACTGACCGTAACTGCCACCGCAGAAAGCTCATTAACCATGAAAGTCTGAATCTGGTCTTCGCCCAGCACCACATCCTGACAAACCTTTCCAATAAGGCCATAGGCTGCAAACGCTTCAACACTGCTGCATCGGCCCCACTGATTTAAAGCCTGATTCCTTGTCACCCCCTCCCCAGCCCCCTAAAATAAAACTTCAAAAGGACAGGCTAATAATCGAGTTGTAAGGCTCAGCGAACTTCCTCGTTTAATTGATTACCCCCAAAAAAAGAGGCTGGGGGCTCGTGTTCCAAAAGTCCATAAAGTCGCAGCAACATGACAGCACAATAGAGCCTCGCAAAATGGAGGGGGAAAGATTTACTTTTAATACACCTCTATCCTGTGTCACAGTTTGAAACCCCTCTGGTTTATGTCCCTCCTGGCAAAAGCACATAAAAATTAGTCTGTACTGTAGTGTATAGCCAGTCCTTTTCTTCCTCAGCCCCACTAATTTGTTTCGGTTGGATTTCTTCAACAGAGGGCAGGCCCTGATGTGTAGGCAGCAGGATGAGGGCCTCTTTCACGTTTCTCCTTTTTGTTCTTTTTCATTTTAGTGAGACTGTTTCTTGCTACTGATCTTCCATAAATTTGCTTAGAGGAAGCACTGTTCAATGTTGAGCTGCACGTCCAGGTATATATTGTGTGTGCTAAGGAAGGGGTGGAGGTGACACTCCTGTTGCACCTAAAAAAAAAACGACCTGCCTGCAGAGTCAATCATGCAGCGGACAGCAAGGGGAATGAAAAACACAGATCAGAGTTTTTATAATGTGATATTATCCCTTTCTCCAATAACAGCATTAGACCACAATGTCATAAGGTTTTATGTGGCATTATAACCTCCTGGGCTAATGTTATGGCACTACGAGGTCCCTTTGACTGCGGAAATGAAGTGAATGATGAATTTCACTACTAACGTTGTAAGTCAGCCTTTTCATGTGGCTGTGTTTACTTTTGACGATGTACTAAAAGACGCCACCAGAATAAAGATGGAAATGTGGATGTTTTTTTTTTTTTTTTTTTTTTTTCAATGTTAACTGTTCAGCTCTTCAGAGGCTCTGTCACCTGAATGATTAATAGTTTAACAAATTGTCCAAATTGTGGATGAATCAGAGTGACTTAGGGTCTTGATGTCAGATGTTATGATCTAGCTTTATTTGCTGCTGTAAAATGTCTCCCATTTTACTGCTGTGTTCTGAAATCTTTGCAGAAGAGCTGCATCACAGGCCACTAAAGGTCTTGCCTTGTGTAGTTTAGGTTTTTAGGTTGTGATCATGTTTAGGAAACCTGTGTGCCATGGTGTATTTTTGCCTTTGCATCTTGCATGATTTGCAGTATTCTAAATGAAGTACTTCTTGTTGTTTTGAATGCACTTGGATGGATAAAAATGTGTCCACTTTTGTTACTTTCTGTGTCCCACTATGGCATTTCTGTCACTTATCTGTTATGTTGTCTCCACACCACCAGTAGATGGCATTATATTGATGAGAGCCATGTGTGTTACCCTTATTGAGATGATCAGTGTGTTCTGACAAGCACTGTGAAGACACAAGCACAAACCTTTGTTCAGACATCTATTTATATCAAGACACTTAAATTGGCTTAATAATTACACGTGATGAGTAATGATATCTTGAAGCTATATTTACACAAAAACAATTAGATCAAGGTAAAAAAAAAAAAAAAAGTTTTGACTGACACCTTCCTGGTCCATTTCTAGTGTAGTCTAATCTTAACTTTCATAGCCCTAACGCTCAGATGTTTATCATGTCTAGCTAAATTGTTGTAAATTTAGTATGATGAAGAAAGCAAAATTAACAATAGGTTTGCAGGAAGAAACCACATAAATTGTGGAAAGTGTGCTTTGCTGTGAATAGTCTTTTGGTCCTACCCACAGTATTGAAATGTGTTTGATCCTGAAACGAGTTGGAACGAGTCTGACCCCCTGACTGACCTAGCAAAGGGCCAACAGGTTTCATCTGGTAGTTAAAGAAACTCCTCATCAATCTCATCCTAAGCCCTAACCCGCCGATGATGAGAAGTGTGTTTATTGTGGAGGGAGAGGAGGGGAAGGGGGGAGAGAAAGAAAATGTCTCGCCAAGCAAACCCGCGTGGTGTTACTAAGATACTCCTCTTTGTTGGAGCTCCACAATGGGGGCCTGGATATTTATTTCAAATCTCCTGCACATGCAGACATTTTTCCCAGGCCTTCTTTCGGGCCGGGCCAGCCGGAGAATATAAAGTGGTGTTTACATACCTTCCTTTAAGGTCACAATGTCTCCCTAAAGCTGCCTGTTACAATGTTCGTTACCATAGCAACATATTAGCTCGAGCTGGGAATTTAAAAAAGAACAAGCGAGTTGCTCAGGATTTTTTCCCCTCTCGTGACTCAGTTTTTCTAAACTAAGCAATAAGTTCTGAAACGTAACTGATTCTGTACGAGACTTTTAGTTTCTTCTGCTGATTTCAAAGTAAGTCTTTTATCAAACGTGTGGATTCTTTAACACAAGAAAGTCAGAGTATTATGTTGATAGGCTGCGAGGTGTACTTGGTGCTAACCTTTCTGTAATCAGAACATGCTGTCATCACTGTAGGACGGCAAATAAAACTTGACTTACAACTGGAAACTAGCATGGATACAGAATGGTCTTTTGAAAGAGTTTTAATTCATATCACAATATTACTGAAGTACATCTTTCGTTACAATGTTTTCCTTTTCTTGCCAACCTCCCCCCACCCCCAGTTTGAACAATACGACGTGATGCCGATCATTTTCCATGCCCTCGTGCCATGGGGCTTTATTAAGAAGTCTTATTAAGAGTCTTTAGAAGTTCATTCTGCAGCTTTACAGGGGAGTGTCCCTCTCCTCTGCTTTCTGTCTTTGACACGGTCATTGCGCTGTGGCCGACTGGTTGAAGGATACACTAATAAGGTCCTGGGCATCTGGCATGTCTTTAGCAAGGAGGGCAGTCCTTTTTGCCGTGGAGCAAGAAAGGACCCTGCCCCCTCCCTCACTTATTACACTCTTGGCCCTTGTTCCACACGTCCCTGACAGTGAGCAGAAGGATGGTCGGCGGGATGATCTCTGCCACCGCCTGCTGACCTGCTAAGGATTGATGACAGCAACTAGGAAGCTCCCGCACCACCTAACTCTCTTCCTTTGTCTGATTTCTTTCTCTCAACCCCCCCTCACCCCACACCACCTCACACCCCCCACCAAACATCCAACACAGCCCTGCCTGCACCTTCCCAAGTATCATCCCTCACTCTTTCTCACATTTGTCCACAATTGCATTCGGCTTCCAGAGGTGAACTCTCTGCTGGATTCACCAGTCGAAGCACTACATCAAAGACAGTGGCAGATTGTGCTTTAGTTTTTCTGCAGTACAGGCTAGGCGAAAAGCTTGTGAACTGTTTCCAAGCCCTCTGCGGCTTTCTGTAATTGGTGGATTTGGAGGTTGATGTACTTGGCTGCTCGTCTGTCTGTCTGTCTGTCTGTCTGTCCGTCCGTCCGTCCGTCTGTGTGTGTGTGCGTATGTGAGTTCATGAATGTTTGTTTGGTAGTGCATATGAAGCGGTTCCTTTCCTCTCTGGCCACTACATGCATTTCTTGGAAGTCTCTCCAGTCTTGTACAACATAGCTGCAGTTAACCAGCCCCTCACTCGATGTCAGTGTGAGGATCGGGGGATGCTGAATATTTCAAAGCTGCTATATTTAGAGGTAGTTACACATTTAGAATGGCAAGAATAGAAACTTTCAGCAGGCGCTCTGAATGCCAAGGCACAGGTCTTTTTCTTTTTTTCCTCCCTTCCTTCACAAGTTGACAGTTTTATCTTTGATTATGATGATGACTTAGTTGGATTTTCCTATTTTTATACCATATTTATTTCAAAGCACAAATTTTCCCTTCCTTACTGTTATGATGGGGAACAAAGGACTAAGTTTTCCCTTGCACGAGTAGGTAAGGATAGACAGAACTTTAAATGGGCAATGTCAGGCATGTGGACGGATCAATGAAACCAATCAGGCCTCTCAGTTCAGTGTCCTCTTTCTCTTGTTCAGTCAAATCAGGTCTGACACTGTGGATTGTTCTTCCAGCAAGGCAGGAACTGGGGATGATAGTAAGGGAGGTGACAAGCATTGCTTTTGCCCTAAATGATCTGAATGGGTAATGATTTGAGCCTTATAAATGATTGAGAGACCTATCTAAAGGGAATACACCTTCAGCATGGCTTGGGCAGCTTGTTAAGGTGGACTGGTGCGCTTGAGCAGACGCACGTCCTGCCTGCGGCTTCTGCTTGTCCTGATGCATCCTTAAGAGAGCGCGTGTGGGACGTGGCTGATGTCCCTGAAAGCATTCCTCTCTCACCTCTTTTACCTCAGGGGAATGAGATGCGCTCAGACGTTGACTCCTCTCCTCCACCAGTCTCTCTCTGTTGTTCTCTCTCTTTATTTCTCTCTATCGCTCTCCATCTCTCTCTTCCTTTTTGATTCAGCTGTGTCGAGTGTTTTCCCCACTGCCCAGTTGAGTTGTGTTGTGAGATGGTTGATTGCTGCATCCATCTAGTGTACTCGGAGTATGTGAGTGTTTAGAAGAGAGCATGAGGCAGTCAGCAGAATTCATCTCCATGTCAGTTTTAAGCCTTTATTTTTAGCATATTGATCCTCATTGTTGTTAATGGAATAATGGCGCATATACCTACATGGTTCCCTTAAGATATGGTATCACTGTAATGTATTTATGAATGTTATATTTCATTCATAATATATCAGATATTATATATAGGTTTATTTCCAGTGAACTAAAGCCCACTATAGGGCCCACTCACTCCCTCTCACATTACCTGTCGAGTGGCTGCAGTGTCCACCTTGGCCACACTGGGGCACTCCAGACCCTGCCCACTTTCCTCTGTGTTGTGCTAGAAAATTCCACACTCACTCACTGAGGCTTCTCTAAGAGGAGGCGAGAGGCATGTACAGTGTAGTGCAGCGTATACAGCAGCGTGTATAGTGAAAGGATGCTACAGCGGATTTTTAACCCATGACAATCAATTAACTGGCCCACGATGGTGAACATCCTGGATTAAAAAAATTGTCCTTGTATCAATATCCAAAGTATGGACTGAATGCGTCAGTGATAATATTCAGACTTTATACTTACCAAATATGTCTTTGACCCAGGAAAGGAGTTTGTCAGAGTAAAAGAGATGAGAGCTGAAGAGTGAATTAAAAGGGAGAGAAGACAGTTGCTATCCAGTGACCCAAATTGTAATACAAACACTAAAGCACATATTTGGTTGACAGTCATAAACTGTGTTGAGGAACAAAAAAAAACAAACTAAAAACCTTGTCTGATTTAACCTGCAGAATTAAAACAATTTTCATTCTATAAAGTGACTTCATGATTAACAGGGGGGGGGGGGGGCTTTCAAAGAGAGACCCCCTTCATGTACCTGTTGGCAAATACTGAACAGCAACCGCACAGCCATTATGTTAGCTGGTAACAAATTGCTCATATGTACCCAATTTAAGCAGCACTCCAAAAGCAGGGAGCCCTTGTTATCCCATGCCTGGTAGCCTACCTGACATGTGTACGAGAACGCCTATCTATCTTACAGTGCTAGACGGCTGGGCTCTCCAGCAGGGCGGGAAATGGAAACTGTGTGAACAGGTAGAGGAGGACTTTATTAACCACTCAGCAGTTTGTGACCCGGAAAACCCAAATTACCCCAAAACCCTCTTGTCTGCTTAGCTCGGGACACGGCCGTGGTGCTAAGGGAGCTCCTAATCAGCCCCAGATGGGAGGCCTGCTCTTGATCGCAGACAGTAGCTGACCCAGCCAGGCTTCATGCTCCCTACAGCACCCCCGCACCCCCTCCTCTTTTTAATTTCACCTCTGCCACCACCAGCCCTGTTAGACCCACTTTATAGACTTCAATATGTGTGTATAAAAGAGCTGTTTTACACAGAAATCTGTGGGAGCGTTTATGTCATGTTTGTGTGCTGTGAATGGAAATGATGCTGTTTAGTATGAGCGAGGCAGGATGGAGTGAGGAGGGGGATGTCTCGTAAAAAGAATCTGGTTTGGTGATTAAAAATTGGATGTAAAATATAGGAAATACCAGCTTCCAGCTCAGTGCAATGAACATTAGTTTGATGAATTCGTTTTTTTAATGAAACTGTGTGAATATTATGAAACTGATTTCAACTGTACCAGTCATATCTAAATAGATTTCTTTCTTTTTATGTGCACTTTTTACCATCAGGGCATTAAGGCACGTATTCTCGAGACCTTTGTGATGCTCTTCCTTCTGGCTTTGCTCATCCTGGGCATTGTGTGGGTGGCATCAGCGCTCATTGACAACGATGCAGCCAGTATGGAGTCCCTCTACGGTACGTTTTTAAAAGATCTGTGTCATTTGTGCCTGTAAATCTCTTTGTTGTATTTCTTTAAAAGAATAATTTGACTATTTGGGAAATGCAGTTTTTTTTTTTTTTGCCTCTGGCAGAGCATTGGATGGGAAGTGTTATACCCCTCTCATGACTGTGTATTACCTGTAAAGCTTGAGCAAATTTAAGTTTAGCTAACAAATGAATAAACTCTATCTTGTTTGTTTAATCCCTTCAAAAATCAAAATATAAAAAAGACTGAGAGTGGCATGCTGGTACTGTTTCTTTAATAGCCCGTCCTTTGCTGTACAACTGTAAAATATCCTTTTAATATCCTTTTATTGGGTATATTTTACTAAATTAATGTGGTTTTTTTCTGTAGATCTTTGGGAATTCTACCTACCATACCTATACTCATGTATATCTCTGATGGGGGGACTGCTTTTACTAAGTAAGCCATTCAACTCACTGAACACAATGAAGCAAAGAGAATATCATAGCTGTTCTGGTGTTTAGTTACCATCAGTTAGTTTACCTTATTGTGATGAAACACAGGCTGATCACACTGTTGTCTGTCTGCTGTGTAGTGTGCACTCCTGTGGGATTGTCCAGGATGTTCAGCGTCATGGGCCAGTTGCTAGTGAAGCCAACAGTAAGTAATCATTTGGATGAAATATTAAAATATACATGGTTGATTTGTAAATGGTTTGGTTAATAGAAACTGAATAGGTTCTCTTTGAAAGACCAGTTGAACTTGAACAAATCAGCTCAAGACTTGAACCCCTTTGCCCCCCCTCTCTGAAAGATGTCTGTCTCAGTTGGCCATTTACATTTGCGACAGAGGACTACAAATACATCACCAACTCATCTTCCCATCTGCCCTCTCTCCAGTCCCACTTTGGGCCTAATTATAACCCATTTCATCTCTTCCTCCTCTGCTCCCTCCCCTTCAGATCCTGGAGGACCTGGATGAGCAGATTTACTGCATCCATTTGCAGGAGGAAGCCCTTCAGAGGAGATTAAACGGTATGTCTGTGGGAGACGTGTTGGCACATTATAGGGGAGGGGAGGGGTTGACTGCCCTATTGGGTGTGATGGAGCATGCCACACTGGAATCAATTAGGATTGAAAATTCAGTCAGGCACACGCACAGCCGCACACATGCATGCACAGACAATCACAAAAGTCCACACACACACTTGACACCAGCCTTTCTCTACCACTGTCTTACTCTCATAACTTTCTGCTTTAGGGCAAAGCAGCCACCATGGCAAGGACCATATTTTATGTTTAGGAAGTTTTTAAGGATCCATTTAAGACACTCCAGTGGCACTGTCACTGCTGGCGAAATGATTGCCTCATTTAATGTCAGGCTTAGAATTGTAGCCTGGGTAATAGGATGGAAATTAAATCTTTTACAAGAAGTTTTGGCTTTGTCCTGTGGACATTAAAGAGCGGCGACTTTTCATTGGCTTCTGAAAAGAAACCAGGAGCCCTGTGCTGTTCTCTGGACTTGGGCACAAAGGGAACGTTTAAAGAGTTTAAGGATGGTGAAGATGTTATTCTTTTAGCCTGCATTTCCTTTTCATGTCCCACCCTCTGTGTTCCCAAATTCCTTGTTTGACGTTGAATAATCTGAAAAAGCAGGAAGTATTTGGGCCAGGTTCCAAAACCTACTTTAATATTAACTCAAGCACGCAACCAAGTGTACAGATGCGAGTAAATGAAGAGGATGAATGTCCTTTCAAACCAGGGAGGTAAGGGAGATCAGTCCCTGATAATGCTTGTTTTCGAATGCTACGCCGGCCTCCTCCATAGACTGCCACCTAAGCGTATGGTTCCTTAGGGCTCATTCCACACTGCAATGCTTTGAACTAAATGATAGAATAATTGTAATCTGTTCCTTATCATCCCCAAGACTGTTTGATCTTTACAAGTCACTGTGTGGCGAAAAAAAACAAAACAGTGGTCAACATCTCCGTGTGTGCACTAAGGCCATGCTGCAATTCATTTTGCCTGTTAAAGAGGTGGGAATTAAAGGCAAAGGAGGATGTTGACGTGAATGTTTTTTATGCACACACTGTACGTACATGCACACACTCAACGTCCGTGCTCACACATAGGTGAAACTGAAGGCTAGAGTGGTGTTCCTTTGATCTGCTGCGAGTGCTGAGTAGAAGGCAGTTCAGGAACAGTTCACAGGACACACTCCAGAGGTGAGCAATGCCGTCTTCTTGCTTCACCTGTGTTCTCTGTGCATCCAGCTCCTCGAACAGATTATCCTCTTCCCAGTTTGTGTTTGTAGATGTGCACGGTTGAGCCACATCAGTTGATGCATCAGTTTATTTATATATCTGGGCCTTTATTGTACTCCCTCTACGTGCAATTGCCCATTGGTAATGACATTACTGATGCTTTAAATCTTGCAGATCAGAAGGTTGTGTCTTGAATTGCCTGACTGGACATGCGTGTCTGTTTTCTTTGTCACGGGCATGATGAACCTAATAAGTAAAATGTTTATAGACACGCTCCTTCAAACTTCTAGATAAGCTGCTAACACTCAACTTACAAGAAACAATTATTACATTTTGCTTACATAGTTGTGCACCCCTTCTTTACTGCTTTTGAGAGCCTTTAGTCTAAGGTTATAAAATGTGAAGTTGTTCCAGACTGAAAAGGTAATTGGATTTGATTTGGTTATTGGATCTGAAATAATGAGTCAGTTAATTGATTGACATAAAATTAATTTGCAGTAGTTTTTTATAACTGATTAATTGTTTCAGTTTTATTTAAAGCCAAAATACCCAAATTTGTTGATTCTGGACTCTCAAATGTAAACATGAAACAGGCTGTTGTGGCATTATAATATATTATGTGTAATTAATTCATATCTGACGTTGGATCACCAGTTTCTGGTCTGGTGCATTTCTTTATAGCCACATTGCACACAGATTTAAAGATGGTTCAAGGAACATGAAAGATACTTAAAATCACTCCAGCCACAGATCTTAAGTTAGTAAAGCATCTTTGAGATGAATAATCTCAGCTGTTTTGAAGAATTCAGGCTATAACGCCTAATGACTGCAGGCTGTACCCTGTCAATGACTTGTATCTGTAATTTCAACAGGTAATTTGGCTGAGAAGCTGTTCTCAAAGTACAATCTCTTAACAAGAGTCCACAAATACACTGCAGCACAGGCAGTGTGGCACACATGCTTGTCCACACTGCCCTTTCAAGACCCTGATCCGCTGATATCAGAGCAACAGAGCGCCTGTCCAGATGCTATGCGGCACAATGACCTTGCCAGTGCCTCTGTTGTCTCAGCATGGTGTTTAGCATATTTGTAGATGACGTAATTTTTCGGCTGTGGTGAAGGTTGGAGAGGATACGTTGAATTACTCTGGGCCTTCCTGGCTGCCAGAAGCCTCACTCAGCATCTCTGCCACGCTGTAACTCAGTCTTTTACTTGATGCTGCCAGCAGAAGGAGAAGGATATATTTAACTTCAGTATAGAATGATGTCATTGAAGATACTGCAGTCGAGTTTCTCACCATTTTACCCTTCTGTTTGGAACAAGTGATGATATTGTTCTTTGTCTTTTAGTTTGAGCTGCAATTTTTCATGGCTGTTAGGAATCTACTTTTCATTTGATCAATGATTTATCTGTGCTTGGTGATGTGTAAGGCCATGTTTGGATATGTTGTGCACATAGGTGATAGATTAGTTCACTTGCGGCTGAGCAGATTTGGCTACCCCAAGGCAGTTCAGTGTTCACTTCGTCTCTGGAGAAAAAGAGCTGTTGAACTGTCCGTGACATTTCCTGTTGTGTTGTGACTGCATTTGCTCGGAGGGTTCAAACTTTCCCCTGCTTAGATCCCGGGACAGGTATCTGCGAAGGCACAGACAAGACGGTTAACTCTCTCTCCCCGTCTATCTTCCCTCTTCTGCCTACTTAAACCCATCCAGACAGGGCGTGTCATAATGACAGAGGGAAGAAAAAGGTTTGATCAAAGTGATTGGTCCCTCACTCTTGTAACAAAGATGAAAGATGGTATTTTTATTGCACGCTAGTAACACTGTAACACTGAACTAATTGGTCTTGATCTGCCAATCACCCCAGGGGATGCAAATGGATACTCTTCCACTTTGGCTCTGAGGGGCCTCTACGCTAGTGCGTCAAGCTGGAAGGAAAACAGAGTAAAATAGATAAATTAGCCTTAAATGAGCTGGCCTTGTGGTTTTCCTGGAGAATCCCTTGCTGTCTTCTCCAGCCCACTCAACCAGTTGTGGCATGTGCTAGACAGCTCCTGACACAAGAGATTATTTTTACTTGTTTGAGATCACATTGTTATGTTCTGAGCAGGATTACTTGTTTTGATGGGCTTGCTTAATAAAGATAAGTCAAATACCATATGCTGGGGTAAGTGAGTGTGAAGTAAACATCCTGTTAATTAGGACACCATGCTCTATTTTTTCTGATTGTTGTATGAAAAATGTTTGGGGAACAAAAAAGTTTCTTCAGTGGTCTGCCAGATACATATATACATATACATATACATATACATATACATATATATATATATATATATATATATATATATATATATATATATATATATATATATATATATATATATATATATATATATAACATATGAAACTGGCTCTTTAGTATCTGATCTGTTTGAACAACATGAGAGCTGAAACAATTAGTCGACTGACAAAAGTCAGTTGGCTATTTAATTGTTTTGGTTGTTTCATCAAGAAAACAAGCCAAACAGTTTCAACTTGACAATTTTCAAGTTTGAATATCTTTGGGTTTTGGACTGTTTTCATAGACTTAACTATTGTTACAATTTTCAGATTGATCAATCATGAAAGTAATTGGTAGTTGCAGCCCTAGACAACATCCGATCATTTAATTCATTTCAATGATTTCTCTTTCTGCAGGATCGTCCTCACACACTTATACTCGAGGAAGCATTGCTCACCAGCTCAACAAAGAATTGGACAATATTAGAAATCAGAGAAATAAATTGGGTAAGTGTTTGTTTTTCTGACACGTCTGATATACTTTGTCTTAAAACCTTGAACTGCCTTGGAAATATATGCCAAAGGAATTAGCTTTTTACATATTGCTGACAGGCAGCCGCTTTCTCTCTGTCTGCCTTAATTTCTTAATTTGGACTTGGACCAGAACAGCCTGATAATTTTCCATCCATTTTAGGATATTATAAATGAGGCTTGAGCCTTTTGGGGAGCAGGGTGGGGGGAGGAGAGCACAAAGGCACTTAGGATATTGGACAAGATGCAAACTTTATATTGTAGCAAGCCTTTTAGTGATGTCATTAATTTAGAAGGATGGTGCATATAAAGTGCACTTGGCAAACTTCTCGGGCAGGCAGGGTGGGTGCACTTTGAGAATAAGGAGGACTAACAAGGTTGAAATAGAGAAAGAAAGTCAATATGGTAGGACTAGAGGGCAGTCAGATGCATATTGTAAGAGGACTGTGGATGTCCATAACAGAAGACATAGTGCATGAGGTCTACAGGCTGTCATCAGTGTCTACAAACATGACTGATGATCTGTGGAAATAAGATGAAGATGGAAGAGATAAAGTTGAAATGTTTCATCTGGCATTGGAAGAGTGAGACACATTAGTTGCCCATTGCACGCATGCACACACACACACACACACACACACACACACACACACACACACACACACCAAACATCTGACCAAAACATAAATCACAGAAGTAATTTTGCTGCATTTCTTTTTATCCAGGATTTATTATTGTTTCCACTAATTAAGGCAGTGATGAGTGCGGTTAATTAAAGAGGAAAAGCATAATTTCTGAAGGTTATGAAATGTATATTACCTGGAAGGGAGGGGGCCAGGGGTTGCGATGAGAGGTGAGGTTGTGTTTGGTACACACACTCACGATATGTTTTACCAAACCAAGCTGTACAAACCCTGTAAATAAGGCCAGAGGGTTTGAGGTTTTAGTACTTGTCTTTGATGAACATATTAATTAACCAGTGGTGGAAAGTGGTTTGTAATGGAGGAGATTAGTTCATCATTGAATCTTGCTATTAAAGAGTTGGCTCTACATATATTTCTGAAGACAAACAACTTCACACTTTGCCTCCCTCTCATTTCCTCCCAGAGAGAAGAAAGAAAGCATCAGGTTGGGAGAAGAACTTGCTGTATCCCATAGTGATGCTGATCCTGCTCGCAGGAACGGTGAGTGCCGAGACTGACCTATCATTAAGCCCCAACTGTTTACTCATGGCGTATACAGCCTGGCTGGTGGCCACTGGGACTAACAGTGCACCTCAAAGCCCATCCTCTTACAGTTTTCCCACAGTGTCTGGGTGGGGAAACCACTTTTGTTTAATAGCTGTTTAAGACAATGCTGAATAGCCACCTGCAACAACTGTGATTTTCAATAGATTATAGTGTGGGAATACTATTTACGCCGTCTGATATTGTTAGATAAGGCAGAAAGGCCATGTGAGACGCATGGCACGTGCATCAAACAACCCCCACATTGTTCAGGTTTTGAGGAGCTTAATGTTGGAACAGTTAACAATCACAAGATGGTTATTATGCATTACCATACTTAAGGATCAGCAAGGCCCCTACAATTCAATTATATCATGACGCCGGATACTTTGGGGATTTGATCAATCTTTTTATAATTATACCATGTGTAAACAAATCTTTATCTTCCTCTGTGTCTGCAGACAATCTCTGTTCTTATGGTGGCACTAAATATCCTCTACCTTCTAGTGGATGAGACTGCCATGCCCAAAGGATCCACAGTAAGCCTGCTGTCTAAACTGCACACGCACACACACACACACACACACACACACACACACACACACACACACACACACACACACACACACACACACACACACACACACACACACACACACACACACAAAACACAGACCTGCCATGTTCCTGGCGGAGACATAAGTCAAATTCCGGATATGCTCAGGTGCATGCTGGAAGAAAAGGCCCCGCCAGATGTTAATCAGGCCCCAACCTTGTGCCTCTGGTTTTGTTTTGGAAGCTCATTGAAAGTCATTTCACAGCAGTGTGCAGATTCAGTGAGCTAGCGACGTGTCTCAAGTCAACAGTGGGTGAATAAGCTGCTTTTCCTCCCTTCTGCAAAGGCAGACAGGGCCAGGTGAAGGGCTCTCACTGTGAGGCAGACTAACTGCGTGTGGAATGGCTCTCAGAGATTCACATCTCCGCCTAACATGCAATGTGTTTTAAGCTCTCCTTATCTCTTCTCATCTGCAGTGACAGAGGTGCGCGCACGCGTGTGTGTGTGCACTTGCGCGCGTGTTTGTGTGCTCGCGCGTGTGTGTGCGTTTGTGGTTGCATTCTTGTCTGAAAGGGGGCAACATAATGTATCCTATTTCTCCCTCATTTAATTTCGCGTCTTGCGGGCAACTGACAGAGCTGCCCTCAACATTCCAATTATTTTATTGAGCAGAGATGTTTTCTTTGGCATGACGCGTTGCAGAAAATCCCCCAAATTACACTTGTCATGCAGGTTGAAGCTGTCCTCCCTGACAGTGTGGCCCCACTAAATGGTTTATGCGTTTGTTGAGCTGGATGGAAGCCACACCTCTGATCTCACTGCACTATAAGGAGAAGGGAGGGAAGGAGGGGGGTCTTATCCTCCAAAATAATCGATATTGATATGGTATCCATCTATCCACCTGTTAACCTTACCCTCTAGATGTCAAACTCCTTCCCTCTAGCGCAGAAATTCCCTCAAAGTTACCTGCACTCTGTCTGGAAGGAGATAAGGGCAGGGGAGGGAAAGTGATATAAAGAAGTGGAGAGGACGGCTGGTTTGAGGTCTGGATGAGGTTCTGTCGAAGCAAAGAGACTGTGGGAAAGTCAAATGAGACCCTGATGTGCTGATTGTTGTGGGGGAAGAGCACAATGGAAGTGCCCTGTCAATGTTTGTCTTCCCTTCTAACTAAGCATCCCTCTGTAGTCCTTAGCATACTGAGCAGAGCCCCGCTCAACTTTACAGAGCAGAGGATGGAGGTGGAGGAGGGTGATGAAGAGCAATGAGAGATGAAGAGGAAGAAGCAGGTGGATGGAGAAGAAGAGAATGCAAAGATGCTGTAGGAACAACAAGGAGTGGGGGGGGGACTGGAGTTGCCTCTGTCAAAGGACACAGTGTTTTACAGCTTGATGAACAAGCACTAAGAGCGACCAATAAAATTGTTACTGCAGCCCCTCCTGTTTGGCAGCCACCACACTTGACACTGTATTTTGTAAAATAGACAATTAGCTACAACTGGACTGCAATTTTCACCTCACTAAAGTTGCCCTTCTCTCAAGCACCTTCAGAGTTTCACTCACATAAGCACCTTAACCACGACTTCTTGACTTGTCTGATGCCCCTCGTTCCATGTCTGTTTACATCTTTCCCCAATGGTTATCTGAGGCAAAAATAACGAATTAGAACAATTTCCTAATTTTTATTTGTATATCTGTATACAAGAAGTCCAGCCACATCCATTCTGGCCATACCAAACACTATGAATAAATATTGAAATCTGTAACAAAGATGCTTGAGTCTAGAGCCCAAATGGAAAGGTTTAATTCCACAGACATCTCAAGATTGTCATCAATTCGCACACCGGCAATAAAAAACGAATTATGGGAAATTCATTCTTCAAATAAGAAAAAACTTGACAAGATGGTCTTAAAGTGAGAGTGAATATACCAGTGGGAATAACGTTGTTGCACTCTTTGCCAATAAATGTCCATAGGTCTACAGTTAAGAAATTAGAAAAAATGACGATGGCATTTTTATGGCAAGATAAAGTAGAATTAAAAACATGAAACTGCTACAGTAAAAAGTCCTAGCTTGACTTGTAGCTTTAATTATAAATGACTAAAGAAACGGCCACAATATGGTGGTATTGGAGCAAACTATATGGGAGAATGTGCCTCTGGAATCTCTCGTATTTCTGACTCAGACTCCCATGTTAAAATGTATAAATGTGTCTATGAAAATATGGTGCACAGCAAGAAAAAAATAAGACTTCCAACCTCTACAATTAGAGCTACAAATTACTAAAATAATATCTAGCCTTTTAATTATATCCCCATATAGGATAAAAGTACCAAGGTTTTTTGTCTACTGTTGATTTGTCACAAAACTAGGCAAATTGGTTTCAACCTAGTGGGTTATAAATGTCACATGATGCCTCTTGATCAAGGCCATAGCCCAGTTGAAAGTAAGGGTTACATGTGTCGATCACCTTCCAAGACAACAAAATAAATCCAGCCAATATTTGGGCCACTTGCTTGTTTTGTTCTGGCCCAGTGTACTCCCAGTTCCATGGCCCGAATCTGGCCCATATACAGCATGATTGTAAGATGCTACTTCAACAGCTGGACCAAATCTGGTGCACACACAGAAAATCCTCTGGCTGTAAGTTAAATTCGGAGGATAACAGCCAGACTCTGCCCAGAGCTGTAAGTATATGGGACAGACTCAGGCCGGAGACCCAGGCATATGTTGGGCCAGTTTTTGCTATATGGGTTGGAGAGTATCGTTGCAATTCAGACTATATACATAGAGTTAATAGAAGCTTTAATGCATGTTTGTTCTCCTACTTGTTAGATATGTGAGAGCTGGGGGAATTATGTGGTGGGCAAGTGGACAAGGGTTAGAAGAAACCAGGAGTAGGAGGGAGTAATGACTTTGTAAAAGGTACATGGAAAGTATAAGAACATCTTGGTTTAGAATTTGTATGTCTAGAAAAATATATACCTTCTTTTTGAATATAAAAAAAATTAAGTTCGGAAAAGCTACCATTACTCACAGGACCCACCTGAGGTCAGATGGTCACAACACAAGATGTAGGTTTGTATGTGTGTGTGTGTGAGTGGTGCTGACAACCATGCCAATGTGCAGGTATTGCACAAATGCAATGTGTCTGCTGACTGAGCTGTGGCAGGCAGCACAGACAAATATACCCCCCCCACCCCCACCCTCCCCCTCGTCTCTTTGACACACACAAACACACACTCCATCACCCTTCCTGCTACTGGAATGAAAAGAAGTAAAGAGTTGAAAGGAGGCGCACTGTGAAAGCTAGCTGTCCTTAGTGTGCGCATACACGCATTTGCAAGTGCACACACACACACACACACAGTCCTAATGCATGCTCGCCCGCCCTCCATTAATAAATGACATCAGATGCTGTCTGCTAATTCCCTGTGTAAGAGAGAAAGAGCACTGCACCATGGCTCTGCAGTAAGCTCCCAGGGATGACAGTTGCATAAAAAGGCATGAAACAACCTGCCAGACTTTCCTTTTTTCTTCAGGCTCTTTTACAAAACAAATCAAGATAAGGACACTCAAGGTGGTTAAGAAGAAATAAAATCCAATAAAAAAAACTGAAAATAATAAAAGTACGACAGTGGTAAATATATACTGTGCAACTGTAATATATATTGGTATTTGGCAAGAATGGTAAACATTGTGAATTGATGTTATCGATTGTAATGTAATAGGCTTTATATTATTCATTTGTGTTGTATACCACGCTGATTGGAGACATACTGTACAGGTGCATCTGTATATGGTCTTGTACAGTAAACAAGAGCTGAATATGCAGTGTGAAGTTTAAATAAGTATTATTTCTAACTTGTATATGTTGACAGTGAGCAGTCTGGTCACGTGTTACCTGCAGACATATTGTGTAGTAATGTGCGTGCCCCATACAACACAAGTGATCAACATTGGTGTCCAGTGCAACAAAAGCAAATACCTATCAGTTGACAAGATGCTTGGTATGTGTGGTGTATGTAGATGAATGTCTTTCTCTTGCTCCACTTTCAAAAGGGGTTTGGGGAGGTGAGAGAGAGTGTGTGTGTGTGTGTGTGTGTGTGTGTGTGTGTGTGTGTGTGTGTGTGTGTGTGTGTGTGTGTGTGTGTGTGTGTGTTTGGGGAGGGTGGGCGGCTGGGGGGTCTAGTATGTTTGCTGAAGTATTTGTTTTGTTGTTTTTATGTTTTTGGCGTGCTTTCAGCCTGTACACTCTTCTTACCGTAAGCAATGTGCCGTTTTTGTTTGAACACCTGTTCACATATTGTATGATCGACAGTGATTTGAAAAGAGCCTCTTTCATCTTGTTCCATTCATTACTTTGCCAATTTGATTCTGTCTTTCTCAAGTGGGGAAATTCTTCATGCACCGCGTACTTACTATGCAGGATTTCTGTAATTGCATGTGTGTGCAACTGCCTGCAGTGCTGTCGTTTCCCATTTTCTTTTTTTTTTTTTATTTGTGATGTGTTCATATAAGATTTGTGTGTGATGACATTGACTAACCCAGTTTTCTGTCTCTATCTCCATCATCCAGGACCGAGGAATCGGGAACACCTCTCTCTCCACATTTGGCGTAGCTCAAGCGGTGCTGGAGATCATCCTCATGTTGTATCCTTTTAGTGACCCCCCCCCCCCCCCCCCCCCCCCCCCCCCCCATTTGTCTGTGGCCAGAGTAGCATGCTCCATGGCCAAGAGCAACATTGTCCAGCCAGCTTTGTTTATCCAGGACATAGTTCAGCCGGACACCTTCCGGAAGACATGTTCTGCTGTTTCGTCACCTTTTATCATTGGTGAAAAGGTGCAGACTTGGGATACTTGAAAAGACAACTCAATGAAGCTGCTTTGCTTCCAGCAGAGAAGTGTTTTTTGGTCCTTGATTGATTTGCCCAACAGCTACTTGATGGTGTCCTCTGTCGTTGGCTTCTACAGCCTGCGTGTCTTTGAGGGACTCACTCCCAGGAAGGATGACACAACCATGACAACGGTAAAGACGGGGAGGGGTGAAGTGAGCGAAAGGGTGCTGAGATTACTCCTAAGGTGCTGATGTGTTTGGGACCCCCTGTGTTTCATCTCTTTCCTCTTTTTCCCCTTCTCTCTCCCGCCTTCCTCTCTACTGTGAACTCCTACTGCTCGCTAATGTTCTCCTCGGGGCCCCTCAATGGCTTTAGTTGATCTGTCCAATATTTGTTTGTGGGTTGCGCAAACACTGGCAAAGTGCAAGCTCCTTTCTTGTACATCAGAGGGAGAGTGGAGTTTTTTGGGGGGTGATGGGGGGTGGAGGATGTGTGCTCTGTTTGGCCCATAGTGGCAACCATTCACTTGGTAATGAGTTTGGGAGTGGGGAGGCTTGTTAACTAGCCATGACGCTCCAGTGAAAGGACTTGAAAGGACAATGGAGAGAACCTGGTAATGAGCAACTTCAGAGGTACTAATTGTACAATATGTGGAACCAATTTAACATCAAGTGGTGTGCGTGTATATGTGTGGCCTTGTCACGGCTGAAACTGATGGTGCAATCGGTGCATTTCCTCCCAATTCTCATAAGTTTTAAGTCCTCCCTTAAAACCCGTATGTTATGTGCTTGAGAGATTTGAAGTTTGATTATCTGTTCTGATTTTTAGATCATTGGTTGCTGTGTGTCAATCTTGGTCCTGAGTTCAGCCCTGCCAGTGATGTCCAGAACCCTAGGTGAGTACAGGAGTGCGTTTGTCTGCCTGTATTAAGAGTGTGGACATGCTAATTTCCTTATTTACACCTTGTGCGCACAGATTAAATGTTCAAAGCAATAGATGGACATTTTGGGGAAATTGTTTTTCATTTTCTTGCTGGGAGTTAGAGGAGAAAGTTAATAACAATCTGATGTCTGTCAACTAAGTATGAAGCTACAGACAGCAGCCAGTTAGCTCAGCTTGGCTTATTTTAGCATAATGACCAGAAATAGGGGAAACCAGCTAGTCTGGCATTGTCTCAATGTAACAAAATCCAGTTAAGTTACATCTTGTTTGTTTAATATGAACAAAAACCGAGGAAAGACCAATCAAGAAGTAAAGTCACCATGCTAGGCTAAGAAATAGTCCTGCACAGAAGCTCCCATAAAACTGCAACTTGTTGTTTATACTTTTCAGTTTTTGTACAGATTAGACAATCAAGATGAAACGTGTTAATTAATGAGCTTTAGAGGAGCTGGTAGGTGTTTTTTTTTTTTTTAACCTTCGTACAGAACCAGGCCAGCTGTTTCCCTGTTTCTATCCTTCATGCTGAACATGCTACTGGCATGCGGTTGTAGCTTCATATTTTCTGCAAGTGACAGTGGTACTAATGTTCTCATCTAACTCTCAGCGAGGAAAAGAGTTGGGCTGTTTCTCAAAATGTCAAACTTTTTCTTTAAGATATGTGTAGGTTGAACTGAATTTTCAGAGGTGTCATAATGACCTTGCCACATCCAAACAGAAAGAGTAAATGCCCCCCCCCCACAGCCATATTCAGTACCACCACCAACACCAGACCATTAAGGTTAGCAAGTTGAATTCTCCTATAGTTTCCCATAGTGACGTTAGAAAGGAGTGCAGGGAGAAGGGGTAAAAATGACAGGAGTAGAACCATCACAATGGCACTAATAAACATGCAGAGTGCAGAGCACAGCTGTTCAAATAGCACTACTCTGTGTGTGTGTGTGTGTGTGTGTGTGTGTGTGTGTGTGTGTGTGTGTGTGTGTGTGTGTGTGTGTGTGTGTGTGTGTGTGTGTGTGTGTGTGTGTGTGTGAGAGAGAGAGAGAGAGAGAGACCAACAGAGTAGGAGAATGGGACGGAGCAAGCATACAGTGACTCATTGGGAGCTTTACAAAATATCAACAGGTTCTGCTTTGTGACACTGAATAGATGAAAAGGAATAAATGCATGAGACAGAGTTGAAGAAAAAAAGCCTCCCAGCATAGAAAAAAGAGACATGGAGAGTTGAGTGTGACGAAGTGAGATGTTAAGAGACAAGAAAGGTTTTTGTGTGTTGATGTGTTTCTTGTGCGCGTCTCTGTGTCAGTGTGGAAGCATGCACTGTACAAGAGAATAAGGAACTGTATACTACAACACCACAGTATGCTGAATTCTGTCTGTTTTAACAATGTAGTGACAAATAGTGTTGTACCAAATATGAGAATCAGTTCCCACACTGGTAGTGGTTGTTTGGACAGTCCCAATGGGAAGGCAGTTTTATGGTGCTGAGTGGCTGAACTTATAACTTTTACATATAACTGTAAAGAACTTGTGGAAGAAAATCATATTTAAATCAAAAGAGAAAATCAGCTGACTGTGCTGATGGTTTTTGTCTACCCAGTGGTTAACTATGGTCACCACAGACAAAATAAAAATGTTTCTTTCCCAGTGAACCATCTTGTTCTTTTGGGAGGTTTGTCTGCTTCAGTGATTCTTAGTGAAAACTCAACTGTTATTGCCATTAATCACCCCAACCACCACCTGACAGTAATACCCACTTACAGGTAGTACATGATCACACATATGAATCTCATGCTGTTACTGTATTAAGATTGGATTGCAACAAAAGCAGTGTGTATTGCATAGTGAAACAATACTGTTTATATACTTCGAAATGTTGTTGTTTTATTTTGAAAAAGTATTTCAGTCGAACAGGTTTGTGCTTTTGTTTTTGGTGAGCATTCAATGGCCTTATTAGAACTCATGCCGTAGACAGATGACAGGAGATGATGGATGATGCAACAGTGATACCTGGTTGGATGCTGCCATTACATGATCAGTTTTTCAAACCTGCACACCACCAGGACACAACACCATGGTAATTTGTCCTTGATGTAATGGCTTGTAACTCATATTGAGAACAATAGGTCACAGATGCTTTTCTGTTGAGATTTTTTAAAACTATTAAGGAATGAAGATCCTAACTTTGGTTCACATACATTGATGGAAAAAAAAAGAATCTCGCTGTGCCGTATAATCCTGATGAATCAGACATAAGCATCTTGGATGCAAGGCCAGCTGCATGCTAATGTCTCCAACTCTGCCACTCTACCCCTGACATTTCAAATGCCAATAATCTTTTTACCACCAATTAGATTTTCTCAAATTACCAAAGCAAGATCAAAACCTTTGGCATTACAAATGAATTTAGCCAGACCACAGTGGCAAGCTCTATTGACTGAGGTCTCCATCATCTCTCTCCCTGTCTCTTCACAGACAATTTTGTTAAAGGTCCTTGACGCTTGCAAACTGCTTACTGCGGCTGTAAATACATCTCTCAAGACACTGAATCGATTGGCCAATCTAATTGACGACAGAGGTTGTGAAGATGTTACTGGAGAAGTAGAATGTCCAGAGACCAGGGCTTCTTCAGTCTCACACATCCCAATATCATTTCTGCACACAGATGACTGAATAGAAAATTATTGTGGGGCAACGTATTGATGCATTCATTTCCTTGGTCAATGTTCCATGCAAAATTAACACCTTTAAAGGATGTGATTACCATTAGTAACATTAAATACAATTGTACACAACAGCTTAACTATATCCCTACATTACATTGTTACTGAATGGTACAGCTAGATCATTGTGTGGCAGGGTGCGGGAACATGTGGATTGGCAGGCCGAAATGGATAAGCAGGAAAACAATAGGGTGCTGATGGCTTTCCAGGCAGCATGCGAGCAGCTGTGACAGATGGTTTGAAACTGGTCTAGCAGTGTGGAGCTAAGAGGACCCTGCAGGAGAAACTGCTCCTTTATCTCTGTCTGAAGGTCCTGGGAGAGAGATGTCCACCTGCACCTTTGCTGCTATACTTAGTCACTTCCATAGGGAACAGTCCTTACAATACAGCAGTAGCTAACCAAGACAGTCAAGTGATGAAAATAAGCATAAACTCTGCAGTGCAGTGATTGTTTGTGTAAGTTTGAATGGATTTGTTTCTGTCTCTATTAAATAAGATACATAAACTTTGTTATGTTTTGATGACAGCACTGTCAGCATATTTATATATTTAGGCTAAAAAGTAAGAAGTAGATATTAAATATACTGGACTTATCAGTTTTAGGTTGCTTGTAAGGGTAACCTTTTGATTCTTCTTGAAATCTGCTATAAATTGTGCAACCCCTGCGTCACGGACACAAGATTGTGCGTGTTTACTGCTTGAATTCAATGTGTCAGTAGCTTCGTGGCTGACTCAGGTGGATTTGCGTACAGACGACTTTGATCTGAGGAAGACTTGGGAGTGGCTTTCTTGCCTTGGCCAAATAGGACAAAAACTGAAAAATGGACATGATGCACATAGGTCTTGGACCCAAAATGTGAAACAATTATCCTTACATCAGGGGTACCTCAGTTTAATAGATCATAACTGCAATGGATGTGAAATTGTTTGGTTTTTTGTAAGCTCTTCTTTCAAATTGAGCTTTTGTACTTGTTGAAAGAGCTGGACCTTTAGAGAGACACTTCTCAAAGTGCCTCAACTGCAGATGGAGAAGACTTTCCTAAACTGTCCCGTTTGCTGCAGCCCCAGGCTTGTGCTGCAAAGAATTTTGCTTAAGAACACAATACTTACCTTGTCAAGGGGGAACTTCACTTCCTGTGGTTTCTTTGAGTTTTGTTTATTGTCTGGAATTTGTTATAATTTGGACTTCAGGGAAAACAATTATCAATTCTCACACCTTTTTATGAAGAGTCATCATAGGTCAAACCAAGCTAGTAATAGGATTGTCATAGTTCTGTGTAAGGACTGATGTGTCAACTTGATTTCTAACCAGTTATTTGTTGTGTCACTCTCTTCACAGGTATCACCAGGTTTGATCTGTTGGGAGACTTTGGCAGATTTAATTGGCTGGGAAACTTTTACATTGTCCTTTCATACAACCTGCTGTTTGCCGTAGTGACAACACTTTCTCTGGTGAGAAAATTCACCTCAGCAATACGGGAAGAGCTCCTCAAGGCCTTAGGTAAATTTATCTGTTTATCTGTTTGTCATTCATGTATCCTGAAGGTTTTTAGTCCGTTTTAATATACTACAACATACTATCTCCAGAGAGTACTTCATATTCTTTCATTGTCTTGCAACAAACAGTATTTCCTTTGATATGCATGTTGTCTAGACTAGAAAGCAATCTAGTTCGTAATAGAGAGCAGATCGTTTGACTACTCAATTTCATCCTAATTTTGAATCCACAAAGGTTTGGTCTGAAACACCGACAGCAGAAACCTATGCTGTGGCTTTGGAGAGAGATAGTGTTTATTTTTCTCAGACAGCACGACCTGGAGTGACAAAATGGAAGAAATTGCAGCGAGATCCAATGTGCTGCGGGACTGACATGTGACAGAGGATGGGGCTAGTCTCAAAGGCTTGTGGTGACAGGCCCTGGATGTTTGATACACAGGGTGGGATAGGGTTAGAAAATGTCAGACAGAAGGACTGAAGGGAAAAAAAGCACATCAATACTTCTGTCTAAGTGAAAGTCTGAGGCTTTTTAATGAGATTTCTCTCCCTTATCTCCTCCTGCCCAGGTCTGGATAAATTGCAACTGTCAAACAGCCCCACGGACCCTGAATCTGGGAAGCTCTCGGCCAACGGGCATCAGAAAACTCTGTGAAAGGGACGACAGATCAACACACACACACACACACACACACACACACACACACACACACACACACACACACACACACACACACACACACACACACACACACACACCTTAGCATAGCCAAAGGGAGATTTCAACAGTACTGCCTGACTGCTGAAAGGTGAAAGGGATTGGAAGAACTTAATAAACCCAGGCAGTGTCTGACGGATGCTGCAAATGGAGGCTGAGAGCAATTTAGCTTCGTGACATTCCATCCTCTGCATCTCGGATGGAAGCTGGGACAGAGCCAGGGATGCGACTGAGGAGTGAAATAGACTGGCATCACTGCAGTGACCTTGATGTTGACCTCAACTGCGACTGTGACTTTAAACCACCCGTCTCTTGCTTCAGGACCCCCCCAGCATTGCTACTTGGTATTCTTCTACAACCTCATCAAGCTGCACTAGACAAAAGCAAGAGGGTACAGCAGGTGAAACAATGCACCTTCTATCTTTTTTTAAGTCTTACGTCAAACTAAAAGGCAGTGGGTTCTTTTTCCATCACCCTGTTCCTCCTGTGTATTCAGCATAGTAAATAGATCTCCACAGTTGAGTTAGACTCATTTTCTAATGTCAGTATCTCCATGGTAATCGATGTCAGTGAGCACTTGCAGTTTATGGTCTCTAATCGTTGGTCACTGATTGCTGTGTGAACTGGTACAGGCATGATAAGGTGACAATTTGTCATTTTTGATTTAAGCTCAAAATGTGAAAATAACAAAATGTGCTTTGTGAAGCATGAAAGAAGTCACTTCACACTCATCACAGCCAGTTTGCAAAACTGCACGGTATCGATACAGGTCACATTGTATGCATTGGCACCGTCGTTACTGATAGGCCTCAGATTTTAGCACTCATGTCATCATTTGTCTTTTTTATTTGGCTTTACTCAAGTGCGCTTTAACTTTATCGATGATGTCATTAGTTTGTATGAAGTAGGGTAAGAACGTTTTTTTTAGGTGCTCTAGATTTGACTTGAGCTAATCTACAAATGAGAAACTATATGGGAGTTTTATCCACTTCAGTTCAATGAGCAGGATGCTTTAGTGCATTTGGAGCTGAGCCTGTGGTTGTATTTCCTAAAATTTTATTATGCACATGGTAAGAGTCATCATATTTTTGCTGATCCCCAAAAAATATTTTAAATTCACAGGGCACAGAAAGATTCATCAGATTTGTCATTTTTGCAAATATTGTATTTACATGTACATATTATTTTGTTTCATACCTCTTTTGCTTTATTTTGATGTAAATATTGGCTCTCACTGAGGGTCTGACTCACTAAGCAATCTGTATTTTGTTGGACATATATTTTTTTTAATAAACACCTAAATCAAAGGCAAACCTGTAACAGTCTTCACAGAGAATGCATGAGTGAAAAAAGTGCAAGTTTGCAGGTGGTAGAAAGACTTGGTGACTCAGGCCCCATTTACATGTCGTTGTATTGCTGCATAATCTTCTGAACTGTGATGTTCTTTGTCTCCAGAACCACCTTAAATGCCTTATACGACAAGTATCTCACAGGCTTAATGTTAAGGTTGTTTCTTGTTCTGTGTAGTCTGTTTATGCACATGTACATAGGTGTGCATGTACATCGTTTGTCTCTAGACAGTTCCACTGTGATCCCCTCTACACCACCACGTTTCTAGTCTAAAGCCAGCTAGATAAAACGTACATTTTTTTTTTTTTTGGCCATTAATGTTGTCACAGATTCGTTCATTACCCATAAAACTTGAGCACTTGCTAGGATCAGGTTGAGTGGTCGAACAATGTTGTTTTTATGGTGTTATAGATGTCATGTGTTTCTATGGTAACTAATATGACATGATGATGACAAAAGAAAAGGAAGGAAGGAAATTTTAATTTATATATGCATTTAAAACTTTTGTTCTCAGGACAGGGAATGTTTTACATCAGAGCTATCTGCCATTGGTTGTTGCTGTATAACAAAGACTGGATCAAAGGACAAATTTGCAATTCTCAGTCAAATAACTCATAGTGAAGCCATCTTCCCAAATTAGCAAATCTGAGACCTGAGAAGGGTGAGCTGTACCTATAACGGGAGGACGGTGTTTCTAATTTGAAAGACATAATTGCAAGAGTCCAGATTAATTCTTTACTGGCAGAAAATTTTGTTAGTTTTCTAGTATGTTGTATGCAATCTCATGCTCATACTGCTATCTTCCGCTATTTTATTGCTGGAGCATTGTGATCATTAGATACTGTGAAAAATCAAAATGGCGCAAAGTGATATGGTGAAGCAAAAAGGATTATACTTTAAATTTGTAAAAGAGAATTTTACCTCTCAGATGATTTAGTGGAAGTAAAAAGGATTGTATTACTTGATCTGGATGAACTACAATCACTAAAATGGCTCAGTGGATTTTTTTTTGTTTTTTTTGTTTTACATCTCCATCATAGTTGTGCTTCCATCCACTCAGCTGCAGAATGCGGTAACACTGGACTCTGGCAGGGAAGCATTACACCCCTCACAACACATCACAATCATACTCGCAGTAGCTTCTGAGGTGAAAGCTCACAGGTCCATTTTGTATCCAAGCAAGTTTTTCTGGTTGCCTTTATGGTATATCTGTGTTGTGTGGGGGTTTCAAAAGGTGAGAGTTGGCCTGTACTGTAAGTGAAGCAGCTTTGATTTCTGTCTGTATGTCAGTCGGTCTCTGCATGTAATTTTTGGTACATGTCTTGTGAATGTATTTTTTACAATTTCTCAGTTTGCTAAATTTATGTTGTTATTTTTGATGTTTATGTGTTTGCAAATAAAAGTAGAAAATGCTTCAACATCTTTTCATTTGTCATTGTAAGATGTAAGTCGTGGTGATAAAGTTCTTAATTGAATATTTGATTTTTTTTGGGAAATACACTTACTCACTTTCTTGCTGAGAGTTGGGTAAGAAGAACAATACAATTCCCTTGTTTTTGCATTAGGGATGGAGCTAAAGCCAGGGCCTGATTAGCTTAGCTTAGTTTAGCTTTGCATTAAGACTGGAACCAGGGGGAGCCACTAGCCTGGCTCGGTCCAAAGGTAAAATAAGTAAACAAACAATGTAAAAATGACAGCTTATGGTTCTATGGGGAGTTGTGTGCTGTAAGTATGTTCTAGCAAACACTAGTTGACCACAGTAACCTCTCTGAGTCTATGCTGGTTGCCTCTTTCTCTCGTGGTGGCAAGAAGTTTATAGGAAGTCACTGTACCCTTCTTTATGCTTCAGCTTCTTTTAACATATAGACAGGAGAGTGGTAACGACCATCCCATAACTCTGCAAGTAGGTGACTACGGTAAGTATATTTCCCCAAATACCAAACTATTCCTCTGATCAAGATTAAATGCTTGAATCTCTTTTGCTTACTCCAAGAACAGGCTACTTGGGCCTACAAATCTTACCAGATGGGATCATCTTTTTGTCCTGTTTTAGATGAGTTTCTTGTGGTAGACAGATCTGCACAGGGGACATGAAGGTCTGCTGTCTGCAGTAAAGGCCTCGAAGGCCTCTAAACAGAGCTGGTGGAAGAGGTGAGAACAGGACAGGAGCACGGTTCGTCTGTGCTGTTGATGGTTTGATGTACCAGCTTCTGTTGGAAGGTCCAGGCTGTGCAGTGCAGTCAGGCAGATGGGGCAGTCCCAGACACCTCTCTGGATAACCTGTCAGAGTTTGACACAAACAATATAAGTTCTTCAACTATCTCCTGTTACAGAGGTCTATATAGGAAGATGCATAGGTATCTACATAATAATATTTTTTTGCAGATATATAACTGTCCTGTTGAATAACAGGTTATAACAGTGACTTTGTCTCCCCTACTTCTCAAATAAATGCCATTCAATTTGAAAGGACTCCAAAGCAAATCCGCAACTACCTGACAGGTTTGACCCAACACGAGGTGATAACGTGTTTACCAGTGATCCTTATGAAAACAAATCAACACACGCACAGCTCCACCAGTGATTAACCAAAGACAGGTCCCTGTGTTTGGGGGCCAACATGCCCTGCTGTTAAATGTTTCATATCGAGCTGCTCTCTGCTTTATAGAGTTTGCACCCGTGAAAAAGGTGCAAGGTATGTGTTGAAAGCTCATTCACTGTTTGATACTCCATGTCAAGGCTAAGCCACTCCTGCCTTGTACTCAACCTTTTCACACCAGATAAAGAAAAAAAAGACATCTTCTTTGCACACACCCCACCCCCTCTATGGAAAATGGTACTAGCTGCTATGAAAGCCAACAATGGAGCCTTATGGAACAGCAAATCTTAATGTCTTTTCAGTTCCTCCGCAGCAGTCCAGGCAATGAAAAGCCTGCCGTGCATTATCAGACTGGCTCGTGTTTTTTGTAAACACAGAGGATTATTAGCCTTACTACTGCCATTCATTTGGTAAAGTGAATGATCACCTCAGGAGAGATGTGTACTTTCTATATTGCAGCTGTGATGCTGTCGTCCCCATGCAAGCATTAACATGTCAAGGAAAGGCAAGGCTGGGTGAAGAAGAATCAGACTAGGTTTAGATATTTTACAGGGCCCTGTTCAATGATACAAATGGCTTCTGGTTCAGCAGAGTGTGTCTTGTTTCTGACCTGGCTCTGTATTCGGTCCCAGTCGTTCTCCTGTGGTTCAGAGACGCTCTTTCTCTCCAGCTGCTGGAACACTCGTCTGCTTGATGACAGGGAGCGGTCGATATCACTCAGAAAAGCCTCCGTGTCAGTGTGACAGTATCGGACAAAGCTGTCATTCAACTCCTGCAACTAATTAGAAAAACCATTTTATTGGCACAAAGGAGGCATGTTTCATTCAGATACACAATAGAGTCGTGTTTTCGGCGAAGGCTAATTGTGTGTGTGTATTGTAATGGCTGAGGCACGCTGACAGGGTGCAGTTGTTAAACAGCCAGATCAATACAGTCACGTCTCCCACTAACATGGAGAATTAATGGAAACCAGTAAGAAAAGGAAGACAGTGCTGGGAAACATGGAAACACACATATCTCTGACACTTTTTCTGTTTCATACACGCTCACATAAACATTTGTTCTCTCTTCTGTCTTGTACACAGTGTTTGGGTAGAAAATTTATTAATTAGCTACTAATCGCTCCAAATGAAGTGTTATGGAGTTACCAATTTCTCTCCTATGAAATAACTTCTAATTAGTGTCTATATAATTTTACTGCCATTTCTCTGGACCAGTGCAGCCACAGCCAGGTTCCTACACATTAGCATTCTGGCCACCTCTTGAGAATTTACATTACACCAACATTCAAAATGTACTACTTTTAGAGCAATAATTGTCAGTGTGAAAAAGCATTTAGATAATTAAACATCTAACAGAATAAATTAAATAAAATAAGTCCAAATACTTTAAACATTTCGGGACTTTATTTCTGGTGTATGGTCAAATTTTATGAGGAGGGATGGATTTGGGGAACTCAATCTCATCTTTCTACAGGCCTGATTCTAAGATATGATTTTTCTGTACATTTAAATTATTTTTTTTAATCTCCCCTCTTTGGTATACCAAGTCAACTGTTCCATTTTCACATTGACCATTTTTAAAGACTCCTTTGAGTGTCTGTCATCTCATAATTCATCTGTCTTTTCCCCATTTACAACAGCTGTTGCTAAGCAACAATTAGATGCATATTACTGTTTATATCAAAACCATATTCAATAGTAAATGGAGGGGCTATTTATATACTCTAAGTTTAAAAGGCACTATGCAACTGACTGCATGTAAAGTAAGCAACAACAATTAAATTATAACAACTAAATCATCTCCATGACAACTGAGCAAACCCTACTGATGAAGGCCATGAGACGTGGCTGAAAGTTCCAGAAAAACCAACAAAGTAAGGAGGTCTTGTGATAAGAATGTTTTCGTTGAGCATTTTCTCTAGTTCGATAACTGAATGTGATCACAGCAAACAGTACATTAATGCAGGGCTGCAACAGATTGATTAAACCATTGATTAATCATTTTGTTTATAAAATGTCAAAACTGTGAAAACTACTTTGGCAGTTTTGCTTGAAAACTTATTTGAACAATTAAATGATTATTATTGCAGCTCTTTATTAATGTCATACACTACATCTGGGAAAGGTTATGCAACACATTAATTGAAGTAGCATTTCCCTCTGCACCTGCTTGCACAAATGTACTTGTTTTCTCTGTTTCTGACACACACACACACACACACACACACACACACACACGCACACACACACACACACACACAAACCCCATCCCTTAGCCTGCCACAGTCACATGAGAATTGCTTTACAGCTAGGTTTTTATCACTAATTAAACAACAGTTAACTATTCGGATGGAGGCTTTTATGAGCCTGGCTGACTTTTCGACAGTCAAGGCAAACAGTACAGCCTCTGGTGAACTTTGCCTTGCTCCACAGTAGATGGGGACAGGAGAGGACACAGAAGGGGGAGAGGAGGTGGAGTGCAGAGGCGTTATCTCATGGCAATCCATCTAGATGTCGGTGGTGTCCCCCTTAATGTGTTGACTCAGGGTCGGACCTCCGAAGCAAGTAAAAATTGAAAGCTGGGCATCGGGATCAGCTGATAAGAGTTCTGTAACATACCTGATACGTAGATGTTTTTTTTTTCCACAGGGAACACCTGGGGCTACATGGTACAAACATGCTTTATAGCCTCCTGCTATCACAAGGAAAGCTGAGAGAATAGGTTTCTCCGTCTCACACAGGTTCCAGCCCAGCACTAACACGCCTGTTTGCATTACAGTCAGCTAAGCAAATAAGTCTTACCCTAGAAAATCAAGTCAATCAGACCTTTCAGCACTGTGTTGCACAGCTCGCAGCTCTTGAAGATCATCCTCAGTGTGACAAAAGATATGAGACAATCTCATGACCACCCACGACCACTGAATCACACAACTTGAATGTAAAGTGCCTGACAGCGTCTGTGACTCCATCCTGAGTATGAGGACCTGGACATGGCCTAATGTGTTAGAACAGACTTAATTGGCTCAGTAAATGCTGGGTCTTTGTTTATGTGACATGTTAAGGCATGGTTTATAGGAGAGATGATGGAGACTGACAGGGGGATGGGTAGGACACTCCGACCCTTGCAACACATTGTAAGTGTGGCCCTCATGCGTTTGTCACTTTTGCTAAATCAGCCACTTTGAAGCGCAGGAGCACTCTGTGTGATTACAACACACCACACAGAAATAAATACCCCTGTTCTTGAAGACACTGGACATACAGAGCATTGTTGGAGCTATGATTATTTCAAAGTAGGGTCATTGGGTGAATTTGCATCAGGAATTACTCTGCATCCTTGAAAAACTGATATCTGGTTAAGAGAAATGATCAATGTCATCTTTGGTCATCCAAGGCCTCAAGGTTCACTAGGTGGCAATGTTCCCTTTTCCTGGGAGCCACCATGAAGGCAACACAAGCTTCAGAGTCAAACGACCCCATCCACTGGCTGTTCTCAAGACCATTGGTCAGCCACTTTTACATATTCCCTCTATTGAGTCCAGTGGTTGCATGATTTATAGCTTTGAAATGGACAAGAGAACAAAGCCTGAAATGACAACCTGTGTCAAGTATCCAAACACCCAGGCCAACTTCACCTCTTCACCCTTTCCCATCTAACCCAGTAACAGCGCTACACACACACTGATCGATGAAGGAATACCAGACCCAAACATGCACAGGAGACATCGTGCTTTTGTGTTGACCCTAGAATTCCCAGACTGTTTGACTAAAACACAAAACTCTCTCCACATTAGTGAACAAACAGTGTATGATTCACAAAGCATCAAAGGAGTTTGAGAGGGTGAGAGCAGGTGAAGGTGTGTGTTTGTGTGTGTGTGTGTGTGTGTGTGTGTTAGCAGTGGGGTCAGTGAGTCCCTGAGACCCATGTCTCAACCCTCAAGATGTGATGTTCGTCACAGTTTTTATTAAACCAACTAAATGCTAAAAGAACATCAGGGTGAAATGTAAGAAGAGAATGTGATGTGAGGAGACAGATGACAGGCAATGTGACCTTATGTATGTTCAGTGTGGCAAAAGAAGCATGATTAATCTATAATATCCTGATGTGATCACGTCAGAGTTGAAGTCCAAACTCACCTTTGCTTCGAAGAATTTGCGTTGCAGCCGTTTGTCTTTTGGGCAGATTGTTTTCCTCAAACATCTATACCACTTTCGAGCAACATAGCCTCGCCAATATGCTTGAATTCTATACACGCACAAAATACATCCACAACAAACAAAGAACCAACAATTAGATAATCTATTTGTATGTTCATTAGTTTCTTTCAACACCGGTTGTAGATGCTGCAGTTTTATGAAAATTACTTGATGAGATAGTGTGATGTACAATTCTTACTTTGAGTTACTGTGAATGCCTTTATATAAACATATTAAAACAAATTTTAATGTTATACTTTGTATCTCTGGCTTAGTGCATTTACCTGGTAGCACACTGGTGTCTGAAGAGGCGAGATGCGTCATGTATCACCCGTGTTTCGTACTGCTCCCTCCTGCACATAGGGCAGCACTTTCTCCCAGAAAACCTCTCAAAGGCCTGCAGACATGCTCTGTGGAAAACGTGTGAGCAAGACAGCAACACCTGAAAAGGGACACTGATATAAGTTAATTATTTTATATGAATATACTCGATAGTATCACTAATGCTGTAAACTAAGAAGCAGCATCTAAACTAATCTTGAGAGTTTAGATTTCATAGGTTGAGGATGAGGATGTGTATTGGTTTTCAGGTTTTCTTTAAGTGCTTAGAAAGGCTCTCATACAGTATACTATATGAAGTCTGTGCTCATGTGGTGTGTGTATGTCAGCCTTAAGCCATGCTAAATCTGTGTGCATTCATGCACATATGTGACTGTGTGTATCTGCCTTTAAGTGTTATTTGCCAAGCGGATAGAGGGAGTCAGCATGACCCCCAGTAAGCCAACTGGGACCTGGACTATAGTCTCCTTCTACCTGTGAGAGGGGCTCTTTTATCGTCTGAAAGGAGACAGCCACAGCTATGGGGCTTTGCACACAAACCAGTTTACTCAGATCTCTAGAGGGCAGAGGGGAGGCATATTGATTTCCTATTGTTTTTGGCCTGACCCACACACTCCATCACCAGTGAAAGGGCCCCCTGCAGTGTACGATTTCCAAGAGCTCCACAAGTCATTAGGCCAGAGAGAAATTTCATTTCTCAGAACATTTTAAGGGTACAAGCTACAGTTTAAGGTCAGACACACAATAAAGAAATGCAATAAAAATTTCATAGAGAGCAGAGGAACATTCTATTTAAATCCTGATCTATGACAGATAATTTGTTGTTAGTATTAAATTAATATGAGCTGGACAGAGTGACAAAGATTGCAGTTCACATAACTGGTTCAGAGCAACTGCTGTTGTAAGCATTTTTCATTGTCATATTAATGCTTGAATGCAACACAAGTCTGTAGCACAGTGGCATTGTTACAATATGAAGGCTTCCAAGAAAATGCCAAATCAACAAAGATTCCCTCTTGTCACTTTCCCTTGTTAGCAGGCTCTAATTAACTTTTTTTTTTTTCCCTGAGTCAAACTAATATTTACACGTGCATCTATGGCAACTGTGCTTTGTGAGGCCGCCTATTCTAGTCCCGCATTCTTGAGGAGATTGGCATCTTAAAAGGGGATCGGAAAGGTGTAAAAGACTGAATGACCCTCACAGTTACACACTGATTGCTACATCATCACGTCACACTTGAGTTCCAAGGCAGTATGGGTAAATTTGTACAGTTGTCTACACAGATTAGAACATACAGGAACTGCAGGCAGGGGGCTTTGTGTGCATGTTTGTGTGCTCATGTGTGTATGCGGAAACAAAGGTTTCCCCGAGGACAGACACAGAACATTGAAAACATGTTTAAGAAAAAAAAAAGAAAGAAAGAAAGAGTATTAACAGTAGCTGCTGTGTTGGGGGGAATACCTGAGGTTGAAGGCAAAACTCCTCCCTGCATATTGCACAGGGCTGAGCTGAATCCCCCTGCTGAACAGACCTCGCCTTGACCTGCATCCATTCATTCTCTGTCAGTCTCTCTGCTGGGGAAGCCACCAAACCCATCTTCTGAGCTAAAAGATTGAAGAAATACGGTGGTAAGATTTTCATGAATGAAAGTCTTAAACTGCAAGACATTTCTAAAGTTTGCTCTACCTAATGTTAAAGGAGGTGGAGCAGGATCAAGCACATATTCTGTCTCGTCTCGCCCATCCTGTCTCTGCAAACCCTTCTTGTCCACTCCTCTTCCCGCATGTGGATTTCTGGGTGCTTTTCTTCTGCATCTCATTAAAGGGTCAGAAAATGAGAAATTTGGATGCAGCAGGCTCCGCATGAGATGGTCTTGAAAGGCAACAGAGGTGATCACCAACTTGTTGCTTGATTTAGACTCCAAGCTCTGTAAAGAATGTTCATCACTGCAGTTATATAAATGATGAATGAGGCTTTGCTCACTTAATAACTTGGGCAAAGCACCAAATGTAGACATCTTATTTATCTCAGACCAGGGTAAGTAAAAGCAATAAATACAACCACATATATTCTGAAACATACTGTCTAGACCAAATAATTGCAAAATGCAGAAATAAATTACTGCATGCCTAAATGGAAACGCTATAATTGGTCAAGATAATTCACTAATGCTGCAGTTAAGTGTGTCAAAGAAATTACTTTATAAATCCAACAGAGCTCGGCTATACTATACTTTTCCTCTGGTTTCCCTACAAAGAGGGGAGTCTAACTTGATTTTACACATAAATTAAACAATATTTGGTTGTTTTTGCTGTAAATTGAACCATGTGAAGCTCAGTCCACGCAGGTGTTTGCTATCTCATTAAGCTAGAAGGTGATAAACAGCCAACGGGGCAATTTAACTTCACTCTACGACACACAACACTAAAGGAAGATAGAGATAAGAACAAAACCTGGGGATTTATCTGCAGCAGTTTGTATATTAGCATATTTTCATTAATGAACAGAATAACAAAGTGAAGTGTAAACAAGCTAAAATCCAAACCTTCCGCATTGCCATCCTATGGACACAGTGTTTGAGCGGTTACCAGGTAACCTGTCCCCGCCCATCGCGTCACCACCGCGGAGCTTCATCGCCGCCTCTGATTGGTTGAGCTGAGACCTCTGGGTTAGCTGATTGGTTAATGTTTCCAAATGAAAACCACGATACCTTCAATGATGCTTTTGATTTCTTTATATAATATGGCATGATGCTGTAAGATGGATCTCCCAAGTGCCTATCAAAGCTTCCCTGTTTTTTAAATTATGCATTCATTAAAGCTTGAAAATTATATATAATATTATTAACTTTTATTTGGTGTTTTTTAAATAGTGGTGGAATGTAATTATGTATATTTTCTCAAGTATGGTAATATTTTTTTGTGATTTTTTTAATGTTATTTTATTTTTCAATTTATTTTATTTTATTTTATTTTATTTATTTATTTATTTATTTATTTATTTATTTATGAGATTTAAAAGAAAAAAGATACTGGGGTTACAGCTTTGTTAATTAGCACCCCCCTCCCTCTCTTAACCATCCCTCCATCCTTTCCCTACACATGATATACTTGAGTGTAATCTTGAGCTTTACTTTACTTGAATACTTCCATAATATATTACTTTATATTGTTACCTCACTACATTTCAGAGAAATATTGTAGTTTTTACATCACTTTATTTATCTAATAGTAAGTTACTGTAATGATAAGTTAGTAGCGATAATCAAATAATGTTACATATATTAAATATAGAAGTGATATGTCCATTCTGCTGCATAATGAGTGCTTTTAATTGTGATGTTTAAGTACATTTTCCTTATCATATTTCTGCGCTTGTACTTATTGTAAGTTCTACACTGTTGTATGGATAACAATACTGCTGATAGTCTCACATTTACAAAGTTTTCTATCCCCTTCTTTCACCATGCAAAAATAATTTTGCTCTTTGAAAACTACGTACAGTATCTCAGCCTCACTAATGATTATTTTATTGTCAGGAAGGTGTCAGTGAACAGTTGGAACCTGACCAAAGAAGGTTAGTCTATGTGTCTAGGTGACTCACCCAGCTGTCGTCAGAGTAGGCATTGAACAAAGCTAAGCTGCTCATACCTGTGCTGTGAGCTAAGGGATCCCTCACAGGTCACCTTTACATGGAAAACCATACACACAAACACACAATCCAAACCATCTCTTTTTGTGAGCCTGATGAAAAGTTTGCTTTATTTCACACACACAGTGCGGGGGTGTATGACTTTTAAAATGCTTTGCAGTCTTGATTGACTTTGATGTGCTCAGTCAGAATCAGTGAAAACAGATGGCCGAGGAGAGGGCTAACGGTGAGGCCCGTCAATCCAGGGAGTCCTCTAAGAAAACAAAGTGAAGACCTGGCTCTGGGAGAGGAGGAAACCCCTGAGCTTCTCAAGAGGCTGCTGCATTCTTGAGATTAGGGCAAGAAAAACGCAGACCACTGCTGTTAATGCCCCAGACAAAGGCGTGGAACAATTTATTAGTTAAGAATTCAAGCTCAGAGCTCAATCAAAGGCCTGTCGTCCACAATGCCAGACTTTGGGCTTTGGTTTGTTGTTTTAAGTAAATAATCATGCTTAAAAGATATGGCAAAGATGGGGCTCAAGTCCCCCATAAAGCCTGCATTCTTCCAACTGTCATCAGAATGGATTTCAGTGTGCGCTTTTATTTTCAACAGGGACACTGTTTGTCTTTTTCTTTATGAATACCATTTTAAAGAGCTTTTTATTTAACTTTCTTCCCCCTGGACCTCTTTACCTGATCTGTGGTATTTCTGAAAAGACAACTCAACCTTGACGTGCAAAGAGCTGATGACTTAAGCAACAGGTTAAAAAAAAAAGAAAAAAAAAAACTTTGCTGAGGAACTGCATTGCAAATTTGCACCAACAACAGGTTGAAAGGGAAAATTCTTCAGTACTCATGCATATGCTGTAGTAATAAGTGAGACACAGCTACCAAGACTTTACCTATGGATAATATCATGTGAAACAAACACTACACTAATCAATACTTGTGTAAATAACACATCTAGACGTAAGTAAATGTGCAACACTTTCATGATACTGAGTCAGTTCATGTTCATAAAACAGGTCTGTGTCCATACATCATACACAGTGATATATTGCTTTGTTGTCAAATGAGTAATTGCTGTGAGATATAGATGAGAGAGGGCAGCCCATAATGGTTAATTAACAATTATGTCAGCCGGTGAGATGACCAGGAGACCAATCACTTTGATAGGAGACAGTGGAGGGGGACAGAAATCAAATTATTTTATGACCTGACCCATAATGCTTCCCTAACATGACTTTAATCACTCCATGGTGGATAGGAGTCCCCCACGGCTATCTGGGAGTGAAACAGTCAGGAGTAGAGGACAGCAAGTCTTTACTATTTGCTGTTATCTCCTGCGTCATTGCTGAGTAAGTAAGCTATAAAAGAACACAGCCATCATTACAGCCGTTTGGTTGCTTTTCCGAGAGATGGAGCTCCTAATGATTAGACATGTCCTTTGTAAATGAAATACAGATCACCCCAGGCTTTTGGTTTTACTTCATTTACTAAGTGCTACATTACCTCATACTTTGGACCTAACAATGGATTTCCTATAAATCTCCGGGTATTTGAAATGATGAAGGGGCTCACATATCACGAAATGTGCCAGTGCTTATTAGCACTTGAGAAGTTATTGATCGGGCATTTTGATTAATGTCCGCTGGGGGCTACGGTGGCATTCAGAGGCCCATGGTGGCCCCACTGTGCAACTGGCTGGGACTTCTCCCTCTCAATTACCTCCAGTTTGTGCTGACTGCCCGCCTCAGCTCTGGCGAGACGACAGCCACTGCAGTGTCCTGATGCCAGGAATAAAACAAACCCTCTAGTTCCCAATTCTTCTCCATATGTCAGACATATTGAAAGGAAGTGGTTGGCAATGATGGGTTTACTCATTGGATATAGTGTGGTACATAGGTCAGCACCAGCAGATAAAACTGTTAGATAATTAGCAGTTTACAATAATAATGTTGGCAGTTTTGCCATAAAAAATCCTTATATTTTAAAAAACGACAGATGCGAGCTTCCCAATTCTAGCCAGCAACTGTCCATTTTAATGGCTAGAAAGAAAAGTGTCACTGGCTAATTTTATCACCTGTACCTACCTAGCTAATAAAGCTTACATTAGCTCCATGAGTTGGTTGAAAACATGTCTTCAGTCTTTTTTACTACAGTATTTCCAGCTGGCTCATTTTGAAGTGGGGGCCTTGTAAAATATGTCTGTAATACATACTTGATACATATCTGATACCATGCTGAGACTGAAAGGCTAAATTCAAATGTCAGGATCCTCACCATGAGTCCCTTAAAACTCACTGGGAGTACGAAACCACATCAGTCTTGTATTGCAATATAGTGCTAGGTCATGTATGATGAGAAAAAATGCGTTCTCAAACTTGTTTCATTCTAATATTAACCTGTTTGGTTCTTAGCTTAAATACTTTGACGAGCAAGACATTTATATTTTATTATTCATAATGTGGCAAAGCTATCTGGGAGAATGAGTCTGGCTGAGGTTTCTAGGATATAAACTTCCCTAAATCCAAATGAGCAGGACAGATAAACTAATGTTAGGCCTATTCATAGACTCTGATATAGTAGCATCCACAACCAGCTTTCACACAATTGGTAAGGACTGTACTACACAATGGATACCTGCTATTATGAAAAAGGCTTTTTTTTTTTTTTTTTTTTTTTTTTTTAATGTACTTAAACTATAAATTCCTTGGCCTTGAAAGTAATGCTGGGTTAGGTACACATCACATAGACTAATGTAAGGGGTCTCCTGGTTATTAAAAAACTAGACCAAAAATATTAATCTTTTAGTTTTTATTTTGGATTTTTCCTTTTGTTTCCTTTTTTCTTGTGAAATACCAAGTCCTTCAGGTCTCTAAACATTATTCAAATGAAATAATCAAGAAAGGAGAACATCATTCTTTGAGTGAACTGCTCACAAGCTCACAAACAGTAGATATACAACCTGTTGTAAGGGTCCACAAGTAGACACTGCAATATAATAAGGGATCAAAAGAAAAAAAGGTTAGGAATGACCACAATACTCCATCACAAAACAAGAGAATTTCAGTTTAGGCTACTTTTGGCTGAGCTGAACATGCAGCAATGATCTAAATGTAATGTCACTGCAGTGGGAACCAATAATTTCTGGCATGGTTGTGCGGCCATCTTTCTCCGTAATGGACAATAATTGAGCAGAATCCATCACTATAGCTGGAAATAGACCTCCATAATGGCCATAAATTGTGCCCTGTGAAGGCATGAGCACTGAAAATCCTGCCGCCCCCGCTGTGTCTGAGAGGCATGGCAACTTCTACACATTCCCTTTCATCCTTACATTTTGACTCCATGCTGATTACATACAATGTATATCCAGTCGAGTCAAATCATACCTTTTAGTACAGAATGCAGTCAATTGACCTTTATAGGGTGTTGAAGGTGCAATGTATGGCAGTATTCCTGATAAATAAAAGATGCTTGAAAAGTTGATGTCGAATTTGTCTGATGTAATTTCCAGATTCATCATTGCTACAGTTGTTAAACACCTTTTTATTATTTTTCTAAGATGAACACAATAAAAAGTCTAATCCTTGGATGGAAACACAGAGCAGTGTTTGTCATGGCTGTATATATTTACGGACATATTCCATCAACCTTCTCAAAGAGGAGCTACTGTAAACACAATTAACTTATTTCATTTTTTAAAAGGCGCACCTGAATTAAATAAGCAGGGCTGCCGGAGACTTCCTTCCAAACTCTGCCATAAATCAGCAGCAGCAGCAGCTATTTCATCTGATTGAACGAGTGCACAGCCTCAAGTTTGCCTGTGCTGTGGGGAATGTGTTTGTGGTGAGTCTCATAAATGCCAAGTTCTTTGGGCAATAAGAATAAATATCACAACCACTCTCTAGAATTACCACATAATTGGGGACTTTCCGCGTCTGCGAAGGACCCTGCTGTCTCCTCCTCCTACCTTACATGTACTACAACAGATGAGTCCATATTTAGGTGACAAGGATTGGAAAGAGCCATATTTAGCACGTCAACACACAAAATTTAAGAAAGTGTGGCAAAAACAAGTGAGCAACTTTAAAGGGTCCATATTGTTTGTATTTACATTTTTTATTTTTAGGTTTTCACACACTGAACATAATTTTTCAAGGTAATGTTGATGGGTTTGCCCTACATTTTGTGTCCCAAAGTATATAATAATTGTACAGTAACTGGATTCTCAGTATGCACACTAAATTTGTTTGAGTATGATGGACCCCTCCTTGGGCTCACAAAATGGAAAAACTAAAATTTGTGGTAAACAGTGTAACAACCCTGAGGGAATGTCTCAGAATAAATAAATAAAGAATTAAATCTTAAAATCTTTAAAAAATGCTGCTTCATTTCATATATACAGTACATGTGAGACATGTATTGTATATAAAGATGTCATTTTATATTGCACCACTGATATATATATGACAATCATTGTGACATTGAGAAATTACCTATGGATAAAATAATCTGACAGGATTTTTTTTGGCTGATCCAATGAATTAAAAACCTGTCATTGTCAACAAGAGGTAGAGTATAACACCTACACAAAAACCTTTTAAAAAATGACCAAAAAAAACCCCATCATAAATAAACAAATGCCTTAAGCACATGCAACATTACCCACAATGGCATAATACACATAGATATGTTCAATGGATAAATGCCATACTATAGATGGTATGGGTATGGGAGACAGATTCTATGGTCTCGTGGTATATGCCATTATAACTCCCACCCCTGATGAACATAGTACTCAAGTTCTCACATATCTACATTTACATTCATATTCATATATACTGTATATCCTCACATATTCTTACATATACACAGGCATGCAGTTATACATACATCTAAACTAGCTGTACACAATAAGGTACATAATTAGAACTACTATACAAAATGGGATGAAACTCCTGTCAAAGTGGGACATCTCAGCATAATAGTACATACTGTACAGTGTTAGTAGTATGAAATATGGACATGCAGTGCTAGTGTGAATGGTTTCATTCAAGACCAAAATCAGAAAGGGGTTGCAATGTGCATGTTTTAACTTTTAACCATTTATCCAGTGAACATCTTTAACTGCACTGTTTATTGTAAAGGTTAAAGATCAATAAGAAAGCACTGGGACATCCTGGTGGGCTCAGGGTATAGGACACTGACTGTATAGTGCCGTGTCCCAGGTTTGAGTCCAGCCTTTGTTGTATGACATTTCCAGTCTTTATCTCCTCCTCCTACCTCTCGTCTTTCCATTGGCTTATAATGACATAGAACAGCCAAAATATACTCCTATATAATTGAAAACATTGCGTAATACATATACAGTGCATTGCTACTGTGCCATATACAATCCCCAACCTCATTCCCAGCTCATTCGATATTAAGCTGTCAAACATTTGCTCTAGTAAAACAACCCCAAACAATCTGACCGTCAAAAGCAGAACCGATGATTAAAAAAAACATCAAATCTCTGCCTTCTAGATGACACACGTTGCTTCACCATTCAGAGGGCAAGTCATTCACCATCGCTCGCATACTTCAAAGCCTGTTGAGATTCTGCCAAACAAGCAACGTCTCTTGGTTTCTTGATGTAATTTTAGTGCGTGATGAAAGGTAAAGTAGCAACACTTATTTACATGTTACTCAATGTGCCAGAGGTGCAGCCGCAGATGTTTTTGTTTCCATTATCTGTCTCATCATATCCATTCCTCCGATCATCTGTTGAATGTTTATTTATGAATCCCAGCTTTAATGCCATGGTTTGAAAAAGAGACTCGAATAAGACTTTCTTAATGACATAAACCCCACACCTAAAATAACTAACCATCTATTTACTTATTATCAAGATTTCCTTCCCGTAATGAGACATAAACGGGTGTTATAGTAAATATGAGGGTTTTCCTTGTGGCACAGAATGAATTTGTAATTTGTAAACTTGAAGTTGTTGATTTGATGTTTGACTGTCACCACTTAATTGCATTTCCCATGGTGCATTCAACTCAGTTCAGAAGACTTTGAGAGACAGCGTGCAAACTGGCGGGGGATGGGAAAGTTGGATATTGGAAAATCTAAGCTCAGAGACGGTGGAACAAATGTAGACAAGGGAAACAATAATCTTAGAGATGTATGTAGAAATAGTGCCATTCTGAATCTATAATGTATATTCATATACAGTAGTGTTCTAAGCCAAAATAACGTCCTCTCTCAGTGACACAATCAGTTATTCCACATGAATGTACTGTATGTCAGGGAAATACTGCCTTTAATTTACATAAGCTCCTCCAGGCAGGACTGATTCAGAAAATTCCCCCTGACCCATGCTCATCATGTTAAGTGCACCGCCAGGTAACATTTCTGCATGAGTTGCATCGATTCACTCAAATGTGAGGGGACACAACCGGGTGATCCAGTGGGAGAAGTGACAGGCTACTGGCTGTTTGCCTGCTCAGTCTCTACTGCCAAAGTAAACAGGTGAGCTTCTCATCTTTTCACACCTCTTCCTGCTCCTGACAGAGAATCAAATGGAACAGAATCAAGAAGAAGCACATCAGACAGTATGGACAATGGCTTGGCCTACTTTCAGGTAGCAAAGGTGTTTTCATTGCCTATATTGCCTTGTCATAATGATATGTGATTTTGCTTGGGGTAAAGGAAAATAACTCCTAAGATTGGTTGCTAGATTTTTCTTAAAAGGTAAATCTAAGAATCTATCTCTCTCTGAAAGAGAGTCGTCATGAAAGATCAAGGTTGGAAATGCACAGTGCTGCCTTGTTTACATTCCTACATGATGTCCCACTCAACATACTTCATCTGACACCACAAATCAATTTTAGGAGATGAAGTGGGAAGGAGCTCAAGAAATTCAAACATTTCTCTGATGTATATTCCAATTTGCTTGACCTTTTGATAGGGTCAATAGCGCTGTGACGAGACGGTTTGGTGTTTATTTTCCCCCCAACATTTGTCACATACTTGTGCTTAAAAACAGGCCGGCGCAGCTGCCTGCTGGGAACCCAAGATGTCATACAAGCAGCACAATACCTGGCCATCAGAAACTGACAACCTTTGAACTGTCACTCCTCCAAAGCAAGATGTGTCAGGCTAAACAAGCTGGCGTGTAAGCAGACATTTCAGGTCATGCAACATGGGAACCACAGAGAAATTCTTTATTCAGAAGCTCTCTGACCATACACAGATTTACACACACTCACCTACTGTACATGCACGCACAAGTGCTTACACACACACTCTACAGTGTACACTCACACTTTACCCGTGCAGCAGTGACTTCAAAAGGAACAAGGAGATAAAACAAAATGAATTGCAGACACATCAAGCCTTCCATGCCCTTTAAAGCTTAATTATACCTGTTGGGGTGATGAGAGACACATCACAGAACCTAGTGATTAATAAACAAACGGCGCATCCCATAAAGCGTCTGACAAGTCCCTGCTCATCGCCCCTCACACTCACAGTCTGGGCTCAGGTGGAGTGCACATATCAAAGTGTATCAAACAGGAATGAAGTTAGTCCAACCTTGGCCAAGGCTTAACCCCCCATCCTCCCTGTCCTTGTCTCCTGGCCGTCTTCTTCCTCCACCTGTCCGTCTGAAGGCCGATGAGAGCATCATCCAGACACGTGCTTCAGAGCACCAGTCTCAGTCTGAGCTTTCATCTTTCATTGCCAGGCCCAGATCACTCGACTGGGGCTTTGTACCCGCCGACGGGGTAAGTGTCGCGTTTGCCGGGGTTTTGTAAACAGACACACCTTTTGTGAAAGATGATGTGAATGAGATGAAGTTACTAACTGCTGGAGCTGTGCGGCTGTTGCTGAAGGAAGGGGCTGACCCGAGGCTGAGGGCATATTATATTGCCCCGTCTTGAAAGGGGTACGTGTCGAGTGAGATTCTAAGTTTCAGCGAGCACAGTGAGCGCTTACAAGAAGTAGTCAAACCAGCAGTAAGACTCCCATCAGCCAAGGGAAGAGCTATAAAGGTGTGGGTGGGATATATCCTATTTAGTTACATCATTATAAGAAGGCAAAACTGAGTGCTAATTAGCTCTATGATTTACTCTCAGTTATCACCTGGGCCCTGTGGATTCATTACAGTTGTGGAAAATGTCACGCTAAATGCCATTATGGTATATTTTAATTCAAGCTAAATTAAAACCTCATCACTGAAAACAATGTGGCTCATAGATATCAGTACTTGATGTATTCTAGATCTGCTCTGACGCACAGGTTTGTACATGTACACGAGAATGAATGCAGTAAATAGCTGGGTGCACAATAATAATGTCAACACTGGCAGTATGTGATGGTCTGCTTTTGGACATTTAAATGTAAACTTCAGTCTGATATAAATGAACAGTTACCTAAACCCAGACAGAATGAGGCCATTACCCAACTGTTTGTTGTTTTGTCAGACTGTTCAGTCACCCTCTCTGCTGTTGGCAATGCATGCCTCTTGCTTTAAGCTGCTTTGGCCAAACAAATGTGATTTAGCCTAATCATTTCACTCAAACAAGTTGGTATTGTTTAGAGTGTTTTTCCACTTTTCCACCATTTTGCTTAATTTGCTTCAAAGCCTGTTGATGTACGCCTCCTTAAAGTGGACTTGTTCAGAAATTTCAGCCTTAAACAGGAAACTGCACGCTAACGTTAGCTATACCTCAATGCTCAAGTAGTCACATAAGAACAGCACAAATAAACAGACTTTTCTTTTCTTTAAAGCTGCACTTATAAGTATTATAATATTGCCTATGGATCAAATGACTTCATGTAGTATGAAAGGTGCTGCTCGTAGTGATGAGCCCCCAAAACATCGTCACACTATTTGCTCAATGAAGCATTTTAGCACCTTTCAGGTCAGTGTTTTGGATTGAAGGGCCTGCAACATTATTGCTTCGGTTCAGTCTCACCACTGTCTTCAGGACCTATTTACCAGCCACAGCATGCAGCTTATTTCTCAACAGTCAGACAAAGTTAGTGGTTAGCTGGCCAGCAATGTTAGTGAATGAATGCTAATGTTGCCCCGTGTCTGTTGGATGTGGGGGCAACTGTTAGCAGGTTGTTCCTTTACCCTCAAGTTACACATTCATTGTAAATGTAAGCTGTAACTAAGTTGGACTTAGAGGTAGAGTGAGATAAAGAAAAAATAGATTAAATAAAATGTGTCACTGGCACAACAGAACAAACAACATACTTACAACAAACAATTTAATTATCTAAAAGATTCACTATTAAAATAAACTGTATAATTCCTTTACAGTTCTATAAACATACTATAGGCTATTAGGTGTCACATGACAGGTACTGTCATAACTGCTGCCTATTAGGAGAGCCTCTGTGTTGTACTGCAGAGCACTGGTGATAGACTTGGACCAAATGAAAGGGCTGACATAGACACTAGAAGTGCGGTATAGTATAAATGATCATGCCTTACCATCGATTTAACTAATGATGAGTGCTCCGAGAGCAACAATAGTAATTTTGTCATAAAGCTGTCAGCAGTTAATCAATCTGCTGAGGGTTTTCCTCCTTCAATGTAAGATTTATTAAACGTTCATGCAGGCTTGTCCAGGCATGATCAAGTCTGTCTACACAAAGCAAGTCTAAATGTTTCACAAGAACTCTGATGTTTCTATTTGTCACAAGCTCCATCATTATTTCATATTAGCCACTTACTGAATAGCATAAAATTAAGGTGACATAATTCTGTTTTTTTTTTTTTTTCCACAGGAAGCCTCATGAGTTGACAAGACAATTTATGTTTCTTCTCTCACCTGTGCGATGACTTTTGTATCTGGGGTGTGAGTATTTTGTCTGAGCTCCTCAGGCTGTGTCTCGTGTAGCCAAGACTTGCACAGTAGATGCCTACAGGACTTTCAAGGCCTGCTGGTACATCTGCCAACAATAGGAATTTCCCCAGTTTACACATCACTAACACAAAGTGAGGTTATCTCAAAAGATTTAGCCTCATTGTTTCCTTTTTGGACGGGTTCATGCCACTGAAGCGTTTGACTGATGTTACTTCAGAATCTATTAAGTAAGCCGACTTAATCTTCAGTGATTAAGGTAATGAGCATTGCTCACAGGGCTATTTTATAATTACATACTCTTTCATATTAAAAAATGATATTGAACACTTGTGGCATGGCTCATGTAAACCTCAATTTAGTAATAACTCAGTGAGTAAAACACTGAAACATTCATTCTTTACTTTCATTTGACAGGGGCATTGTATTCAGCTTCTTACATTGCTGCCTTTCTTTAGATAATGCAATCACAAAAACCACCTCTTCAGCATGAATCCAAGTTTAACGAATAACAAAAACAAAATAGCATTAAAAATGGATTTAAAAAAACAAGATGCAAACCTGTAAATGACACCCTACAATCAAACAACAATTTTTAAAAAAGACAAAATATTTTCCATTTTCCAACTTTAAAGATATAGTTACATTTATGGAAATATGTATATTCATTTTCTTGCTGAGAGTTTGGTTCAAAGTTTGATATCTGAACAGTGAATATAAAGCAGCCAGCAACCGGTTAACATAGTTTAGCATGTAGACTGGAAACAAGGAGAGGAAGCCAGCCTAGCACTGTCTAAAGATAACAAAATCAACTTACCACCACCTCTATAATTAACTAATTACATGTTAAATCTTGTTTGTTTAATCTCTACAAAAAACTAAGTGTAACTCTGATGTGTTGGCTAGCTGTATCCCGGTTTCCAGTCTATATGCTAGGCTAAGCTAGCTGCCGACTGTTTTTCTCTTTACATTTACCAGACATATCAAAATTATTGTAAATTATTATAAAATTATTTCCTGAAACTTTTGTAGGTAACTTAATAGATACAAGATGAGCTTTTGTAATATTCTACATTTAATTTTTTCTGATTTTTATGAATCTTTACTCACCTGACACATTCATGATCCAAGCCTCTCATTACACGAGCTAAACATAATAAAATCCCACTTAAAAGTAGATTTAAATTTTAACTAATGTATGAAATTATTGTTTTTGCTGTCAGTGCTTGCTCCTGGTGCTCTTACTTACCACTTTGAAGTAAAATATTAAAGTGCTGTTTAATGTGGTCATGGGTTGTTCATATACTGCCTTCCGACTGTAGTGAGCTCTTCTTAAATACATAGCCAGGGCTGTAATTTTTACAAGTTAAGGCAAAATGCACTCTAAATACAGTATCATAGTTTCAAGTGGCTGGGATAACCATCTCATTTTGTATATATCACCATTTGATATTCAGTCAGCCATCCTTTCTATCACTGAGTGGCACGGTGTTATTAAAACGTATAATCATAGATTTTGTGAATGAAACGACTCACTGTCGAGTCCAAATGGCAGGTATGAAGCACTTACTTAGAGCATTTTAGACCCGGCAAGCCTCCAGGTGCGAATGTGTCATTTTAAAAGCATGAAATCTTTGCTCTCTGAGTTGAAATATGAACACAGGTTAACTTTGATGTGATATGGGAGCAAAGAAAACAGAAACACATCGATGAGCAAACTGATTTGAAGCTCATGGGACACCTGCTCTCTAATTGCGACCGCCACATTATATTTTGCAGTGTTCATTCCGTTTTGATGGGGATATTTGTAATTACTCTTTGCACTTTTGGAAACAGCACATAGCAAATGTGCAGACGTGCGCACACACACACACACACACAAGCACACACACACTCATACACACCCTATTTCTAAGCGTTTACTCTGTTGTTTTAACTCTATTTTTCATCTGTCATGTGTTTCTATAGATAACTTTGTGTCAAATCTGTTCTGTAAAGTGGTCTATAAATACACGTGTTTTGACATGACTTGGCTAAAAATAACCTTTTCCAGAGAACAAATTCAAGGCTTTCATGTATTTCTAGCCTTCATCTGCTAAAAAAAATATTGCGAAATCTGCAGCATCGAAGCTGAAAGCATTGAATCTCTAAAGTAAAGGCCCTCTTAAGTCGAAGCCTTTTTGTCTGCAGGTCTCTTCGGACTAGCAATGATGAATAGGAAGGGGAACACTGCTGGTAGTTGGGCGCAGACCACCACAAGTTCCCCTCTGTGTCTCCTCCACCAATATGAAGCGCTGTGGTGTTATGAGAACAGGATAGCTCTTGAGACGCTCGCCTTTCACTCCTGAGATGGTGCGTAAACAGAGCAGGGGCCGACAGATGGGCCTCAGCAAACTGGTCCCGTTGACCTTTCAACCCCACTGTCCAGCACTCCCTTCTTCTCTATAAGAAAATGCAGTGGAATTCCAAGGAGATTATCATCCTTTTTGTCCCTTGGTTTGCTACCCATTGCGAGCAGTGAATATACAGAATACACCAGGAAACGCAGCTCACATTCCCAGGATCCTTGCAAGAACACTGTGTTCTGCTAATGTACTCAGTTATATAATAGTTAAAAACATAAACAGAAAATTATGCAATCTAATGTATGGTTGAGTGCTTCAGGTGTGACTCTAATCTGAAAATGTACATTTTGGGTCTAGCTGACTTGGTGATTTGAAATGATGTTTCACAGATACCTATGATACTATTATAAGATAGGGTGATCTTATAATAGTCTGACCAAACCAGAGGTGTGACGTCATCCTTTTTTCTAATATTATCACATAGCACAGCTTAGTTTTGACGCACATTCAGCTCACTACTGTATCGCTACTGTTTACCTGTTCACATCACATGTATGGAGAGAGTGGTAATGAGAGAGTCGTCTGTCTGAGTGAGGGATTTGAACTTGTACGGAGAGACAGAAGAAAGAAGAGACTAGCAATTTGGAAAATTATCACTTGTGATTGCCTGAAGCTATACTTTTGTATATTCTTGTTCCTTTTTTCAGTCTATTTCCTGGTATAAGCAGGACCTGCCCAAGTTTTTAGTGAGTTGGTATCTACTCTAAGGAGGCTGTTTCATTCATAATTTCCTGTGCATAATCATTATTTGGCTTTATTTTACAGTGGCACTCTACACACAGTTATTATTCTAAAGGCACACTTTTGCTCAGCATTTGTTATGCAGCCCCATGGCCCAAAACTAGTAAGTGCTGCACATTACTATTGTTTTTATATCACTTTCCTCTACTTTTTCACAACCATATTTCACCTGGCCTTATGGTAAGTCATATTTTGCTGTTTGTACCCTAAGACACCCCATCTCAACATGTTTTGTATGGGGTGAAGGGTAATGCTATATTGTAATTTTCAGGGGGTTAAGATGAAGATTGTAAATGGAAAACTCCAGTTCTTAGTGATGGAGATATACACGTCAGAACTCTCCACAAAGAATGGCAGATGTTTACCTGGTAAAACCATGAAATCTGTTTAATGCCAACCTGGTTTCCATAAAAATAAAATAAGATAAAATAATGAATTTATATTGCAGTCTGCTGGGGAGGAAATCATATTGGACAGCAGGATCATCACAAACTGTTCCCACTTCCATGGACAGTTAAAGACCATGCATCTGATCTGAGCAATGACCTCCATACCCGAACAGATCCGAAACCAGAGATATTTTGGGTTGATGGGTTTTCAAAAATTGAAAATAAACCATCATATTGTGGTATTTTGGAAATACAGAAATTTAAAGTCAAATTAACCCTGCTTCTAATTCTGAACTTGCAGTCAACATCCTGCTGCTCAATATGACCCACTCATGTGGATACGTTTATAAATTAACAGTCCTTTTTCTGAGTTGCATCTGTTAGTCTAACCTCTCTGTATGTCTGTGTTGTGCAGTAAACATTGGGGTAGCACAGTTTAGTCTGCTGCTGATCCTCGCAGAGAGGCATTTTTTGCATTCCTCGTTGCATTTTAATCTGCTTTGCATTTTTCTTTTTTCATCGAAGCAGGGGGAAACAATTCGGTATAAGCTGGTCAGGTCAGCATTGTGGTTTGTTTTCCATGCCAACTACAAGGATTTAAACTGCTGTGAGAAATCACCAATTGATCCAGTTGCACTTCACACTCATAACTTTTTATTTACTTTCTTTTGAAACGAAAGAAATGAAGAAACCTGAAAGACCTTTGTTGAGATACAGGCAAAACATAACACGCAGTTATTACAACTCTGAGTTCACTCAAGTTTACTTTTCCAACATCATGTCCATTGATTATTGGCAACGTTCATACTCATCCCACAGTATCAATATTTTTCATTCATCCCCTCGGGAGGAGCATTCAATCACATAGTTTTGAAGGAAAGCACACTTACTTATATAACAATGCTGATTAACAGAACATTTCCCTTTTGTAGACGACCACAAAGAGCGACTCTTAGCGTCTCTGTGGCTGAGTCACCACACAGCTTGGGCCCCATTCATGTTTTTCCCATGTTGCAATTTACTCACTGAATTAGGCTTGGACCGAAAAAAGTGTTTCAGTCCCAATTATCATCTGGCAAGGAGGAGAGGCAGTCTGACAGGGGTGGGGGCTGAGATACTTAAGCCTTTTCACTAGTGCTGCCTTGTTTCCCCTGTTCCTCTCCTTGAGAGAGTAATGTGTTTCCTCACACAAAAGGAGGATCTTCAGAGATATGCCAAGAGTCTGGAGAGTGTGTTTGCTGGACCTGTGAAGAGACCTCTTTAGGAGGCTTTGAGGACAATGGAGCATGGGCACCGGCCGTGGTTTACTTTGTCCACGCTAAGCATTTCACACGCACCCAGGGCAACAGCCGGTCTGAGCAATGGCACAACATTAGTCTGAGTTATTGAAAAGGCCTTTTTCATCTTTGTCACCCAATCAGTGCAATGATCGCTCTGAGGGAGTTATGTTTGCCCAACAGTTTTTTTATTTTTTTTTTATTTCTTAAGACTCTCCACATTCTTTACCTACAAACTGTTTTTTAGCTTCCTTCCCTCTCTGAAAAGTTAAATCAAGTATTTTTGTTTTTATTGATTATATTCATATTGCTAAACAGTTTAGCACCCAGAACAAGCTGGCGTGACATTGTAATGAATCAAACCACTAACAGCAGGATGTCCATAATCAGGTCTTAATGTGCAGCTGACACTGCTTCCTCAGAAGGATGTGTTTTTGTTACTCATAAATATTGAACAGCAATCAAGCACAAGATTTAATGCTACAAGTTCTTATTGCAAGTCTATAGTCAACACAAATTCAAAGACAAATTCAGCATATATGGTTTTGCATGAAATAATCCTGCAACAGCATTGTTTCTTTTGTGTTTTTTTAAATATTTACAGCCATTAAGTGTGCGTATATACACCACATTCTTCATAGTGCAGCATCAATGTTACATAGGCTATTGAAGAAAATCCTATTACATTATTATTAATGTAATTATGTATTAAATGTTTAACCAAACCTGATAAAACCTCATTGTTGGGCAGTGTATTGTCTGGATCTGTTGCCATGCATCTAAATTGCAATTACTTAAGATTTATAACGATTATCATTTAGTGATTTAATGACGTCTCAGTTTAATCACAAATCTAGATTATTCCTTCTGAATTTGAGGAACATACCATACTGAGGAGGACAAAAGATTCACAGTTTGAATGATCTACAGCAGAACTGGAGGAGACACCCAATACATCTTCATTATAGCTGAAGTTTCCCATCTCTCCTGCATCTCCAGTCTCAGCCTGCTTCGTTTGCTCTGTCACATTGTTCATATCTCAATGGCCAGGCTGTTGTTGCTATAGCAATATGTGGATCTGACAAGGGCCCAGGTTGCTCTTGATTTAAGTAAATGGTACCTTGTGGTGGATGTTTTAAACAGGCTCTGCAGCATTATATATCACAAATACAGACATCAAGAACAATATAATTGTGCATGCATGTGTATGAACTTATTTCAGGTTGACAAACACATTTAAATCTCACAGAATGACACTGAAATGGACACCCTCCAGGTTTGAATTAGTGTAAAGCAGGGTGTGCCACAAAAGCAGCATGCTCATTTAAATGTCCATGTGAACAATGTAAAAAATGTATTTTTGTTTAAGCCGCATTTCTTTTCAGTTTCTTTTCAATTAACATTTGTAAAGCTGGCTGCAATCGCAGATACATCACAGACTCACCAACAATAAAATAATCTCAAGTCACAAGTTTCCTACTGAAATTGGTCAAATCAAAGAAATGAAGTTATTAGGAAAGGCTGGTCTCCCTATATAAGTCTTAATGATTAAGAAATACTGCATATCATATATCTGTATTACTGCATATCTGCATTATTACACATTATACATATGCTCATTTTATATTTTTTGGATTGTTGCAGTATTTTGGGTTATAAGGATGTCATGAATAATAAAAAAAAAAAACACTGTTTTGCTTCTTGCTAGAACAGTGAATTGCTGAAATTAATTTATATTTTTATTATATCATTACACCAAAGTTAATTTATTTTTTTCACAACACAGAAAAAATAATACCATGCTCCCATATGCCTGTGAGCTTTAAAAGTCAGCATGCACACTGGGACAATGTCAACACACCTTGCTGTGCATCAATCACACACAGACAACCCATAAATACTTTGTTATAAACAAGAACCTGACAACGGTGGCAGCAGAGCTCTTAAGAAAACACAGCCATACAAACCACAGACTCTGTGCAGCATTTTCAGCTAATGTTGTGTTAAATATTAATCTCAAACACTTTGAGAGCAGCATTCCTGTGAGATCACAGTTGAGGCAACTTGTGGAATGCAACGTTAAGCCCTGAAACTGTACTTCCTGGCTGTGAACAGAGGCATGCTGGGAAGGCCTACAGATACCTTTTACCCTCTATCTCTCAACAGGTGGCTCACCCTTCCTGATCCCTAAATTACTGCTCTTCTGTGAGACCCTCCATGAGGAACGGGTTTGACAAAATTGTGAGTTGTTGTATTCGCTCTTCGATTTAAGTCAACAAAAGCATTCTGACAGCTTGTACTGACATTTGGACTTTGGCTTCTGAAGACCATTAAGTTCATGAGGTGAAGGTGTGACCGTATCCCATACCCAAACAGAAAATAGCCTTAATGATCACATGATACATGTCTTGAGCAAGCATGTGCAGGCAGATCTGTGGTAGTCCTTGTGAAATATCTTGATATAAGCCCCACTTGCCAGACCACATAATTAGCTTTTGACCTACATTTCTCCCCAAGCTTTTTGTGCATAAGCTACAGGTCAGTTTCACTGGGATTGTGACTCGGCACGTCAAGGAAATTTTTATTTTCTGACCAAAACTAAAGAAGGCCAAGTCATTGACAAATGTCTCACAGTGTTTGCCAAACAAAAGTAGAATCTTCTTTTCAAAAGTAACAGCTGTTTATGGATGTGTTGCTTCAAAGCAAGTTGAGAGGGCGTTTGAGCATGACTCACTCCAGTTTTAAATGCTAAAAGATAACTTCCTAACATTGAAAATCCTCCTTTGATGAAGTGATGGTGTGGGTGGACAGGTCCTTGAATGGTGTTCCACTGTATGTAGTTTGGCTTCTGTCTGTGTAAATATGTTCCTTCTAATGCTGTGCAAAACAAGAATGAACAGAATGAAAGTGTAACATAACATAACAGAACATATAACATAGCATAGCACAGCATAGCATAGCATAGCATAACATAACATGGCATAACATGGCATAACATAACATAACATAACATGTCATAACATAACATAACATACATTTAGTGACATGACCTAAAATGACATGATATTACATGTGAATTGACATAACAATTAATTCTATGACTTGATGTGATACAATATTCCATAACATGACATCGTGTGACATGATATTGGATGGCATGACATGATGTGATATTACATTCCATTATACATCATAATGTGACACAACATCCCATGAATATTGTGATACGACATTCCACAACATGTAATAATGTGACATGACGTTTCATGTGATAACACTGTGCAACACAACATGCCATTACGTGATATAATCCGACATAACATTCCACTGCATGATATAATGTGACACAACATTCACAGTATGACGATGCCTGACATCCCATGGTATGATATAGTTGGGCATGACAACAAGACAATAACAAGACAATATTCCATGACATGATGTAATGTAAACTGACATAACATGACAATCCAAGGAACATCATAATGTGACACGAAATTCTCTAACATGACTTTATGTGACATAATATCCTGTGACATAAGATAATGCGTCATGACGTGATATTCCATGACATGACTCATACATAACATGAAATGAAACAATATGGCATGACATGATGCACCATGAAATGGTAAATGATACAGAATATAACGTAACACACAGTATGTGCTCAAGACTTGACAGAATGTGACAAGACATGTCACGACATGACTTATTTTAATATAACATGACATGACACAACATGACAAAATGCTATACATACATGCCCAAGACTGTAAACAATGTTAAGTCAAACCTCTAAAGCAGAGGCCTGGTTCCTTTCAGCATCCTCATAGTTGCTGAAATCAGTGCAGGTGATCAAGGCCATGGACAGGTAGCAGCCACAAGGAAGCACAACATTTAGGGTAAACAAAATGCTGTTTATAAAACTTGAACATCACATTTCTGCATGGCTGTGATTTACTGTAAATCACCTCATTCCACAACTCACTGCTTTTTAAGACTTTCAGCAACTGTATCTGGACATTTCAAATCTTTTTTAGATTTATGGATAGATGTAAAAATCCATTTTGTTTTAATATAAAACAAAATTAAACTGTCACATTCAGTGTGCTCTCTCACTCTGAAAAGCTACCTACAAATCATGGCATGAACCCAACACAGTTTATACAATAAACAACATAAAATATTACATATGATCCCTCACAACTCAAAGAGTGAGTAGAAGAACCGAAGAGGAAATGAAGATAGGATTATATGATGATTAAGAAATTCATGATGACACTTGACTATTCACCATGGCACAGCCTACTTGTTGTACCTAGTTCATGCAATAATCTATTTATGCAGGAGAACACTGATTGTGTGTGTAATCCCAGTCGAAATTCTTGTGGTGAAAGAGGATGCAGGCCTTACAGCAGATTAATGCCATGACGATGTGTTCCGCTGCTGATGAGACCAGGCTAAGCAGTTTCTTTATGGACGGGGGAAATGTTGGGGTTCCCTGCGCAGAGGGACGGGGGGCCACAGGGTGATATGCGTTGCAGAATTCATACTGTTCTTAATGTTCTCACCATAGAGAATAAAGGATTTGAAAAAAGAAAAGACAAAGTAATTCAGACCTCTTTTGTATAAAATCCTCCCAAGAGCTACTCAGCCCATGATTTCATTATCAGTCCGACTTACACTAATCCTCTCAGAGTGGAGTTGGCCCTTGTTAGATGTCTATACTTGGGTATCAAAAAACCCTGGGTGTCAATGGGTAAGAGGGTTGGGAATATGCCTAAAGTTTCTGTGTGTGTGTGTGTCTGTGAGACTGTGTAATTGTGCATGTTTGCAAACAAGTGTGTGTGTGTGTGTGTGGTAGGTTAGGGTGTGTGCGTGCATGTGGGGGAATGCTGGATGTTTGAGATCATCCCCAGACGCTCAAGACTGTTTTGATTTCCCACTTCATGGAGAACGTGAGAGTAATCCCCTCAGGATTCCCCCTCTAGAGGTCTTTAGCTGCCATAAGCCACCATTCAACAGGCAAAACCCAACATGGGCTCAATACAGCCTGCTGGTATTACTGGATGATTGGGGAGGGGAGAAGGCTTAATCTGCCCTGGTGGCTAACCTGTTGCTGAAAAGAAACCTGCAGGGAAGCCAGCCATGAGACTGGTGGGCTGACAAAGTATATTGTTCATCCTCTGGCTACACTGAAGGAAACCTGGGAAGGATTTGTTAACTGAGGACTGAATGATAAGTTACTCAATTTGTTTTTTTTATCAACCATGTTTGTAGTTTTTAAGCTTTTTATTAAAGCTTTTTACCAAAGAAATGTACCAGCATGGTGGCAGCCATACTGGCACAATTGACATACTACTAAAGAAACAAATATGGCAGAGAAGTAATTATGTTCAGACGTCTATGTGCTCTTTTCACCATGGATGCTGACAGGTTAAGCTAGAATAAGTTTATTCTGTCTTTGACAGACGTTCTGTGCACATGGTGAGCTTTAGCAGATCTTAGTTCATAAATTACTTAAAGGCATTTACTGCACTTTATGTTATAAATTCAGCCTTTCTGGTAACACTTAAACAACCTCTATTTAGCATTTAAAAGCTGTATATAAACATGTAATAAATGTTATACAACATACTGTAATGTAGTTATAAGCAGCTATATAGACATTTAAAGTGTTTGTTAATGCACAGTCTATCAAGTCATATATTACTATAACACCATTCATTATCTGTTTATACACCAACTTCCTCTAATGGGTGTCCACAAGAGGAGTTACAGTTGCTGACAAATACAATAATACAAACTTCAATCTACTTTATACTGTTTTTATAAACCATTAATCAAATGTTTATATGCCACTTATAAATACTAGGCAGAGTGTTTCTGTTTTTTGTTTCGGGTGTGGGCATCTTTTCCACCTTCCTCTGTGGGTTTTAATTAAAGTGAATTGATTGCACAAGTGAAATGTGAACACTCTTTCACTCCCACCAAGAGGATTTAAATTTTAATGTGTTTTTTCCCTATTTAACCCTGAGTTAAGCCCTGTTACAACTGGCATAAGTGCATGTGGATTGGTGCCCCAGCAAAACATTTAGTAAACATTTTCACACGGTGAACAAGTAAATGAAGCACATATGCCCAGATAGAGCTATTCTTAAATAACTCACTTTATGGTGAGGGAGTTTAATATTCACACATTCCCAGTCCACAGCTTTATGAGAGCCTGCTCTATATTACATAGGTACAAACAAGCATCCTTATTCAGAAGATTAAGTGGACATGCATCAAAGGGCTGTCATGTCTAAACATTTAATCTTTAGGTTCAGTAGCAGGAGTATATGATGCAATGAACAGTAAAATTAAAAGAAATATGTCACAATGAAAATATTTTTGGAGTTGTATCTGGCATTGCATGTTGATGTATTTGCCAAACTCTCCTGCCTTTCAAGTAAATCCAGATGATACACTAACTCCCTTTTAAGTGCTTGATCTGAAAGCAAGTATTGTTAAGAATAATAACATGGATGTGGGATGGATAACTCTGACAAGGAATTAGGTGACCTGAATGCGATGCAGTAGCATGCCCTCCTTTCCAGCCAAAAGATTCATGTCACATTGCACATATTGGTGGATTACTGGCTAGTTTAAAGAGCTTAAGATGAGTTCCTCTGGTGTGCGATCAAGTCTAAGCAGCGTGCCTTATAATGCACTGCTAAGAAGAAAAGGCCCTGTCACACTGGCTCTCCTTCTGTCTTACTCTCAAGGTCTCTCGTCATTTGACTGTCTGAATGGCTTTGTGTGACAGCCGTAGCTACGCTGCACTGATTGCAGCCAAGCCACATGGTGTTACCATGGAAATGGCACTCAGGTTACTTCTTTTGTGCTATGCTTTGTGGCATATAGCAATCATACCTGCAATACATGTATGTATTCATAGCTGAGGCTTTAATGCATGGAAACCATGGAAATAGTGAGTGCACACACAAATTGATATATAATCAGTTTAACATTGTTTAGAAATTTAAAGGGTCAGTTCACCCACATTACAAAAAGATACATTTTCTCATTTATCCCCAACAGTATCTAGCCATGTAAATAAATAGATAAATAATTTAGAGTACATTTTTGGAGTTTTTGATATATCCCACTCTGAGATTTTGTGGTAATCATAACATTGACAAAAAAAACCCAAAAACATAATTAATCATCATCAGAATTATCATTCATAGAAATTATTTCTTCAGCAGCAAGTAGTTTCTTTTCATTTAATATATTTTATTCCAGTTGGTCTCACTATATTCACAAGTTTCCCTAAATATGTGGTGGTGGTGAAGTGTAACAAAAATTATAATACAATCACAATTGTATTTTCACCACACGCACAGCCAACCAAGGTTTCCTACTAAAAACAGAAGATATCTTATTCCAATACATACATCATCTACAAGTAGTACTTTTCTCTCTATATTTCACTTCTTGGCCAAATTATACGCGGTCATGGAATTCATTTCCACTGTTATGCCGATGATACTCAGCTGTGTCTTCCTGTAAAAGCTGAGGACCATTCTCAAATTATCACATTAGAGGCCTGCTTGTCTGCTAGATGTCACAAAATTTCCTCCTACCAAATTCAGATAAAAACTGAGCTGTCATTGGACCGGTCTAACATAGACACCAATTTGAACAAGCAGCTTTCAACAACAATACAAACAACCTTGGTGTTAAATTCCATTCTTCTTTACTCAGCAGATGAAAACATTGTGAAGACCACCTTTTTTCACTTATGTAACATAGCTAAAATTTGGTCTTGGTAGATGCCAAAACTCTAATTCATGTCTTTGTGTCATCCAGACTGAGGCCTGCCACGTGCTAGTACTAAAAGTCAAGTCCAGAACGCTGCAGCTAGAATTTTAACTAAATCCAGAAAATCTGACCAAGTTACACTCATTTTGGCTTCCCTTCATTGGCTCTCTATCCTTTTCATATCTGTCTAATCTCTTTAAACCAAATATTCTATTCAGTGCTCATCGCGCCCAGAAAGTGGGGCTCCTGTCTGTCGCCAGAGTTAAAAAGAAGTCTGGAGGCTCCAGGGCCTTTTCATATTGTGCCACCTTCGTCTGGAACAACCTCCCTACTGACATCAGGTGTCTGACTCCGTTGAGGTGTGTGCCTGTTTCCCTCTCTCTCTCTCTCTCTCTCTCTCTCTCTCTCCTCAAATTTTGTCTCCCTCTCCTCTCCTCTCACTCAGGCTCTCAGTGCTGGACCATTGGCCATCCTGGGAGCTCACTCCCTCTGCTAGCTGGTTGGTGCCTCATTCCAGATGTTTTGGATCTGGATCTTCGTCCTCCAGGACTGTCTCTCTCTTCCCCTGTGTGTTTGTTTCCTTCATGTCAATGATGTGCTTGGTTTTGTGTAGTCCTTTATGTAGTCTGTCCGCATGGTGGTAAGGAGGCTGTGTATCTCTGGTCCTGTCTGTTGGCGGCAACTGGAAGTTGCTACTTTGCCGCTGTGTTCTGTACACATGACATTTATTGCATGTCTATCCACTGCGGAAGAGGGATCCTCCTCTGTTCCTCTTCCCATAGTCTCCATTTATTCAATCCATTTATTCCAGTTAAAGGGTTTTTAGGGGAATTTCTCCTTGTTTGATTCGTGGGACTAGGGACAGAAGGTGCCATAATTCTGTACAGATTGTTAACCCCATTGAGGCAAATTTGTGATTTGTGATATTGGGCTATATAAATCAAATGATTTGACTTGACTTGAGCTACTTTTATCATCATCATTAACATTTCTCGTCATATAAACGTAATTTTTAGGAGTCAGGGTTGCTCAAAGGTACATTTGTTCTTTGTTTTGCTCATGTGACCGTATCCAAAAACACTGAAGGGACATACATTACCATCCCTCATTCAAGATGGGTTTGGAAAAATCTGGGCAGTGACACCAAGATTGTACTTCTACAATGTTACCACTGATGATACTTTTGATCCTGATACATTTTGTCTGTTAACCATTTGTTTTTCTGGCTTTAGTTAGAATTTTGTTTTTCTGTAAGTGTCAGTTTCATGGATACCTTCTGTTGAAATGAAAATTACAGTTGGAAAAGGTGGTGTATGACGTAAGTTGGATTTCAGAGGACTTCAGAACAACTACAGTATATTCATTTTAGCAGGGGCTTTGCAGATAAAAAAGAGAGTACCTTCAATGGAATTTTTTCACAGCAGTATGTTTGTTTTGTAAACTGCATGAATAAACCACTTAATCTCTTGAGATGCACATTTTCCAGAGAAAAATGATCAGCTATGATATACGACCATGTCTCAAAGCCATATGATATTAATCATTTGCATTCCAGACTGTGTGAACATTTACTTCAGGTCTGAGCAATGTGTCACCAGGACGGCCACCACAAAACTCAACATGCCATCATTGAGCTCTTTAGAAGTCATCACCAGCAATGCTCAACATAATCTTGAATTGGCAATACTGTTTGAAGTTGTCTGTGGGAGAGAGGAGGCTGAGGGACAATTATCTTGTATGTCCTCAAGAGGTCTGGCATTGTGGAGGAAAGGCTGAGTAAAAGAGATCAGAGAAGGAGGGTACACACAGAAGTACATCTAAGGGCTTCGTAGATCCCAGGTATTACCAACTGTCTGAATTAACAGGATACACATACTTCACTAAACAGTCAACATGTCATGTCTTAACAGCGTTTGGCTTCACCTATGAGCCAAAATTCTTACATGAAGCCCCATGAGCCCCTTGCTGTTTCGCAAGCTTAGATGAGGTCTTAAGCCTCAACAGAAGATGAATGCCGAGTGCTAAATTAATTTGAGGCATTTTCTTTTGTGCGCTGACAAAAGCGACCAGGTTGGTGCTGGTTTCCATAGCTGATGACAGATCATCGGGCTGCAGTGTTTGCCCAGGTGTCAGACCTCCCGCTGCAGACAGCAAAGGGTTTGTCCAGGTCTCCGAACTTCACATTGCTGAAGCTTCTGTGCCTTAATTGTACAGATTGCTTCATTCAATATCGCCATAAAAGAGCCTCTAAAAAATAATCGTGACAAAATAACAGTGCCCCTTGCTGAAATGTTGAAACTTGCCCTGTATTCAAGACATTTCAGGCAGCAAGAAATAGGAAAAGACTCTTTCAAAACACTTTTGAAAGTAGTGTTTTTAAATGTGGTCTAAAGAGAACTTCCGACCTTTAAACTCTCACATACTGACATTTGTCTAATATCCAGTTTTGTATTGTGTATGCAATACTTTTAAGCACTGTACTTACACTCTTTCCAAATAACATTAATCAAGAATGCATTATAATTTCCCTGCACTGTATACAACCTGCTCAGTAGGGTATAAAAAGTCATGCCCTGAGGTGTTTGGCAGATCACACCAATGTTTGGTGTGGTCAGGAATTTCTTGATGTATATATGAGTATTTATACGGTTTGATCTGTGTGTCATTGAAGTTTGCAGTGTTTGGTTAAGGTTAAGCCTTTGGAGGCCAGTCCCACAGTTTGTATCCCATCACTCAGGATGCTTGTTATGTCTGCATTTGGAGGATTGGGCGGAGTGATTGCAGCACAGCTGGCAGGTACAGTGCGTCTGGATCTATAAATTCCCTTTGGCTGCCTTGCATGACATCTTTCACCTTTACCCAACCCCTGTGGTAGAGCTGCTACAGGTAACAAACCTAACAAGATGCTTTCTAATCTCAGGCAAATGCTCCTGCTAATCTGCCACTTGTCATGATTTAAACACTGATGTATGCTGCACATGTTTAACAGCGTTTAAAATCAGCTTACTGCAGAGAATGAGTGATCATTGACAGGCTCTGAAAGCACATTGTGCTTTCGTGTAGTGAAATCACAGGTGCTCTAAATCACTCTCTTTGCCTGGTTTGAGGGAGTGTCATTTGCACCTCTCTCACAGTCGGTTTCTTCTATGATGTGTTCAGCCTTTTGAAAAACACTCACCCCGGACCTGATCATGTGCTCACATGCTGCTCCTGCAAGTTTATATTTGTCCCTCTTTTCACTTTTAAGAGTTGATATAAGAGGAAAAAAAACAGCTGAATTTCATGACAATCTTAAAAAAGAGCACAAGTTTCTCCACATTGCTACGGCTTACTGGACAAAAGAGTGAGGGGATTCGTTTTTCCACAGGGTGAGCAGGGAAGAATTAGAAGCCTCTGCCACTTAATTTGGCCGCTGAGACTTACCCTGCAAAGTTTTGTTTTTCTAAGCCTCCAACATAACAGAGTGTGCCTTGCCGTCAGCACCTTAAGCAAGTAAAAGCGCTTCCTTTATGAACTAAACCCGCCAGATATTTGCTTTGCGAAGCCCAGCAAGAAGAAAAGAGGAGGGTTTGCAGTGAATAACTTTTAAAACACTGTGTACGAAACGAAAAAAGCAGCAGGAGACATGAAAGAGCAGGAGAAATGAATTGAATGTTGTTTTTTTCCAACTCTATGAAAAAGAGGGCGATGGGATCTGAAGGCTTCTTTTCCAAAAGCCTTAGCCAGGTGATTCATCACAGCGCTCTGTCAAAAGAGCTTTCCACAACATGAGACGAACAATGACACTGTGATTGCAAGGACAGGAGAGCTCTTGATTGAAAGATATCAGCTATATGTTCAGCTTCCCAGAGAGAGGAGGCCAAATGCAAGAGGGGGTGGTGGTGGAGGAGGAGGAGGAAGGGGGGGGGTCACAACTCACTGATGAAAATCAAAAATCTTAACCCTTCGACATGGGTGTCAAGAGAGCTTTTTTAGGGAATTCTGCGTAACGAGAGCTTCCAGATATAAATTAACCAAAACAATTTAACAGCTGCTTAACCATGAAGAGAGGAGCTGCCAAGCAGATTGATTGGAGATGTAGCAAAGGAGTGCAACTTTCAGATTGCGTTGTGCTGTTCTGTGACGGTGAGTCCTCAGCTGTGGAGCGATGCTGAACAGATCGTGGACCACTGCCAGATCTTAAGATCACGCACTCAGCTAAAGTATTCAGTGGAGATACAGTACACTAGGTTTGTAGTGAGTTTGTTGTCCCAAACACACATAAATATACTGGCTATTTTCACATTTTATTAGATTTTGCAGTTACACACTAACACACACACATTGCGCAAATATGAATGATTAATAAAGATTGAATTAAAATGTTAATGTGAGTCAAAACTGACTTATTTTCATCTGCAGCACCCTTTCATCAAAATGCTATTATATGTGCATTACGCATACAAAATAGATTATTAGTGTAAGCCTTTTTTTATAGCTTTATTAAGTTTGTGTTAATTTGTCTGCATATGTGTATTTAAGTGTTTTGATAGGGGTTACATAATAAACTTTATCATTATTATAAATGTTATTATTATATTATTATTAAACATTTTATAAATAGTATAATAAAACATTTAACAAACCCATCAGCTGGCGCAAAGCTGGAAAATCTATCAACATAACATTTTATTGAAGTAGAAATTTGTCTTTGACTACACCTTAGCTGTGTAAAGCTACACCTCAGCTGTGTAAAGCTGCACCTCAGCTGCAACACACAAATCATTAGAGGCAATGACAACATGTAAAATTACATGACCTAAAATATAATAGAAACAGTGTTGGAAAAATATATTCAGACCCTAAGTAAGTAAAATATGCAATGTAAATGTATTTAATGTAAATAAATGTCCTGCTCTCAGGATCTTACTCAAATGGAAGTATTGGTTTTGCAATTATTATCAATTATTGAGTATTTTAGTAATGCATCATATTTTATAAGCCTGTAATATATTTGTATGAAAATTCTTAAACTGTTAATGAACTATAGCTGTCAGATGTCCCTCTAAAATGCAGAGGAGCAGAAGCATAAAGTAGCAGAAGAGGCAAATACTCGAGTACAAAATTGTGCTCACATATAGTACTAGTAGTAGAGTAAATATACTACGTTACTTTGCACCACTAGACACCCAACAAGTGTTACTGATATGCAAGGAATGAGGTTCTTTCTAGAGGAGTAGGAATTGTAGCAATAGTAATAATAAAAGTGAAAAAAAGGTGTTTTATCAGCACATGACATTATACCATAATGTTTGTTAATGTTAACGTTTCAATCATAGACCAAATCTGACAACTAATAAAGATGATATAGGGATGAAACTAAAGCAGCATTTGTTTTCTCAGACTGCGGCCCTCTGTGTTAGGTCTCACATTATATCTTTTCCCCTAAGTGCTCCTCCACCTTTTTACCCACGTGATAAAAGAGTAATCACCTTAGATACTATTTACACTCAGGGCCGAGGACTACCATTACCCTTCCATCAATATCAGCACTTAAAGTCCATAAAACTGTGAGGCAGACCTCCAGCCTGTAATTTTCATAGTCCCTAATTCACGGTGAGAAGAAATAATATTACAGGGTATTCAGCTAAATAGTGATGACACTCGCACGTAATTGTGAGAGGCAACAAGAACTCTCACTGGTTACAAAAGCCACAATACATTGACGCCTATGTTATACAAGGAAGTTCATTCACCGTAACAATGCAGTTATGAAATTCCTCCTGTGGGAAAACACTGCGTGGGTCAAAACAGACAGGCTCCTCCTCCCTGTTCATACACACTGTGGCCACATTATTAAGAACATCTTCCTGTTTACACACACAGCTTGATCCTGCAGACAGTGAGTCAGCAGTTGGTTTCCATTGTACTAAATGTGAGAATGGTTAAAACATGTGATTTAGACAACTTTGAACATGATATGACTGCTGATGCCAGGTGCGTCAGCTGCAGCAGTTGTGGGATTTTTTTTAAGTACGTGAATTTGCCAATTTTGGTTCAATACCCATCCAGTTAGCGGTGGATCTTCGGATTAAACGCACTGATGAGAACTGTGAAGAAAACAGCAGCAGAGTGATATGCAGAGGGCCACATCAGGACACACAGCTTAACAAACTTTGAAGCAGATGACATGTTGCCAGGAGTTACACTACTGCCAATGCAGAGTAGGAATTTGGCACCAACACCATGAATCCACTTTCAACATTGCAGACAGCTACTGGTAGTTTAATGGAAATATGTATTTGAGTATACAATAAAAATATATGTATATATATATTAGACCCTTCATAACCAATTAAGCCATGATCTAAGCACTACAGCCCACAGTCTCTAAACATGCTGATGCTGCTGCTGAGATTCATGGTCACAATCTATCCTTTACCTAATGGATATTTCCATTGGATTAATATTGTGGGGTCATTTTACTTCACTAACCTGCGTCCCACATCTCCAACTAATACAGCACCAATTGGATAAGGTAGAATGAGTTGTTAGGGGAGCTGAGTTATGGTATTCAGTTCAGCTTGCCCTCCAGTCTGCAACCAAATGATATGAAAGGGATGAGGAAGGTAAAACATCTAATGCTGCTTTCTGTAACCTTGATAATAAAGTTCTGGTGTTTAGTAAAACTTGGTTTTAAATATGAAGTATTTCTCTGTATATATTAATCATTAAATAAGTACCACTTATTAAAGTTCAGATGAAACATTCTATTACATTATTTATTAAGAGTTTGATGCTTAAAAACTCAGTTGCACTGCTTCCTTGGGACTGTGTGGGCAAATTGTGAGCAAATTAAGGACAAAACGACAGGTACAGACATCATACAAAATAACCAAAACTGTTCTAAATTTGGCAGAATGTGTGTTTGTGTAAGACCCTGTCACTTACAGTAAGATGCTGATTGAGAAAATTTGTCTTAAGGGGCTTTGATGGTCGACTTCTTGCAGCTGTACATCTTTCCAAGTATAGTTTTATCAGTACGGTCAGGTTTTCCCTTTTTTGGAATAGAACTATATATGAACGCTCAAGGCAATAATTGTATTACTATCATAAGTTTATCAACTCAATACAGCTACGCCTATTGTACAAAGGAGCTTTGATGAATGTGTTACGTCTTGTTAGGTCCTATATGAAGATATGTCATCTCTCACAATATCCACTTAATTTTTACACTGAATGTGACAGGTTTTTCAACTGCAGAGAAGGACCTGTAAGAGTGAAAAGACTCCTAAAAAGACTGATGTGTAGCTCCTCATTTTTCTTTCATCTGATGGACAGACTCTGTCCTACAGATTCTCAATAAACTGGGATAAAATCTAATACCTTGCAGGCTCTGACAAATCTCAGAGGAATGCCTCAATGATCTCAAATCCTGATGTGCTAATTAATAACATCTCACTTTAAGCACTTTAAGCTATGTATTGATTTTGTTTTGATTTTCCTTTGTAATTCACCTGTAACAGACAGTCAAGTGAAGAGGAAGCCACTTGGCCGAGAGTGTGTGACCTGAGGCAAAATCGTCTGCTCACTCACTGACTGATGATATCATAACTCCATTCACAGCTTGTCTTCACTGTTAAAATGTTATCAATTGATTGCTGAAGCGTAAATGGACTTGTCATTTCATTTTAATGACCAAAATATACCTCTGATATTTAGTCCAGTTGTATTTCTTATTTTATAGTTTTGATAAAAATCATATATTAGCTAAGTATTAGCATGTTAGTTAGGTCACTTAGACCCAACTTACTGTAAAACTCACTATCACAAATTTAAAAGAAATCTGCACAACAAGCAAAAGAAAAAAATGTTATGCAGATGTATTTTGGATGCAGGCAGTTTTATATTGTTTTAAAAAGTGGAGTAAGAAAATTGGTATTGATTTTAATCCCATCTTCTTGGGATCATATTTCAAGCTTAATGATACTCAAACAAGTAATTTCTTAGAAGTTATAGAGTGTTATTGTACTTTGGCAGGCTCATTAGCAGGGAAAGGTAAATATTTACTGTCCTGGACTCCACTATCTGGAAATTCATCCTTATCATTTGTGTAACTGAACTGCATATGGCCATGCCTTTCCTCCTACAGCTGTGGACCAGACAAGATAAGCACAGAGGAAACAAAGGCAAAGATAAAATATGACATCAAAAATTAGAAACCAAGCTGTTTTGCAGTGCTGCATTAGTTAACTATTGACTGTTGTTACTGATATGATACTTTTGCAGTGTCTAGATTGCCCTAACCTCTCTACAGCTGTGAAATCTCTTTCTGGATGAACAAGCACTCAGAGAAACCCTATCCTCCAGTTATTGATCCTGTTCTGTTTGTTGTCAGGGTTTTATAATTACAGGCTGTAAGATATCTAATTATATAACCACTTTGACATTTGAGCACTGAAAGTGTTTAAAATGATTTACACGTGTCATAAGTAGCATTTATGTTTGTCAGCATCTCATTTTAAACATGTAAGAACATGTCAAGAACATTTAATACCCTTAAGTGTATTATTAGAGGCTGATATTTTCCTCAGACCAGTCTGACAACAATGGCCCAACTACAACATTTCTATCCACCAGATTCAGTGATTTTCCAAAGCATAACATTAATTATTGAGATGTGTTTTAGAGGAACTAATGGCACTCTTTTCCCCAGACAGATGTCGATATGGAGGATAGAGAAAATAGATGTTGCACTATAAAACTGTCGAACAACTCTTCAGGGGATATAATTGCTTCTTCCTGCACCCTGGTCTTGTCATTCCCACCCTGAGTGTAGACACATTGAAAGCCTCCTCATTTCCCCCCAAAAAATCCACCAACTTACCAAACTCCTCTAGACTATCCTGAGACACCCCTCTCCCCAACCCCCTCCCCAGCATTACACATGATTGAAAAGCATCTGCTAAATGAGAAAAGGCACCGTCGTTGTCAAATTAGCACCACATTCAAAAGTTCTGAAAGGCTGCTGAATGTCAACAATGCAGGCTGAGCAGCAAAAGCTTAATTATCCTAAATGTGTGTGTGGGTGTGTGTGTGCGGTTGTGTACAGTATGCGTGTGTGTGTGTGCGCGCGCGTGCGTGTGTGTGTGTGTGTGTGTGCGCACTCTACCCAGGTTTAGTACCGATGATGTAATATCATATATCTGTATTTGTCTCTGGATGAGCAGCATTACATCATTGATACCTCTGGCTGGCAGTGAGGCAGAGATGCTCAGGCTGCACTGACACAGTGAAGGCAGCAGGAGAATCTGTTCAGTCTACCAGTCTGCAGCTTACACAGCAACACAACGCCTAAAAGTTATGTCTGCATTCTCCTAACCTGCAACAGCAGATGCATTCTGAAGGACGTAACGCCACCCAGATGATGCTTGTGTTTGATGATTACATTTCTTATCATGACTTAATTAGGAAAACAAATTCCTACATAAATTCCTGCAGGACCACAGTGTGCCAGTGGTTCCCAAAATGAGGTTCAGGGTTCATCAGGGGTATCTGATGATCTTGTTTTTATTATTTATGCAAATGTGTCTCCAGTGACAGTTTCAGTAAAGCTCTGGGATAATTCACTTCAGTTTTTGCCCTGCCATGGGGGGTGGGGGTTGGGGGGGTGTTTGTGTCCACTTCTCACGTCTTTCTGTCGACTTTCGGTACAATCATACTGTCATACTGCAATTCTGTTTGAACTCACCTTCAAAGACATCCACTCTAAACTACTGACACTGATTAAAAAAATATTATCAAATTGCTGTAAATAAGAAGTAAGTACATAGTTTTAATTGAAAATACTGTATGTCTTTGGATCAGATGTAACATCACAAAAGCATCTGGGGGGGGATCTTTACATTTTTCATCATATTGTGATAACAGTTTACTTTTATTTAACTTTTTATCTCTTAACTTGTAGTGTGTGCTGTTGCGGCTCTGTACTAAATCATCGCAACAAAAAGGTATCTTACTGTACATGTATTTTGGGGTCTTTGACATCAAAACTTTGGGAGCATCACAATTACCAAACAAACAACCAGCTAACCAGCCGCTCACCGACTCGGGCCAACCTGCCTGCTCCTTCACACGCTGTCAGTGTCATAGACTGACGACTGCACGTACAACTGAGAATGAATCTCATTTTGTGTCGAACATATTACAGCAGCAGGTAAACTGTAGCTAAATGCAAAGATTTAGCTCACTTGACAGCTTGCGCAACCAGAGGCATGACTTCATCTGTCACACTCTAATAAGCTGACACCGACTCTGATGTTGTCTGCTTTTCCCTCCTGACAAATTTATTACTTTTAAGTGAAGCGATTAGTCTGAGAGCGCAGTCTTTTGATCAAAGCTGCCAGAGATACGGTGACTGGGTTTGAAAATGAGAGGATGTCACATCACTCATACTGTCTCTCCTTTTCTCTGAGTTAATGCACAGAAAGAAAAACAAAACACATAGGCTGCTGTTCTGAATCATATTAGTGGCCAAAATCCCCTGATCAGCTCAGTCGGCTAATAAAGGAAGAGCCAATGGTGATGGCAGATAATTACTGTCTGCACAGTGGCAGTTAGCAGACCATCCTGGATACTGACAGTAATTTGTTTTCTTGAGGATTTACCTGAGGTGTTTGGTGGGAGCATAAAGGATTTGGATTCTGTGTCATAAGTTTGTACAGAAAAGTGTAACTCTACTTTTGCTATAGCTAAAGTTCAGTGCCATTTTTATTGTTTAAGGTGGGTCAGTACTTACCAATTATTGTTAGCCTATTGTTAAGTATTTGCGCACAATTTTTAATGCGTTAATAAAAGGGTTAATAAAAAAAGAAACTTGCAGTTTATAAATCCACTGTTTTTGAGGCACTGTTAAGTTATTTTATGAACATTTTTTGCCCATTATTTCTGTTTATTTTCCAGTAGACACTGTAGGACACAGTGTGGGTGAACCTTTAGTTTGAGTCTCTTTGGCATCATCAAATGTCAAGAACGATAGAGATTTGGGCAAATGTGATAGAGGACGTTGTGAGTTGAGGAGCTCAAAACTTTCTCTCCAGCTTCTGAGACAACTAGACAAAGCGACAAGAAGACACAACGTGTCCACGGAGAAAATATGAGGAGGACAGGAGGAGAAATGTCCTGACTCCACTGTCATGCACTCAATCACATTTAGTATTTAGGCAGAAAAAAACTGGGCAAATGTTTGCACATAAGCAAACACACACACACACACACACACACATACACAGTCCCACACTCAGACTTACTCCCATACAAAAACTGCTTTGTCATTTATTATTTCAGCAATTTATAATCTGTAATATACTTTCCTCTTTGGAAATGCAGAGCAATGGGTTCAACTGAGGCATTTGTAAATTATGAGGCGAGCTGAAATGGTTTCAGAACTTGGCTCAAATTAAGTTTGCTTCGATGACCTCATTACACAATTTAAGTAATCACTGCAACTGAGTCACACACACATTTAGAATAATGCAACTGGCAATGTAATATTGCAAAGTATCGATCTTTCACTTTCATTATTTGGTAACTTTCCCTCCACACGTGTTGACAGACTGAGGATAAAAATGGCTATGCCCCGAGTTAATTACTCGACTTGGAAACACATCCTGTGTTCAAAGGTTGGAGCAGAGAACATCAGGCATGATCATCTATGTAAAACTTCACAGTGGCCCTTCATCTTCGACAGCAGCCAGCTCTACTTAGAAAGCCACAAGAAAGTGTGGCTGACAGTGTGCAGGAGCCCGCCTGTAATTCTTACTGATACCTGTGCATTAAGCTACCTCTCCTGCGTGGAAGAACACATCAAAAGGAGATTAAAATTAAAACTAAAAACATGGTGATCCAATGTATGGTTAAGTCTGCAGATGATAAGCTCTATCCGGAAATTCAAAACAAAAACTGAGACTTGAAAATTACCATAATGGAAACGTACAAAACCATAGTGAGATGAGGTGGGGGGTTTTCTTTCCCAGCGTTCTGCAGGTGCCATGAATGATGCAATGTGGACAACCACGAAATATCAAGTGACCCTATTATTACAATGTAGATAACACAACCAATACGTGATTCAGAGATGATGTCGGCCTGTTGTGCAGTGCCAGTCACCCACACCAAAAGAGAGGAAGAGAGGACAAGGAGGGGGTTCAGCAATAACATGTTTGTGTGGCGGAGTAAATTGATCACTGTGTGGATGTCACATAGCCAGCGTTATCCCCCTTTGGAGCCACAGAGAGGGTCATTGTTGTATTGTGAATACATGAATACAGATGTATGGCTTTCTTCAGGGTTTGCGTTAGACCCTGAATGCATCAGTTCAGACCGTAAACATGCCCGGTCCTGCATCTGAGCTCAAACATACAGGAATTATGAAGGGCAAAACTTAAAATGTTCTGCCACGCCAATACCCCCAGACACCATTCAACCACACAGCCATAATTAATACTTTATTCCTCAGCAGTTGCCTTCATGAGGAGCAGATGCAGGGAAGATGACCTGAGATCGGGAAACCACATGTGAGGAGGCAGCATGGAAGCGAGGTATCATGTTTACTTTCATAAATATGGCAATCCCCCCCAGTTGCCCCTCCACTCCCGCTACACACACACACACACACACACACACACACACACACACACGTTCTCCACCTAGCAATTAAATCCAGTTAGAGATTACTCTCAGCTGCATCCCGGTTTTCACAGGAGTCTCAGCCTCCAGCCGGGACTGATAATAACTATGGTCTGCAGTGTTTCAGCCATTCATTTGATAAAGTGCTTTTCACCTTGCAGCTTTCATTACCCACACACCCGAAAGTGTGTGTATGTGCACACGTAAGTTTATTTGCTTGGCTTGGAGGGAGCTGATTAAACAAGTGTCATGTCATTATTTTGTAATCAATTTTTCAATTATGATTCAAGCTCTATAATGCTGTAACGGAAGGTGAACTCAAATCTATACCGGAGCAGTGAGGTGATTAGATGTCGCTGGAAGCTTTCCAGAAAAGAAAAAAAAAAAAAGAAAGAAGAGAGAGACACTTTTTTTTTCCAGATCGATCCTGCTGACTGAAATGGCCTTGGTTCATAACAGACCATGTCTGCTAGCAACAGCTTAGCTGGTCCACTGAGGCATCTGTCCACACATCTTTTGGTAGGTTCTTTAAAGAAGGTGAGTAAAGCAGTCTCTCTGAGCAAGAGGGAGAAAAAGATGTTTATTGTGATGACCCCGCTTGACACTGTCAGGCTGCTTCCATGGTGCAAAAACATGCTACTCCAGGGCTAGACTTTCAGACAACCTACAAGTTAAGACCTCTGAAACTACATCAACAAGGCATGGAATACATCACCAGGTTTTTCTGGTCATGACATATTGATTTGAACCACCGTTAAATGACTTTGCGTCATTACATTTCCTTTAGTTCTTCAACAACCTTTACTCTGAGGATATCTCAAAATGCATCCTTTAAGGAGGGCTCTGTCAGGCACAACACACATCTCAAACTAGTGTTTTTTTTTTTTTAAACTTGCACATCCTAGAAGTTTGTTACATGGCTCTCTTTCACCACAGCCAGGCTTATACTTTTTTTTTATCATAGCAGCAGGACTGAAAAATGTGTCAACGTTTTAAAGGATCATAATATTTTATTACAGCTGTTATGGCCATCAATCTTATCAGGAAAAAACAACATTGTGTCACCAAGTTAAAGGTACCACCTGGTGTTTTTGGCTCCTAACAGTGCTATGGAGCTATGTTTTTACCAGTGAGTCCCTCTTTTGTTTATATCATGCATGTGCCTGTGAACAGCAAAATAACAAACATTGATGCAAAAATTGCTGGATTTAAATTATCCAGAAAATGCTTCATGAGGAACATGCACATTTGTTTAGCCTCAAGGCTAAATACAATACATTTTGGTGAAAAACAATAAATGTAAACATTATTTTGCTTAGTCACAAGTAAGCAACATCCCTAGGTTACCTTTAATTTCTGAAATCTTTTACCGCAAAGACCCAAGTTGTGATAAACCAGAATTATCCGTCAATGCTAAACTTCAAAGGAAAAGCAACAGTGACATGACTCATTTGTGAAAGTTTTGAGATATTTTCTGCTTCTCTTAAACTCCTGACCTGCCAATACACAGACACCATCTGTACACACTGCATTCATCAGTCAGCAAGTAGCAACAACATCACATTAGAATCTGAGTGAATGATTTGCTCTCTAGGAGGAAAAGTTAATCTACGGACACATTATGACAAACCATTAAAAGACAAATTTAATGACAAGACAACACAAGTTTCTTCCACCTGAACTGTAATTTGATGCTTTTAAAGTGATCTGAATTATTTTTTTATGACCAGGAAATAGACAGGTGCAAGCAGATGTCAGCAAAGGCAAACAACTCGCACCACAATTATTTATAAGACCATTACCCCACCCCACAGACACACACATCCACCTCATATGTAACAAGTTCATCATGAAAAAATATTGCTCACTGTACTGGCATGAGTTAGCAAATAATTGCTAGTCAGGGGAGGAGGTAGCTTGTAATATGCATTGGGAATTTTAATCTTGACTTTTAATAAGCTTTTGACCTTCTTGCGTCTGCAGCCTATAATTAGAAATTCTGGCTGGGCCAGATTGACAGAATGCCGTGTCTTAGGGGAGGTAAAACCTTGTGCGACTGCGGTCAGCAGACCTTCTAAATCATGCGGCTGCATGAGAAATGTTTAATCTAACAAATTGGTTTCTGTTTCCTCTCCTTTTTTTTCATTCTTTCATGGGGAAGGTATTCTGAATATGGAGGTGATGTCATCGTCTCATCCTTTTAAGACTGACTGTGCACCATATATTGTGAAGGGGAGGCAGAGAATCAGGACCTAATGGTCTCTCCTCCTTCAGCCAAATCTAATTGTGCCCTTATCTTCTCCAAGTTTAACTGTGCCATTGAAGAGGACTGAGCTGTCTGGACTTTAACTGTTCACTTGCCTCTGTGTGTTTTTGCATATGTGAAGTTATATATCAAATTACTCCTGCTGTTAGCTGCTATGATTCTTGATATTTCTGCTACTGACATCACACAGGTAACCTGGCTTACATCTCCACAAACAGCAGCAGGAGCAGTCTTCTTGTGTCTGAGTTAAAAAGATGAACTCTCTCTTCTTCTTTGGGCCTTTGCATCTGTCAGGCAGCACTAAATTTAGCGGCTGGCGTTTATTTACTTTATGTCCTTGCTGGTGTGTCCTTGCTAAATGAAGGCGAACAGGACTGTCACCATCCAGAGGACAGCACTGCCCAGCCCCTCGGGAGTTGATGGATAATGTGGGGATGTGCACGTCTGTGAGTGTGTGTGTATGTGTGCATGAACAGAAACAGGAATATACATGTGTGCAAATAATCTATGCATGCACACACACGTGCACATGAAAAAAGACCTCCTTTCGCACAATTACTGTTTGCAGTAATCCACTCAGATCATACAGCACAGGAAGCTGGGTGCATGACCAGCCATCACAACAGGCCTGTGTGCCTCCAGTCATACAGGTATTTAAGTTTGCAGCCTGTGAAGGTATTCAGGCCTCCATGTGGCATAGTGGTATTTGCACCTTTGCTGTTTCAGTGTGTCAGTGTTGAGCGCTACACAGTCCTATGGATCAGTGCCTCTGTATGGATTCCCTGGAGCAGCCTCTTGTTCCTTTAACATTCCAGGTACATCCACGCCAGCTCCTTCCTGTCGCTCCCCTTGTGTGGCGCTGATTGACAAGCGTCCGCTTCTCTCAGGCGCGTAATCAATCTGCTAATTGGTGTCGGAGGGTCGGTTGCTGCTGAAGCATCCCCTTCTTTTTCTTTGGCTAATTTATCTTTGTCACCACCAGACTCACAAGGTACACTAGTTGAGAAAGTTCAGTCTCTGCAGAGCCTTGTCTCCCTCCCTCTCTCGCTCTCTCTCTCTCGCTCTCTCTCTCTCACACACATACACACACACAGTATGCTACTGTGCTTTGTTCATCTTTTTTTTCTCTTTTACTGCAATACATCACACAAAAGAGTGAGGGTAAATGTTAGCCTTGCACTGTTTCCATTGGTAACCACAGCTCAGGAGGTAGAGAAGGAGAGCAGGTCACTCTCTCTATGCAGGATAATTGGTGACAACAATGTACTTTATCATAATTCACTACAGTAGAGTTATAATTAGTGTGAAAGCTTCTCAAAGTTGTTGAATAGGATAAACACAGTCTGATAATGAGCAGATTTAAAAATACATATATATTTATATATATTAAAACTGCACAAATGGAGTGTATATGAAGGAAAATGAGCAGTATTAAATGCATGCGTTTCCTGATAGAAGCACAGCAGCAGCAACCATACTTGCCGAGAACTGACTGAGCCCTTGAGACAGCACTTCACATTTGATTGATTTACAGGCCGCTTCTACCCAGGATGCCAATCAAGCCCTGATTAGACATCACTGACTCGCTGATGATGGTTGAGACAGCAGCAGCCGTGTCCGCGGTCTCACAGAGCACAGAAGATTGATTGCGTGAGGCCGCTTTAACCCAGATTATCTCCACAAATAACATGAGAGTCATGAAGTTTTCATCTTTCTTAATTTACCAGCTCAGACTAGGTTCAGTGTAACAGTGGAGAAGTAAAAGGAAAGGCATGTGTACTGCTTACTCCCAAACTTGTGGATTAGGCCCCCAGTGCCCCCTATTGGCCCCCAAATCATCTGTTGATCCTCTCACACACTGATCCTCCACATTCATGACGAAAAACAAGACTTCATTGTAAGAAAATGTGTGAATGAACCATAAAGAACGATTATTTAATGTTCATCATAACATATGCATGCCTCCATTTGGTTTTGCTTTATGAGACAAATTAAGAAAATACATTGCTTTTATTTGTTCTTATTGTTCTCTCCCTCTTTTCCACCTACATCCTCTCTTTTTTAGTGTCTTTTCTTGGTTGTTATGCCTTTCCTTCTGCCTTTTTTCTGACACAGTGATATATAGGTGCAGAAGTGATGTAAGGTGCTCTGATGGGAGGAAATTATGGCGAGCAGCAGGGGGAGAAGTCCATATTCTAGCCCTGCAAGCTTCCTCACTCACTCCACGACAAGAACAGCAGCTGCACACTGATCATACCCTCATTAAAGTTGTTCACTTTGTCCTTTTTCACTCTTATTTTTTCTTTTTTTTCTTTGATGCACTCACTGCTCTTTAAGTGCTTTAAGCGCTGTGGCAGTTGCCTCAGAAAAAGTCTGTCTCCGAGCTGTTAACAACCACCTTTTCAACGATGACAGGACTATCAGAAGATGATTTTATGCAAACTTCTCCAGAGATCGATCCACCTCCATTACCTCCGCTTTTATTCACTTGCTACTTTTATATTAGTGCCTTAAATGTCTTTTCAATGCAAAATAAGGCTCTTAACATTACCTAGCTTAGGGATCAGAACAGAGCTTCACGTTATTATTATTCATTGCTGATATGTAAAAGCCTTACATTTCCAGATTTGTTGATTTTCAAGTTTTAATTCTGTTACTTTTTGACTTTGATTCGTTTTGTGACCCTGTGCACTTATATAACCCTTTTAAAACCAATTAGATAAACATGCTTTCAGCCATCCACTTTCAAAAATGTTTTTATGATTCCTAAAAAGTTCACATTTTGGAGATTTTTGGTGAAATGTTAATGTCCTGTCTGTAATTTCTGTCCGCATGATATGAGACAGTGTCTGTTCCTGTTAAATTATTGACATGCAGAATAATCTGATGTTGGAAGACGACATGTATGTTTTATGGTTTTTACAGCCAAAGATTAAGGTACAGAGTACAAGAAGATAAGACAGAAAACGGCCGTGTTTATAAGAATCTACTATCAGATTTTGGGGTAAAACCTCTGTCATTTCAACTACAATATATTTCAGGAGGAAATCAAAGTGCTTCTTGTTCAACATCAAAGGACCTAAACTACCACAGACCTTAAACAGGTCATGATCAATGCTATGAAGCCAGATAGCTTCAGGACACTCCTGATCAGCCTGATCTGCAGTGTCGGCTGATATATCAGCCTGCTGTATGTCATACTGCACGTTGTTTCAACCCAGACATGCAGACAGACAAACGCACTGACAGGGACAAGACCAGCAGACAAGCTGAATACAAATCAGATTTTCTTTTATGCAGGTCTTATTGTTCTCATGATTTTTGGATGTTTGTTGCCTAATGTTGATTCACATAAACTAGATTGTGATATAAAAACAAGAAATCACTGGGCTTTCACTGTCATTATGAAATAATAAAACCCTCCTAAAGTCGAGCTCTTACTGCCCGTTTGGATAATAACTCTTCCCTCTGTGTCTCAAAGTTCCTGTATTTGAAGAAAAAGCATTCAGGGAAGTAAATTCAACACATTTTTGAGCGCCGAGCTCCAGTCTGGTCGGCAGCTTACTTGACAGTGTAGCGAGTGGGTGAGTTTTTACACACTGCCCTGTCAGTTTTCAGGGAGCTACGCAAGCAGAGGATGTGGCAAAGTTTCACACCGGCCCTGACCTTCCCAAAAACTCCAGCATTGGAAGCAGGCCTCTGATAGTTTGGTGAGATTATAGAGGAACAGAAGAGGGTCTAAACTGAACAAAAACACTTAACAAGGGGCAAAAACAGCAAAGATCCAATGTAGCTACTTAAAAATATCCTGTAATGTGACGATAATGTGGAATTTTCGTATGAGAAATAGCAGGAGCTGACGTTATTTGAGAAACAAAAGAGGATCTAAGGTGGGAAAACACCCTTCGGTGAGACTAGAGTATAAACATCAATTTAAGCAGCACTAAACAATAATCAATTTGTGCTACTATTAAATAATAAGATCCTTGAGCAAGATAATCTCTGTGAGACTGGCTGTACTGCAAGGTGTAACCACTGTGCCCACTGTGAGCAAGTCCATTTCCTGCGCTTTTGATCTGCAGATAGAACACGTCTTCACAAAGCTGAAAGATAATGTACGATATGATATTATGTTCAAATGTGCACGGCACTAAAACAGCCTTCAGTACACTCCGCAAACACCTGCACAGTCTTCTCTGTGATCCCCTCACCTGTGATCTAAGCCTTTTATAAACTTCTGCACCCTGCAGTAGCAGAGTCAAAAAAACTTTCAACCTGTAAACTCCGCCCCTGTGCTCCTGACGGGGCAGCAATTCTCTGAGGCAATAAAGATGAAGGATGAGGAGTTTCCCACCTGTAGACAGGAAATGGGGAGAAGTTCACTTAGAACCAGAGCTGCCAGACACAGGCTTGATTGTACTTTCACCTCTTAGACCTTATCCTGTCCAATTCAGAATATAAACGAACATCCAGGATAACTGTGTGGCTAAAGATAAGGTCTGACCTTCTGTGATAACACAAAGAAATATGATGTTTGGGACGTGCTCTGACATGCCCATGCAGCCCCTTCTTCTCTATATAGTATATTCCACCTAAAGCAACGTTCCAGTTTCTTGTTTGTATTGTTGAAATGTATTTAGCCGTTGGGGTTTTATTTGCAGTGGCACTACAGGATTAGCCCCAGCTTACCAAGCTGTACACAGACATATCAAGAAGGAGAAACATTCGGCTCTTTAGACTGTTTGAACCCTGCTGGAGTGTGAAAGAATGTAACCGGCTTTAATTTGCACACGTCAAGGGACAGGAGTATATATTTCGATCAATTTCAACTTGAAGTTGCAATAATAAATATTTTTATCATGGTGTTGATTTCCGCCACAGCAGGCAGAAGTTTTGAGCAAAAAAGCTCTGATAAACTGACTATACACTCCCTGATCAGCACCAAGCAGCAGACACAGTTAGCAACTAGCTGGTGAACAGGGTGAAGAATGTAACAGCTACAGGGCCAGATATTTCCCTCAGAGGATGGTGGAGACCAAAATAAAACTAAAAGCACTATGAATATTGGACTTTCTAACCCTAACCTAAGAGATTTTTCATAACAATACCCTGTCATACTCAACAACCCTTGGAGAAATAAACAGATTTTCCCTTTTAACGGGTTATTGTAAGCATGTGGTAAGAGGTGTGGGTCTATTTTGTAAATAGACACACCTACCACGTATCTGTCTGTCTGTCTGTCTGTCTGTCTTTTATTGTCTGTTACTAATCAGACATCAAAGGAATTTTAATGCAGGTCAGTGCCCCACATTTTCTCTCAGCAGACAAAAGCAGAAGCCTCTGCCATGTAAGACAATTAACCCAGAGCCCTCACAACCACGCCAGCTAAACAAATCATAAAAATAGGTATGAGAGGCTGATTGTTTGGCAGCTTTTTATGAAGCTGCTATTAAGGGATTTGGTCCATCCATGATTCATTTGAAGTTCCTCAGGGAGTTTCAGCTTGTTAAAAAAAAATGATGTCTTGAGGTGGATTTTGTTATTCAGGGTGTCAGGGTGTAAGCGGCAGGGGTCATCGCCAAGGTGCGAGGGAGAGGTGCAGTGCAGTCTGGGTGCTAATCAGACTCGTCCTCCGCAGTAGCATTTGACATTTCCCATCAACACGGGCTCCCAGCTCGCTCTCTCTCCTCACCTGGGCTCTCTCAGACGTTCAGCTCCAAACTAGACTGTCTTCCACACTCTGTTGACACAGTCGGGCTGCTCCGTCAGTCACTCGCCTCATTAACTCCTGTTCGGCTGTTATTCCCACTGCTATAGCTATATATGCACGTGCCTTCGCATATGCACACTCGCATACATCCACTGAGTCAGAGTTTCCCACTCGGAGTCAGTGGAGTGTTTGTCAGTTTGCACATTTTGACATGTTTTGACATTTTGCTCCTTGTGTGAATTACTACAGCTGCAGTATTCACTTTCTGTCCGCTAGCCTCTGATCAGATGAATTGATTTCAGAGTGTGCTGACAGAATAAGCGTGCACTTTTTTCCTTGTCTGTTACGATTAAAGCTCAACTGATGTATCACTTTTCACTCTCACATAGATAAGGGACTATATGAAAATTATTAGGGGGAGGGGTGTCTAGAAAAGAGGGAGGGTTATGTATTTTTTCTTTTTGCTGAAGGGAGTGTAGTTTACTTTTTTTTGGGGGGGGGGGGTCCTTAGTGATTAAGCAAACTACAAACTAGTGGCTATATAAAAACTATTATTTGATCAACATATTAAAGTGAAATTTCAGTCTGGACTTGGACAAGACTGCTGCTTATGTGTGAATGCATGCACACCTTGTGGTACACACACTACGTACAGGTTAAAATTATGCTTTTGATTATTAATTACAAAATGAACTGTACCAATCCCATTGTGCTACATTATTTTGAGATACTGTGGGAAAGATATATCAGTTTCTCTCTTAGTCAAAGGGGAACAAAGAGAATAATTACACCGAGGAGGGCCTTGTTTTTTCAAAAAGTGAAACATAATGTTCAGCCCCCCTCCCCATCCCAATAACTTTCATTCAGTCAGATTGCTCAGACTGAGTTGTTTTTGTCTGGATATTAATTAGCCATTTGCATTTACAGTAAACCATTTGACTTGAGTAACTGGATGGGAATAATCCACACATTTCTAAATAAATCAACAGATACAATATGAATGGCAGAGGAAAATATTTGTACATTTGGGTTTCTCATCTCTATCATTTCTGTTACGCACAAACAGCATTAATCATTACTTAGACCACAGTATTTGACATAAAATTTATTGCCACTTTCACTTTGAAACACCATCAAATATCCAGCTGACAAAGATCTGTGTCCATCCAAAGCCACAACTCATAATAAGATATGAGGCAGTGACACTTCTGTTCAGCTTCCTTGTTCCTTCCAGGCAATAACTTTGATCAGTGGCAGCAATTTCCTGGATTAGTAAAGTTTGAATGAACGCACAAAGCGGGAAGGACATAGTTTGCTGTGGAACTGATCGCTGTCAACCTTGATTTAACACAGACTGTGACACCACAGAGCATGCCAGGACTTCCTCTTTTTGATAAATTGGAATATCTGCAGCAAATCAACTTAAAATTGGTTTATATCAAAGGGGGAAGTGGAATGCCACAGCCCAGGAAATTACATTTAGTAATGTTAATTAATGTGAAATATGGAAGTAATCTTTATTTAACCAAACAATCTAACAAATAAACAACTTCAAAGTCAATTTGATGACTGACACAGTGTTTTGCAGATATCATCAAGGCAGATGAGAAAGAGCTGATTGAGGAGAGGAATGCCTTAGCAGCATGTTAGCATATCATAATTGACTATCAGACACACAGGTGGTTTGTGTGGTTGGCGTGGGTAGTAGTCTGCTAACGGGGCATGATTAAGCTTTCCTGCTGTTTGTTGTGTTCCTACAACTCATTTTAGTCAGAAGGGAATTATAACCTCTATTTTTGTAGCCTGGGGTGAAATGACACACACTTGAAGCAATCAGGGCTCATTAGAGAGATAGAATCAGTGTCCTCACTTTAATGAAAGCAAACGTTGTAGAGTTCATGTTGAAGCAGATTGCTCATCTCTAAAAAGTGTATTTGCATAACTGATATTCTGTTTGTAAGTTTGATACTTCAGTCAGACAGTTACTCAACTGCATGGCTTTGAGTCACTGGTGGTGAGTTGATCAAAACTCTTTCCTGTAACCTTATTGATCAACACATTTGTCTGAGAGGTACTTAGCAACAGACAGACAAAATATTACTAAGGCATCCAAGCTCATATTCAGCCTTTAATTCCACCAACAGAGTGACTTACTTTAGTCACAGATTCTCTAGAAATGCTCTCCTGCAGTGTCAATAAATGAAAACAAAAATAATGACATGATAAAGTAATCTCACCATTTTGGCTCACTTATTTTAAAGGGACACTGCACCAATTCTATGCATGAAGATCAGCCTCTAGGAGCACCACTACTAACCCTGATGATGTCACAATGATGTAATCAGGGTTATCGCTGAATAGGCTTGTAACTTTTATTTCCTAGCAAAACTTGGAAAGCGGGGTTTGAAAGTTGTAGGCATTTACCAGGCAGATAGGGTCTCACAAAAGACACTGTTGAGTTGCATTATGGGAATTGTAGGATCCAGTGTTTTCTGAGCTTGAACTCATTCCAGGACTAAAAGTTAAGATATCATGGCCACCGCTGCATTATTTTTGACCACTCTATTTTTTAATCTGCCTCATGTGAGTCTTATGACTGAATATCCTTATCTAAAAATAGAATTTTAGGACTACAATAATAGACAAATATTTTTTTTCTAGATTAAGGAATAGTTCACCATTTTGAGGAATATGAATTGCTTTCTTGGTGAGAGATAGATGGAAAGATCAATACCACTTTCATATCTGTTCATTCAATAAGAAGCTGGAGGCAAGCAACAGTTATCTTAGCTTAGCATAAAGACTGGAAGCAGGGGAAACAACTAGCCTGGCTCTGTCCAAAGATAAAGAAAATACACCTACGAGCACCTCTAAAGCTCATTAATTACCATTTTAATCCTTGTTTGTCTAATTCATACAAAAACAGAAGTGTAAAGCCAACCTGCTGGTAGCCAACCTTACGGTGACAGACACAGCCATGCTAGCTGTTTCCCCCTGTTTCCATTCATTATGCTAAGCTAAGCTAACTGGCTGTTGACTGTAGCTTATTTTTTTTTTGCGCACAGATGGGCAAGTCATATTGATCTTCTCATCTAACTCTTGCTAACAAAATGCAAATAAATGTATTTCCTAAAATGCAGAACTATCTACAGCATAACCAAAGAAACTTTGAACTGGAATCAGCCACATGTACTGTAAAGAAAATGAAACTAACAGGTTGACTTGTTTTATAAAAAGTTGAAATAATCTCAATGCAGTGGCAGTCACTTTATTTTTAATAGAAATTGAAGAAAAATTCTAGTGGCTCAGAAATTGATAAAACAACTTGTTTACATGCAAATTATTTAGTGTTTCCTCAGAAACTCTCAGTACAGTTAGGTCTGAAAGTAAAAAAACTACTCATACTTCAATACTTCATCAGTACCACTGAGCCCTTCCCTTCTCCGTCACCGTTGCCTAAGATTGTGATGGTGTTGCATGGTGGCCAGCTCTGACTCACCTGGCGGAGTATCGCACACACCAGCCCCCCGCTCTCCAGTCACTCACCTCCTTCCCCTCCCACTGAGTTCACTCTGCAATGCAGTTCAAAGTGGTTTTGCCTGTCTAGCCTTGGCGTTTAATGTTTAAGTATTGGGAGCGGCTGGAGAGTGCAAATAAAATGCCTTTACAGACTCCGGGGCACGCTGAGGGCTGTGATTCCAGATACTGTATTGTGAAATTTCCATTGTGTTTGACAGAGTAGCCTCAGGGCACCTGAATCTGTTCAGCTGAATTCCGACTCTTTACTTCTTCATAATGCATGATGCGTGCGGCTTAGATAAACCATTTAGAGGAAGATTATTCAAACTTTATTACACTGACAAAAGAGTACACATGTTAACAGGATAGACGGCAACGTGTCTGTGCTATCAACTCTTTGTCAAAAGTTCAGAACAGGATAAAGGTTTGAATGCAGACCCCACCTGTGAGAGAAAACCACAATGAGTTGTGGTAGGACCAGCTTTCTGCTGGGCTAGAAGAAAGGAAACCATGTTTTCAGCAAAGGAAAACAACACCGAAAGCCTGACACTACTTATATGTTTGTGCGTGATTATTCTGTAGTCCTAATCCGTCTAACAATGTTACAAAACATTCAGACAGGAGGAGGCTTTAAAGCAGTAATTGGGGGGACTTACACTGGTGAAACTCCGCTCAACCACTTCTAGTTGCATCTCGCTCATGCTTGATCGAGACTGTGGCACAAGAAATCAAACATGGGTGTGGATTTAGTCTGATTTGAAGCATATCTCTTAATTCCCTTGAATGTCAGGCTGACAGAAGAGAGACGGCGTAGCAGAGCAGATGTAGACATTTCAGAGTAGGTACAGGGTTACGCGAGTGGATGTGAGGTGAGGTCTGTGTTTTGGGGGTATGGGTCTCAGAGGGATCCAAAAACTGATGACTCATTGGCCATTTTCACACCTCGCATTGGATTAGCCATCACATGCAACAGGCTTCTTAATATGAATTGTGTAATGGCCTCAATCCCTCCAGAATTATTTTAAAAAAAAATCTGCCTCCGTTTTGCTGTGTCACCCTCATATGCCGAACTAAGGCTAGTGGAAATAAACCAGTTGCAGAGCGTCGCATAGCGGTTCATGTCTTTTTTGAAGCTGTTTGTTTTGTTTAAGACCTGAAAGAATTCTTTCATTGTGATGTTAAGATAGGTTTTATAACATGCAGGCTTCCAAAAAACTTGGATAATGCTGTTGTCAGGTGAAAATTTCCAGTTTGCTTGTTCTAACTTAAATCACAGGATTATGTGCTCCTTTGTGGTTTTAGGTGCTGGGTTTATAAAATCCTTTCAAAATCCATTTGGCAAACTGAAAAGGGCTATTCTGAAGCTGAAGGGGAAATTCTAAATTGTTCATACATGTGTTTGTGAATATATCACTCTTATTGCTCTTATATATTATTCTTGTTTACATGTTGTTTACATCACAGCGTGCATTCACAATGAACAGTAGCAATACCACAAGTATTTTTGGTGTTTGTTTTAAGGTGGTTGAGGTTTTCAGACAGTATCAGATAAGTTCTCAATCAAAAGTTCATATACTAAACTGGTCTTAGATACTTTGATTAATTATCTAAACTGTCTACCATGATTTCCATTGGCTTTAGTTGCTAACTCCACCCATCTGGCACTGGAGGAGGCAAAAACCAAACAATGAAGTGTAATGTTTGCCAATACTATTTGCCACAAGCCTAGCTGATAGATGCTGGGTTTCCTCTGTGTGAGAAACTCAAGTTCAGATCTCGTCTGATCTTTAGGCTGCATTATTCATTGCAATCTCTGCATTATTCATTTCACTTAGCATCACATTTTGTGACTTGGTTCATTTACAAAGAACCCTTTACAGCCTCTGTTATTATTATTATTACACCCTTATACTTCTGGGATGTGAAGACTGAGACGAAGGACTGTTACTGCATCCACTTCCCCTCTCTGTGGTTTTGAGACATTCATGTGGCATGCCAGGTTTTTATCTCAGAGCTGTGACACCTGAACCAAGACTCTGACCTGGGGCCAGACAGCACCTCCGGTGTCCCTCAGGGCACCACAACTGCTGTCAGCTCTGTGTTTGAACAGCACCTCTGCAGAGACAGCTGCTGAAATTTAACAAAGACATCTTGAGAATCTCCATGACATTTAGCAAAAACAGAGGGGATTCAGGGATTCGTAGGCTGAAAGCTATCACTGGTAGTCGAGTATTTTGGTCGGGCAACACAGCAGTGTGCCAAGTGCACAAGCCATCTTTTGGCCAAGACTTGATGTTCATGGTCTGAGTTAGCGGCAGGTAGTCTCACCTGCCCTGGTTGTGGTGCCACAAGCCTGGCACAGACTGAGCAACACCAGACTGGAGGTCAGCCAGAGTGAGGTTTAATGAGACTGAAGCAACACCAAAGGCTGATATATCTGTCCTCACTTCAGAGCACCTGTGCCACACAGTTGGTGTGATGAGAGCTAAAGTTGCTCCAAAACAGTCCCTCTTCCTGTAATTACTCTTTGTTATCACACAAATACTTTTCCTTCCTGAAACATTGTAGATATCTGTTTTTATCTAAACTAATATGCCTTGAATGTGGATACAGTGATGTTTTCTAAATATTAAATAACTAAAACATTTCTTAATTGGCTCTAATCACAGGAATGTTACTATCTGTGTGTTGGGCTAAAAACAGCATAGGAAGGTTGGTGATTGAAATGAAATATATTTTCACATCCAAGCAAAATCATAATACATGTGGAGAATTGATTGCAGAAGTGCTGGGTGCTTGTCAAGAGTGCAAGAAGCCTCCTTTAGCCCTTCTCCTTTAAAGGAGAGATTATAAGAGAAAGTTAGAGTTAAGCATCAACAAGTATGCCTCTACCCTTTCCAGTAAATACAGCGGTTTCCAAGGCGAAACCTTTCAATGACGTGAACTTTGGAAGAAAAAGAGAGTGAAGGAGAGCCTATAGATGATCCTTGGTCCATAACAGATGCACGGAGAACATTTTACGCATTAAAGAGGCTGTTTCCAATGAGAATCCGCCTTGGATGAGTCGGACAGATCTGGGATACACCTTCTAAAGCCTCAACCACTATTGTCTGTCCCGTTCCCACCCTCATTCTTCAGGAGTTAACTTCATGATGTGAGTCAGAGTTGTAACAATGTGCTATAATTAGTTGAACACAGATGTCGATAAAAAGTGAATGGACGGAAGAATCATTCAAAGAATAAAATGCATATTTTGATGCGTAAAAATGGAGGGTGCAACAAGGGCGCACAGCGCGCTCACTGCATGGATACAGTGCAGCTTTATTTTTAAGTTTTGCTAAAGTTTGACAGAGTTTGGGTCAAACGAGTGGTGTCAAAGGAAGAGGTATATTTCGTTGTATTTGTTCTGCTTTTTTAGACTTTGATTAACAAAATGGAATGAAACGTCTCCAGAGTCATTTTCGTGCGTATGTTCGCGTTGGCGTTCGTCTGTTTTAGAAACCAGATCCACCAATCTAATAATTAGCACAGCAAGCAAACTATTATTTTACGTTTATTCATTCATTCTGTGGATATGGGGTCACAGCAAACGGCGTGCGCAGTGCGCGTCCATGAGCGGTTTTATTCTCCTGGGATATGCAGTCTGTGCGGAAAGTTCTTCCAGACGCACTTCAATTACCGCACACACATTGAAATCACTTCAACTACACTGCTTCAGATTTGAGCTCAGCACTGTGCGACTGCTCCCGTCTATCCTGCCCTCCCTGTGAAATCTGGAAAATGGGAGGGTGAAAAAAAACGGTATATAATTGATGTTTTCCCATGGAACTGCCCCTCCTCCCCGCGACACAGGCTAACCCTCAGGTGGAAGAAATCTTTTAAGATTTTTTTGTGGGATAACATCAGGAGGGTTTGTCTAGGCGAGCCAATCAAGTCCCTCCCCTGCTATAGATCGGTGCTATAATACAAAGCAGTAAAAGCGGTCGCCTCACACAAGCGGCTGCAGCTCGACTAGAGATCCCGTGGCTTTTAATTCCCTCACTACTTTTTTTTAACCCTCCTTCGATGTGCCCCGTTATTACCATTTGTCTGAGGCGTTCATTTCCGCACCTGCCACGGTAGAGACCAGGCGAAGGCGAAGTAGAGGAGACAAGGACATTGCGAGAGCCGGGAGAGGCAGACGGTTGAGATAGCAGCGGCGACTCGTTTGAGATCTAAAAGGACAAAAATGCTGCTCTGGACCAGAATCGTATTGGTCGGTCTCATCTGCTTGTCCTTGGTGTCCTCTGGGATGGGATGCGGACCGGGCAGGGGCTACGGCAGGAGAAGACACCCGAAGAAGCTGACACCTCTTGCGTACAAGCAGTTCATCCCCAACGTGGCGGAGAAGACCCTCGGGGCAAGCGGCAGATACGAAGGCAAGATCACAAGAAACTCCGAGCGATTTAAAGAACTGACTCCCAATTATAACACAGACATCATATTCAAGGATGAGGAGAACACCGGTGCCGACAGGCTAATGACTCAGGTAAGGAGACAGAATAACCTTTTCCCCCTACTGCCCGTCTCCTAACGCACCATCACTGCGCACTGCAACAACCTCCTTGTCAGACTGATTGCGCACCTTAAGTGAAGTCTGTGTTACCCGCTGCTGAACTCTTCACACTGAGCCTTTTAACTTCACTGTAAAAGCAGATGCGCTTTATGCACCAGCATGGGCAGTTTTCAGGGGCTACAGGCTTGAAGCGAATGTAGAAATCCAGCTGGAGAAGTAATGTGCAGGCGGACAGTCAGGACACTCGGCCTTCATGATTGTGACAGTGTATTTAAAATATTAATGTGCCCCTCTCCTCATGTCTATATTTGTATCTCTGTGAAACAGTATTTGTTGCCTTACAGGCGCTCATCTATATTGCCTTATATTTCATGAAGACGTTCAATGTTTGTTGCATATTTAAGCTTCACATTACAGCTTGTTTAAAGCGCCTTTTCTTTATTCCAGCCCTGGGGATGCGCACCGCTTCAAACAGCCGGGCTTATTCAGGCATGGCGTGGCTCACTCAGACATTTTCTCGCACAGGCTGCTGTAATTTAGCTTTTCGCATAGTGTGCATCAGTGCATGAAAACAGTGACATTTCTTTGAGAGTGTTCAGGACTTCATAAATGGGTGGGACTCGGTCAATTCTAGGAGCAAGGCGCACAGCGGCGATGGTGCCTTTTTTTTTTTTTTTTTTACAAATGCACTTGCATGGAAGATGACATCTTTTTTAAACACTCCATCCTCATGTAGGCAGTTAGTTCGGCACAGAGAGGACGAGGCTCACAGCACATCGGAGAGATGTGGGCTGCAGGATGCCGCGTCTCTTCGGCATGACTTTTAGCACTCAGATGCTGGTGAATTATTAAAGGCGCTTGGGTGATATTGGCTCAGTGAGAATAAAAATGCCGGTGGTGGTGGTGGTGGTGATGACGCCGGGCGCGCGCCGGAGTCCCTGAACCCGTGCCTCGCACCATGCATGAGCACGAGCTCCGATGAAATATTCACCGTGCGTGCCCCCCCCCCCCCCCCCCCCCCCCCCCCCCCCCCACACACACACACACACACACACACACACACACACACACACACACACACAGAGGTGGGGATGTGATGAGCAAAGCGGGGTTGAGGGACCCCCCGATAGGTTTCCTCTCTGAGGTTCCAGCGTCTCCACAAAACAGGAAAGGCTTGATTTCTCTCTCGTCTCATTCATGTGTGAGAATACAGAGAAACGTGTCTTCATTAAGGCTTTCAATCTAAGTAAAATGCCCCACCTGCTGTATAAACACTTGTGTTTGCAGGTCTGTATCAAATCACACAAACGAGGAGGGAAATCCTCTGACAAAGGCTTTTGGAGCCTTAAATAACATTTTTAGGATATGCTTCCTGTTTTACAGATTTATGTTTTCAAAAGAAAAAACAGAGCAATTGTGGCTTCTGGTTCATCATCCGTTTTCCATTCAGCATCCGAGCGTTTACAGAAAACACAACAGCCGACTCTAAGTGTGAAATGTACATGAAAGGGCTTTTAGGCACCCCTGACTGGGCCTGAGACGCAATTTGAACTTATGACCTTTGGTCAGCGGGAGGCCATAGTAAGTTAAAACAGGTGAGATTTTCCTTATCGCCAATGCCCCTGAAAAGCCATCAAATTAAAGCATGTACATTCAAAAGAGGGCGACTGTAGCTGTTTTGTAGACTACTCTGACAAAGGCTTAAGCATTATCACATGGGGATTTACGCTGTGCCAACAGTCTTTGCGCTGTTCCACGGCTTTACGCATGAACCCGGTGGGTTTTTACGCACGGAGTTTTACGCACGGATATAGTGAACTTTACACCTTATCTTATGTCGCAGAAAATAGATGTTGTATTCATACATGAGGCACGTGTCTTCTGCAGCTCCCCTAGGTGTGTGCGACAAGTGAATTAATCAATCACTAGACTGAGGTCTAATCAAGACTACAATACCTGATACTTGAAGGAGCGTTTGAACAAGCACCTATTAAGAACTTAACTATTAAGACGCAGCTCACTCCCAGGAAAGTTGCCAGTAGAGGTGTTTTACAGACATTTACAGATGTTGTGTCCTGGAGTGACGGGTCTATAGTGAGCAGGAGCATCAGTTTGGAGGCTGATCTTATCTACAAATCCCAGCTGTACTGTCAGTGGAAGAATATCATTTGTCTCAAAATATGTGGAAATGTTGTCTTGTGGAGCAGCCGGATTGCCCATCTCCTAAATTGCACTTATTTCCAATGAAGCTTCAACTGTTTCAAGAATTTTCCAGAGACAGCTTGTAAAGCAGAATAAGGTGTTGAGTGGATTTTGTGACAAGAAAATGCATGATTTGCCGTGTGAGACCACGCAACCTGGGAAGTGTTACTTTTAACATATAAGAAAAGTTCCTCCTAGATTCAAGTGTTTGTTTGTTTGCTTTTTTTTTTTTTTTTTTTTTTTTGCAGTGTAGCACTATTAGGAACCTGCAGTCCCTGCCCACAGTGCAAACGAGTCGGAAAGAGATGAGCTGGCGGCTTGTTTGCACTGACAGGTAGCTGATAAGTGTTTCCTCTAACCAAATCATTTGTGAAAAGATTAAGAGGGAGGCTGTTGAACAACTTTACCCCGAGCACAAAGCGCCGGTCCGGGGCACCCTGCTGGGCTTCACGGTGGCTGAGCAGAATTTGGCTTGATTTGCGGCACACGACCTAATGAATTAATAAATAGGTTAAGCTTTACGGCTCTTGACTCCGACAAACCCACTCAGAATGTGGGAGGGTTTTTTTTTAGGGAGCTGCTTTTTTATACAGCACATTCTACAAGTGTGATATCCTCATAAAACAGCCACTGATATATGAGGAACCTCTTTTTTTCTTTCTTGTTATACGAGTTTTTGAGTCTGTGTGAACATTCTTGCTTTAGGACACACAGTCTGTCCATAAGGGAAAAGGACAGTGGGTCACACATAGACGCTTTTCTGTGCGCCCATACCATCCCTGGATATTTCACAAGTCTGTCAGTCAGCACCCAAAACACCACGACTTAAGGAGGCATGTCACGTTTCCAAGACTTTGCAGGAGAAGAATAACGAAAGTTTCCCTCCGCGGTTGGACTGAAAAGACTCTTTGTGATGTTTTATTTGACATATTGGTTGAGTGTTGAGAATAGTTGTCTTGGAGAAGGCCAAGCATCTTCATTGAGAGAGCGCAGAGAGGTTGGGGTGCGACGATTTATTTATAGGACAAACTCCTGATATTTTAAGGCTTCAGCTGCTCTTGAAGATTATCTTCATAACATCTGCATATCAATTATTTATTCAAAGAAAACAGACAAGTTGCAACCAACAAAAAAGTCGCTTATTTCATGACCTAATACAAACTCATGAATATATAATGTATACGTGTTGTGCTCAATGCAACACTTTTTTTTTGGATAGAAAGGGGCGCTGCTCGCACCTCCCCAAGACCAAAGACCCATATGTTATAGGCCAGTGAAGCGAATGCGGTGCCTTATTAATATTTCATCAGCAGCTTTCTTATCCGAGATGTGCCCTCTGACGCTGCTGCTCACACTGAGAAATGCAAGCTCACATTCAGGATCAGAGCTGCAGTGTTTCACCTCAGCAGGGAGGAATCAGGGGCGTCAGGTGGGTATGGAGAGGCGTGGTCGAGGCCTCAGTGAGTCCTAATAAGATTTTTTTAATTGTTATCATTCTATAAGAGACAGCAGAGATCAAACAAACATCCCATGAATCTGTCGGGAAGGTATATTCCAGTGTGGAAATATAGGGAGAAACTTCTATTTGTGGCCCATGCGGGCTAATATTTTATTTCTCTGACCAAAAGATGATTTATTTTTAGACAGTTGTGAGCACCTGAGACTCTTGGCAACTCAAATGTGTCAATGTAAAGGCTTTGGTGGCAGATGCTATTCCACACTCAGCCTTTCTTGCACTTTACGCGCCAGGACAGCCTATACCTGCAATCTATGGCAGAGCAGGTGACTAACTGATCCATTTCTCCCTCCCGCAGAGATGTAAAGACAAGCTGAACTCGCTGGCCATCTCAGTGATGAACCAGTGGCCCGGGGTAAAGCTGCGGGTCACCGAGGGCTGGGACGAGGACGGGCACCACTTTGAGGAGTCTCTTCACTACGAGGGCAGAGCCGTGGACATCACCACCTCAGACAGAGACAAGAGCAAATACGGCACTCTGTCCAGGCTGGCGGTGGAAGCCGGATTCGACTGGGTCTATTATGAGTCCAAAGCCCACATTCACTGCTCTGTGAAAGCAGGTAATGACTGCGGGGCGGGAGGAAAGCCACTTTGTTGCACCTTTACAAAATCTCTCATGCGCGCTGTGATGCTGGCTGTAGGAGAAAATGACCAAGTCTATCAGCAGGGCTCATTTTCCGTCAGGTGCGATTGTAATCATCTAAAAGAGCAGGTGCAGCTCAGGGAAACTGCAGCCCTGCGTTATCTCGTAGGAAAGGTTCATGCAAAATCAGACTTTCATCAGCTGCTTGTGAGTAAAATGTAGATTAGATGTAATGAAGTTAAGCAAGTTATGCAAGTGTCAAAAAAAAAAAAAAAAAAAAGGGCAGCGACCAATCAGCTGCAAGATTCACAAGCTCTAAGAAGATAAAGGTGAAATAAGATGAGAGGAAGTGAAATAAACTGTATCTTATTGCAGAACTATACATTTTTGCCCATGGAGTGATCAGCCATAAAGCAGAAATTATCAGTCAATTAATGATTATTAACAAAAATGAGATCTCCATATTTATCTGATGAGGTAACTGAAGTGCAGAAACCACATGTTGGAGTATAACTACTCATTTTAAGTCGATTTTCGGAGTGGGAAATTGCAAATATATATATTTCCATGAATGATGTACGGGCACATCCCAGCCAGTGGCGTTATGAGCATTTACCATGCAGCTTATTTCTTGATCTTACATCGCCCCACACTGTCTCCTGGTGGGAACCACGGCCATAATCTAACAAGGCTCTTCGGTGTGACCCAGAAAAGCAAATCATTTTGTTCTGTGGATTTCTGCACAGCAGCTGCAGCCAAAATAAGATGCTGCAAGTTGTGTTATGTTGTGTTGTTCTAAATTAGGTAACATTTTTAGATTTGGTCATATAGGGGATAAACCAAAAAAAAAAAAAAAAAAAAAAAAAAAAGAACTCTCCTGTTAACCTCTTTATTTTGGATCTCATTTGTCCAAGCTTTGACAACTAATTTTTAATTTTAAGACCTTTATTGTGGCTCACTTTTGCCTGAAATAATCTTCCTCTCAGGCCTTCACTAAGCAATAGGACACCTACGGGGCTTAGAAAATATTTCTTCACGCTGATTGATGAACCATGGCACTTTTTCTTAGCTCAGACTTTATTGATAAATCCCTTATTTATCATTCAGCACACACGTTTTGAGATCACAGTATGGGCCAGGCCGACGTGTCATTAGGGGTCATGCGACTTTACCAAAAGGATTTGGCTGAACAATGTTGAATTGGTTGGGGTAAATCTGGTTTTCAGTTGTCACCTTATTTCATGCTCGGGAATCTTAAAAGAAGATTAAAAACCCCAAATTCTGGGTAGGAAACCGCCTTTTCTGTGTGTAGGACAGTGTGATCCTAGAGACTGGTATGTGGAGAGCTCCACCAAGGCCAAAATTATTGTCATCAAGACTGACAACAAAGCAGGGAGAGGTGGTAGAAAGAGGGGACATTGATGTTGCACAACAGAAAGCATTTAAGAGTCCGGGCCCTCATTTAAATTCAAATCTACAACTCGAGAGGCTTGGAAAAGTGGCTCCACTGGGTAAATAGTAGTTGTGAGTCGCCTATTTGTGTGAATTGTCACATAGAGGTTTCTGCACCTGAGTAAATATGGGAAGAGTAGCTGGGAAAGGCGTAAGTGTTCTTTACCGAGAGTGGCTCGATCCACAAGCTGATTTAGAATATCAATGCCTGCTCTTTATTGGGTTTTTTAATTAAGAATAGATGAGCCAAGGCTTTCAGTTTTCTCGTCTCAGACAACATGGGCCAAGCCAATACGCATTTGGCTTGGAGGAGCCGACAGGCATCATTATGCAAAATGCATATGGCCCACCATGATGTGTGGAGGCAGGAGAAAACACAAATACAAGCAAAAAAAAAAAAAGAGAAGTTTTTGAATGGGCTTTTGAATGGGGCAGTGCTCCTTAACTGTAATGCGTCAAAGCACTTGTTAGTTATCGTTTAAGTCCTAAAAGTGTTTGAAAGCTTCAGATATCACCAGCCTCAGGACACTGTGCGTTTTGAAGATGTTTTAAAAAAATATTCTTGCAGTTCCACATGAATAATCCTTATTTCATGGTGTAAAACCGTATATTTTGTCAGGGTTTCACGTTTTAACACCATAATCTTTTATTTTAACAGAAAACTCAGTGGCAGCAAAATCAGGTGGCTGCTTCCCAGGATCCTCCACTGTCACCATCCAGGATGGCACCAAGAAGGCAGTCAAAGACCTCCAACCCGGCGACAAGGTGCTGGCAGCAGATGAGGATGGAAACCCGATTTACACCGACTTCATCATGTTCATCGACCAAGACTCTACAACTAAGAGGCTCTTCTACGTGATCGAAACCGAGTCGGACCAGAAAATCACCCTCACGGCCGCGCACCTCCTCTTCGTTGGCCACAACAATTACACGGAGAAGGCGGACAAGCGGATGTCGGCGATCTTCGCCAGCCAAGTCCAACCTGGACAAGAGGTGTTCGTCTTCGACACCGAGGGAAGTCGACTCCAGCCAGTGACCGTAAAACGGATTTACACGCAAGAGCACGAAGGCTCCTTTGCCCCGGTGACCGTGCAGGGGACCCTTGTTGTGGACCAGGTCCTTGCGTCTTGTTACGCAGTGATCGAAGACCACGACCTGGCGCACTGGGCCCTGGCACCTGTCAGGCTCGCCCACTGGGTGTCCTCGTTGCTTTTTAGTTCCCAGCCTCAAGCCTGTGCGCAGAACGACGGAGTGCACTGGTACTCCAAGATCCTTTATCAATTAGGAACATGGCTCTTGGACAGCCACTCGATCCATCCACTTGGGATGTCAGTATACCCGAGTTGAAACCTCAACTACAGGAGAAGAATGGGACTTAAATGTAGGACACACGAACTATTCAGTAGATTAAAAAATAAAATAATAATAATAATTAAAAAAACGAACAGACAGACAAACAAGACAAAAGGCCCCAGCGGAGTTGGGATATTTATTTCAGTGACTTTTCCAAGATGTGTCCCCTTTCAAAGAATGAATGGAGCCTTAAAAAGTTTCTCTTTGAATAATTTATTCTCATGTGAACTCGCTGCTGTCACACAAATGGATTCTGAAACGGTGTGAGCAGCAAATTGTGCATAATCTATTTTTGTATATCTCAAATGCAAAACAAAAGAAAGGAAAAAAAAAACGAAGAAAAAAAAAAAGAAAAAAGTGAAAAAGAAACAAAAAAAAACTGCGCAAAGAGAAAGAAGACCATGTAGAAAGGAGCTAACTTTGACAGGTTGTAATGTTCATATGTGCATATATGTGCAACTGACTGTTATATTTTGGGGGAGAACAAACTTCGCGGGGTTCCATAAATTATATTTTTATACACAGAATTGTAAATTAGATTTTGACAGATCGCTACCGAATCACATTTCGTTATTTGAAATAGTGTAAGATATGAGAATATATTTTAATTTAAATACAGTAGTTGGGAAAGTATTGGAAAATCTTGTACTGCTTGGTTTATTAAGAATTTTATTATTTTGGAAACTGTTCGTTTAAGTTGTCGGAGAGGGACAGATATTCTGCCTCATGTCTGCATTCTCTTGCATTTTTTTTTTCTTTTCTTTTGTGTGTTTCTATTTTTTCTGTTTTCTTCTGAGAAAAATATTAAATGCAGATTCTGACAATTCAGTAACAGTTAAAGTAGTACTGAAACGGTTTCGTTAAATAAATTAATAAGTAACTCCTGTAAATGTACTAAAATGTATTTTTCTTTTCATATTTTGTAATAGGGAAATAGTTTTATAGAAATGACCTGCGGCAGATGCACAGTTTGGATAGTCTATATAGCCAGACCATACCAGTTAACTTTCATAACAGGGCGATGTGTCAAAAATGTCTAGAGTTTATTATTTATATGTTTATTACAAAATGAGATAAAGAAAATCTTCAAACTTGCAGTTGTTACATGTCTTTGTCTGAATGAGCTTCACAGGAAACACAAAGAGGAACATTTGAACAATATTATGAGATATTTTATGGCCATATTAAGGTCTTAAATTAGTTGTTAGGACAACTAATTGATTGACAAATCAATTATAGACTGTGTTAGTATTTCCTCCTCGGTCCAGTTATGTTTTATAATGAGCAGATCATTCATTTTTAGGCGGTTATGGTTCATGTGTGACAAGTTTTACATGGTAACAGTGAGTTTAGCTCACTGGGAAAAGCTAGCAAACAAATTTCGCCCTCTTTGCTATAGCTCTTACAAAATGGCGAAAAATATTGCGCTTTGAACTACCTTCTGCATGCTTGCGAAATGTTGAGAGTCCATGTCGAATTTAACGAGGTTTGCCCTCCGCAAATAACTTCTAACTCGCAGACAAATGAAACAGAAGCGTGTTTGTTGGCCCTGAATCTGCTGCTCGGTGTCTGCCGGCTGAGGTCAGATTGCTCCATCAGAAGAAATACAGTCATTGTAGTCTAAATCACAGCTTAGTAAAACATTTGTTAGTCCTGACAAATCGCTATAATCCTTCAATATTTTCATAGGGACTTAGAGTGTGCATGTAGCACTTAATAGTGAGCTTTTCGTGATGTATGTTTGTCCTCCTGAGATGTGCTTTGGTATTGTAAGGCTGCATATCCCTCTGCAATTGATTACAGCATCAGTCTCGCCCAGCTGCCATGTTGTTAAGTTGTGCAAGTGCGACACCGTGTGGTGCATCACCGACAGTGCTGCCTATAATATATATGTTTTTTTTTGTGTTTTTTTTAAATCATTCTACAGCTGGGAGATGTACATAGTTTTACAAGAAAACTGCCTTTACTTATAGCAAGAAAGGAGCTTAATCTGGTATTTAAGTTCACAACTGAATGAATGAATGTACTGGGAGACTGAAGGGGTTATAGAACAAACTGTCTGGGGCTCACGCTTTGGTTGTTTTAAAGGATTTGAGTTTGGTTCTTCAAACAAAATAACTGTACCGGTCTAGAGAGACGCAGAGGTTCAAATGGAGTTGAAATATATGAAAAATACAAATAAAGTGAATCTTCTATAGTTTTTCAATCACCAAAATGATAAAAGCCATCTTTCACTCAGATTTATCAAAGGTAAAAGGGGCCATTGAACCCAAGTGTCTGAATACTGTTGCAACATGAGCAGGAATTCCATTTCCTTCTCCCACATTGTGTTTTGTTGTTGATATTGTGAGGTGGAAACTTTGAGGAGGGACAAAGCGCCCCATCTCTCCCGGCACTGTGACCTTGGGTCCCTGACAGATACAAAGGCGTCCGTGCAGGGCAGCATTCCTCAGATCAGGTAAACAGAGCCTCCTCTAATCCCTCAGGGTCCCTCAGTCTGCTGGAGCTCAACAACGGCTTTTACAAATGTTGACATTTGCAAACATGAACAGTCTGGCATTCTGGAAAACAAAACTCCCCGTTTCTAAGAGAGGTCTGCAAATGGCAGTACTCTGCTCTTCCCAGGCAACATTTACTCCTCTGTGGCAGCAATCAGCAGTGCGCAAGACGCAAGTGGTAGGTTGGAGGTAAATGAAAAGCGACAAGGATCTGATCCTTAAGGAGCAACGCACCTTCACTACTGACCCCTCCCTTACCATCAAACCAGACTGAATTTCATACATGTTGATATTGCAGATAAACTCAGGATAGATGGATGGACAAATGGCTAGATTGAGACATACTGTGTACATTTTTCACAAAAATAAAGAGAAAAAAAATACTAGCCATATGGAGGGTGCTCAAGTGAACATGGTTGCAAATCTCTACAGCTGCATCACTGTTTTAACCTTATATCAAAGCATCACAACCACACGCTCAACATTTAGCTGCACTTTATTTCTTTCTAGATTTCAGATGACATTTCTTCAGATCAGTGCTTCCCAACCTGGGGGTCAGGACACCCTGAAGGGGTTGTCAGATAATTAATAGGACAAGAAAAAAGAAGTATAGATCCTTCTTACCAATTTTTCTCTAATTATTTTTTTTTCTTGTAAAATAAAGTGCCTCTTCACTTTTTGAAGTGTCATTGAACTGCCCACAGCTGAAAAATAACATTCAACCTGTGACAAGAGGTCGCAGGTAACCAGTCCTTCATTTTAAGGGTTCAGTAGCCAAAAAAAGTTGGGAACCACTCCTTCAGGTGACACCCATTCCAGTCTAGGCATTTACTTCTAACTAAAGCACCGTGGTTGTTTTGTTCTGAAATTAAGTAGACTTGATCTCTGAAAAGCGCCAGCCACTCCCGATTTCACAATGAAAACAAATTCATTTTGCAGTGTATATCAAAAGTTTATTTCTATTTATTTTCCTTAAATTTCTGGTACCAAATTTAACATATTCCATCTATTTCAAAACATACTCAGTTTCTTATAAAATCATTTTACCTCTTTACAGACATCACAGTTTACGGTATCAGAACTATTTTCACAGTGATTTCAGAATATTCCAACATAAAACATGATTACTTCATATGATAGATCAGTTTGAACGGTGAAAACATGTTTGAACGGTGACAACAGTTTCAGTCAAAGCTCAATAGGTTGGATTTTCAGTCATTATTTGGTGAACCATACTGTTTGAGATGAGGAAACCACTGTAGTGTCTTTTTCAAAATCCAACCAAACAATGAATGTCATGAAGCTTGGATGACCTTTGGTGCAGTGAAAGCCATAAAGCGGCTTTAGAGTTACGTGTCTGCTCTGTGAACCCGGCTGTCGTCATAGAGATGGAAACCTTCAGCCACTGGGCTAACAAACAATGGTAATCCAGGTAGGCCACCCTGCTTGATACAGAAGTCTCAAGTTCATTCAACAACAGCAGCATCAAGGAAAAGATGAGCAACTGTAAAAATATATGCAAGCTGGAAGAACAGCGATGGCAGAAAAAGCAGTAATGGGAGGAAATGTGTAGGGCCCAGCAACATCTATTTAGTGAGGGAAGTAAATTCAAGTAAAGTCTTCATCCCATGGTCGCAGGCTGCATTAGTGTAGTAAAAAAAAAAAAAACCTGAAGCGTGAAGTGAATGAGTTAAGGCAGGAAAAGTGACAAAGCATTTTCATGGATAAAGCTGGTAACCGGCTCCTCCCACCAGTATGCTGTGGAAAAATTAAAGTGTTAATCTGAGAAGGCATTGTTTGGATGATGTGACAATTGTGGTCACATAAAGGTGTGTTTTCATAAGACAAATCTTATTAGTGCCATCCCAAACCAAACATCTGTGTAAACAGCCCAACGTGATTAAACCAGCACCACAAGTGTTTGGACCATACCAGTGGTTTTGCATGCTTCTGCTCAACCCATTTATACTTCTTATGTAATCAATACTTCTACTTTTAAGACTTTTTCCACTGATGGTTACATGAAGATTAACAGATTTTAGCCATTGATTACCTAAAAGACAGAGAAAGTCTAGGTCATTTGACAACACTTAAAGCCACGTTTTGCTTGTACAAAAATATTTAATCTGGTTTATAGTGAAGTAAATTTAAACATGGTGCAACTTACCAAACAAAAACTGGAGATGGCATACCATACTGTATCTCCTTGGTTGTCTAGCACAACTTCAGAAAAAGCTGGATTGAATAAACCTAAGTTTTGGAGATGTGTTGTATAAAACATGCAGTGGGGAAATTATTATTTTTTTATACCAGCAGGATAGAAAAGTGTTTTAAATAATCTGGACATGTCTTCAAAACAACAGTAAGTGATATTAAATGACCTACTATTTTCAAAAATAGGCAATAGATGATTACATTAGAGATATAAATTGGTGTTAGTTTTAGTACATCAACAATTAACTGCCCAACTCAAATTTCATGTGTTGAAGCTATGCATAAGAACCAAATTGGAACAAATAACACTGAACAATATTATCGTTAAATAGTAACATAACTGAGAAAAATAAAGCCCAGCTTTAGCAGGTTTCAAGTCTCTGCAAGTATACCTTCTTTGTTAATTTGCTAAAACATGCTAAACCCTTGGTATGGTCCCTTAACTTTGCATTCGGTGCAAGCAACACACTGATAACTGGTTGTGAAACCACTCTGTTGACATGGATGCAACCTGAAGAAAAAGAAAGAATGAAATGATTATTTCAGCCACAGTCTGCAAAATCTCAGCACCCTTATTCACCAAATGGACCTGTTGAAAAAAAAAGTTGTAAATTAGTGTTGTATAGAACTCGACTCAGCTAGTGTTGCACATTTGACCCAATGCTAGTAGAAACATACTAATACTAGTCAGCAGCAACAAAACTGAAGTTCTCTTATGCAAGCACAAGAAAGCTCCATACACATCTGACAGATGAGCCTTTCTGATTCAAATATCTAAATAGCCTCCCGAAACCATATGAGGTGATGCGATTTGAAAATCACCTTGCTAGTTAAATAGCTTACTGTAAATCATGTATTAAGTAAGCACCATTTTCCTCAAGAAAATGACTCTCAGAAATATAGAACATTGTTTCTAAAAACTGAAGGTACATATATGTGTGAAATTCTTAAAATTAAGGTACAAATAGATTCAATATGAATCTGTTCTGGCATTACAAGACCAAATGTCTTATAATAATATCTCTACGACTGGCATTGCCGATACTTTTTCAAATCCATAGGATTTACCACAGGACTAAAAATCATGCATAACCCACAACATGAAAGACAGTAAATACACAATGTGAAAGAACAAAAACCTCTACATCAGTTCAACTCAAAACAAAAGGATTAAAACATAAAGAAGCCAGTTTAGAACAACCATAAAACATACAAAAGGCTTTAAACCACCAAACCTTAAGTTTTACAAGAAGTGAGACGGAATTTAGGGGTTTAGACATTTTTAGACACCCCATTCATCCAAATACCTTTGGTACTTAAAAGTATTTTGAGAATCTAGTGACCTTCACTGGCAAGAGTCACTAAGTGCAGCTTATTTAAAAACGTAATAGATTTTGAATTATTTCAAGTAATGACTAATTTAAGGGAAATACCACTCAATTTATGAATTTGATTTACACATGCATAAAGGACAAGTGGAACTATTTGTGAGCAACTACTTCGTAAATCTCAAAAGCAGAGGACTTGATCTGTGATGTCATCCAGATGCACAGCCAGGTGTTGATTTTCTGACAGTGTATAAAGACTTTGAGCATGTTAACCCTCTAATCTTTCTTGTAATACAGCGTGCTCTAACCCAAAAATATATTCCAATGAAGTTCTCTAGGATGTAATAATTACTGAACCTATTCCTATATCTTACTCATGTCATGGAGCAGCACATTAGTATGACATCAAGGTTAAATTTGCAGGACAAAATTTTTGTTTAAGAATATGAAGCAAATAATTGCCAAATACCAAAATTCAGTGGCATTCCCCTTAATTTTTATGAGGTAGAAGTTCTTGCTGTATAATTCCTTGAATCTATAAACTTACAAAAATAATAAGAATAAAGCCTCAAAAGAGTTGTGCATTAATCCCAAGGTGGTAAATAGTTTTTAAAAGTATATATGATATGTTGCAAAGTGAATACCCAGGAACTTGTAATATGTTAAGTATAAATCCTTGAAATGTGGCACAAATAAGAAAGATACGTCATTGCACCAGACACATGGACATCACACACAACCACACATCTTTGGGCTAAATTTTAACCGGCTTTACATACCTGCGTGTTCACGGTATATTGGCCATGTTTTATTTTCTTGTTTCCCTTAAACTTTTTGTCAAATATCTTATAAACAGAAACGTGGTCCAGTCATTTTTTCATTTTGGCTCTAAATTGAAAACAAAACACTTGTAAAATGATTTATGCCTGGACACATCAGCATATCCTTACATATAAAACTGTTTTAACTTGATACAACATAAGTAAAGAATAACTCAAAAAAAGTTAACAGGATAAATATTGAGTTAAAGTTGTGGTCTACTTATGTACATGATCACTACATAGATAATGGTTGCCCCCTCACCTTCCTGCGTCACAGCCATATCAATAATGTACGCGAAACAATGTTTGAATATTTAGAAGACCTGTTTCTGTTTGACAAATCTTAAACCGGGAACAGACAAAAATGTTGTGTCATTAAGAAAAAAAAAATCTTGGAATTACTGAAAAAGTAAATGAGACTAACTTGCTATATTTAGTTAAATAATGAAGCCAGGAACGGAAGTTAAGTGTTTAGGGAATCAAAAGTTTTCAGTGATGTGGGAGCACTCCCAAAACCAAGGGCACATGCTCAGAAAAAAAGGTTGCATTAGTGATTGTACAAGTTCATTTCTCACGTGTGTGAAAATTTGAACCTTTGTAAGAGTAAGAGTAAGACATCATTATGATTTAAAGACCAGAATTACAAGAAGGTCTAAAGGGCATAATAAAGGGAATTCAACATTTAAGGTCATTTCTTTTGGTGAATTTCTTCTGCTTTTCTGTTCTTCTGCCAAATATCTACATTACTAACTCAGTGTGAAGGCCTTTTGTTCGAAGTGCTATTCCAGGTACATTATATAGCTCATTAATAAGGCATCAAATTATCAACTGATAGTCATACAGATTGAGAGCAGTTACTTCTGAAAGGAGAAAGTGAATCATATATCCAAGCTCAAATAATTTATAGAAATGTGTATATCCTGAAATGAATTGGAAGCAATTATCTCTGAGCTACAAAATAATACAAATATTAAATTCCCAACAACATACATTTAAGTCATACGCATAAAAAAATCTCAAAAAACCTAAAAACAGTACCTCAATCCACAGTGAGGACAGATTAGAAAGCTAAATCTAACTCCATAATTAGATATACAACTAAAATATACATCCAAAAGACATTAAATATTTTTCCAAAATGTATCCCAGGTGTTAAAATTAAACAGTTAAAAGACATTCTAACATCTAGAACAAGGAGAACTTCCGAATGGCCAAAGGAACTAATGAGAGATATGAGCTGAACAATTTGTCTGAGAAGCAGCACTGAAACTTAAAGCACCACAAAATCTACACAACACAGTCACAATTCCCAAAACTACAGGGAATTCAGAAAACACACATTCCTATAACATCCTGTGTTAACTTGGTTTTAGTCACTGCTATGTCTCCTCTATTAAATCGTCCACCCAGGGCACCTGTATGCCTGTATGCTAGTTCTCCACTAGGTAGTGCCATTTATCCAAAAACTGCTTGGCAACTCATCTCTTGGCCTAAAAGCAGGTTTGGGTTGAAAAAATGAGGCACCAATAGTAATGAAATACTGCCATCTACAGAGGGGGACAGACACTGCTAAGGTAGAGCCCACATGAATAGGTTGGCCACAATCTGCTACGACCGTTCCCTGCGTGTAAACATCGAGCCGCAAATGATAATAAAGAAAAAAAAATACTATGTAGTGGTCAGAATTACAACGTTCAAGTGTTATTTGCATTTGTTAATATGAATCTCACTGAGGAGGGGAGCAACCATTATCTCATGATATGTTCTACTTAATGTCCGTGTAAGATGCACAAAAACATTCTTCACAAACTACATCAAAGTAGAATTAACTGTCCAGTGTCTCTCCAGTGCCACTTTACAATAATGGACAATTGGTAGACAACGTCAAACTCAGACGTGCTTGCAGCTAATGTCTTTGTGTTCACTGTTCCAAGTTGAGAGGCGGTGACGAACGATGCTTCTGTGCAGACGTTGACTATGAGTGACCCCAAAAGTCTGAAGAAATACTCCTAAGCCAAGATGGAGCTGTGCATGAGAAGCTCCCACGTCAGTAGAAAGCGACTTCTTGTGACAGGACTCCCTGGCTCTATTGTGCTCCTCATCCATCAATCAGCGACACATCAATGTGGGACAAATCAATCATGTGCCTGTGTGGTAATTGTGATAATGTTTGAACCAGTGTCAAAAGGGGCGAATGAACACTCATGTTGGAATTTGCACAGTCTGTACAAGCTGAATTTCAAGACCATCACATTGGCAAAATGTAAAGACCTATCACAATACGTACTCATGTAACTGGCATGTGTATAAAGGTAATGAGAAGAAGAGGGAATATTGATTACCTATGGAAGCTCATTTGAAAACTTGCTGCGTGCTGGGGACTGGAAAATGTGGCAACTGCTTTCCTCTGCTGTGGCATCATTTTGAACATCTGCGACAGGAACAGAAAAGAACAAATATCAAACAACTAGATACTCCTCTGATCCACAAGAGGGAGTGAGGGTGGTGAAGAAAAATTGATTAGCTCATTCACTTTGTCTACCTACCTAATCACTACGACAGAGGGCGCTATTAGATCACATTAGGTGAATTTCATCACTGCCACTATGGTGGATGCAAATAAATACAATTTATTTTTTATTTAAGTTTTCCTCACAAGGTACGTAGCTTTAATATAAAAATAACATATGTAAATATGTAATTTAGCCACAGCTTTAACTTCTGCCCAAATGTCATGAATACTGTTACTCTTTATACAAGCTGGAAAATGTTAAGTCATAAGAAAGGAAGTGAAATACAACACGTTTGTACATTTAAGCATTAAGCTGTAAAGCATCTGATACAAACCTCAATGGGGCCGATGGATCTGAGAAGGTTCTTCAGCTGAGCGTCAGTTGTGGATGAGGAGAGGCCCTCTATAGACACAGTACAGCGTTCGCTCTCTGCACCTCTTTGGCTTTGTCTGGTGGCCATCGGACGACCTCGACCCATCTGACCACCCCCTCTACCACGGCCCCGGCCCGACACGACAACCTACCGACCAACCAACGCCGGGTGTGAGAAAAATTGCCGACATTACAGAAAAATACAGGGGAAGGGGTAAGAGGGAAAGCGGCGAAAATACAGACTGAACCTTTTCCTGCTCAAACAGGCATGTTGATGTTTTAATCCAGCGTTCAACCGTGTGGAGAGGAACTATACTGTTTCTCAGCACAAAGGAAAATTTTAAAACGCTATGTTTTCCTCTCGCACCTCTCAGACACGCCACGCTTTCATGTGATTGACTTATCATATTTCTACATAGAACATCAACATCAGAACATGATGCATGTGGCAAGGCATATCTTCATATGAGCTCCTGAGTGAGAGGTATGTTTCTTCAGCTGCAGAGGAAGAAGAGGAGGAGGACGAGGAGGAGGAGGAGGGAGACACCCCGAAAAGAGAGGAGGTAGAGGGAATATGTGAGTGAGTGTGTGTGTGTTGGGGGCGGGGGAGCATTAAGGGAGAGGAGCCATGCAAGCGTTATGGTGGCTGCCTTACCCTGTCAGCATCAGTGAGTATGGTAACTGTGACAGCAGCCTGGTGGTGACAGGCGTGCAGAGAGGCCAGGGGACCTTGTGTAGCCCCCTGTGTTACACTGCTTTCAGCTTGTCAATACTCCTGCACCTGGCATACTGTCCTGTCTTATTACCACTATGCTCGATTGGTATGTCTACTGAATGCCAAGGTAGCGCCAGCGGCACAGGACAACTTTACAGGAGACATTTTGGCTGCTTTTATATCAGAACTGCCATTACCTCACAGTCTGGACTATTAATATATACATACTTCAGGTGAGATGGTTACTGATGCCCACAACACAGGAGGTGAGCACTCATTTATACAGACATACCCTGTTTTGCTGTGGGTTGCCCATGCCCCCTCGGCAAGCCTGCGGTGCGCCGCCTGGTCCCTGTTGCTGCTGTCCTGTCATGGTAACCTTCCTCTGGACGCCCTGGTTGAGTGCAGGTGCAGACCAAGTGCCTTGTTGCTGCATTGGGCTGCCAGTGGCCTCAGGCCCCTTTCCACTCTGAATGATGATGGAGGACAACACTAATTTAACAACTGAAAAAATTTCCAGTCTTTATCTTAGTTTGCAGGCTTCGCTCACATTAAGCATTTAGGGGAAATGTCAAGTGGATGGACAAGAGGAAGAAATGCGAGGCCATTTCTACAAAGCAAACTGAAAATATGCCAGCATTGGAGCTGGATCCCTATTGCACAGGCTGTGGGAAATAAAGATCAACCCAACAAGGTGATGGTCTCATTATCAAATAAAGTCACAGCTCAACTCTGTTGACATGCGGGGAGGAATTGAAGGTCGTCTCTTCCCCGACTCTGCAGAGATGTGACAGATCAATACAGGGGAAGAAAAGAGGCGATATCTCTGACCTGTCCCCAGTTGAGAGTAAATGGATTAATCCCTCCTATAGAAATCACAGCTCCTGATTGCACCCATCAAATGCTAAGCTGCATTACACTGGAACGACAGAAGCTCGATGTGTACCCCATCCCCCTTACACCCCCCTTCTCCACAGCTTTTGTGTCTTGTGCTGCTTTGTATTATCCCTGATGAAAATATAATTTGCCTCTTATCTGTGTGCCTAAGCCATACAAATCCAAATCCTCAAAAGTGGCAACTTTCTTACACAGGTATTATGTTGCCCCCAACCCCCCCCCCACACCCCCACCCCTCCCACCCCACCCCTCAACCAAGAAAGATTAATTACAAGGCTCTTGGATTGGCATTCTTTTGTTGCCTCACACCTGAGAGATGGGTTGATGGAAAAAAGCAACTGAGGGATGACAGAGAGGAAGAGAGAGAGCAAGAAAAAAGACAAGAGAGCAGATAACATTGTCAAGCTCCCGTTGATGACAGCAGAACAATGTGGAAGAGAGAGCATCTAGAGAATCTTCTTTTCATCGCAGCTATAGGCCTTAGCTGTGTCTTTCTGTTTCTATCTCTCTTTCACCACCTCACATCCCACTCCCCTTTTTTCTCCAAGATGCGGTACATCAGATAGCTCTGCGCAGGTTTCCATTAAGGCACTGACACCCAGTTATCTTCATCTGCAGCCAGCCTGCGATTTTGGCTCTGCGGCTTGATCCTCTGGGATGGAGTCGGAAAGCGGCTTATTTCAAATACTATCACATCCCACCAACATGTCTCATCAGTGACAAGTATGAATGTTTAACATGCATGCCTTTGTGGTTTTTCAATAAAGATTAATGTGTAATTAAGGCCACAGCAGTAACTTATCAAGTGAGTATAAAATAGCCAGCAGTGGTAATTCTGGACTTTGTTGGTGTTACTGTCATTCTTGTTTTACCCTCTCCAAGGCCTCTATCTTTTTAAAAGAATACTCTTGTGCCCTTAAAAGAGGATATCAACCTTTAAGAGCAGTGATGAGATGTCCCCATCTCTACAGATAAATGTCATACCGCTCTCTTTAATGCCTACAGCCTTTCTGCGCTCTCAAGGTAAAATGTACGTAAAGGCATTGTGGCTTAAATACCAGTTCCCAAAGCTTTAGAGAGGAAACTCTTACCAGATCAATTTTGCCAAAATGACACAGACATCATCTTGTCAGCCCCATAGGTTAGCTATCTTTTAGATTACAAAATAGACAGCGTGAGGGCTTTCAGTGGCATTTAAAACTATTTCATTTCAAAACTATGCATGTTCCCCCGTGAGTAAAAATCAGTTGTAGACGATGAAGTAAATGTCGAACCACAACACAAAAGAAGGTGTTGGATAAAAATGAAATCATATGCTCACCGCTCCTGCAAGTTTGACAACTCTGACTTTTTGCGGCACCTGCTGACCATCGACACCAGAATTCTTGGCTCGCTGCATCACAGTTCTTTTAGCCCCAGGTTTAGGTCCTTGACTCTGAGCCTGAGCCTGAGCCTGGCCAGGGCCCGGTGATGGAGTTACAGGTATGTTGTTTTGAGTGGGCTGGATCTGAGTGCCAGGTCTGTTTAAGTTCTGTGGAGCACTGTTCCTTCGTTGTTGTTGTTGCAGCTGCTGCTGATTTTGTTGGGGCTGTTTCCATTGCTGGTCTGGAATAGGCCCGGGGGTCTGTTGCTGTGGTGTGTTACCTTTTACCATCTGCAGGCGTGTCTTGACATTGGGCCGTGGTGTAAGGGTCTGAGTGGTGCCATTAGGAGGGATAGGGGTGCCTTGATCAGGATTCTTTAATGGCTGATTTACTGGTTGTTGTGTTCTCTGAGGAAACTGTCTCTGCTGTTGTGGATGTAACTGTTGCTGCTGTTTTTGTTCTGGCTGGTGGTGCTGCTGCTGCGGTGGTAATGGTGGTGGTGGTTGTTGTTGTTTTGGTACAGGGTGTGTTTGTTGATTTTGCTGTGCTGGTTGTATCTGTGTAGGAGCAGGGCCTTGGCTTGGAGTGTTTGTCTGGGAATTAAGTCTTTCCAGCAGCTCCTTCTTTCTGACACCAGCTTGCATCTGCCGTCGCATCTCCTTCCTCTTCAGGATCTCCTCTCTCAGACGCTTCTGCTCCTCAATCTTCAGACGATACTGCCGTGTCTCCTCATCCTCATCAGGGTCCTGTGGCACAAAACACAAGTTGACAATATGACTGCCTGTCTCCATTTACGTGACGGGTGCCATGAGCCACTGTGTCCTATTTGAACCATATTACTTGACACCCAGATGTAATCAAAGTCAAAACCCCAAGAGAAAAATGCAATAGTATTGATCTGTTCTTTCCAACGGAATGAGACTGCTGTCATTAACAACCTTATGATTGGGCTTTTAATAAATGGGAGTGCTCCTCAGCACACTGATAAGCTCAGCTGCACTGAATTTATCAGGGAAAAAAAACAAAAATGACTCACTTTACAGTACCATTTAAAGAAAATATTTGAGAAAATAGAACAAGCACTTATGTGAAATAATTTGCACAAATGTGCAAACAAACTCAATATTTTTCCATCTCTTTGTTTTTTTTTAATCATGAGTGTAAAAAGGCTGACCTGTCGTGCCCTATTGGATGGTGTGCTTGGGATTTCCTTGCGAACCACTGTCCTGCCTGCTCCCCCAGGCTGCAATTCAGTCTTGGCAGCAACTTGGCCTCTTCCTCTGCCACTGTCAGGCACCGGCTGAGTGTTCTGCCCAGGACGCACCCCCTGTGTTGCCCTGGCAACAGGCCTGACGTTGGCAGCGGGGGAGAAGGTGGGACGGGCACTGTTCATGTTTGTGTTGCCAGGTGCTACAGGGAGCTCCCGTAGGTTGCTGTTGCGCTGCTGCATTTGCTTGGAAACAGGTGTGTTCTGAAGAAACGGCAAAATGTAAACATTTCATGTTGAGTTTACAATCAGTCTAATCTTAATATACACTTAGTTCTATCCATTTTCACTGTGCAATATTTTGTTTACTGAGGAAAGATACTGACAGAATAATGAAGAATAATTAGAATGACAGCGACAAAAATATAGACCCAAAGTAACTGCTTTTCATCAGTTTGAGCAGAAAAAAGATAATATGCCGATATGCTAATAAGATAATATGTTAATCTCTCACCATCCTCTGCCTGTTGGACATGCTGCGCTGCTGGGGGTTCTGAGGGCGGGGAGTCATCTGCCTGGGGCTACCGTGCGACTGCTGTTGATGGAAGGGATTTTGGCCATGGTGCATCATGGGGCGAGGCTCACTGAGATTTAGGTGTTGCTGCTGGTGATGGGGTAACTCCTGCCTATGATGTTGCTGCTGCTGATGCATGGGCGGATGCGATGACAGTGGGTCATGATGTGGAAGCTGGGAGACAGGAGGACCATGCATTAAGCCCTGAAATTACAGAAAAGAAGACTACAGAATGAGTAACAGGCAGAATTACTATCACGCAGAATGTAGTTTTTATATATAACTTATATATAAGTTTAATAATAAATTATGTAAAATAATGAAATAAAAACTGACTGCATCATGTGCTTATACATGTATATATACACTGTTTTTATTTATTATTTTTTTTTAAATCAACAGCCAAAGTATCTTTTCTAACAAACACTATTTTCAACAGAGAATCAGATCATTTCCGCATGTAATTAACCCCCAATTGGTGTCCTAATGTATCCACATAGTTCGACTACAATGGTGATTCAGTCACTAGAGGGAGCTCACGTATATGTCTCAACAAAATGCTGAGATGCCAAACAGGCACAAGTCTTTTTCTTTAATGCTTCAGTAGCAGTGAATATGATAACTAGTCTAGTTTATTCATGTGAACAGTACTCTAGTCATCTAGTTATCGCTCTTGCCACAACCATTTTTTTAATCTGGAGAAAAGCCAGTAAAAATTCATACATTCATGGCAGAGAAAGCATGTGAATTGTATGCTAGGCTCCTTTACATGAATTGTCAAAGGCAAGAGAGGACACAAAAAAAAAACTCATAATACCAACATCAAATTACCGTACTCAGCAAGCTAGTTCAAGAAACAACTGGGGAAGAAATAGACAAACAGCACCCAACTGTTGCACAACATACAGACAATTACACAGTACATCTATTAGTTATAAAAATCACTTACTCTTAGTCGTACCTGCATCCCAAACTGAACTTGAGGAGGGGGGAAAAGGTTCCCCTGTTGGCCAAACGGCTGACGAGGGCCCATGAAAGGTCTGGGCTGGTTAGGGGGGCCACTTTGTTGATTTAAGCCGACCATCCCTTGGTGACCTTGGTGGGGAGGGAGGTTGGGTCTTGGGGGTTCTCTTGGAAACAGTCCTAGCGGGCCCTGACCCGGCTGGTTGAAGGCTGGTCCTGGTGGGCCAAAGCCCATGGGGCCCTGTCCGGGCAGCTGCTGCTGATGGTGGAGGTTGTTGCTGTTCATCAGCGGGCTGGGGCCCTGGTGATCAAACATGTGCTGCCCTGGAAACCGTGTTGACTCTGTGCGTTCTGTGCCCAAGCAAGAAGACCAAACAACAACTCAACAGAGATGTCAGTTTTTTTGCACTGTGAGCCAATTTCAATACATCAGTAACTCCCTCTCTAGATGTATAGTGTTATGGCAAGGGAAACAAAAACAGACAACTCTATCAAGGTGAAATGGTAAACAACCAAGTGGGTTGTATTTAACTTAACATTAACACTGTGAATAAAAAATCAGCAATATATATGTTTAATGCATGTCTTAAGTTTCCGAGCCTCATTCAGATGTACACATATATATATATATATGTAAATACACACACATACACACACACACACTCACACATGCATTTAACATGAGTGCTGTTAACAGAGCAGCACCAGAAAGCTAGCAGCATACCCTGTAGGTATATTGCCAGAGCTGATGTTGAATAGGGTTAAATATGCTAAGAGAGCTTTGTAACCCTCGTCAAGGCTGGGTATGAGACTCACCTGTCATAAAGAGGGGCTCCCTATCCTGGGGGCCTTGAGGTGGCTGGTTCCTAAAGGGCTCCATGTGATGAGGAGGCCGCTGGGGCTGACCAAAATTACCAGGCATGTGATGCTGGAAGTCTCCCGGTCCCTGGGAAAACACAAAACTCATGAATTATAGCCCATACTGGGAACTCAATAATCACAAACAAATTAAACTAATGAAAAATGGGAATTTGCTGTGGAGTATTGCATCGGGCAGGGAATGCTTGTAATTGAAGGGCTAGGGTCATTAAAAAGACACAGAATCTTGAGTTGTAAACATCAATATGCATGCCAATATTAAAGAAACCCTTTAGCATGAATTTGTGAGCAAACCTGCATTAATGCTACTTGAGGCATTGTTGATAAACCTTCTAGAAGTCTGTCTCTAACAAGGAAAGGGTATTTTAGGAGGGGATAAGTGCCCTCACCTTTGTTTCAACTTCGTTTTCACTTTGCATGTTCGACAGCTTTCACTGCATGCACACTACTCCCCATCTATCTTCCAAGGAAAAGTAGATAACAACCTTTTAATCCCTCCTTGGAATTCGAATCCCCCTCATAACTGTCTCCTTTATTCTTTTAAACATCCATCTCTGTTGAAAAATTAACCTGCTATTCAACACGTGGCACTTCCACAAATGGGCTGCTTGCCTCCTCCAAGCTTATTGTAAATTACTTAAGATGCTATCAAGGCTTAATCCATCTTTATTCCACTGCCGTGTGGCGGTATTTAGAGAGGAGAGGTGTTAGAAAGCTAGAAGGCCAGAGTCCCAAAAACTTGCTTAACAGAAAGTTAATCAAAGGGGCTTAAAAAGACAGGGGATCACAATGGGGGCGCAATCACACTGTTCTAAACGGTCAGACAGGCAGGTTTGCACAATGAGGACTCTGGTGTCCATATAATACCTCTAAAATAACACGGCTCATCCTCTCACCCTTGATAAAAAAAAAAAGGCTGCAGGCTGCTCAATAAGGGGATAACCATGACAAATATAACAGAGAGGGGTGAAATGTCACATATCTAATAAAGAATGGAAATTTGAGCTTAAAGCATGTTCTTTGTTACCAGGATATCATAGTTTTCACACAAGGTAACAGTCAGGGACCTGTGACTGCTACTGACTGCCATAAAGGAAGAATTTAATTATCAAAATCTGCAACAAAACACTAAAAATTTCAAAAAGGTACCAACCGCTAGAATTTACCGCCCACACTGACATTATTCCCAAAAGTGCAGATGGTGGCATCTCTATTTCATGGTTAAACTGAATGTCATTATCTAAATGGATTAAATATTCTAATAACTTTAATTGGCACTGAGATTAATATTTCAATACCAGTCTCCACCTGCAAAAATTTAATGCAGTAATACTAGAGGCTATGACCCCCCATTCGCCAGGTCTTTTAACAATTAAATTTGATGGGATGATAATGTATGATAATCATGAGTAATCAGGTGCCCACTGGTAAATGGAATGTTGCCGGCTGGTATGTCACCTGCATTTCAAATTGTGTCCTTGGCAACAGCAGCCTAAATGCAATTGACAGCTGGGGAATCCAACACTATGTTGTTCATCAGCCCATACCCTTCCAACCCCACCTTCTACTGTCTGATAAGAGCCAAAACAGCTCCCTGCTACCGCGCTATCAATATCTAGCACCATCACAGACCTCGGGGAGCAGGGATTGCATGATACTGACATTGAAGGCTGGAAAAGAGGTAAATAAAAATACATTTTTTTTTTTTTTTGACAAAGATTGACTCCAATGTGAAAGCCTGGCTCATTTGGCAACAGGGCTGTAAATCCACATGAATGCAATTGGATGCAGCTATTTTCCAATGGCTAATTTGCATAAATCCATATAAAATGTACTTTCCAGGAAGATGTCAGTCAGTACCAGCGCCACCTGATGCCTGGGCATCATTAACTAGAAGGACGGAGTAACTTAAGGCACTTTGGCTGACTTGCTAGTGAGCCATTTCCCTCAATACAGTAATTACTTTAAAGGCATTTCTGTCATCTCATGGATGGGTTCTTTGTGAGTGAAATAAAGGACCTTTTCTTAAAGGAAATCACAGACTTAAGATCCCTTTTCTCTGACATGAAATTCAGCCTTCCTAATATATAGTGCAAAAAGGCAAGACGCTCACAGCCCAGCCCCATCAAACCACCACCGTGTTTCATTAATTCAAATACCGTTCAAAAAAGGTCTCCATGCCTTTGGGACACAAACTTGTGGAAAGTGAATTTTAACTGGCAATATATCCTGGTTTCACAATTCCATTATGTGCCAAGCTGGGTAGTCTGAGCCCCAGCCCATCCATGAAGAGTTGTTAACTAAGTCCCGCCATTGCAGCCCCGACCTCCAAAAGTCTACTGCCTAAAGCCCCTATCACGTATTTCCAGTTGTGCAGCTAGACTCGTATCAGTGTTTACAGATTTGCTTTAACAGTATTTGGCCAGGGCAGGACAGTCTAATTGCCGTAATGATATTACCCTCACAAAAAGGAACGCTAACCGTGTGGGGAGGGAGAGAAAGTGAGGCAAAAGGGAGAGAGAGGAGCAGCTGCTACTCACAGGAAACCTCTGAGGACCCACAGCAGGTCTGGGCTGGCTCTGAGCAGGAGGCATCAAGGGCACTGCAATGAGAGAGAGGGAGAGGGAGAGAGCAAGAGGAAAAGGGGTGTGGGGGGGAGGGGAGAGAAATGAAAATGAGGGGCAATAGGCAGAGAGAGGGTGGTGATAGTAGAAAGGGAGGGGACCATTAGACATCTCCATGCTAAAGGCTGTTACACAGAGCTACATCTTAAATTTTGTCTCAGAGTTGCTCCTCACATCTTTACACAGCTGGACACAGGCCAGTTAGCTCAAGCAAATGTGAAATGCATGTGAATCATTTTCCAAATTCAACAAATAGAAATGAATAAGACATTTGCTGGTTGACAACATTTGGCACAATACAATTCAATAACTGTATTTTCATTTTGCTTACCGCTGGCATACTGATTCAAAATAAGGGTTGCTGTAATTGTATGTCAACATTTAGAACTGGAAAACATTCAACTGGAATCTATCACTTAAATAAATATATAAATAAATCAACACAGACATATATACAAACACATGCACATACACACACACACACACTTAATCATAACCAGAGGCAATCCCTGATCTTCCAGAACATGTCTTCCTCTCAGGAGCAAAACCCAAACCCCCACATGCACACACAGTGATACACACACATACACACACAAGCTTTGCTAACAAAATTTCAATCTTAGCCTGGACAGACAGGCCAGATAAACCCATCTCAGGGAACGAAATGGTGATGCCGCCAGAAGAAAAAAAAAAAAAAAAAAAATGAGGATAAACCCATTACTGGCTCAGAGAGCTATTCACTTGTCACTCAACCAAACAACAAAATGACATTCTAATCCAGACACCTTTCAGGACGGTATAAGGATAACTGCCAGCCCAAACGGCATCATGCACCTCAACTGAGGATCTTGCTGATAAACTAGGGCTGCACAATTTAATAAAATGACAATTACGATTTTTCATACTTGGAATTGAGACTATGAATCTTACAGAAATAATTTTAAAATAAAAATATTTATCACATTTCTATTTGTCTTCATGCAGACTGATTATTTGTAACTTGTATGGGACTATCACATCAATTCTGCACAAGACAAAAGGCACAGTCACATTTCAAACAGACAGCTTATAACCAACTGCTTGTCTTATAGCTGAAGGGATAGCACTGAAGTCAACCCTTAGCCTAACCCTGACCAAAATAATAAACTAAAGACACAGCAGACTACATTTCTGGATCTTTAATTGTGCTGTATAAAAATTACATTTAAAAACCATTTTAATTATCAACTATTTAAATACTGTGCTTGGACATCATCTTGGGTCCATACGTTTCAATATGACCCTTTTCTTTGTATAAACACAATTTTATGTCTTATATCCCTCTCTCACACTTTTCCTTAACACAGTTCATCTCATGGTGTGAAATCAGTTTTGTCATTTGTTGAGACAACTTCTGGATATAATTAGAAGAGTTTGGTTTGATACAACAAATAACCTCTTGCTAATGCATAAGGATTTATTTACCTTGTACAGAGGATGACGCCGGCCCTCTGAAATGGGGGTTAATGTGGATGTTTTTGGGCTGTGGAGGTTGCTGCTCGTGATGCTGGGGGAAGTGGGGTGGTGGCTCCATCTGGGGCCGCAACGGTGGGGAGCGGTGAGCCATGTGTGGGGGGATGAGGGGCTGAAGGGGCTGCTGGGCTAGTGGGCGCCCATGGTCTTGAAAGGGAGGAGGTCCTCTTGGACGTGAAGGGTGGTGCTGCTGGGACTGCAGTTGCTGCTGATGAGGCTGATGAGGAGGAGGCATTCTGGAGGGTGGCTGCTAATTGGAAAGAGATGGGGAAACGGAGAGGAGGGAAAACCAAAACAACCTGTCAAAACACATTTCTTTCTGGGAAGATTCTGATATCATTGCTTGCAGCCATGCGATGACACGCCAACAAGTCAATTCACTAGCAAAACTGAAGACTGTATCCTAAAGTAATTTAGTGCAAGTCTCCCCTGAAGATTAAAAGTGCAAGTGTTTTTTTGTTTTTTTTTTTTAGAATTTATATAAGTGACATAAAACTGAAAGAACTGAAACCTTGGTGTGATCATACTCTGTATTTTTAAAGTGAGCTACAGCCATAATTATATAGTTAAGCAATGTTTCAAATGGGTCCTTGATAATTGGCCAGTCTATCTATTCAAACTACCAAACAAACAAATAAACAAACATGCCATTGACCAATTTAATCAAGTGGTTCAACTTCGTACAAACTCATTAACAGCAGTCAGCACATTGTTTGTGGTGTTGGCATGTTGTCCATCTGCCTTTAAATTTTCATTTCCACTGCTGACATTTGTTTTGAATTATACAGCCTATTATCATTAATCAATAGTACCTAAATAATGAAGAGCTGGAAAAAAAAGGCCATGCTGCCATGAGAGGAATCACTTTAACACAATGGTCTATTGGTATTTTATTATTTATTAATACTTTTATTTTGTGTACTTTTGTGTAACCCTGGCCCAGCTCAGAAATCCAAAAAACCTTCCACTGTTTTGCTGAAGATCATCATCATTTACATGTTTGACGTGACTTATACTTTTAAGGGTCTTGTCTGAACTGATGAGCCATGTAAATCAAAGGATTAAATGCATGAATTGATATCAAATAATAAAAGCCCACAAGAAACTAAATCCTGGGCAAAGAACAAATTTAATTTTGTTTAATACTGTCTAAATGGACTACTGCCAAAAGATTTGCTATCATCCATATATCAACACTGATACAGGGAAAGAGTGTTTTGACTTTTTTTATGCATAAATGACCACTTCTTTGGAGGTCTTAGACAGTGAAGACAACAACAGTGAATAAACACATCTCAAGTACAAAGACACACAGCATTATAACTGTGACAAATACAAGAAAGAAAAAAGTCAAGTCATTTCAAATGGTCTAATCCAGTGAAGCCCATATGCTCCCTTAAGCTACTCTTCAAGAGGAGTGTCTCAGTACAAGTGATGTATTACTCTGTGTAGCCAAATAGATAATCCCTTTAATTTCTTCAGGATGACTGTACAGTAGTTTACCTGCATGCCCATATTTCCCATCAGGGGGAGCCTCTGGTCACTCATTCTTCCTCTGTGTACTCCTCTAAAGTCTGTCATTCCAAAGCCAGGGAAGCCTCCTCTTCCTCTGCCTCCTCGCCCTCCTCCTCCTCCTCCTCCTCCTCCTCCTCCTCCTCCTCCTCTCCCTCGGCCTCCGTAACGGTTTTGCCTCTTCTGCCGTTCTTGCTCCTCAAAATCCCTCAGATCTTGCTTGGCCTTCTCTGACAGTTCTGATGATATGTGGAACAGGAAAGCAGAGCACTTGTATATTACTTCTGGAAAACTTGAATTAATATTCAACCTTATTAATGTAAACCCATTACTGATTAGAGGAGAGATTCAAGATTATAAAACATGTGAGGATTCACTCTGGTGGTCAATAAATCAAGAAGAAATTGTGCCCAACAGGCACAGGCACAAGCATTTCTACCTAATGTTTCAGGGATATTCCTCCTTTTACTGCCTGCATCAGCCAACCGCACAACAGCGCCATCCTTTCTCTCTGATTTGAACCGTAGGCGACCGGACTCTTCATCTTCCTCATCCTCCTCATCTGATTCTTCCTTGGTTTCTTCTTCGGGTACAGCTTCATTTTCAACCTGAGGACATTTTCAGAGGTTAAAAACAAAAGTCTCCTCTCCTGTACTGTTGTCTAGAGCTAAACAATTAGCCAATTAATCCATTAGTTGACAAAAATAATTTCATTCAGGCACAATTTTGAAAATCAATCTATGGATCAAGTCATTTTGTTGAACAAAATGCAGAATATTCTCTGGTTCCAGTTCCTAAAATGTCAATATTCACTGGTTTTCTTCTTCACCTTCTTTGATAAAACCAAATATATTTCAACTGTAAGACAAACAGAACAAGACATCTGAAGAGGACAACCTGAGTTGAGCTTTAGAAAATTGTGACTTTTTTAAAATGTTATTTTACAGACCACATGTTTAACTGATTAATCAAGAAACAGCAGGTTAATAGATAATAAAAAAAATTGATATAGTAATTAACATTTAACAATGAGTGTCAATTTTCAATGCTTCTGTATCAATTTTCAAAAACAAAAAAAACAAATAAGTCTATTAAACTTAACTTAAAGTGAATTTTAAACGACACTGTTTTGAATGGACCACGTAACTACAGACTCATGTCTTCATACCTTGAGCTATGATGAGGTAAAAAAAAAAAAAAAAAAAAAATCAGTGGTCAGGTATCTGCGCCTCCTATGCTTGAGGTCAATCAATCTATAGCAACAAAAACTAAGGTGTTGTCTGGAGGCTTTTAACATACCTCCTCTGTGTCAAAGACCTCTGCAGTGTCTTCCTCCTCCTCTTCCTGCTGCTGTTCTCCCCCCACCTCCTCCTCCTCCTCCTCCTCCTCCTCCTCCTCCTCGGGGGCCTCCTCCTGTTGGACTCCATGTTCTTCCAGGGGCTCATCATCATAGGAGGTTTGATATTCATCATCCTTTAAAGATCACATGGATAATACGTATTGATTAGTTTAGGTGGTAACACCGCTCTGATAAGGATCAGAAATGGCCGACTGCATTTCAGCCATTGCTGGAAAACAATTGCTTAGTTCCTACATCTGTTCCTACCACGCAATGCTGTTATGTTTGTATGGCCAATATATGTAAGCATACAGAACACATTATTAGTTTCACTGGTATTATTTGAATGGCTAAAATAAATATAAGTGGGCTAAATGACGACACACTGTAATGTTTATAAAAAGATAAATAGAAATGTAAAGATAAAGACAAAAATGATACAGGGAATAAAGGCAAACATTAAAATGTTATGGAGAGGATTTTGGGGAGGCACTATGTTCCCCCCACCCCCCACCCCCCAAACCAAATTACCATAACAGTGGGAGCAAGGCTTCATTACTATTCCTGACAGCATTTGAAATTCAATGAGATGTAAATGTTTGACATGATATACAGAAATGCAGGCCCAGATAAAAACACTCCTCCCCGCTTCAGTGATGGTGAAAATATCATTGACTGACTCCTCGCAAATCACACTTATTGGCTGCACTGTAAGTTCATGACTCCATGCCAGAAACATGGCACAGATGCAAACATTCTAGGAGATGACAAATCATCTTTTTTTTCTACTCCATAACAAGATTTCAGTTCAACTCGAGGTAGAATCACTTCATATAATCCCAAATACACGTCTCTGTCATTCCAGAAAACCAACAAGCAGAGAGACCACAAACTGGTACAGCATTTGCTGGTTATTCAAACATCCTATCTGCATTAACAACCTCTGACAAAAACTCATTCCTAAATAAGGTCAGACTGTAGGTCACACAATGGTGTTTTGTGTTCTGCTCCATTAACCTGCAAAACAGCAGCACATATTAATGCAGAAAAGACACACAAAAAAACACTCTTGGTAAACCTGATGGATGGACAGGCTGCCCCAGGGGAACTAAACAGCTTAATCCTTTAAACTGTTCCACATAGTACCCATTCAATAGCATAGTGTGCAAAATGTCAAGGCCAGGCAGTTTAGTGACCTTGTAAACAGTTATTACACATAATAGAAATACACATCCACACCTACAGACATTTCCAAATCCAAAGTAGGCATCCACTTGAGCTGTGTACCCTCAGTAAGAAGGTCAACATCTTATCTTTGTTTGGAGAAAGGAGGTAGGCTAATATATCTCTGTCAGGTGCCAAACACCATCACACCTTGGTAAATGGACCATAACGGACATTTGCACATGGATCTGGTCTTATCTTTGATCCTCTTAGTCTGGGCTAAGAGGGAAGGGAAACGTATAAAAGGGAAACTCGCATCAATCATTAGAAAACTGTATGGGGTGTCCTCAGGAAGGTCAATAATCTTTTCACCTGCATGAGACTTTATCAGATCCAGTCTAAAGCCCGAGATAAAAGCCCCCCACATTAACCTCCGTCGATTGGCAGCACATCTCCTCAACACAAAGCAGCTTCTTACTCCCCCAAAGATACAGGGCCCAAGGTCACAATGGCACGGGGATTTGGAGGCGACAGCAGAGCATTACTTCACACCAAACAAGCTGTCAACACAAACTTTGTCAGCAAGATGGAGAAATTAACTGGCAGGATGTGATAATGAATCTAATCCTCCCTTGCCCAAAAACGCCAACCTACATCTCCTTCTCCTGAATAGATTTTCAGTCCTGACTTTCCCCTAACCGAGACAAGAAAACTGACGTTATCTCTCGGATACAATAGAGTTAGACAGAAAATGGAGGTGGAGGACGTGTGTGTGCGTGTGTGTGTTTGTGTGTGCATCAGCAGGCATTTATATGTGAGTAGGCAAATGTGAGAACTCACTTGAAATTCACCATCTAAGGGCTCATTGATTTGGATGTCTAACACCTCATCCTGGTAGCCATCTTCACCCTCCGCTAGCTCTCCAGTGTAATCCATCTGGTCTTCAGGCATATCTGCGTTTTCGTCCTGGCTGTATCCCTCTGTGTACTCCTCCTCCTCTTGCTGGTACCCCTCCTCCTCTACATCCCCTTCTTCACAGCCCTCTGCACCCAGGTTCACAACATCATCTGTGTAGTCTGCTTCCTGCGAGTTGTCCTGCTGGTCATAGGACGTGCCCAAGGTGTATGTGGCATTGAGGCTCACATCCTGACCACTGAAAACAAAACAAAACATTACACTTTACAGAAAACATAAATAAAGTATGATGGGAAAATATGCAAAACTCAGAGCTTAACCTTGTTGGCTTGATAACTGACAACATTATACAACTGAACACATGACAATGATGTATTAGATTACCTCATATTCACATCTTCATCATCACTTTGTAGAAGGTCATCATTCAGCTCTTCATCTGACACTTCTGAGGGATTCTGAAACAAAAATATAGGAACATTTTCTTTTGCTCTTTTTCAATTCTATTCTACTCTTCCTCAGTTGTGTTTGTGTGTGTGTGTGTGTGTGTGTGTGTGTGTGTGTGTGTGTGTGTGTGTGTGGGTGTGTGTATAAAGCATGGGGGCAGGGGACCACCTCCAACCCCAAAGGATGCTCTATTCCCATGTGGTGAAGACAATCTGGGCAGGTCAACACAGTTCTTTTTTGTCCACTGTACTTCCTCCTAGTTCACATCAACAGTTCCCCCTGTGGAGGAGCCACCTGCTACAAGTCCACTGCTCACTTCTATTTTCTAAATGTTCTTTCAACAATAACACCCAATGTTTTCGATGTTATTATCCATTTCATGCTTGTGAGCAGAGATACCATACTGACAAACAAACAGTGCCTTTTGGTGCCTAGCATAATATCAAAGTAAACAAAAAAGTGAGATTCAAAGAGGTTTTGTTTAATCTTACCTTTTTACCTGAGAGCCAATCCTCCTCCAATAAATCTTCTTCCAAATCACTTTTAAGAAGAAAAGACAACCAATAACAGGTTAGCAGAGTCAGACAGTGCAAAATGTTATGTCCTTTTACAAATGATTATGTGCTGCTTATGTGATACTGTCACTCTCTCTATTCTAATATTCTATTAGTAAAAATTAGAGTTTGATATTTTAAGGGTATTAAGCAGCGGGAAAACATTGCAAAACCAACACATTTCTGTTTTCAGTACTGTCTGGGTCTTTATTTTTATTCTATTTATTTTTACACTAGGCTCACGTCTTCTGATACCACTGCTGTTATTTATAATAATAGATGTACCTTCCGCCTTATATGCAGACTACAGATGAAAATGCTGATGTCACTACAATAAAAGCCATGGATCTTTAAGTATCTTTAGTGTTTTAGATTTTTTCTTTTTTCAGATGAAGTGAGGGATTAACTGTTCCTTATAGGATAAGAACATTTATTTGCAATAAATGCACTGTTCAAGCCATTGACTTATCTGAAAAATACATTGTCACAATGTTCTTATAATATATATTTTTCACAAGACAATCACATTTTGTTTATAGGAAGATATGAGTTTTTGCTGCACTGGACTGATCTTGATTTTGACTACCTTAGCAGGTTGTGAGTTAGATACAGTACAGCACTCTCCCCGTAGACATGAGAACATGACATGATGATTTACCTCTCCAGATCATCATCTTCACCTCTCCTCCTGCGTGACCGCTCAGCACCGGGTTTGTTATATTCAAAGTCATAATCTGCAACAGAAAGGAGGTTTTGCTAATAGATTTGCACCAGAGCAATGGGTTATGCTAATAATATGAAACATCCTGGTGGGCTGACATCACTTATTCTACAACCACAATTTGAACAGCACATTCCCCTTATGCCAGCCTGAATGATCCATTTGTGTAGAAAGTACACAAACGCCATGTTCACCAACAGCATGGTAAACAGTAGAGACCAGTAAATTTTCTCATCACTGAATACAAATAGAAAAGATATGTGCCCAATATTTAAAAGCTGTCCTAAAATAACATTTAAGATTGGCCTGAATTATAGTTGTATAAACTGAAGTGTTTATAATGTTGTCATACTAGATACTTATGCATTTCTACTTACACTTGACCCTCAGCAAGAATGCATTATCACAACATCTGCCATACTAGCTGCTGCTGCTGTTTAATCCTCAACTGATACAGATCAACAACAAAGCCCCTGCCTCATGTGACGCATGCTCTCTGTTTTAACAGGTTCTCCCAACCCTGCCATTACATAACATTTGGTACACTGACTCTACCAAAAGGAGCACAGCTCCAGGGAGAAAGGGAGACCCTTGATTCCATCAAAGTCACACCTCTTCTATTAAAAAAAAATGGGAAGAGTAACCAAAACAATGACACTACAGATATTAAAGCATATTTTATGTAACAAAATATTATTTAATATGTAATAAGTTGGAAACAATGAAAAACTGAAAATATTAAATACAGGATGGGTCTTGCAATAAAATCTTGGCACAGTTTGAACTATTTAAAACGAGCATAGACCTAGCAGACATGCTGACTTGTCATAGTGGGGAAAACACCATTGAGAATGGCTTCACTCTATTCATGAGTCTCAATAAGGCCTGCTACATACTTCCCATGCCAATTTCTGTAAATGTACCCACAAACCTCCACAATTACGTAATTGCAGCCAGCATACAGACCTGCCACATGTCTCTTTCACACATCTCTTTCCAAAATAAACTGATAATCAGATGAACAATGTACTTATAAAGACAAGAAAATCGAGGAAGCAACACACATGCTGTACAAAGGCGAAACAAATCCACTGTAAAAGTTTTAACAAACTCTCTTCTTCGCTTGTCTGCATGCTGTAGTCATGTCCACAGTGCCTTCTACAGTGTCAGAGAGCAATGGCAACTGCTGCACAGATAAAGTGGTTGTGTGAGTATGTATAAAATAATTGTTGTGACCAATGTGAATACACCTGCAAAGGAGACAGCACACAGGTTTCCATAGGGAGCGTAATTAGAGCTGTGAGGGGAATTCTCTGTATGAAAACAGAATAACATAAGCAAAGGGAAACTGATGAAATGCTGAGGATAGAGTTACACATAACACTCAGTACATGTGCAAGTGACACCCTACTCTAATACAGAAATCATCTCTCTTTTAGACACTCAACACCACCCTCTGACAGAGATAAGGGGACAAAACAACATCAAATATGGTCTAATAGGCCCTTCATCCCACAACACTGTCGTCCCAGTTGTTACCCAAGAACTTATGGCCACGCCACATTAACATCCCCATATTTTATCTGTCCAGGTCAAGATGGCCCAGGCAAACGATTTGCAGCTAAACAGAATTCAGACATTAATTTTAGGTTTTAAACCTGTGCTTTTCCTGTTGTGATATGCCACAACGTCTTGCATGACAAAACATATTAATGGCTTTAAGATGAAGTTAAGGATCTGCCCAAGATTTAGTCTAAAACTGTTGGTCTAATATTTCAGTCAAGACTTACCTGGACATGACAGGCCAAAATAGCTACCCCACAATTCATTTTGCACCACTCACTTGTTTAAAGAAATAGACAGGCCATTCTAACAAACTCATACATGTGGCAAACATTACATGACTATGCCTTATTACAGAGTTCTTCTATTCAACTTGACTACAAGAAAAGCCTGCATGATTCCAATATTGGAAGCAAGGTACAAATTCCTATCTACATATACAAAACTTAATGGAAGCAAGTTAAAATGTCAAAGTTCATAGTGCAAACTGAGTTTTAGATAATGTGCTCCCATTGGTATTTATTCTAATACACATTGTAGGGCAACTTTTCAGATAATGAACAATGAGATTTAACTGCACGTATGATGGAATATAACTGACATCCTATGTATCTTCTGAAAGCCACTGCAACTCAATGTTGCTAAAAAATAAAAAATAAAAAATAAATCAACGTGAATGTGGAACAAAAACAGCACGTAATCTGCGTCATATACTAGCTCTCCTGTGTATACATGCTGTTGTTGGTTCAGTCCCAACCCTGGCGACAAGGCCAGCAGATAAAAACCAACACTTACTACATAATTTAAAACTTTTTTTAAATTTTAAGTTTTTTTAAAACACCACCATTAGTCAAAGAACCGACTGTGTTGAGCGGATCAAGGTTCGCTAGCTAGCTTTTATCAGCAATGTTGTGGCTGACGACAGATTTTATTAAGGTACAAACACCTGACGTTATGGCGCCACTTTTCAATAAAAATGCCATTATAGCAGTTTCAACATATCGTTAATATGACGAACAAAACGCTACAACTACCCTACATCATTTAATCAAGTATTTGTTTTTTCCACCCGTTTCCTGATTAGCTAGTTCAGTTGCTAATGATATTTGCTAACGCAGCTGCTAACAACTGCAGGCCGGGAATTTGGGCTGAAATATTAAAACCTATCTTTGACGTTGGTACTTGGCCCTGAATTAATTTGCTAAAATAGTGGACAATACGAGCATTACAGAATTTAAACTTGGATAATATGTCTCGCTAAGCTGCTAATTACTTAGCTGCCAAGCTAACACTACCGTTCGCCGAAACTTATACGTGTATATAACCAAGAATGTCAACCACTAGTGGTTACTAATGTTTGATCAGGGTTAAGCTAATTAGCTAATCATAGCTGAGGTCCAGTTTATGGCCTACAGTCACTGCAGCCGCGTTTTAATCTACTGTTAACAGTAGCTAGCTATGTTAGCTAACTTAGCTCGCTAACATAGCTAACTTAGCATTATCGACAAAAGCATCTGACATTACTCACCCTGTGCGTTGGCTGACATGGTGCACTGCGCGTCCCGCCTGAAGTCTGACTACAAAAATCGGGGTTGCATTTAATCTTTAGTATTTCACCTGTGCGACTGTACGAAACGTAAGACTAGATACCAGACAGCTCCTATGCGGCAACGACTTCCATCCACGACCGGAGTACAAACATGGCAGAGCAGTGGTCGCTACGATGATGCATTGTGGGTGGGAAACACCAGCTCCCCCGATAGGTTTTTGCTGCACAAACGCAAGCTGCCTGACAGATCATATAAACATAGATGCTGATCATTATGAATCTGGCAAGTATTTGCCCTCCACAATTGCACGTAGTTTATGACAAGTTAGTGTTGTGGAAAATACGTTTGCAGTATACTTGGATAGATTATGCAGTTTGGTTCAATGTGGTTTCCAAAAACGGGCCTCATTAAAAGCCTTAGTTTATCATGAAGCGCACAGCCACAGAAGGCATTTCCTTTATAAATTTAGAAATTATAGGAGACCTACACGTAGGATATGAATATATGTGAATATATATCTTATACTTTATATTATATATATATTATTATATTATATATATATATATATATATATATATATATATATATATATATATATATTACTTCTGGGCTAAATTGGAACCCAGTATTTCTCTTAATATATGCATTGCACTCAAGGTTGGCATTGCCTTTGTTGTAGTGGGTACAAGATGGTAAGTGATACAAGATAATCAAAACATAGATCATAAAAAACCTAATGGTTGCCACCATTAGCATGTCAGCCATCTGTATATTAATGTTTCTCTTTGTTCTCCAGACTCCACAAGTAATTATTTCACATGATTACTTCTGTTGTCCTGGCCTCCTGGTGAGAACTGTATAGCCATGAAAATGTATTAATATTTTCTTCTTGATATAGTAAGTTGAACATACATGAAACTGCATTTTCACACATTTTTTCCTGTTTATTCTAAGGAGGTACAAAATAAGAATGACAGTGTATAGGCTACATAAACACAAGGGTAGAAGGATATCATAACAGATATCTGTCACAGAATTGCAAGAGAACAAAACTGAGTGTTCAATACCCTGCCTTACCTGAAATCGCCTGTCATCCTGTTAACCACACCCAGGAAGTTATATAACCCCACCTTTCTGGTCTGCAAAGCCCTTTCACTCCAAAACCACCTGAGAACAAAGTGAATCACTGTGAGTTAAAGAATGGACTTTCAAACCTTATGTTCTTTTAATTTGACATGTAGTTGTACTTGATATCTCTCTTGGTGCATAGAAAAAAATCATCCATCCATCTAACCATTGACAAATGAAACAAATAAAATAGTTGGAGTGGCTTTCTGGATCCTGTGTTACTACAAATCAGATGTTCAGCGAGCCAGCGCCACACCTTTCTTGTAGTTTTTCCACTGAGATTTTGACAAAGTTGTCACAGGTTAAAAAACAAAACAAAATCAATCAAATACTGATTTTAACATTATAGATTCTGGTAATATTAGCACACATGTTAGCAATTACATTTTCATCTTGCATGGCCGCATCATAGCTGGTTCTGCTTCATTTAACTCCACAGTATTAGCTTGTGATCATCATCGTGTGGGCAGGATTCATAGATGAGACATACTGTAGGTTGTTACTAGAATGGGGTTTCTGATCTGCTTAGCATTAAGATTTTGTGTTGAGCTGTCCCAATGCAACACAAGTTTGGCACATCTATATGGACAGAACTGAACTCACTTGAACCAGTATGACCTTTTGTTTTCCACTGGAGACAGGTTTAATAGTTTAACAAATCACTGCATTAATGAAATCCTGAAAACTACTCAAAGTTCAAAGATATGACCATTCTTGGTTTTCCTATTAGTCCCACAGCAAAGATGCCTAAATGCTTGCCCTTTCCAGATCTTGGTCACTTTGGCTGAAACTCAAAATGCTGCTTAATCTTTATTCAAGTCACTCCTTTGATTTTTCTTGCCTGTAAGGTCAAAGCCTTTATATCTCTGACCAAATTTTTTCCTCTTTCGTGCTCAGGTCCGGGAGTCAGAGTTGTTGTCTGACTCTACAGCTTGACTACAGCAGAATTCTAACCCCCCAAATTCCTCCTGGGCTGACAAACGTCAACAAAGACCCCGAGAGACACCAAAGAGAGGTGAGCAGTGAACTGAAGCCTCATTGTATCGGCTCATTATGGTGTCCCGCAGTGAGGAAGAAGCTATTTTGTAGCACCACAAGGTCAATATCTGAAAGCCAGGGCGATGGAGGGGATCAGCCGTGAGATTTTTAATTTGAGAAAGCGTAAAGGGACTTTCCTAGTGCAAGACTGTGAATTATAATGGATTGTGAGGATTGTACAGACAAGATGTTGAGTTGGCTAATTTTTTTTTCTCTTTTTAAGGTTATAAGATATGCAGTTTACCCACAGTATTGGAAGCTCCCAGACACTTCCTTGTTCTTTCCTTGTTACTGCTGGTTTACAATAGTGTAAAAGTTAAAACATGAATTAAAAATGACAAGGGCACAGTGCTGATGCTCTTTTATAACGTGTTTTCTAAACTTTCCAAAATCCTGATGTCTTAGCCTCCCAAACTCACACTCATAAATCCAGTTTTTCTCCTTTAAATGAATACAGGTGCAGTTCATCTCAATATGTATTCTATACCTTACTAAATATTCACTCTAAACAGCTGTTTCCAAAGCTGTATGAGATATTTCTGTGCTCCCTGGATTCACTTTCCCAGGAATTTTGATTTTACTTCCAAATAGATGTGAAAAGGGGAGCTGTCACACTCTATTATGGTGACCTCAATGATTCTGTGCCCTACCCAAATCCAGCGGTTTTCCATAACAATGCAAATTAAAGGGTGCAAAGCCGAAGGAGACAAGACTTGTTATTTTCCATCCAAAGGACAGAGGTTCTTTACAACAAACTTGTCTGTACGCCTTGTGTAGACTTTGACAGAATTTAAATGCCAACTTGGAAGTTGTTTTGTGTGAGACAATACATTTTTGCTGTCAATTCATAAGGCTCAGCATCTGTCTTGTGAATGGGATACAGGCGCTGTGGCGAAGGCGTGTATATATAGGCCTGCAATAGATTATTTTGTAAATTAAAGAAATCTAATTTGCTAATTAAAAAAAAAAATCATTATGTACTATGTTTAAGTGCAGACTAGCCCTCTCTGAGACCTTCTGAGACTGATTTCATTGTCCAAGTTCTTTACTCGATGAGGGCAGGTCAAAGGTATGTATTACCATGTGGCCATACCCATGACCTATTAGCTTCATACACGCAAACAGGAAGATTTCATCTTGACAGATATGTAAGTGTCTGTTTCAAACCCACATAGGAGACTGTGGTTTGAATCAGATAAACTTTCCCTGGACAATGGTAAACTGGATCTTATTAACTAGCATATGCATTTAAAATAGCAGACTTTTTCTATTTATCTACATGAATTTTTACTATTCACACAGATAAATGGACAAAGACCTGGGCAGCACACATTGCTGATAATCAGAAGACCATTTCAGGAGTTGCAGTCAGCTGCATCTAGTCTATAACAAGTATTGCATGTGCTGACACAATGGCTGCAGCATATGCAGTATCACAAGAAATCGCATGTGGTGCTCTCCGATTTAAAACAGGCACCGGTAGTTACAGATCACAGGAAAATCTGTCTGATTAGTTTATAACCTGAGGTCATCTTTATTGCCCTTTAGATGATGTACAATACTGTGTATATTTGAAAAGCCTCTGAAAGATTATGATCACAGCAGTTAATTGAATATAAGGCATGAAATGCACAGTTAATATTATGATGTATGTACATGTCTGAATTAATTATATATATGATTTCTCTGTAATGCATAAGACCATGCATCTCTGCCATTTTTACCAGACTGAACAGGCTGCAGTCAGTGACCCACATCTCAGTGCAATGAACTGCTTAACTCAGACTGTTGTTTTATTCAATGCACTGTCAACAGACGGGTGAGGAGGAGGAGGGGGCGGGGGTTCGTACTTATCGGCCACTGTGATTGGACGCCAGACTTCGGCTCCTCTTCGCCATTGGCTACTCGAAAGTGTCACTCCGGATCTGTTATCGAAGCTTCCCGCGCCATTCAGCGTGAACGCGCAAAGGCAAGCAGGCACGTAACCGCTTGGAGACTGTCTGGAGTCTGTCTGAAATTGATAAAATTGGAGATGGACTTTTACACCTCTTTTGCTCATTTGCAAGAAAGCTGCCTATTGGAAATGGGAATTTTTTTTTTTTTTTTTTTTTTTTTTGCTCCCCTCCTCAAACGCCTTCGCCCACCAGCCGCCACGCTTAGCCAAAAAAAAAAAAAATTTTTTTTTCAGATAAATGCTGTGAAAGTTTTTTTCTTCTGCAGGCTACCAGGAGACATTTCTTTATGCACAGGCAGGTAAGACAGGCGCCAGAGAGCAAGTTTGCCTAACATACAGCGGGGGATTGAAGCGTTACTCTACTGCCAAGTAAATGTTTATTTGTCAACGTTAGCTGTGCGGCTTTTTGGTCCAAAACGGTTTCCCATCTTATAATTTAAATTAGCCCGTTGTACCGTAACAAACTGCAAGTAGCCTGATGCATTTTTTGTCGTCAACAACGCTTATGATATATAGATATACATATATATATATATATATATTTTTTTTTTAATTTCTTAGGAATTCAACAGAGTAGCTGTTTTGGTTTCAGTGCTTGACCTCATTCACACTACTTCAGGAGGATGCGCAGGTGACGCACCTTTGCTGACGTGGTTGTTGATTAACCCCACACTCGCTTAAGCTACCTGTTACTCAGAGGACACCTGAGGGGAAACTGTCCTTTACATGTGCACTCTTCAGTTCTCTTATTAACTCGTCCAGTGATATTGCTGAAAACAAAGCACCGAACAATGTACTTTTTTTTTTTTTTTTTTTTTTTTTGTTAACTAATCTGAAGTAAACCATGTGGTCCTGAGGAGGTGATGTAGCCTAATATGACTCCTGTGTCTTTTGCTGTCCTTGTTTATGCTCTGCAGGGGATCAGCCCTCAGCCCTGGAGTTCAAGAGGAGTGCACCATCCAGAAGGCAGTGTGCACCAGCACAAAAAGGTTGGTTGCTGTACACAGTGTAGGTTGAGACATGGATAGTGTGCTCATTTAAGGATGGAAGTGTTTTTAGGGTCATACTGCATGGATTTATTAGGCTTTATCACACCGTTGCATCTCCTACCAACAAGTAGTACACATTTTTCTTTCAGTAATTATCTTTAACTTCCCACAATTAGCTTCAAAGTACAATAAAACATTTTTCCACAGCATATCGTAGTAGTAGTATATGTGTCTCCTTTCTTTCATGCTATATTTAATCTATAGCTGTTTAAAAAAAAAAAATTCTCGCTGTACCATCACTTTGTAAATGAGTTGTTTTGTTGACATTCTCTGTGGTTGGCTTGGTATATTTGGAGATGTTCTCATCTCCAGTAGAATTCAGTGCAAACAATGCTTCCTCATACATTTAAGGAGGTTAATAGTCATAGTATTTCCTGCCCAAAATGATGAGCTTTTGCAGAAATGAAAAGACGACTCTAACACTGTAAGTTGTGTGCAACTGTGAATGTGTACCTGATCTACTGCTGCTTCAGACCCGTCTAGACGCTTTTGCTCTGTCACTGCAGTTGTCTGCAGACAGTGCAGTCATATGACTTGGGGAGCCTTGTTCACCCCTCCCATATGTCTGCTCTTTTGGGGCAAGATGGCTGCTATAGCATTGTTGTTACCCATGACGTATATGAATCAGTGTGAGGTGGAAAAAACATGGTGAGGCCAGTGTAACACTGGATTTAAAGGAAACTGACATCTGCCTGAGCATATAGTGCACACAGAAGGGATAGTGGATGTTAACTCTGTAACGGGTTCCTCTGACCTAAATTTGTTGTGTTTAGTCGACTGGATGATTATTTTGCCACCAGTCGCCATCCTTGGGTCAACGCAGCCTGCGAGTAACTAGCCAGTTCCAGTATTTTCATGTAATTCCTAACTCTCTAGTTTCTCTACCGTTGCCTCTCTGTCTGTTCGTGGGACGCTTGGTAGCCATTTTGTCTGATTCATCACTGCCAAATGCTTGCAGGGTATCCCAGAATTTGTTGTGAACAACCATAATCGCTCTGCATGTTCTAGAAATGTCAGTGGTGGCTTCTGATTTTGAAAGATTTGTATCAGTTTAGAGTTTTCATATTCTTTTTATAAAGCATGTTTGTTAAGTCATTCTTGTGAAGATTCCATCGTGTCTGTTGAATGTATTTTAAGTACACACATAATAGCTGTCTCTTAGATAATCTTACTGGCAGTCTGAAAGAAAAAAAAAATACCTGTAACTACTTAGCTTTTCTTAACATGTGGTGAAGCACTTTGTAAGGCAACAGTGTGAACACAAATACCATTTTATGCAGTGTGAAATAGTGTGTTCGCGGTCACGAGAAAGGAAAATAGCAGCTATATAACATTTAGTTAATCATTTTTGAATAGACAGCTATGTGGTTGATTTATAACTGATTACTGAAAGTCAGTGAAAAGTGACCTAATCCTTTCTCCTAAATCTGGGAAGTCTGGCAGGTTGCATGGCTCATCAGTTCTGAAGGAAAGGAAATCTGCAACAGGTTGCTTTTTTTAAGTGTTATTGATACTTTTATTTTTTTTGCTGTGGACTCAGTTCAGTGTTGTTGTATCATTACCATCATTAAGTGCTGGGAAAGCTGGAACAATATAAAATTTATTCATTTCACAGGGGATTTAGTATTATAAACAGCAACCTGTCGCTCAGCACTAATTAACTTAAAGTGAAGGAAAGATTATGCATGTTTTCTGCTTTGAAATGTCATATTTTGTAACAAGCAAAGAGATGTTTCTAAAGTCAAAGTAGCTGCAGTGTGCTTTCCACAGTGCTCTCTGTCAGTGAGGGAGGGTCCAAGCCATATTAACTTTGGCTTTCAAAAGTGCTCCAAGCTTCTCTCTGACATTACAAGTTACTTTCACTCAGTGAGTCTGTGAAGTTTATCTGTTTGCCATATCAGTGACCAGCCTGGACAGATCTCTTCATTTTCACCTACTTAGTACATACTACTGCTGTCAGACAGCTCCCTTAGTCTAGTCTTGTTAGATTCCTTAATGGCTTTTGAGTACTTGTTGATTACGTTTTCACTGGAGCGTACAGCCACACTTAAAACATGCAGTATCTTTGCAGGCCTGTCCCACACCTGATCCAGTGTCTGACAAAAATGATTGGAATTGCAGTTAGAAAGGTAAGAAAGACACGGGAAGCAGAGTTTTAGGTTCATAAATTTATCTTGCGGTAACTTATCGCAGTTTGCATTTCTAGTCATAAATTGGCAAATGTTATTTACCTTTTTGCAGTAACTATATTTAGTTTTTGCTACACAAAACGTAAAGCAGGGGTCATATATCAATAGTTTTTTTTTGTTGTGTGTGTGTGTGTGTGTGTGTGTGTGTGTGTGTGTGTGTGTGTTTTAACTGCTACTTGCATGGACAACAGGAATTAAAGAGATGCATTACTCAACACTACCTTAAAACAAAGTTATTCCTCATTTATGCGTCTTGAATTAGATCTCAGCTATATTAAAGTAAATATAACAATCACAGATAACACATTTTTTTAGAACCGTAAAAATAATTTCAGTGATACTTGAAACATAGGCAATGTAATATCTATTCATATACTGTAACTGTTTTCATCATGAATTTAGTTGGAATGTTTTATAACCCTAATCTCCAATGCACAATTAAAAAGCATTTTAATTTAATGCTTGTCCTTATGAGTTTTTTTTGTTTTGTTTTGTCTGTGACAACATAATGTGTATCTTGACTATTTCCAAGCTGCATGGTTGTTTGTTAATGTTTTCTCCTTTTGTTTTTACAGGAGATCCTTGGTTTCTTGCCACCTGTCATGCCTTCATGTCTTTGACGCTGCAGTGTCTGCTCAAATGGTAAGATCTGTGTTGACCTGTTCATTAAAGCACATTTGGGCATGTTTAAAGTTGAGAGAAGCAATTCTAGAAATGCTTCAAGGTGCTGCATGGAGTGAATGTGATTGCCTGAGGGAAATCTCAGTCCTCTGCACACCAGTATTTACAGAGGTTGAGCTTTGGCTTGCAATGCCAATTCTGCATGATATGATACTGAGAAATGGCTAATCAAATTCATTGCTGTCATTCACTCGTCAGCGGCAATCATTTTTTATTAACACAGATTTTTGATCTCTTCATAAGATAATCATGGATATGGATCTTGTAACTTTCACTTGAGGCTTAGCCGGAAAATGCTGATGCAAGAAGGGCTCTGAATCTTCATCCCGTTTTTCTATTGGCTCATTGTCTCCACCCACAGTGCAGTCACGAGGTCTAACATCATGATGATGTCTGGAGAAAACAGGCTTTCATCTAGGCTCTAATGCTTCCTGAGCTGTGGTGAAAAGATTTCTTGGGTTATTTCTGTGTACATACAGAGCAAAATTTGAGCATGTTTCAAAGCATTGCACTGTACAACAGCAGCACCTGCCATTGTCTGTTGTAAGTGGTGGGTTGTTTACCGCACCAGCCTCTGCTGCGTAATGACGTAGTTTCCTTTGACTCTGGTGTGGCATATTTTAAATCAAGGCCTTCCCTGTATTTTAAGGAGTCTCCTGGCAGTCTGCCAAAACATGGATCCATTTGCCTGCTCTCTCCTAAAAGCACAACTGCACAGCTGTAACCCTTAGCTGGTCCTAGGCATTGATAACTCAAAGCCAGCAGCGTCCATTTTAGATTTTAGACAGCGGCGAAAGAGATGACTATAATGTAGCTTGTGGAAAAAGGAATCACAGTTCTAAGTGTAAATTCAGTTCCAAAACCGCATGACTTTTGTGAAGTAAACAAACTTTTCATTGGAGCATATTTCAAAATAATACTGAACAAACGGGTACTTGTGAAAAATACTTTTACTGAATTGTGGTTTATGATTTATAGTTTTGCTTTTTGTCAAGCGCAGCGCAATACATTTTTTTTTTAGATAAGCATTTTGTTTTTATCATAAAATGTGCTTATTTTATTTTCATACATTTTAAACTAACAAATGCTTTTGATGGAATATTTAATGATTTACTACAAATGCACATCATTGAGGAGTTAAAATAATTAAATTCCACGCGTATTAAAACACAATAACATAATGGTATAAAATGAAATTATTTGCTATTAAATCTTATGTCTGAAGCACGGTTGCTATTATTTATTTCGTATTTTTTATTGCGAAAATGAGCAGCAAAGCTACAAGTTTATCAAAAACACGGGGTGATGAGTAAGTCATGCAGTGTATTTGGGTTTTTTAAAAAAATTGAAAAGCAATGAAAACAGTTTTTTAAGGCGTATGGTTTGTCTTGTGTTTGGAGATTTTGTGCTGTGAAATTGAAGTTTTCACTTCGGTGAATATTAGAGCAATTATTAGTTCTCAATGTAGATAGATTGCGTTTTAAAGGAATTATAAAAAATTATATCAAAAGGATATGTACACATTAAATATAGCGCTATTTTTTTACGTGAATCGTGCATCAAAAACATTAATAAACAAATAGTTTTTGGTTTGTCATCGCAGTCATCGATGACAATAAAATGTTGTGATAGTTCTGTATTTTGTGTCTTTGTATAATCATGTTATGCATTTATTTTCAGACTATTTTAGTTCACACATATTTGTTGAATTATGCTCGATACCATTTTAATTGTGTTAAGACTAACAATATACATACATGCAAATACAGTAATTATAATTCATATAATGAAATATCTTGATGCGTTTTATGTTTACTGAAAATCAAAGCCAATATAACTATAGCAATAACGCTATATCATTAGTTTATTGTTTTGCATTAATTCAAAACAAAAAGTAATCTCTCTATATTTTGTAATGTAAATGCTGTAATTGTACTTTAAATGAAAGTCCACACATTGCAACATTTAAAGGTATTGCATATTGTGACGTTGAACTACTAAAAGGTTTAGGTAACCTTTACTCCCTTGAATACTTGTTTTCGTCCACTGTTAAGACTTTGTATGAAAGCCAGACTGTGTTCTGATGCCACCTAACACAACAGTGGCTGTCAGTAACATATTAAGCTGGGCCTATGCTCTGTTGCCACAAAAATAGAGGCTGGATTTAATCATGTGTTGTAGTGTCAAGAAGGAACTAGGCAGGTCGGAATGACCAAACCTATAGATTAATGTCAGATTGAATGATTAGATTTTTTTTGCACTCTCAGACTAGTTGACCTTCGTAGATGGAACAAAACAAGTAAAGTGTACTTCACCAGCATATTGGCATATTGTGGATTCCCCTAATGCAGGCAGACAGTACGGGCATTTCCATTCCAAACACTTTTTATAATCTGCTTTGTTGTTTTTTGTTGTTTATCTAATATTTCTGCCGATCAGAGTATGTTTCGTTTTACAAGGTGTTCAAAATGCGCCAATAATAGAATAAAAATATGAATGAAATGTTTATCGGGAGGAATTTGCAAACCAACTTGTCTTCTGCTCACAGTTTCTTAGGTATGAAATTGATCTTGGTTCAACAGTAAGATCTTTGCATAGACATGGCAGACCTTTGTTTATCATTAAAACAAACACAGTCAACACACCACTTACTGAGTGAGCAGAGATGTTGAATTTAAGCTGCAGCCACAACATCAGTATCAACATCTCATAAATATTAGATCCTTATTAGAAGAAGGCTGCCTACCTGAAATTGCACAGTGACGATACTGTAAATGTCGATTGTTAAAACACTGTTATTTTTTAGCTTTGTGAGAGGTAAATAAATTGCTTCCTTTTGTTGACTGTGTTGTGAATGTTGTGTGTTGCCTGCATTTGTTTCCACTGTTTGTGATCCAGCCATTCTTTAGATGTGCACATGCTGCATGTCCGTTACTACTCAGCTGCATAGCTTTGACAGCTTCAGCAATACTTCCTGTTTTCATTTGACTGCAAATCCACCACTGACTTTTAAATGGGGTGTGCTCATCTATAACACCCTCATGAACGCTACAAAGAAGGCTGTAGGCCTGGGTGACCACTGTTTGACTGCAGTGCAAGGCTGCATGCCTGCTTAAACTGAACAGCAGCCTGAACAAGCGCTTAGTTACTGGGGAGAAACTTTTGGCCTGAGATGAACTTCTGCATTTTTACTTAAGTCTTAACTTTCCTTGAGTCCTGAGTACATAGAAAGTAAAAACATACCGCTGGATGGAGGTGTGAAATGGAGAGGAGTAGTCCTCTACTCTAAGTTTCCAGCAAAATGGCAAAACAGCCATATGTATTTCTTCATTTAACATGCTACACTGCTTAGTAAAGGATTTATTTTTCATTACAACAACAGGATCAACTCATCGATTTATCGGCTGCATTATCAGAAGTGTGTTTGTATGTTTAATTGTCAGCTGAAAGATTTTATTTTTTCACCCTTTTTATACAGACAAAAATAAACCTGTGGCTGCTGTAGGTAAGAATGGGTCAACATCAGTTATCGGACCCTGGTCCACCTTGTTCTCAGCCAGGGTTTTACACAGGCCAGATACTGTACATTGTGTCCTTGTATACAGAGATCTTTACCAATGGTGGATTTTAGGGTCAGTGATATTTAGGAGTCCCAAAAACAATCTGATAATGATGAATCAGCACATATTTGTTTACTTCAAAGGCACATTACAGTTGAACAATAAGGTAATCATTCTTACCAGTGTTGATTAACATCTGGTCACACTGTAATATTGTATACTCTGAGAACCAGGCTGAATTCTATTCCACATAGCAAATAAGTGTTTGTTTCTTGTCTGCACAATACAAATCGTTCCAACCCCAAAGGTGCTTGAATGAAAGTGTAACATTAACTTTATAGATGACTAAAGAGAAACTACAAGTAGTTCATAGTTGTACAGCTTTCGTCCAAGCTCTTGCCTAGTTGAATCTCGTGGGATGTGGGAAAAAAATACTGCAGCAACTACTGTTTATCAGTAACTGGTTGTTGTGGACTGGGTCTTGTGTAAACACAGAAAATCCAGTAATTGTGATAATTTGGTGTAAATATCATAAACAATGTGTGTGAAAATTATTTCTATAGTTGTAATTTCTCTCTATGTATCCAATGAATATGTAAAAAAAAAAAAAAAAAAAAAAAAAAAAAATACTCCAATGTGCTAGAGCCCTAAAAATTTCCCCAGTTCAGAAGCTTTCCTTCAAAGTCAGATATGTAAGACTTGAGGGTATGCTTGCATTTTTCCCTAATTGGGGCTTATTTTAACACACCTGGAATACCTGCTTTCACTTTGCCATTTGACCTTTTGTGAATTAAGACGGTAAGGCAGACTTAGAGCTCGTCAACCCTGCGGTACATCATAGCAAGGGGAGGCTGCACCATGACTAATTAGTAAATCTCACTTCTCTCTAAGGTGAAAAAAAATGATTTCCTTTTCAAGGAGGGTGGGTGTTGATGAGTAAATACCCACCTGCACCAAGTTGCAGAAACCCAATAAGTCTCCCTGGACTCTGAAACTGAATATTTCATATTTCACTGATCTCTAACAGCTTTTCTGCATGTCTCATATTTGACTCTCCATAAGCCATCCAAGATGAGTATAGGGGAAACAGACTGCAGGGTCTCTTTCCTGTCACACAATGGCGTGGAAAGGTCAGGCCTAATGAAGTCGGGGGTGTGACCCCTAGTATTCAGTGACTTTGCATGGGCCCCTATCCCACCGCTGCAACCATGCCGGTTAATCCCTTTTTGATCCTAATTGATAGGCATTAACATGATCCTTATCCAGGAGCTGTGTTTTGTCTTCCACAGCCCGTCTCTCTGGGTGTCAGTGACACAAAGTGTGAAAGCGTTAAACCAAATGTGAAATTGATATTTTTCGTGTTTGTGTGCTTAAAATCTGGCAGTGTTTCTAAACACTCACACAAAAGTGCTCAGTGTTCAGCATTTGCCCTTTGAGGTTCTTAACAGGACTTAGCACATGACCTCTAGAATCCGACTGTGATGTGAATGGTACCAGCCCATTTTCAGTTTGTTTTCCTTTGAGCCCTTTTATCTTCATCACTAGGTGATTAAAGCCCTTAACCGTTGACTAATTACCCTCTTTAAAATGTTTGCATGTCACTTTCATGAAAGTCCAGACATTGCATTATTTCCAAAGTGCAGGTGTTGTACCAGTTCCCAAGGGCTTTATTTCAGTAACTTTATCTATGTCAAAAATATAAAATATTTGTTTAAATTACATTAGTTTAAACTTTTAATGTTGATTTAACTGTTGATGCTAATTATGAATGTCTATTGATGCTTAGTGGTTTTCTTTGGACTGATGAAACCTTTTCATTGATTCTTATAGTTGTCCATTTACAGCTTTTTTTTATAGCAGCTAGAAGTGGCAGTCTACTTAAGTAAACTATAGAAGAACTCTTTCATGATGAAACATCTAAAAGAACAAAATTGTTGTGTAATTCTCACATAAGTGTATGATTATTTTTTTCACATCTAAAAGAACTGAATTCTTCTGTTACTCTCACATTAGTGTAGATTTTTATATATATATTTATTTATTTTAATTTACCCTCTTGTCAATGATCACCGTTATTTCAAAATTTTAGCACATTCCTTCATCATGAAGGTGAATTCAGTCCAAGCAGTGATGGAGTGTGAGTTCTTATGTTTCATAAACTCCTTATATCCTACATATCTCCTCAAATCACAGAAATGGTATGATTTATATGTTTATATGATGTGGTATGACAGTTGTTATTGTACGACTTTCATTAATTTGTATCTTCGATATCTTTATTCGGGTATCAGGGTGAACACAATCAGTTTTACTTGAGCTTGAACCTATGATCAGTTTTAGTGTAAAAAGGTTTAGCATAAGCAAGTGTGTAGTGGAGGAGGACCACTTTTATTTTAAAATACTTTGAAAGGGTCCAACAGGAAATCATTCAATTAAACAGGAACTTAGTTGTGTTCAACTGGAGCCATGTTCAGTCTTAAAAAGATGACAACATTGAGAGAGAGGTCCAACCTACCATCAGTATCCTTCATTTATTTACACTGGCAGATTACAGTGATCTGCAACCCCCCCTCAACCCCACCTCCAACAATGCAGCTGGGCAAGATGAAGACTCATTTGTACATTTATAATACAAATACAACATTAATCGAAGGACAAAATAATGATGTAATGACGTGATTCGTGCTCACAAGGCTTACTGTGTGAGAAAGAAACAACAACAAAATTATAACCACTGCAATATTGTTGTAGAATAAGCACATTAATTAACCCTAGATGCATTTTAACATGTTTATTCTGTGGATACATTTCATTCTTCTCAAGAAAAGTTTTCCCACTTTCAAAACCATTTCATATTTTTATTTTATTTTATTTTTATTTTTTTTATATGTTCATACTACTGACTGCTTTTGAGCATTTCCTTCAAAATGACTAATTACTGCATGTGAACAGTGACATCAAGATTTGGTGGCTTTTTAAAAAATCCTCTAAACACTTTTTACGCATATACATGTTTATCAAAGCTCCTGGTTTTTAAGGCATTTATGGACAACCATATGTGTGATTTCTCCTTTTTTCCCCTCAGTACACTCAAACCTGCACAATTAAGAAGCATGTCTTTCTATTGTGCTCAGCAGTGTGCAACAGCCCACTTTAGCTGGAAAATGCCAGGTGTCGTGTTGGTTCTTGTTCGTTTCACACAGCGACTCAAGTCCCTCCCTGGAACGCAGTTCTCAGGTCTCCATAGGATTGAGTGTTATTTCCAGCTTGTTTGCTGCAGTGAATAATGAGTACTCTGTAAGGCCTGATGACATAATTTGGAGATTGCTATGGAAAAATAACTAATTATGGAGCTAAGAAAGTACAGATTGGGACTACGCTTGTGTATTTCACTTGACTGGCACCACCTGCCCTCTATATGTCACACTCACTTCACTTATCCCACAGTTGTGAAACCGAGCTGGTGTCTGCCAGTTATGCGCAACCCCCAGCAGACACACACACAATGAATCAGTTGTGGATTGGGCTTTATAATGCTGCTGTTGTTTAGATTTGCATTTCCCATAAAAAAATAATTTGATGAAGTGCAGGATTGAGAGTTTGGTGGAAGGAGGGTTCAGTGATAGCAAAAGTAAGGAAACTCCACTTAGTGTTTCTGTTTTTACTGAGACAGGAGAAAAGTTGAGCGCTGCAGAGAAAGTTCTAGAAATATTTGTCGAGGCGAGTAGTGGCACATGTGTTTCTCTGGACAGTATTTGTCAGATTGCGTAGCTTAACCTGCTGGAGCTTTGGTTTTCATACATCTGGTCTGAAATATTTTTAAAAAGTGTTGGCAGTAGACATTCAGCAGGGCAGGAACAAGGTTTATGATCATACGAAGTATTGTATGAGGAGTTCTGGCTGTGGCTGTGAAGCTCTTTCCTCTGCATCATTTTTTTCCTCCACACTACCTGCTCGAAAAACTGGCAAAGTGGTTTATGAATATGAAACAGTTCTGTGTTTGTAAGACTTTTGTGTAAGATTGTTTGAGCTTATAGAAAACTTAAGTTTAAATGTTTTTCTGCACAACTACAGCAGGTTGAAATACTTAAAGTGATTTCCTGAAATGAGTTAAGCTGTGTGAATAATAATTGGCCAACACCCGCACTGTGCATCTTTGAGACATTAAAAGTAATGTTTTACTTTTACATGATTCACCGGTATATTATATAGTAATACACTGTCAACAGCAGCATAGTAACCTCAGCTAAACTCCATAAACTTTCTGGCTTTACCTGCCCTGAAATTTCATATTCTCTTCTGGTACACAGGCCTTTTTTCCTGACTGTTTTTTTATCAATAATTGCAAGACCAAAAAGTACAAAGAAAAACATCAGCCACATCAGTCTGTGTGTGTGTGTGTGTGTGTGTGTGTGTGTGTGTGTGTGTGTGTGTGTGTGTGTGTGAGAAGTTTTACTGCCAGTCTGAAGGTACCAAAACGGGTGCAAGTGTGCAGCCTCATTACAAAGTACAATCAATGTGGTTGATGACTGACTGTTGAAGCCATGTGTATGAATGTCATATCCTGGTTTGAATGCAAGTCAATATATTACATCTTCAGTATTATAGAGCAGTTGTACTGTTTATGTGCCAGTGCCACATCTTTGAAGTTAGGAATGTGTACTTTTATTAAGAGTAAAAATATTGTATTTAATCACAAGAATAGCACAGATCACTACACCTCACCTGCTTCAGTGTATTCTGTCCATATAGTTTTAATATGAACTGCTTCTCCTAGAAATAACACAGATGAAAAAAAAAACCTGATGTAAAGTACTTCCAGGATGTGGCTGCATCACAGCAGGGATGAGACGAGCTTGTTGTCATGTGTGAAGTAAGTCTTTTAAGACATTGAAGTCTACGGTAATTTCCAGTCTTCTCAGGATATAGCTGTCAAAATTCATACCAGCAGACTGTCATTCACTGACAGTGCATTTTTATGAATCGGTTTATTTATCTGTGCCACTGGACCATTTTTTGGCTACTTTTTGTGCAAATTAGATTACTATGTTAACACAGTTGTTTTCCGTATTTGTTTACTTATTTGCTTCTGTTCATGCATTTCACTTTTATTCTTGTATATAAAACAGAAAACTGAAAGTATTAGGTCTGGATGTGATTCGTGTAGGGTTCCTGTACAGGAGGGATAACGAAGAATAGAAGCAAGAAAAGCAGGCAGAGAAAAGTTAGAAAATTAGTGACTGTAGAAAAGGAAAAGTTAGAAGGTGAATGAGTCACAGAAGTGCTGTTTATCTTTTACAAACCTTGCTATGCCAGACCTAATACTGTATCTTTAACACTGAAATGAAATTTTTATATTAAAATTACATTCAATTTCAGTACTTAAAATCAGCTTTGCATAATTTCTCTGGAGTTCAAAGCTAATAAGAAAAACGTTATCAAAAAATCATCTTTAGTTTTACCTTGGATATTCTGTATGTCCTAGTTCTACAAACAATATTCACAAATCTCATGATTCATTAAAACATCAGTTTGCTCTGGCAATACTTATAAATTGGATTTTATAAATCCCTCATATCTAAATTCAAAGTTAGGACGACACATCTGTCCGAAACCTTGAATGCATACATTGATTAGAAACTGAGTTCTTTGCTGTAGCTGGTTACATAAACTGATCTTGTGTGCAGGGCAGCAGGTATAGACTGAAGAGATGACACTGAATTGGTTCATGGTCCAAGCTTCCCCGTCATGACTGGTGGACAGTGTGATGGTTGTGTTAGACAAATTTCAAGGTTTTGAGAATCCTTCAGTATCACATTTAAGCAGAAGACACAATATCCCTGTGGTTTGTAGCTGTTAGAATTGAATGATCTGTGCAGAACCATATGTTTCGGAGGGAGCTTTGTGCTTGTACACAGTACATCTTTACATATCATCGTTACTTGGCTTGTGCCAGTCAAGAGTTGAATTTAGATTTGTAGCTTTGTCATGAAATCAGTTTTCATAACAAAGCAGATAGTCCCATGTGGGCAGGCTGCTCCATCTAACTTTACTTCTCAGTGCCGCACATTCACCTTTCTCCTGACAAAACCATTCAAGATCAAGGGCAGCATCACCTTTGCCACTAATGAGGTTGTTTATTTACCAAATTTCCTTGTGGACCTAAACTGTGAGAGAAAAACAGGCCATGCATAGCAAAGCACATAATCAGCATTAGCAAACAGAGCTCCAAAAGCCCTGAGTTATACATTTGGTGACAGTATAACACCACATAGCTTATCTGAAATACCTGCATGTTGAACACGTAAAACCTCTCAAAGAGGCTGCTGAGTTTAACAGACCACATTATTATACCTTGAACAAAGTGGTACTGGAAAGCAATGAGGACAGGTTAGCTATTTTATAACATCCTCTACTTTTAAATTCATCTCATGTTGTCAACAAACCAAAACTGTTTGACAGCAGAGATGTTCAGGTGATAGATTACGTCAGCCGTGATGTCTTTTGAAACCCAACCTCTTCATCTGAGTATTAATAGCTGGGTTGTCATTATGTAGTATAGACAGAGGTAGATAGTAAGAGATAGACAGAAAAACAGTGGCACAGAATCCCAGCTATAAAGTAACTTCATCACTGTTACAAACAATAACAGAGGCTGGTGATATTATCTGGAGTGCCAGTTAGTAGCATTTTTCAGATATAACAGAGGTATACTAATCAGTACTTGGATTTCTGGGAGTTTTCAAGGCAACATGAGCTGCAATTAGGCTAAATCACCCCAAAAAAAATCTTTGATGGGTGAAGCGAAGAGTCAAACGTCATGACAACGTGCAGAAACACTGACAGAAAACTCAAAGGACTGGGCCTGTTTGAAACTAAGGGACAAACATACAGTGTGCAGGGTCTATGAGGCTGCAGATACTGCTAATTGGCAGTTCAATGTGATGCTATATTCGGATTTAAAATCATTTTGGCTAGTCTAATAATATTATGCCTAATGTATGGCGTCTTGAATTATTTATCTCCATTCCTATTGATTGTATTGTATTAAAAACTCAGAACTATCACATATTTTAGTGTTTTATTCTAATTTCCATCACATATCTGTCCACGTGGTCCGTGGTGGTACAACATATAGCAGATTAGTTTAAAACTAATGGAACAGCCTCTGGGCAGTGATCGCTTGCAATAATAATGATGTATGTGTGGCACAGCTCTGTGTTTGGTGCACAGCAGAATTCCATTTTTGCTTAAATCCGTCATTGATTTGCAGGCCTGCTCATCAGAGCCCATGTACACTGCTTTATTTGCTGATGTAGATTGGGTTCCAATCTCTGCGTAAATGTGTGAGGCTTTACTGTATGTTTGCTTATCTGTCCAGCCATCCCATCTATTCAAACAGCTTTCCTTTCATTTAAGGCTGTGTGCTGGCTGGGCTTTTTTTTTTTTTTTTTCTGGGACCTTTTCTGTTATTTTGGGACCAGATGGCGAGGGGCACGGAAGCGCCTCTTTTGTCCGGGCGCCCCTGTGAAAAGAGGCTGTCCTCCCTAATGTAATCAGCGGCACCGGAAGGGTCCATTTTGGGCTGTGAAAGAAGACAATCGGGTCTGGACACGTCTAGATTACAGAAACGCAGAGTTCATCTCCCGACCCTGCCCCCTTTGACCAAGGTCCTGGCATGGAGGATCCTCATCTTTGATCAGTGGAGGGTGGAGGTGCTGAGCCGACCTCATGAGGGTGAAAGGCCACCCCCCCTGATCTGTTTACCCTGCACTTGGCTGCTGCTGACACCTCCTTCCGGAAAGAGCCAGGGGTGGTGGGTTGGTTTGGGCATTGGGGGGATACCATGACCCGTCTAGACACCCTTCCTTGTTGCCCTGGTGTTGCCAAGGGGACATAATGAACTTTGACCTCAAATGTAGTTGGTTAGGAGCCACTCTGGTTATCCGAGGAAGACATTTTTTTTTCTTTTTAATTTTCAGGGTTGGGGGTGGGGAAATGAGGCGGGGATATGGATGTGACCCACATAACACTGAATCTGCTTTGAGCGACCACAAGCATGAATTTATTGGCAAAAGTTCCTGTTTAGATTTTAATAATTGTGACATTTTCAGTGAGGATAGAGAGCGTCAGGTCAGGACAGATAATATTGCTGACTAATGCCTTTGCTTTTCAGCTCTAAAATGACACTTTTCTGACAATTTTATGTTTGTTTGCTTTAGTTCATCTGACCCCATGATGACACGTCTTTAAGGGAGGACTGATTTTGTTTTATTTTTTTTCATTTGTGACTTATTCTAACACCAAGGAAGCCTTACTGTTTTTGATTCATGACTGTTTTTTGATTTTGATACATTTTTGGACATTTATTTCTCCTGCACAGTAAGTAAGCTTTGATTCTGATGAAACTGTTGTATCCTGTAAACTGTAAAAAATATTCATACATTTACTCAATATTTAACATTAACATAGCTGAGTAAGAACTGTCTTTCTGAGCTGTTGTTTTTATGTTGTGCCTTGTCGAGCCACTTTTCTGTCTCGGCCAGATGTAACATTTCTTTCTATTTTTTCAGTTTTATCTTTACGAAACTGTGGTTTTACATTTAAGTAATGTGCATGATGATCTGTAGATCTTCTGTACATGCACTTTTTTAGTAATCTGTACTTTAAACAAAAAAACTAAAAAAACATATACTCAAGAGATTTGAAAATATCCAAAATGGATTCTCGAGAAATATGCAGTGCAATCTGATTCTAAGTCTTTGGGAGATAAAAAAAAAAGTAGACTCACTGATGTATAATATTGATGTTTACGAAGTATTTTGAATTTAAACATCTCAAACCTCTGCTTACAAGTCTTGAATTTTTGGATACATTTTTTTGTAACATTAGAAGGAATTTTCAGTTACAATATATTGTGAGATTTAACATAATTAGTATTTTTATACTCTAATAAAAATGTTTTGTCATGCACACAGTGAGATGTGGTCGATATAATTATTTATTACGCGTCATATGTTGTCCTATACCCAGAATCCCTAGTTTTGGCCTGAACCACAACATAGCCTAATGTGTGAATTGGCTTTGATGTTGAGTCTGTTCCTCAGGAGTGGGTGTAGAGTTTCCCCCATCATGGCCGCCACTACCAACCCCGCCCTCTCGCCTGCCACTCAGGAACAGTTAAAATGGCAGCATGCAGCAAAATGAGTGAGAGGGAGAAAGAGAGAAACGCCCACTACTGTGAGCTAAGGCACAGTCGACCGAGCCGCAGTTCTCCTTGTATGCCATCTCAAACTGAGATGATTATTTTTTGGTGTATTCGGCCGTCTGAGTAGGATTTAGAATCTAAAGATGTCTAGACAGGTAGCTGGGGCTGAAACCAGGGAAGGGTTAACCTGTTTTGTCGCAGATTCATCCAAAATCTGTTGTTCGCGACAGTGCTCTATTTTCGGCCACAATATATATAGCTATAGAACAAAATGTCGCTGTATATTCTCCTGCAAAATAATTTAAGACATAAAATGTATCTAGGTATCATTTGCGAAACCACGTCTCCAACATTTCAGAGTACAAATGCAGCCAAGTGTTAAACATCTACGCTTTTATGCTTTTTGGTATTTATTGTGACACTTACTACATTCCAATGGAAAGTGACAACATATTTTCTCGCAGGTTTTTGGCGAGCAACCATTTTATTCCCTAAATGATCGGTTGCAGCTCAGCACGATGGGAACGGGCGCTCGCTGATTATCACAGAATTTCCTGCTCTGTAGCATCTAAGATATAAGAACAAGCTATGTTGTTCATATACTGCTTATATTTCTTAGTTGTAATATGTCTTAGTTTGGGTTGTCAGCGTTGCCCACAGCATCATTTGTATTCTAAAGTGGTGCAGTACAGTATTTCAGTGTATATTCATTTTTAATGTAGAAAGAACAAAGTGCTATGATCAGTGATCATTGAAACCCTTTTCTCTTAGTCAAACAGCTCTATGCATGTGCTTATTATGTCATCTAACTAACACCAATTAAAGGCTATACGCTACACCAACCCAGTGCTATTTCAGTGAGCTAGAGACCCATTTAAAATGGCTCACAGAGCGTAGATGTGTGTATTCAGTCTCAATAAACCAACTGAAATTAAGTATTACACCCAATCATTTTAAACCTTTGCAGGACTGGCTGCCACCTCAGAACAACTCTATTGCAAAGCATACCATATCCAGGCTGCAGTGTGGAGAATTTTAAGGTAAACGTCCATATCTTCTATTTTTAGGTCCTCCTACTCAAACTGAATGACATTTTATTATTGCTTCTTGGTGTGAATGTTTTTTTTTTTCCCTTCCCTTCCACAGTGTAAAGAGTTGGTGGTGGACTAGGAGGAAGATGTCATACTAAGGATGGGTTTTGGTGATGATGTTGCTGCTGTTGATGCAGCATCGAGCTCTTACTTTGTGCCTCTGTCAGCTATGATGCGTAACCACAAAGTGAGTGACAGGCCAGCCCCTGGGGAGAGCAAGGGGCCTGAGGTGAGTCAGATGTATCCTTGACCCTGTCTAGCTGTGTGTCAGCAAGCAACACAAACTCAGTAAAAAAGAGGCCCGAACTGGCATGACTGTACATTGTACATCTTAATTTAGTATGTAGAAGAAGAATGTGAGAGAGCCTTTTTAAGACACACCTACAAACACAATCACCGTGACTGCTCCTGTTCAAGAGATCTAGTTTTCATTGCATACACTCCCTTATGAATTATGAAATTATAATGCAGCATATCACATTACAACTGATACTTTTGCTTGCATTTGTATTTCCAACAGAGTGCTGAATGTTTGACTCTTGCCTTTGTGATATTAAGAATGAACTCAGTACTTATTTTGGAAAATATTCAACGTTGTTTACTCCCATCCATTAGAGACACCGCATAAAACACCCAAAGCCATGTTGGCAATGTTAGAGAAAAGTATTATATCTGTGTCATTCTGTGCAGTCACAATTGGTTTTTAAAGCTTGTTTATTATGAGAGGGGGTTTTTAATCGTCGCAGATACTCATTTTAGCTCATATTTTACTTATATTTTCAGATGCAAAGGGCAGAAGAAGGTAGGTGCTGTTCATTCTTTTTTTTTTTTTTGATTTTAAGTTTATTACTCAGATATTCCAAGCTGGAATTTGAGAAAACTTTTCTATTTATGACATATTCTGTAGAAGATGACTGAACACTCCTTAGTGCTCAACTGTCAATCAACCGCCACACTAGGTGTTATAGTATTTTAAGGTGATCTAACTGCACTGATAATCTAATATGTGTTTGGGGGGAAAGAAAACTACTTAAAATTAACCATATCTTGTTAACATGAATGGCTAATCAGTGCTCTATCAAACTTCAACTCAAATGATCGAGGAATTTGTTGGGGGAAAAAAAATGACTTATACTATATGGGAAAGAGCGTAAAGTGAAATGTTATTGATTTTACATATATCACAGTCCTATTACTGGTGTTATCTTTATATTTTCTGCTGTAACTGTTAGTTGATGAATCAATTAGCTGATTGACAAACAAGTATTTAACAACAGTCTTTGTTATCGATAAAAGCTCAAGTCATTTATCAAGCAAAGCTCCTGAACACTTGCAGCAATTGGAAGCATTTCCTGCCTTTCACTGCTGTGTTTATCATGAAAAATAAAATCTGTTTTGGTTTTTGGTCAATGGTCGGACGAAACAAGCAATTTAAAAGTCACCTCATGCTCTGGGAAACTGTGATGGGCATTTTCCAGTATCATCTGTGATTTTATCGACTAAATGATTAATCAGCTAATGAAAAATGTAAACAACAGATTCATTGATAATGAAAGTAATCGTTAGTTGCAGCCTTCGTTATGTTAAGCGCTGCTATAAAGTTAGAAATGGACAAAAACTGTTGATGTTTCATGGATTCAAATAAAATATGAATCACTTTGTTCAGTGAAAGACGTCTCCTTCCACTTGGCTAAAAGGGAGCTGTCATATCAGTACATTATTTTGAAAGTTGTGGCCTTTTCTCAGAATCCCTGTAATTGTAACAACAGATACATCCTGCCATCATTTCAATTGTAGCATAAACTGGTTCTTTACACCTACTCTTCATGTGCATATATTTCCTACGCTGTTCTCTGGTTATTGTTTCCACATGTTGTCCAAAAGAGAGGTAATCTTTTTGAGATACGTCCACGATTCAGCTAAGGTAGAGAAGAAGCACTGTGGGTCAAACCATGTTATAAACAACTATGAAATTTTAATGCAAGATTTCATGTTTTAATTCAGTCCCACTGAGCAGAAAACATCCACTCTAGAAACCAGATGTGGTGGCTACATGGGAAAAAGGACACTGATGTTTTTTTCCCCCCTGAATTTCGTTAAGGGAACAAAAAGAAGCTTCAGTGAAAAGTCTTGCATCTTTTTTCAAGGGTCACTCAAACACGGTGTGTGAAATGAGAGTTGCCTGGGTGTGACTTTTCCAGAAAGCATCCGCTCGCCATTGTCTGCCTAGTCAACTTCTGCAGGCCCCAGTGCCCTGACTTCCATACATGAGAGATCAAGGGTTACCAAGGTGCTTTTGAGAAAGGAGAGCTCAATGTGAGAGGGGACAAACCAGTCCACAAAATACTCATTTCCTTTGCATGTTAGGTGCCCTAGTGGGGATTCAGACGGGGTCACTGACACAGCGACTGGGCTTGAGCTTTTTTTTTTTTTTCCCCTCCATGGTTGTACTTAATGAAAACTGTTGCTTGCCTTTTCAGTGGCTTGTGACTGCTATCTGCAGCCTGTACAGTATGTGGCTTTATAATACGCTGAGTTTGCCCAAAAGAAAGTTTGTTCAGACTCTGGCTGTTTATCCGGTGCCAGACAGAGGCACCTCATGTAGAAAAGGTAAAAGTAGTTCTGTCCACCTCTCATTCTTGCCAGAAAGTTCAGTCACTGAGCCACGGCATTAACTTGTATTCTAACAAGATTAAAATATATTCGTCCTGGGGATTAGCATAGTTAGGTGTCCTTTTGCCTTTTTTTTTCCTGCACTGGTGCGGTGACAGTGGGCTTTGATCTGTGTTGCGAGGCAAGAGTCCTGGCTTGGACCTAGCCATTCGAGTGCCAAGTGTGAAATTGGCCTGATGTCATCCCTATTCTTCACCTTTTACATCTTTCACCACTTTAATTATGTTTCCGCCACAAAGCCCAGGCACCTCTGAGCAGATTCCTCTCTGGCCGTAGGAAGCATTTAAAAACTGTGGGTAAATGACACAGTAGGGGAGGGGGAGGATGGTAGGAGAGGTCATAGCAGGATGGGGCCCTTTTGTGTTTAGAGGTAGACATTGATACTTTCCTGATGTATCCAGCGCTCACTTCCATTTCTACAGCATGAGAACTTTCTGAAATAGTCAGCAATCCTGCAGAAGATAACTGTAATTCCAGGCACTTTTACACTTTCTACATCACGTTCTGGAGGAGATGTTTATTTTTCTGTGTCATCTACACAGATTAGGATGATTTATACTGCCATGTATTATTTTTTGACAGCAGGTCAAGACTTTTCCGTTTCAGTTAAGAGCCCTGATCGACAACCACTTGAGGTCACTTGACCACCTGGATCTCACTGTCGGAGATGAATCAAATGATTCTCAGATGAAGGCTTTTGTTCTAGGAGAATGTGCCCATGCAGCCTTACAGCTTTAGCTATTGTTCATGCATTGGTGTCCCTATCTGAACTTCAGGGAGCTTCTCTGCCTGTGAATATTTTGATGAGAGTTCCTATTGATGCTCTGAATGAAGGACCAAAACAACAGGGGCATGTGCGTATGTGAGGAGGAACAAAAATGAATGAAATGTGTTGGTGTGTGTGTGCGGACGTATGTGTGCCAGGCAAGAATATAATAAAACCAAGTGATAGTAAGAGAGAGTGTGTGTGTGTGCGTGTGTGTGTGTGTGTGTGAAGGAGAGGAGAGGGAGAGTACGAGTTAGTGAGTGAGAAAGCTGTGTGTGGAGAATGGGTTACTGCAGGGTGGGAGGGGGAAACCAGCCACCTGCAGCCATGACAGGCTTTGACCTTCATTGCTCTCTCTCTCCCTCTCTCTTTCTCTCTCCCTCTCTCTCTCTCTCTCTCTCTCCCTTGCTCACCCCCACCCTCTCTCTCTCTCTGTCTCTCTCTCCTTTCGACTCCCATTTCTGCCTTGTGATAGAAGCACAGGCTCTTTTCAGAAGCAGCGAGGAGGACTGACCGTCGTGAAGACACTGCTGGGAGCAGCCCTATCTGCTCTAATGGGTAGTCACTGGCCGTTAGACATGGCGTTCAAAGACTAGTGGTGCAAGTATGGAAATGCAGATAAGGCATTGTTGAGGAAACATGCCTGGGAATTGTTCAAGGCTTTCCCTTGCATAATGTTGATGCTATTGCTAATGTTTTAATCTCACAACCAGAGAATTTGATCCTTCATGAATCTGATCCTGAACTGCCCATAGAATGAGTGGATGTTTGTTGTGCTATGCAAATTAATAATGTTTGTGATCAAATTTGTGATTATTTGAAGTCTTGAAACATTTATTTAAAATTATTATTGTATGTGTTTCTCTTTTGGACAAATTTAGCCTGTAATGCAATTGTTTTTTCAGACCTGCAGAAGCTAAACATTGACTGAAGCTTACATTTGCTGCCTTACCAGACCTCAGTTATTTTTTTCTGCATTTTTAGATCAATATATGAAACTTTGCTTCATATAAATGTTCCAGAAACTTTGTGTATAATCTTCAAGCTTTATTTACTCTTCTTTTGCAGTTTTCAGGAGGCAGTTAATTACACAATTAATACATGATACAAATTATGTACATTTATACCAAAGAATACTTCCAACATAAAATAAAAAATAGCATTGTATTCTACAACTCTGTGTTGTAATTTTATTTAAACATGTTCATATATAGATAGATATACGCTGATGAGTAAATTCATAATGTCGTACCAGCAGTTTTCATAAAGGCATTAAACTTGAATAGTCTGCATTTGAAGTAATACTGCTTCTCTGATTCGGCACAGTTCTGTTTCATAAAAAGTTCACACTTGAACTTTAAGGCAAAGTGTGTTTCTGTTTGGTGGATTTTAATTCACACACACTTTTTGCAGATACACAACAAAAACACTTTGAAAGGCAAAAAGTCCACAATTTGGTATGGATACAGTCTAAAACTTAGCTCGATCATACTTCCGTCGATAAAGACCAAAGTTTATAAACACAGTTATTTGCCCAAGTACAACAAATTGCAGCTTTCATGCAAAGGCCCCATAAACTATTTTTCATTCACAAAAAAAAAAAAAAAAAAAAGAAAAGAAAACAAAAAGAAGTTATTGCAAGATAAACAAGCAGTGTAAACACCTCAGATATCTACTCTAAAGCAACACTGGTCATTGGATAGATTTTTTTCTCAATATAATCTATATAAATACACATATGAAGTCCTTTCAACAACGATAAGAGATTTCCAACATTTGTAATACAGTCACTGATGGATTTGCCTTCTTTTATGATATATGGATATGTAATAAAAATGTATATAGAGAAAGATTTAACAAGAACATCCAATAACCTGCATTTATAGTCTATACTCAAGAGTGCGCAAAATGGTTGTCATCATTGTCTTTATGCTACAGAGTTGTTTCTGTGACTTTATGGGCAGCATTATAGCCTTGAAATCATTTAGCTACAAAAAAATGACTCATATTGCTATTCAAAACTATAATAGCTGCACTGATGCATTGGTATAACGAAGGGAATACGCGCATTATAGTTGTTTAAAGGCTATGAGACGACCACATACATAGAAACAAGGCTTAAGTCAGCATTTTAGTGAAGTGGCGTGTTAGAAAAAATCGCTACCTCTCTCAGTCACTTAGAATAATAAACTGTTCCTGTGAATTTCTTTTTAAAAAACGTATCAAAATTCATTGTCTGCCCAATTAGGTCTGCGAGTGAGACTCAAAAACACCTCCTGTTCATTTTTTTTGTTTGTTTTTTTTTTGTTTGTTTTTTTTTTCACATCAAACACAACCAAGGAAACCAACAAGCATGGAAATAAAATCGTGTTAGCATTTATTTAAATTCACAGTAGCCTGGATGCAGCAGAAAAATATTCTTTGGACTTAAGTTTGTTCACTTCACTGACAGATCGAAACGTCAAGTGCCAGTTAAATGTGTAATGATGACAATCATGGATAGCAGTAGGCCTATAGAAAAATGAAGGGTGTAAGCATTTGTACCTCCTTGGGGGTGGGGGTGGGGGGGGGGGGCGACAAACAATGAAAACATACCTTTATACAACATCTTTTATAGACGTGATATTGCAGAAATATCTCTCTCTGTTATTTTTTAAACAATTTATGCTGGTATACTCTATACACTGGCCCTTTATTCGATGAAATTATTGCATTGTAGGCTTGATTAAACCTCCATTATAACGAAAAATCACTATAATACTCCTATAGGAACCTATAGAGGTCAGCCAGTGTTCCTGTAGGGACTCTCGGCGGTTCAGTGACCTTACTGCTCATCTGGAGTATTTTTGTAATTATTTCTGATGCTGTCCTGGACCCATTGTATTGGGCCAACATTTAGTACTTTGTGGTGTTTTGATCTGCTGCGGTGTCATGAGATATTCCTGTAGGCAGAGTGTTGCTGTGACATCTCTATAAAACAAACTCTATAGGATTACTATAGGTTCTTTTTCGTCAGGAGGCTGCTGTTACTTCTCTGAAAATCAATCGCTGTCTGATTTTTCGTCTTTCGACGTGATGGTGGCGTGATTGTACAGTCCCTGTGCCATCAGGTGCAAGGCCAGGCCGTTTTTAGTGCCGCTGGCCTTCTTGATTTTGGCCCTCTTGTTCTGAAACCAGATCTTGATCTGGGACTCGTTCAGGCCCAGTTCCTGCGCCAGGTTCTGCCGCCTCTGCTCGGTCAGATACCGATTTGTCTGAAACTCCGACTTTAGTCTTTGCAGCTGTTCTGCTGTGAAGGCCGTCCGTGGTCGCTTGTCCTCTTTGCTGGTCGTTTTCTTCTTTGGTTTGCGAGATCTTGGCCCTGGAGTGGAGGGGATTTGGGGATTGGAGGTGGGGAGGTTGACAAACACAGATACATTGGTTTGTCAGTGTCAAAACATGGGAATGAATATAGGCAAAGATTAAAAGAAAATGTGGGTAAACTTTTACATTGGCAATAATCAGGCAAAGTGATCAATAAAAACCCCCTAACCAAAGAAATACGCAGTTTTAGGGTTTCCCTTTAAAATACTCAACATACTAATCTGCTACTCTTGATATTGGATAGTGCCTCCAATTGTATCTAAAGCAGTTGCGTAAAGTGTATTTCATAAGAACATGTAGATTTTGAAACTTATTTCAGTCTCCAAAATTTGGAAATAAGTAAACAAATGGTTGTTTAGACATATGTTGACATTACTACATTACTGTCTTTAGAAGTTTTTTTTTTTTTTTTTTTGTTCCAAAAAAAAAAAAAAAAAAAACAACCCCAAATGAAGTTTTTCTAATGGCCCAAAACATTTTGGACAAACGGTAAAAAAAAAAAAATAATAAAAAAAGACAAGTTATTGTAAAATGTTGGCACGTCCACTGGAGAAATCCTCCAAGAAGCAAAAACCTCCCCTCCCTCCCTGTTTCTATCCCTCTTCCTCACTTGCACACACATAGGCTACGTACGTATACACACACACACACACACACACACACACCGTCTCTAGTAGTAGGGAATTATTAGCCAATAGGACAACACTGGAAAACATCAGTGACACATCTCAGCCACTGTTGTTGCAAAGTCGGTTGGGGAAAAAAAAAAAAAAAAAAAAGACAGGATAAATTTCAATACAGCTACTTAGCATTTTTGTTTTTGTGGGCCACTTGAAAAGCTCCACAATGAGCAAACGTGAACAGAATCTGAGCAGCACAGTGGATACACATTAATTTTCTATCTGGATCGAGGCCTGTTTGGTGGAGCTTTGGTCTGAGTGTTTGGTTCCCTCCTCCAAACAGTGAAAAGAAAAAAAACATTAAAACGACATAATACAGGCCGAACTTCTTTACTGATGAATCAGCTTGTGCGTGTGTGTGTGTGTGTGTGTGTGTATGTGTGTGTTGTTTTTTTTTTTTTTCCCAAGCAGCCCATATAAAAACTGTGCAGCTCTACAACTCGTAGTAGTCGCCTACGCCACTCTATACAGCGTTACATAATGCATGAGAACAAGTTGTACTCCACTTTTGATGGACACACAAAAAAATTACAGTAGATATTAACCAAGCTGCAGGCTGAGAGGTTGTTGCCATTGTTTCCTTACAAATGAAGATTATAAATAATACAAAAAAAAAAAAACCAAAAAGCTCACTGCTGGCCAGGATATACGTGAACCAGTGGGAGCGTCCATTGTGAAAACAGGCATTTTGAATTCATCCCAAACGCAACTCATCCAGTGCTACCAAGGAGCAAAAAACACACGAGAAAAATAAACCAGCTGCGACAATCGCACGGAATAATATGGAGCGGATTCTCTGAGAGACGTGCAGCCTGTCAGCGCTCGTGTTTACCAGCCCACATGCAGGACCCCAGCTTCAGCTATAATTCATAACCCACACAAATGTGCCTGAACGGGAGCATTTTGGTGAAGAAAAAATCTGCGCGTAATAGTTGGAAAAATTGACAGTTTTTTTTTTTTTTTTTTATGTTTTGGCGAGTTATCCAAATATAAACATTTTACAACGTGTCAGTGTTTTAAAAGAAACATTTTCTTCTTTCTCGTTTGCTTGTAAAACTCTCTTCGAAAAGCCAATTTTTAATTTCTTTTTATTCTGCGTTTTTTTTAATGTTTTTTTTTTTTTTTTTTTTTTGTGCGTTGCACAAAGACGTGTTGTTGATATAAGCTAGGCGATCGCTTGTGTTTTGTATTCAGTAATATTTCTGTATTTTTCAACTAGATGTATATCTGGTTCAGTCTCTGAACTGCACGGTTCGCTCCACTCTGCTCGGCAGAAGTCGGTCAAGGCATCCGGGGTCAGTGTTACGGGGTATTTCAGGTTACCGAGAATATGGTATAGTAAAACGCATGCACGGTGCCACCAACCTGAAGAAGGCCTGTCCGAGTATCTGGTGCAGTAAACCCAGGCTGGCCACAGCATGGGCTGAGACATGGCCTGGTTTGAGCTGGCTTGGGAACTGTCTGAGTCTGAGCTTAGGCACTGGTCTCCGTTCTCCCCGCGGGCTTTCAGGGGCTCCTCGGCGGCTATAGTGGGCTTCTTAGCGGCGGTAACCGTGTGTGGAGTGGAGGTCCCCTCCGCCGGCACCGTGCTCCCCACCGGCTCGGTCTGAGGGGCGGCGGGGCTGTTGTGGCTCTCCCGCGATGCCAGGCTACTCTCTTCTTGGTTTGCGCCCCCGTCTTTTCTCTTCCCGAAATCCGGCCGCAGGATGTTGTCGATGAAGAAATTGGTGACCCGGTGAGGGATCTGCAGGTTCCCCGGCGCCTGTAACAGGGGAAGGATGGCTCTGTTTGATTCATCCGCCGACTCCTGCCGCTCCACCACGTCTCTGTTGCCGTGATCATTTTCTTCCATACTGATTCACTTTCCCCGCTTTACTCTCTTTAACCCCTTTGTCGCTCTCTCCGCTGCAATAAAATTCGCAAAGAACTTCGGGGAAATTAAATTGCAAAAAACTGCACGCGTAAAATAAAAAAATAAATAAATAAAACTCAAATACTAGTGAGTGCCTTGGACACCATGCAAAGCCTTGCGGTAGTGTCCTCAGAGAAAAGCATACTTTTTGACATATATTCCCTCAATCTCGGGTTACAACTGACACCGTAGACCTAAAACATGTGCCATTTGCGCACCATCCAATTTAGTGTTATCCGATTTCAGTGTGCTCAGTAATGCCTACACCTAAACTAAACTAAGGGTAAATAAAGAGGCTCCTAAACTGATGCTCTAATACTCTCACTCTGGAGTTTTGTTCTTATTTTCAATACGAGCCCCCCGAGTGACGTTTTCCCACCGTCCTCCCAGACACGTGCCTTGGACCAATCGGGTGGCAGAAACCAGGCCATGTGACGCGGACCCAGAGCAGTCCACAAACGCCCATCCTCGCCTCGGTAAAGGGAAAGAGTCCTGGACTAACGGAGAAGAAACCTCATTTAAATCCCGTGCATGTCCGCGGATCCTCCCAATAATTCATCTGTGTTTATGAACATGCAACTTAATTTATTGGAGTTTAAGTTTGCAAAGGAAAACACGATGCACGCCGGCTCGTCCTGTGTTTGTAAAAACAATGGGAGATTAAAGCATCGGTTGTCAAAGTGGGTTGCGGGGACCCCCGGGGTTCCTTGTTTGCAGGGCATGGAGGGATCCCCAATAAAACGAGGAACAGTACATTTTCCACTTTAATGCACTATAACATATCTTAGTCGTGAAGAAGCTGAACTCTCCACACTTTTTAGAAGCCCCACAGTTGAACACAGTTTAATTTCAGAACCAACAGCAAGACAAACCTGCTCATGAGAAGCCAGATCAAACACAATCCTATCAAAATAAGAGTAAAACGGCCTCATGTGGATGTATCGGGGGAGCCGTGACGTGAAAATCTTTGAGGCAACATGTGTTTTAATATCAGGTGAAAATACATCTTTGGACAACAGTGCAAGAACAGAGCAGCCGCAGCCTATATGTCGGAAATGTAGACGCATTAAAGGTGATTCTAACACCTGTGAGGTCAACCAGACTCGAGGGGGCTTAAAGGCAGAGTCCTGGCCAAGGTGAACCGCGGACAGCAGTGCTGCATGTCTGGATCCTCACGTCTTGAACTGAGGGTGGAGTAACGGCGTTTTCTCAAATCTCAAATTATTTCTATTTTATTTTATTTTTTTATTTTTTTTAACCCATAGTAACAACACTTCGTAGGTGAGATCCTGCAATGCAACCACTCGGATTTGCAGGATGGTCTAATGTGTCATGTCGCCTCATAATTGGCAACAAAATGCATCAAAAGTGAAACGTGACAGCCAAAGACTCTCCCCGGCGTGATTTCAAACGCGCAGGGGATGTGTGTTCACTATTTTTATTTATTTTTTTGATGCTCTCATGTTCGCCTGTCGTGACCCTGCGGTCGACCAAGAACTGGGTCCGTATCCCTTTAAAAGAAATCAGTGATGCAAACAAACTGTTTTGTGCTCGGTGCTCGGGATACTGAGTCGCGCCAAAGACAAAACTTTGAGCAACTTTCGCTGACCAGCACTAAGTTTGTCTTTCTCCTCCCAGGACGCCACCGGGCAGCAGGGATGGCTCAGCCGGCTCTCCGCTGGCGTCTGAACCGGGGCTGCGCGTAAAAACACACACACACACACACACACACACATACACACATACACACACACACACACGGGGGCATCGAGGAGGAGCAGAGGAGCAGCGAGACTGAGACTGAGTGAGGAGCCTTTGAACAATTCAGTTAGAAAGTCAGATGCCTTCTTTTTTTTATTATTATTATTACGAGCATGCATTGTCTTTTCCTCCGTGTCTCTGGAAGTGGGAGCAACTTTGATCCACATTTCTTCATCTGAGGCATATTTTGTTGCAGGCTATAATGTGATTATTTGTGCTCCACTGGCCAATCAGCCGTTGTGATGTGGATAGGTTCACCGTTTCTTTTGAACTGTGCACACTTGCCTTAGAAAATGAGCCCTCTGAACAATGTGGCGGTTGGTTTTTGTGGCCCACAACTATTGTTTTTAATTTGTATTCGTGGCAGGATAAACCCTGTAATTTAAGATCAAGTCTAAGCAAGGTTTTGTCCTGCAGGGGAAAAAATCACATCCTTGACTTTTCACCACTTAAATACAGGCTTTACGCAAATTGCAAAGCAATCATTGTGGAAGTATTATTACCCAAAATATTTGTTTGGAGTTAATCTGGATTTGTGTTCAAACGCGTCTGGACAGCTCATGTGGTTAAGTGCAATATAACATGGCTTTTAGTGGATCTTTGGACACCATTCTTCAATTATATGTGAATTATTGCTGTCTGATAATGCTGCTTTTTAAAAAAATTCTTATCCCAAATCTACCTGAGCGACACCCTCCTGGTCCTATCTCATATGTCCCCCCCCCCCCCCCACCCCCTCACAAAAGGGCCCATCCAAGCTCTCGGGTCGGCTGCTGAAGTGAAAGTTGGGAGTGAAAGATGTAATTAGACAGGCCACTCTCATGCTGCGATTGTTTCTCACTTGTGAGGGGAAGCGCAGATTAATGTTGAGCGCTAAATAAGCAGCAGACAATGGAGGCACAGACAGGCCGCTGCCGCCTGGGCTTGGCCTCTAACCTCCCAGCAAAACAGGGACGTCTGGAGGAAATGACACCGTTTCAGGCTCTGAATTATAATCAGAGCCTGTGTGCTCTGCAAAAAAAAAAAAAAAAAAAAAAAGTCCACATTTTAACACGCCAACTATTTCGTTATTGAGCCCAAAAATCTTATATTTCATAAAATAGTGACCCATATGGCACTGACCTCAGTGTTTTCCATTTAGAAGCGGTGGTTTTTTTTGACAAAAGCACACTTGTGTTGAGGTCACATATCGGGAATGAGGCTTGTTACGCACAGAAACTGCGTTTAAAAAAAAAAAAAATGTGTAAAAAGGTGAAACATCAGTGTGAAGAAGTCACGTCAGTGTGCAGCAGTCTTCACAAGCAAAACAAGCTTTTCAGCGTCAAAACTAGACCATATGTGTGTTTCTTGCAGTGTATACTATACAAGCCCATAATCCCCACTATTGTGGGGTTTTCAGTCACTATTGTCTTTCACTTTGGACCTGCTCGTTTTGGTCTGTAGTGATGAAAAGCCAAAAATAAGGAGCGTGTCCTGTTTTAGTAGAAAAGCTCGCCCCCAATCTCCACTATCGTAGCTTTACTCACTGAGCATTTCTGGGCTTTGCGTGGTTTACTTTTCTGGGTGGGAATGAAAAGATCTTGCTGGACACTTTGTCCTGGTTGATTAAGGGTTAAAATATTGCTGTAGCGTTCAGATGGTTTGCATATTACGGTATTGCTGTTTTGAAGTTTTTTTTTTTAATTTTCAGAGTCACACATAAAAGTCACACAAAGCTTTCAGCCTCATTGTTGTTTTTGTTACCACATTTGCTTTTAGTCTCTACTGGTTTATTGTTTTGCTCTATATTGACTATTAGGTGCTATAGATGATAAAGCCACTCCATATTCAGTCTTTAGGCTGTTCAGTTTTTTTTTTGTTTTTTTTTTGTTTTTTTTAAATTATTGATTTATACAGAAAAATACTGATATTTTAAAATGAAGCTTTTATGATGGCAGCTATAATGTATGTTTTTTTAAACTGTATCTAGACCTATGCTGTCCTGATCGAGGAATATTTTTTAATTTTTCTTGTTTGTGACATTATCAAAAACTCAGTCATACCAACGTCCAGCAGGCCATGCAGGCTTGTGCCATGGGCGTATGTAGGCCTGGTTTTTGTTGAAGATGACTTTAAACCCTGTGCGTGTGTACTTTTCACATTTTGACAAAAACATGGTCCAGGTCCAGAGAAGGCTGTTTCTGCAAAGCCATTAAAAAAAAAAAAAAAAAAAACCCACAAAATTTCTCCAGACTCAGATGTGTCTGAACCTGAAGCCTGGCCTGCCATCATTTCACATGTCCAACACAAACTCACACTTTTCATATTCAGGTGTTATTTGCTTTCATTTGCTCTAGAGGACTCCTGTCATGTGACCTCCAAGCAGCCGCCAGCAGCCTCACGCCAAATCAATAAGCCGTGATGCCAAGTTTTCGAAAATTCTTGTTACAATCTTTAGTTTCGCCAACATAGGATCACCTGATCAATAAGCATTATTTTTTAGTATTTTAAAAGTGTAGCTACATTGAGAGTGCCGCCTTATGGTTAAAGCATAGGCTGAATAAAATTATTATTTGCCACGAATATATTCTGTTCTTGTTCAGGGGAGCAGGAAATATTGATTATCGCACCAGTCATGTCTGTCAGGTTTTACCAAACAAGCGAATGCTTCAGTTTTCTTCTGCCTGTTCTCTTGTTTGCTTTAAAAAGCACTGGAGCATCTCATTTGCTTTGCAGGGAAGGGTTAATATCCCCTGTTTCTTTCTTTCTTCTTTTTTTTTTTTTTTTAATTCAAGGCTGGTAGCGCACAGTTTGAACGTCTGATTCTGTTTCTATGCAGCCTATAAATCCAGCAACTGGGACTATTTCATATTCACTTATAGCCCCCCCCCTCCCTTCCTCCCTCTTTTTCACATACACGCACCCACACACATCACACATATATACACACACCCCTCCTACTACTATAATAAATCGTATGCATTGTGCGCATGTGCCCTGTCCTTGAGTTGCTATAACCTATTTTTCCCTCTGTATTTTGCTTGGTAGGATTGTCTTACACGTCACCAGCGCTCAGTACTATGGAGTACTACAAAAGGTGACGCGCAGAAGGAGGATTTGTGAATGGACGCCGTGATGTGTGCCAGCTCACAGATCAGAGGGCGGTGGGACCTCTGCAGATGCACCCCGAGCCCCACTCTCTCCACCCCACCCTGCCCCAGCACCCCCCTCCAGCCCTCCCTCCCTCCCTCTCCGGTCACCATCCCTCCCTCCAGATGAATGGGGGTCTCTAAGATATCAGCTCTGTCACCATGCAGGGGTCGGACCAAATCCTCCAGCTTCCTGTGCCTTTCAAAACCTGAAAGCACGTCTCTCCTATTTGATGATCCCGTATGATTTTTTTTGTTGTGCTTTTTGTGGGCCTGGAAGCTCGCTGCCCTCCCGTTTTTCATCCCGGGTCAGCCAAGAGCATGGCAGCCGAATTAGAAAAGATTAGAAGCGGGCCTAATTGCCCGCAGTCCACACTGCGAAAAAGTCAATCAGTTCAGGAGCACAGCTCATCTCAAATAAATGTTAGGATTTTAGGAACCAGTTTCACCTGTTTCCAGTGCTTCATTCTCTGCCAGGCATTTTTCCAGAAACAGAAAATGTTCAGGTAGTGCTGGAATATGGCAGACCTGGGCAAATGACAAGGAACCTATGTGGAAAAGGAGATTTGGATTACAAACAAATGCCATTATTATTTTTTCTATATTTTCGGCTTGAACTCCCCAAACTCCGTCTTCTTCTTCTAAAAGTCACAACATGATAGAAAACTTCAGTTTGGATTTTCGTTTTGAATGAAAAACATATAGTGAGACAGTTCCTCACAAAGTTGTTAGTCTCTTTTTTTTGTTTTTTTGTTTTTTTTTTGTTTGATCCTTTACCCCACTATTTATTCATCATGCACATGATGTCTATATCATTTCTCCGCGGTGTGGATGTGTTTACAGAGAAATCCTCTGCAGTCGCAGCGGACTTTGAGGCTGCAGATTCTTGTGGTTTCAGCCCTTTATAGGTTTTAATAACTCTTAATCCGTCTGATCGGTCTGGCGTAGATAAGTCTCATTTGAATTGGGATTGTTCTTAAGGAGAAGAAGTCTCAAACAGAGCTTAGCACAAACAAGTGCACCACCCTGAGCGCAATTAAGGCCTCAGCTAAATTACATGAAGGCTAATTGAATGCAGCTGAGTTCCCATCAGCAAACTCTTGAATGCTCCACTAATATGAGAAAAACGTTCAATTGAACTAGCCGCTTTTTCTAAAAATAAAAATAAAAAAATAAATAAAAAATAAAAAAAAAGTTTGGGAAGAGCTAGTACAGCTGTTTATTTTCTGTCAAAAAAGTAAAGTTTCTCACAGGCATAAAGCAGCAGCACTCTTAGTTTGCGGTTCAGCAATCTTGATTACAGAAAGGAAAACGGTTTTAAGTTTCTGACTGAGACACTAAACTAAGTGGAACAGTGTTTTCTGCAGATGTGGTGTATGTTGAGTTGAACAGGAAACAAGAAAACAGTGAAATCATTTACACTGTGGCAAGTTTAGTAAGATATGTTTGACGCTGGTTTGTGATCTGCCTGAAGAGCCCCGGGATACAGTTTCAGCAAAGTTCATGATTAGTGTCTAAATCTATGTGAGCAGCTAAGGTTTGTCTGCGCTGGAGTAAAAGTATGTGAACAACACCAGGGGTCAGTTTGTTCAGTTCCTCCATCTTTTAATACCAACATGACGGAAGCTTAAATCGCCTGACTGACTAAAATAATAATAATAATAATAATTTTAAAAAAATCCCACTACCCTAAAAGAAATTAAAGTTACACCAGAGAAGACAACTCTGACAATGAAAGAGAAGCCGTATCCTGCACCAGTAACTCTCTCTGTATACATCAGGAAGTCCTTTTAAAACCTTAGTCTGTCTGTTTTATTTTGAATTTTAAAAGCTTAAAGGGAGAGTAAAGACTCGCTATAGGCTACTGATTCAGTTTGATCCTAAACTGTGACTTTAAGGTCCAGGGACAGTGGACACGAAGGGTTAGAAATTAAAAAAAAGATTATTATGGGGGAAATGAAGAGGACGCACACAGGACGAGTCCGTGGTGTTTATGTCCAGAATGAGTTTTTCCTCCGCTGCCTGGTTTTGTACAACTTTTAACATGTCAAAATAAAAGCATGAAAGTCACTAAAAGTTTTTTTTTTTTTTTTCTCTTTAACAAAGAAGTTCGTTCACAGACACAGTCCCAGCTTCAAAAGTAGGTGAAGTGTTTTTCCCGTTATGTCCGTGATACTCAGCTGGTGCCAGGATCACAGAACCAGCTGGTCTGCGAGCCTCTTCCGTGTCGGGACGTCTTACTTGTGACAGCAAAGAATGAACCGGTGGCTATTTCCGTCAGGTTAATGGGTTTACATTCTCAGTCATACTGAACAAATAGGCTACCATGCATCATGGAGGGGGAGGGGGAGGTGGGTGGGTGGGGGGGGGGGGGCAACAGGGGGGCCATTTATGAATGAAAATGTGCCGCTAAACAGACCTCAAAGAAAAGCCAGTGTAATGTAAAAGACTCCGCAGTCTACCTGGTGTTTAGTGGACCCCCCCCCCCCCCCCCCCCCCCCCCCCCCCTTTCCTCCTCCATTCATTCAGCTTAGCTCAGCTCGGAGGCCCCTAAAGTTTTTTGGCCCTGGATGCTCCTGTGCGGGGGACCCAAGATGCTTCACGGGTTTTGGATCGTCCACATGCCCCTGTGCACCTGTCTCGCGTTTTTTGAGGAGGGAGGAACAAGTGGAGGGCAGACAGGTGGGAGGCACTTGCTGCAGAATAAACCTCATGTTTGGTTTCATTGTGCTGGCGGCGCAGTTAAATATCCGGTCAGGTCATCATCACGAAGTGAAACAGAATTATGCTTTAAATTTAATTACATTTTAATTTTTTAACAGATATTCACATAAAAATAACATGGAAATCAAAGAGCGGAAGAACTGAGTTTGCAGTCCCCACATCTTAAGATAATTTAAGATAAACTTAGAGTAGATTCAGCCCTGCAACCTGTCCCCTATTTCAGTGGCTTTAATGTGTTCAAAATATGAAATCAACAAGCCAGATGGTATCAAACCACAAGCAGATCGTTTTAAAAGTTACACATTTAATGAAAGTGGTCAAAAATAACAGCAATAACAATCTAGGATTGCCCTTAGTTTTTTTTTTTTTTTTTTTCTCCAGATTATTTCAGATCGGAATTCATTCTAAATGCGAGAAACAATTTCTGTTATGTCTCCGGGTCCAGCTTGCAACTTTAATTATAGTGGAAAGAGGTCAGTCATAAGCGGTTATTCGACCCCTCTCCCTGTGTGGCATCGCGCCCTGCGCAGTTTAACTCGCCAAAATAGTGCTGGACTCCCCCTGAAAGGGCCAGTCCCTTTCACCTCCCCTGTCCTGTGCACCTGAGTTGTTTTTACCCCCCAGCCGCGAATATGTTGTGAATTTGTCACTTATCAGGGGGGGCGGGCTGTCAAAGGCCATTTTAGGCGCAATAACTTTCCCAGATGGTTTTAGCCTGCCAACTTTGTGCATCTCTCAGCAGCGAGGTGAATAGGCTGCATGCCTGTTGCTTCCCAGAAATGTCTCTTACGCCTACTAATGAAGACTAATTAAAACATGACAAACATCGACCTTTAGTGCATCCCAAGTAGGACTGCAAAAGCATGATTTGGATTATTCTTCATTCTTTGACATTGGAGTTGTTGATAGGCTACTGGACATAAGCCTTGTATGTGTGTGTGTGTCCATAAACACATAGCCTAGGTGTGTTGGGATTAGCTGTAGAGCTGTGTGATTCAGAGTGAGTCAGAGCTTTGGATTTTTTTGGACACAGAACCAGATTGACTGAATCATTATTTTCCATGTTTGATATTTTGTTAGATATGTGTTTAATTTACACAACCAAACCCCGCACGCAGGCCTAGAAATAGAACTTATGATAAAATCAGTGGGTAAATTAGCTGAATCCAGATTGAAAGAGTATCCCCTCACATTCAAAGCTCGTAAAAAAAAAAAAAAAAAAAAAAAACTCTGGGCTGAACATGAATATTGACCTGTGGCGTAGATTTTGAGCCTACTCCCTGTTTCTGAGTTGCCACAAGCTGCAGAGTTTTTGTTGTCTCCCTCTCAGGATTAGATGTTGATGCAATGGAAATGCTCACCCTGATTTATTCCATTACCTTTTATTCAGTTGTTGTTATTATTACCCTGGTCGATTTACAGAGTCTGATCTGGGCTGTAAGATGCACTGGATGTGTTTAATTTACACTGGGAAGGATTTGTTTGGATGGCATGCATAATGTGCCATCACCTGAGGTTTATGCTGTCATTTTATTATTGTCCTGCAGAGGAAGAAGAGGAATCGACAGGAGTGGCACACAAGGCTGAGCATGCTGACTGAACTGATAAATCCCACTGAGACATGCACTGTTGTTTACACTGTTAAAGATGGTGCCGTCTCTTTTGTGTTATCATGTAGATGTTTTGTGTCCACTCCTTTGACTCACCTGTGATGTTCATTTAGAGCACCGAAGGCCTGACCACCAAAAAAAAAAAAAAAAAAAAAAAAAATGGCTGGAATCACAGCTACTTAAATGAGTAAATGGAAAAAAAAAAAGGGTGTGAGTGGATCATTTCACCCTCAGACAGGAATACGTAGAGGAGGCAGGGAGCAGCCTGAGACTGCCATTTGAATGGGATCTGAGAGGTAATTTGAACTAAAATGGAGTCCACTTCTGAGCCACTCAGTCAGCCCCCCATGGCATCCACTGGTAATTCATTATTCCTGGCCAGCACAGGGAGAGGCAACGAGCGAGGGCAGAGGACAGGAGTGGACCCAGCTCTGGTGTAATGAAGACTCAGTAGACCTAAACGACTCGCACGCAGACTTGCACACACATGCACGCACACACAATCTTTCATTATATATCACAGAGAGCAGGACATTAATGCCACTGAAGACCTTTTGGCAGAGAAATAAGAGTGTGCAACGATTTTCTCCACACTCAATCCATTTCATTGACCTTTTCTATCATGCATGTGACTCTGCCCGCTCACTGCAGTCTGAGATAAATATTCCAAGAATAATATTCCTGCCACTGTTTAATAAATTATCTGCCTGAATCTGAATTTTCATGTTCATCAGTGGTTTTGAGGAGGCTTTAGGAAAAAATCAGCACTTTTAAAAACATTTACTGATACATGATTTTCTATTATTCTCCCTCTTTTGTGTGCTTCCTTTACATAGGCTACTTGAACATCCATTTTTAAATGTACAGAGCTTGTTATTTCAGATCAGTTAAATACATTTATACCTATCTGTGTGTTGTCTGAAGTCTCAGGAGACCTATGTTATCAAAATTTTAAGAAGTAGTTGGATGAATAGGTTAAACCTGCATTGCAAGATGAGGTGCTGCTGGACCTTGCTGTTCCTTGTCCCTCCACTAGGGGTCCATAGATGTTATGGTAATAACGTCCAGACAAGCTCAGAGGATAAATACTGTCATCTGGTGGCAACAAAAGCCATCACCACTAAGTAGACAGCTTTGTAATCTCCTACTACACTGTATGGTTAACATCTTCTCGTTCATCTGCTCAATTTTTACTTTTCAACATGAAAACAAGCTGTTTAGATTCAACTTAATCCAGTCCAGAAGGGCCAGAAAGTCAAAGAATCAAAGCAGACACTTGTCAAGGGGTCTATGTTACAGCACCGGAGAGATATTACACGTTTGCGACAGGGAGACTACAGTGTTCAGAGGGAGACAGGCCCTCCGCATCCAGCCAGCCCAGGGTCAGGAACTGCAAAGGATGGAGAAAGTATTCAGATCCTTTATATCAGTAAACTTAGCAGCACAACGATGCAAAAATACTCCATCATGAGCAAAAGTCCTGCTTTCAAAAATCTTATTTGATTTAGAGTAAAAAAAGAACATCTGAGGAGTTGTGAGACAATGGGTAGGAAAGCAGGAAAAATAACACAAATTTGTCATCTTAGAGTCTGAAATATTTCAAATAAACCATCTGAGAAGGTTCGAGGGGAGATCTGTGTTTGGTGAAATCTGCTAACAGCTCATAGACACCTGAAATGTGACAAAGAGCCACAACACAAGCCGAAAAGGTCAGGAATCACTTGTTCAATCTTTTATAATGCATTGTGTTCTATAAGTTAATTATCATATGCTTTTTTATGCTAATCTGAATATTAACGAGCAACTTCAGCTGCAAATTAAATGTAGTGCAGTAAAAAGAACAATGTTTCACAGGGAATGTAGTGGAGTAGAAAGGAAAATGCTCAAGTACAGTATCTAAAATTTCACTTCAGTACAGTAGTTGAGTGAATGTACTCAGTTACTTTCCATCACTAGGAACTGATCCCTAAGGTGCAGACCAATTACTGTACTGAAGTCTGAAGAAACAATTTAGTGCAGTATTGAATCTAATATAAGTGTGACCAACACACCTCCTGCCAATGCAAATCAATAATTGCAGTGATGCTGTGACAAAGCTTAAGTTAGATTTTGAGATATTGTCACTTCATAGTAAATTCTCAAAACCAAGCAGCAGGAATATCTACAGGAGTGAAGTCAAAGGAAACTGAAGAGACTTGTTTGGTTCGACGGAGCTCATAAACTGATGAGCGCACCAAGTTGAAGAAGCCCTAAACTGTCCTACTGCACAGTAATATAACATATAATCTTATTACAGTGTTTTATGTCATATCCTTCTTATATTTTGATACTGTATTCTGTTGTATTCTGTTATCTCATTTATTGTAGGCTATATATTACACACTCATATATAAACACGTAGGCTATCTCACATAATCAGGTCACGGAATATCTATATCATTTTATATTATTTTTCACATGATGCTTCATTATATAAATTTTGCATACATACCAATCTATACATGAATATTAACTCCATTATTCTCTATCTATAGCCACTTTGATGTGGATAATAAGAAAACTGTAGCACTGGTTTCACTCATACATTTATGCATACTGGTTAGGGTAATGTACTGTGTATAGCTTTCTGATAGCCTGTCTGTATATCTACATTTTCCTATTTATCAGGATCATGTGCTTCCCTCCTTTGATAAATAACCTGTGATCTTTGATCTTTCATATCTTATATACCTTGATCACATTCCACTAAACAGACACAATTTGAAGAAAGACGTGATTGTAAGGCATTAAAGTGGAATCTAAAGTAAATTTACATATAATTAAATGTAAAATAATCATATTTGAGTGCAGAGTTGTGACATGTTCCCATCATATCTTCATGTTTACTGGGAGTCGACCCAAAGCATCAAATTAGAGGCCGAGTAACAGAATTTTTAAAGGTACAATCAATGACACAAAGGTGCTGCAAGGACGTGAAATTGAACTGCCTACCAGGCAAACCTATAGATGGCGCAAATCAATAGATCAGATGGGCCCAGGCCTGTCTGCTCGCCTTGAAGAGAGGACAGACAGAGCGAGAGGAAGGGGGGGGGGGGCACTTTTGGCAATAAGGTGGTGCTCTAATGGAGTCTTTCAGTTTGCTGTGGCTGGAAATGAAAGGAGGTTGAAGCCCGGCCAATTATTCAGCCTGAGAAGAGGAGGAGACTGAAAAAGGAGAGAGAGAGAGAGAGAGCGAGAGAGAGAGAAGTGGCGTGTGGCGTTGGATCACTGCCCTTTCAGAGATATGAAGGCAGAGATAGATAGACAGATAGATAGATAGATAGAGAGAGAGAGAGAGAGATAGATGGGATAGATGGATGAAACACAACAGATACATAGAAGCATAAAGAGCCTCCCAGAATGAGGGTCTGATTCAGAATAGCCCACAGATATTGGCCCCACTCCCAGAAATTTCCCCCAGTGCAAAAGGTTAACTGTCAGTCCCCCGCTAGGTATAAATAGAAGTCTGCCCTCCAGAAAGGCGTGTTCAGAGAGGGGGTAGACAGAGGAGGGAGGGGGGTGGGGAGGGGGCAGTTCCTCCTGATCGCAGTGACACACAGAGGGTACACAGGGTAGATTCAGGGGTTCTTTTTGGGGGCGGGGAGAGGTCTTACAGAGGAGGGAGAGAGAGAGAGAGGGAGAGAAGGAAGATGCAGCTGAGGACATAATGGCTCTGGAGACTGACAGACTCTGGACAAAAGAGTGTCCTCATCTATTCAACTTGGCCGTGACAGCAGACACAACAAATGCCATCATCAGCACCCCAGAAAGCTCCGGTCCAATTGAGCTGCTGCTGCATTTGACACCAGAGGAAAAAAAAAAAAAAAAAAAAAAAATCAGAGGACTATTGTTTTACTGAAGCTGCTGAGACGTGTAATTAGGCTAGTGTGTAGTAATCAAATGCGGAATGAATGGCTGAAACCAAGTTGAATTATACATGTTGGTTTCAGGTTTATATGAGTGGGAGTGCTGAGTTCCTGAAAATCTTCCTGGTTGTGAGGACAGCATCAATATGGCAGTAACATACACATAATTAAAACATGAATCTCCTGTATAATACATTCAAATTCTTTAGCCCAATCCAATTAGCGTGAGTAATGACCATACACAGATGTCCTGATCAGGTGTTTTTATTTTTCACTTAAATCCAAGGTAGCAAAAATGATACACAGATGAAATATCAGACACACACAGGAACTCTAAAACATTGAAACAAAAGGTGCTTCACCACCTCAAAAAAATAAAGCTTCCTCTTCAGTTTAGTACACCTGAATATGAGCAGATGAACCTGAAGTGATCTGCCGTTAAAAGTCTTTAAAAAAATAAATCAGGTTTCCTTCGATAATGCTACTAAATGAGATTTTTTACAACAGTTTGACACAATATTTTTTTTTTTTTATGTTGTCTCTTTGATGAGTCATTGGTATTGACTCCAAAAGGCATGTAATCTCTGACAAAATTCTTGTTCACAAAAAACAAAGATGTTATTGCTTTTTTTTGAAGTATCCACACTGCATATACTTACAACAAGTTATACTGTTTTTTTTAGCCTTTGTCAGAAATAATAATAAATAAGAAAGAATAATCGGCTCATGTATATACTCTGATTGCACTTAATCCTCTAGACCCCAAACACTAACATACTGTAGGTCTAGTATGGTAATATACCTGTCTGATTACATAGGCAAGCCATTATACATACAAGCAGTAATGTCATTATGTTTGTACAAATGATAAAACTAAACTGTTATAGTGACAAAAGCACTACATTCTATAATACACAGGCAATCACAGATTGCAAATCTTAAGTAATAATGTCCTCCCCTCTCCTTTAACTGGTGTATGTTCCCAAACTATCAGCACTACTTTGAAGTGAGGAAATGCAGTAATACGTTTGTCTCGATGGGAGTCACGACATTTATCACGTGGTCACAAAGGTAAAAGTGAACTGGAAAGTACCTTAAACTGTTTTTACAGTAACCACAGATGCTGGCAAAAGTAGGTGTAGTAGACTACTGGTAAATTCTGTCAGAACACGCTCCACATTGGTGTTAAAAAAAAAAAAAAAAGCTCATAGCTGGCATTTCAGTCCATATTAATGCTTTGATGCCGTACTTCTCTTGCAATACAATCCTCTTTCTCTGTGAAAACTTGTCAGCAGCAGATACAACAACATACCGAAAGTCTCAGAGTAGTTTTCTAAAAAAAATAAAATAGGACACTGTTCTTCTATCGAGGAACTTCAATTCTTTGCATGTGTGCTTCAAATATCTCAACAGTTGTTGCAGATCTTCTCTTGAAGTCCTCATATACAGGTGAACATTATCCAGTACAGACTGGTAGGAAACTAATTGGCACTTCCATACATTTATCATGTCTCTCTTCATTCCATCTACCATCCTCTAAAATGTGCTTCATGGTCACTTTAAAGAAATAGTTCTGCTTAGATGAGAGGATCGATGTCCTCTGATCCCCAACACATCAAACTATTCCATCCAAATATCAAACTATTTCTTTCAAAATGGGAATCATCATTCATTATCAGAGATAGAGTACATTTGGTTTTGGGGGTCATTCAAAATCCACAAAATAATAAATACTTAATTTGGTTTGATTGGGAACATACATCGCCCCTGTGCTATAGTGATGCCACTGTAGCCACTTAATACATTTCTATGTGAGAGTGAAGACAGTGTTTTTTTTTTGCCCACTCACACAATATTTCCCTTTTATGATCATATTAAATTCAGGCTAATAACAAAAAAAACTGAAACACTGTAGCACCCTCTGCATGTCTTCTCTGCTAAGACCAAGATACATCCACGCTGAAGCACACACACACACGCACACGCTTCCACTCCATAAACTGCAGGAAGATACACACTTCCAGCGTGAAAATGAAACCAGTCAACAGTTCACTTCAAAAAACAAACAAAACAAAACAAAAAAAAAAAAGGCAAGGAAGCCTTAATGCTATTGGAGTACATCAGAGGTGGGAGGGAGAGGCTGTTTGGCCACAAGCAGGTGCAGAGGACATGGCACGTTAGATGAGGGGCTTTTCTGACCCGCACTTTGTTATGAGAACAACGGATGAAGTCAAAACAATGAGTCTTTTCTCTCCTATTATTTGTCTCGTTCTTCACATAACTAGTCAATTTTTGCATTGGGTGTCCTTCGCCGGGCTTTCTGCCTTTCCACTGTTCAGTCCATGTGGGGTTTCTCAACACCACCCTGAGGAAAGCCAGAGAAAGAGAAACCCCGTTGTTAATAACATATCAATCAATTGATAAATGCAGCAATAGGAAATCCAGTAAGAATATCTATAGGTAGAACGCCACTGTTACGTCTGAATAGAGTAGAAATCAGATCAAGCTTCTGTACCGTGTCCAGGCAGCAGATGAAGACGGCTTTATGTGTACAGAAATGTCACTAATTCAATCACTCAATCTTTTATGTTCTGATGACTGGGAAACTGATGTAGGAAAACTTTGAACAGCTTCAGGTGATTGATTTTTCAAGACTGTAATCACACATGAACACATTAGTTTCCATTTCCTGTAAACCCAAAATAAACGTGGCTGAAATCAAAACTGAAACCTAACTGTGGACAATTTCCTGATTTTTATTTGCAGTCAGCGGCTTTCAAATAAACACATATTTGCTGCCGCTTAATGAATGAATACGGTCCGGATTAAGTTAAAAAAAAAAAAAAGGGAACATTTCCTCTCAGTTCCTTCTTGTTTTCATGATTTGTTTTTTTTTTCCCCAAATGTCAGCTGAACATTTTGTACAAAGAAGGGAACAAAGTACAGTTTGCTAAAACCTGCACGACACTTTTCTCATGACTCATTTTATCCAACACAAAACATTTTAAACATATTCAGACATACAGGTCTCAAGAGTTTGTGTACTCAGCTATATTTTAACCTATTTTGCCGATAGATTGTAAAACTACACATCTGACTAACTTGGTAAAAATAAAGTGGAGCCATTCAGCTGATCTAATAGGTCCAGGAGGTCCAGTTTTTTTTTTTTTTTAATTCTTAATTCTTAAGGTTAATGCTGCCAAACCGACTGTTTCACTGTAACTGGCTTAAGCCCAAAATAAAAGATGAACAAGCCACTCAAAAAAAAAAAAACATTTTGGGGGGGGGGGGTCTCATGCTCCTCCTGATCCTGATCCTCATAACTGACCCACTGGAGCGAAAGGGAGAAAAACACAGAACAAAACCACGAGTGCAGACTTGTGCCAGCATTCTTCAGGCCTCATCACAAACAAAAACAACAAGTAGCAAATGACCCTCTGGTCGGCCGAGTCCTGACTGGCTCTGTGTCTCGCCACGACTGTGAAAAACAACAGCTCTTAATCTGCTTTCACGCTTTCACTGAGTCAAACTGAGGGAGTGACGGGACTCTTACTTTACAGACAGAATGAGGTGAGGCTTCTGGGCAGAGGCTTAATGAAGACATCAAAGCTGACTTGATGGGATAATTATGAAGTAAAAGGGGGGCGTCCGGTGCTACTCGCGCAACTTTAGCTCATTTGACAATGTTATCTGCTGTTGTGGTTCAGCTAAATAATTGCAAATAAAGCACGTGTGGTGCAGGGGAGTCTTTTGAAGTCATCATTTTCTGTTTAGCTGCTTAGACAGAGTGCAGATAGGGTCGGCATGCACGTTCCTGAGGGCTGATACTGATTAATGTGGAGGGAGATTTTGTGTGAATATGACAAAAACACCACAGAGTCACAGGTGTTTACCCCTCAGCTATATTCTTGGCAAATTAGAAAAGCCTCCAGATCAAGAGTTTTGTGTGACTGCAAAACAACACAGCATCAGCAGACCAGCATCACTGAAACTGGTTTGGTAGCCGCTTAAAGGAGTAGCACGCCCGAAAGCTACCAACCTGTGACATTCTCCACATTTTGGGTGTGCACAGCTTCAAGCTAAGGGTTGTAAGGCTGTATTTGTGACTTTCCAGCTCTTTAAGATTAAGAGCACATTAACGCAACAAGAGTCTTCCTCCAATTTTTAAGTAGCAAATAATGAGATAAATGATTAATCTTGAGACCCCAAACCCTTTTGTTTGTCTTCAGAACATGTTAATTATGCTACAAGCTCTGTTGGATAATTTGTAGTCATTTCTGTACAAGTGACTTTCTCACTAAACTTTACGTTTAGATGCAAACTCGACCAGTGTTTTACAGTAAATGTCGTGAGACCGAGCTGGAGTTTGACATGTTACAACATTATATGTTACAAAATGGTTCCAAACTTTACCATGGCAAGTTGGCGTCCAATGTTTCCCACAGTAACACCGCCTGAGAAGAATATGCATGGGAGCCAGGAGCGTACATACAAGAAGTCTGGAGATGTGTACCTGAAAGACAGAAAAAAAAAAAACACAACACCATCTTATTAAATATAATCTTTAATGATGCAGATCAGGTTTAGTGATGCTATTCTGTAGCTAAGGCTAACCTCTGACCTCTGGGACGGGGAGGTCAATCAAAAACAGAATTCCCTCCTAAGCTAAACAAGTTATCCTATAATAAGGAAATCATGTCTTGCCCTTTCCCTTCAGGCAAATCTCAGAATAAGACGCATCAATTCTGACAAGCAGAAAATGCATCTTAAACACAAAGCCAGACAGATCTCTGAGTGGGAAAACTGCACAAGACCTGTCATGATGGAAAATATAATTATCTCCCCTCACTCCTCCCCCTGTGTTTCTACCTTGTAAAGTCAGCAGGAGCTGCAGCTGCCTTTTGAACCTCCTATCGTGGGCAACAGTCCCTTTCCTCAGCTGTGTGGTTTTGATGATATGCCACTGAAGCAGGTAGGATGGGCCGTTAATTGGGCTCCCAGAGATAAGGGGAATACCAAAAATATAACTCAATACTTTCTGTGTTATCTGTCACATCTTTTTTTGGAATCAGGCAGGTGGGAGTACATCCAGTGCTTCCTTCACACCAGGGTGGGACTTACTCTCATAGCTGTATAAAGAACACTTAAACCAAGCAGCATATTTTTTTTGTTTTTGTGGGTGTAACATAAAACCAGAAATTAGTGATGACAAAGCACTTGTGATTAATCACTGCTCACAGCATCAGTTTTGTTTCCTCAAAAGTAAAAACTTTTGACTAACAACTTTTGTTCCACTTGAATTGCTGACTTACTGGTAGACTCCATTGTAGACCAGCAGCTGTGTGATCACGGTAGCTAGGAAGGCAGTGGTGATGCCCAGGCCAAAGCCGCTCCTGGACCGGTCGAAGGTCCACCACAGGCCCAGAGACAAGGCTGCCAGCGTTAGGGAGAGCTGCACATTGTTGTCGAAGTCTAGTTTCTGTGTTACGGGGCAGTTAAGGACAAAGTCAAACAGTGTGACGCTAGCATGGGATTAGTTCTTACTCAAATATTTGGATGACCTGCTAGCACCAAGTTCCATCGCTTCTTAGGGGTAAGGGGTAAAGCAGGACATCCTGCTGCTTTAGATCCTGTCCTAACCAGCAAAGGAAGGACTAATTTTCCTCAAACTTTGACTGTGAAAAACTAATGAAGGACAACAGTAATTTATGAGTCTACAACATGAGCTCTTTGTGAAAGGATACAACACTGGCATGGTTGATACCGACGAACACTGCGATGCATCTCATGACGCTGGCCCACTCCCTCTTGAACTTGTGCGGCTCACCCAGATGGCTGTCGAGGCAGGGATACAGCAGGCCGACGACAGCTGCAAAAAGGAACAAACAGACCCAAATTACACAAGATAAGCAGAAATTCTGTGAAACGCCAGAGGGAAAATACTGTCATAGAGCTGCTGTGTGGGATTATTTGCTGAAGATGCGTTTCCATAATTAGTGAATCATTTATAAACCTACTCTACATTTGTTCTTTCATTTTTTACTTTTAAACTTGTTTTTCTTTGACTTTTGGTGTAATTCTTGATTTTGTGTAATGTCAAGCTCTTTCCATACATTTTCTTCTACATTTTGGCAATAAAGATTTTTAAGAAATTACAAAGAGAAATAACTATAGGACGACACTATAAAAATACTGAGAGCTGAGACAATTAGTCAATGAATCGATTAGTTGATTGACAGAGAAATAATCTGAAACTTATTTAAACTTTTCCAGCAAAGAGAATTGGATGCTTTTCTTTGTCTTATGTGTTGGTAAAATGAATATATTTGGGTTTTGGACTCTTGGTCTAATAAAACAACCAAACTTGATGGCATAAACTTGGAATACCCCAGACCAAATATTTATATGCTAAAATAACTGTCCTTTTTTATGTGATTATTCAATAACAAAAATTAGTTGTAGTCCTAACAGGATCATTATATAACATTTGCTGGTCCCAGCTGTGAAAAGGTGAACACTTGCTTATTTTCTTGATTTCATATGATTGTAGATTGAGTATTTTTCTATTTTTAACTGTTGGTCAGACAAAACACCAGCTCCAGGAAACTACTGGAGGACATTTTGGTGTATTTTCTGACATATAATCTAAAGAGTTAAAACTTGAATCAAAAAGCAGCCATAATTTGGAGCAGAGGATCAAAAACATGAAAAGTTACCTGTAAACTCAGTAATGAATACCTCAAACAAGTCCCTACATGGCACTGAGAGGCGTTAATAAAACAACAGACAGTAAGAACATGAAGCTGCTCCACCACTTCCATTTGTTTTCTGCTCTGCAGCACATGGTAGGAGGAGCTAAGCATAAACGCTCTTGTTTTTTTTTTTTTTAATTTTTTTTCCTCCCTACTTCCTGGTTCCTGGCCTTGAAAGTACCGCCCACTCAGCTCACCCGTTATGACACTGGCCAATGAGAGCGCAGCTCACCTCGTGTCCGGCTGTTGCGACCAATCAGAGCTCAAGAATCGCTACCATCTGTGCAAAGTCAGTTTTTTTCATATTTGACTGCCAGACAAAACCATCAAGTCTAGTGCAGCACAAGAGAGGAAGGCTTATATAATAGCCGAGAAAAACAAAGCCGAATGATGATTCATGACCCCCTGATCACACAGAACCTGATTATGGTGGCGATCATAGAAAAGTATTGTTTTTATTGCTTTTTATAGTTTAAAACGGCACTATTCTACTACTTCTTGTGGAGTGTGGTGCAAATAAACCACACAGAGGGGATTATCATACTTTAAGTGACCATAAATGATTGGTAAATTGGATTTTAATGGCTTTATTTTTCATTATAATTTTCTCTTTACATGGAAAAAGCTACTGCACTGTAACCCCTCCCCTCCCCACATTCCTTTGTCCCAAACTTAGCAACAAACTACAGATAACCTCGGTCAAACTGCTTTGCAAAACCATCCATAACATATTGATTAACTTTATTTTTTTTATTTTTTTTCCAACCACCGTTGTTGTCTACTCACCGGCTCCTGTGCCACAGCAAGGTGGGATCCACCAAGCGGAGGAAAACAAAGTTGTCATCACCTCCTCGGGAAACAGGGTGACATGTCTTTGTATCTGCAGCAAGTTGAGCACCAGGGCGAGGAACACCCCCACCGTGAAGAGGACAAGACCCCGGCGGATCAGGTTGGCCGTCCGGACGTCGTGCAGGGAGCCGTAAGCATTGCTGAGCACCGAGGTGATGATGGACATCATTTCTTCAGCTTTGGATGCCAACCAGTTGGCTCCAGATGACGAGTGTTTAGTTTCTACCCTTGATGCACAGGAGCAGCTCCAGCAGTGGTCCTCCAGTCTGGGCATTTGGCACTTTTGGGCTGAGGATGAAGGAAACGCCACAAATAGATACATTTAGCTCGCGATATTAAGGTACATTGTTGCAGAACAAGAGATAAATAGCAAGGTGTTTCCGGATTCTGCTAAAACTAAGTTAGGCTACAAGCTGTGATCATCTCTCCATACCTTGATCTGCAGACGTCTTCAGTGTCTGGTCCAAACAGAAACCTCCTCTCCTGTTCATTCGCGCCTCACAAATGATTAAGCCGGGTCCTCCTCCTTGTTTTCCTGCTCTTTACAACAAGGACTGCAATCACGTTGTTTGTTCACATCATCGTTAGCAGACGCACACACTCATAGAAAAAAAAAAAAACACACACACACTGTGCTGCTCCATTCCACAGCACAGAGCTCATACCGGGGACAAGAGCTTCCTCTGCAGAAAACAATCACAGCTGTGTCGGGTGAGAATCGGCAGCCAATCAGAGCGCGGCGGCTGATATGACGTGACGCCACCCCACCGCCCCCTCGTCCGGGACAGACGCACAAACCAGGAGGCAGGAGAGCTGAAGTGAAAGTGGAAACAGGGAACTACTTTAAATGGAAGCAAAACATATGTAACTCCTATTCAAAAGAGCCATTGAAGAGATATGATCAATAAATTTTAAAAAAATGCAGGGAAACAGCATTTAACAAGATAAAAAAATGGGATATTATAAGAACAAACACAGGGATGTAGTTGCAAAAAAATAGCTCAAAAGGTCAGTATGAATTCAAAACTGAAATCCACAGCAATATGTGTTCATCATAAGAATATAAATTGTTTTCTAAGAAGAGAGATGTATTTACCAGGCTAAAATCAGAACTTGAGCTTGGTCCTTCTTGGATAAACACTTAATCTTTCACAGCTCTTCCACTCAATCTGTTCCCAAAGGCTACACTCACAAACTAACCCTGGTTAAACAGGGACCTTTATATATATATGCAGCACTGGGGAAATGAGGTTAGTGGCACAACTTTTTTTCTGACGTTGGTGCAAAGTTGTTGAACTTTAGGTCAGGATAGAGGAGGTGTGGCTCGCAAAAAGGAGGAGTGTGCAGGGAAGGCATGTAGGGCCCCTGCACGTCAGCCAGTGATAATGTGGATGGGAAAAAGGGTCATTGCCCGGGTGGTATAGTTTTTCAAGGATCGACAGCAACATGGAAACATGTTTTGCAAGAACCTGTGTGACTCAGCCAGGTGTCTATAGGGCAGTGTGATAACAAACGTCCACCCATACTATACGTTCAGCAAAAAGCATGTACCTATAGGTGCATGTTTTGCTGAGGACATGGACAGGGAACATGGATCCCCTTTGGAAGTGAAAACACCTACACAGCTGACACATTCAGGTGAAGACTCACTGCTATGCAAATTTTTTTCTAAAAATGATTTCATTTCATTTCTCCACAGCGATTAACAAACATTTCTATCATTTCAACTTAACTGTCAAAAAGTCCCAAACTAAATCGTATTTACTTAATTTCAGCTGCTGGCACTTTGTAGAGAGTAATACCATGGGTGAATCATCTTTTTTCATGCAAATTGGCTTGCAAAATTGAGCGATGCTCCATGACCTACAGCAAATTTGGTAAACAAAACCAGAGAGCGTATCAATCAGATAGCATTTCTTTTCAATTAAGTTTAATTAAAATCCTTTTTTTGGTGTAATTAACTGTGCTGCTGATGTCTCAGGGTATTGTATTCATTTTTTGTTTTTGCAATTATGTGGTGCTAAAATGCAGAACTATGCGCTGTGGAGACTGGAGATTTCTGGTTGTCACCCAGTATTCAGCTTCAAAGCCTTAACCCAACTGCTAAATTTATCTCTTCTTTTTATGGCTGGTTTGATGAGCCATGTGGAGGAAAATGATGCTCCAATTACTGGGAATATTGGTAAAACACCCAATAACTATATTTATGAAAACAGACATGGAAACATTGCAGACACATCAGAGACTTTTTAGCCATGCAGGCGTCATGGCTCTAGGGATGGCAATGTTGATTGGTTGGTCGGTCTATTGGTCCACCAGTATGGTCCAGAACGAAATATCTCAACAGCTGTTTCAAGGATACACACTACTATTGCCTTTGGTGATTTACTGACACTAATGAAATATCTCAACATCTACTACATGACTTTGCAAGGATAACTTTGCACAAATATTCATGCTTTCTCATCACTTTGGGGATGACTTTCACCATGAGGCCTGTATTTGTGGTTCTGAGTGGCCATGTGTTGACAACTATAGGAAGCACTGCTGTAAAACTGGGTATGCACATTCTGTTTGATCTAGTGCCATCATACATCACCCTTAGCTGTACTGTGTATTTAGTGCTCATTACCAAATATTAGCATGCTATCATGCTAAACTAAGATGGAGAACGTGGTAACTCACTTAGCATCAGCATGTTAGCATTGTCATTGTGAAGATGTTAGCATGCTGATATTTGCATTTAGCTCAGCCTCACAGAGCTGTACCAGCATGGCTGTAGTCTTATTGTACCTGCAAACACTGAAGGCAAATGTCGTGGAGGTGAAGCTACTTTATTCCATTGGCATTCATATTTTAAGTTACTAACCATGTCTTCACACAATTGAATAGATAAAGCGGCTTTGTTAGTTCCGCTAAAGCAGTTTTGGAATGAGTTTTTGAATGTTAGTATTGCATATGGGTGTATAAATCATCTTATAAGTTACAGTTTCCAGACAGCACATTCAAATTGACCAAGTTTAAATTGGTTCCACTTGAACTGAATGAGAAAATGCCTTTGCTAAAATGGCAGTGATAACTGAATGGTTAAATATAAATGTCACAGTTGCACTCCATTGGAGCTGTTTCACCATTTTGTACTAAATAAGTCAAGCATGAAAGTATATTGAGGGTTGAAAAGTTTGCATTTGTCCTTCCGTCACATTTCTGAGTGGTTAGCATTGTGTTGGTGTATGCAGAAGGCTTGAACAAATACAGCATGTCTTACAGGATGAGAAGACTGTCAAAGAGGAAATTACTATCTGAACAAGTTTCGTTTTCTTTCTCAGTCATTTCATAGCTTTCTTAGAATATGTTTGGATGTAACAGCATAGATCCTCATTCATGACCTCGATACAAACATGCTGTCGTGGTCCTGAATGACATTTAGAGACATTCACTTTGCTGCAATCCATAGATAAGGACATCAGTCATATTTACTCATAATTTCAGTGGACCATGTGGTTAACGCAGATAAATTGCCACACCCTCACAGTTTCACAAGGGGGGGGGGGGGGGGCGGTCAGAAAGAGAATGGTACACCTACGGGGAGCTCCCCTGGGCCTGCAACTACTACACCACCCTATTAAACCAACAATAGTATTCTTCTCTGCCTCAGGACAAAATGAGTATGTTGAAGGCTCGTCTTTGGAAAGGAGCGTGTGTATGTTCCCCAAATGAATACGCTTCTCTCTATGTAATTCTTAGCAATCCAGGTGCCTGAGGATAAAAGCCTACAGCAGCGAGTGTGTGTGTGTGTGTGTGTTGGGGGGGGGGGTTGCCATTGTGTAGATCTCTGTCTTTGCTTCAGTGTCTATATGTGTATGTGTTAATACAGAGAAGAAATCTATGGCTGGATATGAGTAACCTGAGATGGCCTACACGAGGCATATGAAATATTTGGTATATTAACAAAAGAAGAGAAACAGTGAAAAATGTAACGCTGCTGTGGAAATTTAGATTGCATCTGGTGCTTCTACTGACAGGAACATGTGCATTAATGTGGAAGCTGAAATCGCAAGTTGCATGTTAGCTAATGCTGGGCTATAATAACCATGAAAATGACTCGGCATATAGCAAATAGCTCCTAGCAACCAGCAGTGCTGGCGCTGGCGTCAAGGAGGTCTCAGCCACATCAGAAGATAAAGCAGGATGCTTCGACACTTCAAATGAATAGCAGATCAAGCGTGTCATAGATTATGCTGTTAGACTGGGTGGGATTGAATTATAGCTAAAGGAAAAGCCTGCTAGAACAGCTGGTAAATTGATCTATCAAACCCAAGCTTGACAATTTTCTTCCTCAATCCTGTATGAAATTATGAAGGGAAACATCCTAATCCGTCTGCTCGGATAGTTGATTAAGATGAAAATGGTTTCAGCTTCATCTAGCTCAGTGTGTTCCTTCTAGTTCAGGTGTCAAAAAGAATTTTATTAATTTCTCATTAAGTGCCAAGATACTGTACATTTGGAGAACTGTTGAAATTGCATAACCCATTAATAAGAATGGTATTTTCATATAAATCCACCATAGGTAACTGTGGCATCCAATCGCTTTTTTATCACTAGGTTAATAATCCACAGTTTGATCAAAATTCTCCAGCCCTATTTTCTTCCTTTTCTGTCTTTCCATTGCTTCAATGCTTTCTGGGCACTCTTCTCAACACACACATACACAACCTTTTCAGTAGCTCTCCCTCTCTCACTGTGCCATGGAAGATGAAAGGGGGTTCTGGGGTATAGAGTGTATCAAGCAGCTTAACAAAGGATACCATAAAGGCCCTGACTCTACAGCCTGAGGGCGTGGCACCAGGATGCAATCTCCCAGCCCCTTTGTTCTTTAGCGCTCAGCTCCGAAATTGTTTCAGAGCAGCTCACCTTTTTCTATAGCCAGATCCTACACTCCTTTCTGTACAGCATGCTTATTTCCTGGGTGTATTATGCCAAAACAGAAAGAATATGTGGGTTTTAAGGGATGGTAAACAGATCCTGAACCAGCGCTACAAAACACACCAACTGTGGTTTCCAAGACAATAAACATTTTTATATTTTAGAGACAATGACCTGGATTTAATGTGGTTGTTTAGGAATAGTTTGACATTCAGAAAAATTCACTTATCAGCTATCTTGCCAAAAGTTAGATAGTAAAGTTGATACCACTCTCATGTCTGTATGAAAAATATGTAGCTGGAGCTACCAGCTGGTTTCCTTAGCTTAGCATAGAGGCAGGAAACCATATTTACCAAACAGATATGTGAGTTCTCACCTAATTGTCAACAAGAAAGCGAATTAGCCTATTTCCCAAAATGTCAAACTACTCCTTTAAGTTGGCATTTAGCCTTCACTATGAGTCTGTTGTGATAAACTACACTACCCTCTGCTCTTATCAGCTGCGAGCTTCCCCCCTGCTAAGCTTATTGCTGCTGTTGACCTTTTAATAGCCACTTCACTTCACTTTAAAGGAAAACACTTAAATTTGCTATCTTTATTTCAAGGAAATTGCTCCAAGGTGATAAGTACTCTATCTAGAGTGCCCATGGTGGCTATATTTTTAATCATTTTACAATTTTTGTGCAATTTAGTGAACACCACAAACAAAAAAGCATGATGCTGAATTAACACCCCGCTTTTTTTTTTTTTAATTTTTTTTTACAAAGGTACCATTTCGTTGCAGGGCATGTATTGGACTGCTCTATAGCACAGGTGTTTGTGATACTGCTGCCCCGTGCCTCAACATGTGGCATGTTTACACAAAAGCTCTGCTCAAGTCAGCCACACTCAAAACGCCTGTGAACAGCACAGGCCCAACAGCCAATGGGCATCCTAAATAATCTCAGGTGTCATTCTCGACCAATCACTGCCGCTCCCTCAGTGAGTACATTTGTGTTTCTGTGTGAGAGAAAGAGATACTAAGAGGGAGAATGAGACAATAAAGAGATCCTGTTTAAAGCCGGACAATGATCCCAAAATGCACCTCACGTGTTTTTCTGCCGTGCTGTACAGTGATGTTTCATTCGGTAAATCTTCTCACCAAGCTGAACAGCACAGAGACAGAAGTTAACGATGATGTAATCCACAGACAAATCCTGGAGCTGCTTTACAGAGAGTGAATAATAGGGCAACTCATCATGACAGCAACTTTCCATGGTGATTTCACTGAGGTTCAGGCACATGACTAATAGCTAATGAAACTCACTCGGCTGAAATGTCTTCAACAAAAAAATCATTAACTCCACAACTCCAGAAAGGGTTAGGTATTAGCAATGTTAAGTCAAGGCGCACAAAATTTGTTGATAATCATTTCAAAGAAATAATATAACACTTTGTGAAATATGCTAATTCGTGTTTGTGCACAGAGGTAGATGAGAAAATCGACACCGCTCTAATGTCTATATGCTAAATACTTAGCTAGACCTAACAGACAGTTTAAGTTAGCATAAAGACAAAATCTGCCTACTACCACTCATTGACATGTTATATCTCATTTGTTCGGTCTGTCCATAACCAGCTGCTGAATATTTACTGTACAAGGATCAGCATCATAGAACCGTTAATTGTAGCATATACATACATAGCTGTTACTGCTAACATGAGCTATGTAGGAATAACAAAACTCAAAAATAACACAAACAAGATATAGCATGTTAATTTGTCACTCTTACAGGTTCTGGTTGGAGGATTTTGATACTTTTGAACTGAGGCATGCCCCCCCCTTTCCAGTCTCTGTGCTAAGTAAACTTTAGCTAACAGGCTGCAAGCAGTATTTAACTCTCTGCCAGAAAATGATTAAACATATTTCCCAAAATGTCAAACTATTCCTTTACCTATCCAATGTCAATACAATAACACAGCAAAAATTCATTTTACAACTCAGTTTCACCTTTCTAAAAGTATTTTTCAAAACCTCTGTTGCAGCTTATTGGCACCTTAAAGAATGAACATGGCATGATTACAGCCATTGTACTCAGTTCTCCTGACATTTTAAAGGCAATTGTTTTTGATCACACCACCTTCACCTGAGGCAAGTGGTTCCTGAGCTGATTCTGGCTGTAGCTTAATGTTTAACAGTGTGGCCTCATATCAGGGGCAGTGCTGAAAGCCCTGTTGCCAAAGAGGAGTAGTATGGGAAAAAGTGTGTAAAAGTTAAAATATTAACTCACCTTGTTTACTGTTTCAGACTATTTACACTTGAGCATGTTTTTTTTTACAGAAAAGCCAACATCCTTGCTGTGTTGCTAAGCACCATGACATACATTTTAAAAAATGAGTGCTATTATGTTGGCGTTTGGATACAAACACAATAGAATACCTGCATAGTTTGAAACAACTTTGTACATAACTAGAAGTGAAAAACAAATGAAGCTTGTGTAAGCTGTTCAGTTAAACAGTTCACACCAATAAATGACCTCAAACAGACAAAAGTCTCCCACCATTTCAACACCCCAACCCTTCACTGTTTGATTATGCCACATTGAACACTCAGAGACTCACTCACATCATGTGATTATGACAGTCACTGGACTGACTGGAGGTTTAGACAGTGTGTCCCGTACAACTGTCCTACCATTGTCCTTGCTGGCCTGCCCTGCACTTGTCACAGATAAAGCCTTGATGCATTGTAGGCATGTGATTTTCTTTTGTTTTAAGTCATTTCTTCAGCCTTGCATCACTCTTCAAGTTATATCCACGCTGGGGAGCAGATTTTGAAGACCAAATTGCTCACTCAGCTGTTGAATAGATTTGCTCAAAGATGATATTAAATGAGTGTTATTCTCATTTATAGAGGAGAATGCCAGCTTAAAATGAAGCTGTTTTTTTTAAAGATTGCTTATAATTAAACATAGCAAACAGAATTCCTATAAAAATAATAGCATAGCAGAACACGCAGCATGAATACCGTCATTATTTGTTGAAACATCCTCTCTTAGGGGTTCAACATGTAATAAAAGCTATAATATGACATGGTATCATGATATCAGTGATTATACTGATGACTGGGTATTAGCTTCAGCTGTTACTATCTCAATTCTTTGTATTTCATTATTAGCCAGTATTATTAGGTTGTATTAATTCAAAAAATATTCCATCATCTCCTCCAAGAGATGAGATGAGATGATTAATATTATTGTATCCAGGAATTTATTGCTTATATGTAGTAGATTATAATAAATGATTAACTTATTTAGAGAAACTTTTTTTGTTACACTTTGAGTAGTTATCAGTTTTTTATCGGGTTTCTTATCCAAACGGACATGTTGTTATTGTACTTTTTTTTTTTTTATCACTGATAAAGGGTGGCACTTATCGCAGGGTCACTATTGGACAGAGGCAGACAGCCTGTTTGACTGATCCATATCCCTGATAAAATATAATGGTGATAGTGCTGGAGCATGGCTGGCTTTATCTGTGAGATAAAAGAAAGAAAACACAAGACTTTATCTGGAAACACAGTTACAAAACCCAGTGGCATTTTAAGGTATGGCCTGAGTTTTATCAAGTAATGTTTCTTTTTCCAGTCATGAAAACTGTTTGAAGCCTCCAAATGTAGTAGCACAGTACCCTCCTAGTGGTAGGTAAGGGTAAAACACAGAGTTGAAATTCTGCACACAAATGACCAGCAGATGGCACCCACACAACAGCCAATAAATGACTAATGATACTGAATTTTCCCTCATCCTCACATATGTGCGTTCAGTATTCTTCCACATACCAGATTGAGTCTCAGGCTTTCATGTTTACACCTGTTTCAGACCTGGGAGGAGGTGACCAAAAATACCTACACGCACTGGAAAATTAACTCAAATGACCCACTTCCTCTTCATCATTTCAGATGTAAGACTGTGTTGCTGTGGCACCAGAACAAAAACACATGCCCAGCTTTAGTTTTTCTGAGACATTCACAAAGGAAATTCAAAAGTTTGACGGTAATTTGAATTTGATGACGTGCTTTAAACTTTCTGAGGCTCACAGACATCTAATACACAAGCTAATTAAACATTTGTATGCTCACTGTCGTACCATAAATTGGAAAGTAGAAAGGAGAAAAATGGCACTTAGGGACATTCATTGTCTACGGGTTGTTTATTTTTTCAGTCAAAGTAGAGCAGCAGGCATTTTCAATTTTGAGCTGAGATCTCACTCAGCTCATTTTGCCAGCAGGGGCCACGGAGGTGACAGACGTATTTGTTGATAACACCTGATGGCCACAGGGGTCAGAGAGAAGTGACTCTCCATTCCAGTGCTGGCTCTGTGTATTTTATCAGTCAATGAATTTCAGGGATAACATGTTTTAAAGGTACACTGTATCACTGTGTCTACTGTTTGTGTTAAAATGTAATCTTTTCCTTACATATTTATTTCACGGATACAAGCATCTGTCACATGAATAATGTTTTGTATTATTTACTCAGTGTGCCCGTTGGAAAATAAGATGTGTCCTCATTTCCTCTTGAAGCTATGCAGCCACGGCTGTGCTGTTGTTTGCAGGAGCAGGTAAATTGTTTTCTACTTAGTCTGTCATTATCATCCCTTTAAAGGTAATTGTTCCTCTTAGTTCTATTACAGTTGGCGGTTTACAGAACACTTTTAAATCATGAAACAAGCAAAATGCTAATGGGCGCCGGCTATCCAATAATTGCAGGCAATTATTACAAAAGTTCTCTTGTCATCTAATTGCAGATAATGAAATCATGAGATAGTGAAACAAGGATGGTAATTTTGGTGAATATACATATCAAAAACCCTACTTTGACTGTCAAGTGGGTCTGCTTGACGTCACTATACTTTGAGTTGGAAAATATCACATCTGAACATGACCAGACTGTAATACTGAACAACTAAATATCACCCATGAGCACCTAAAATGTGAGGTATTTCATACTTTTTTTTCCCACTCCTACATAAACCCTCATGATGTCTTTAGAAACTGATTCACATTTTCACGCTGTGCAAAATTGAAACATTTCATAACCAAGAGCTTCACGTTGCCTCACAGCAGCGAGACTCTGAATGGGGCACGACTTTCATCAGTGCCTGAGTGCTTGTGAGTCAAACCGAGGAGAATCTCCTTTAGTTAGAAAATCTCTGAAGGTGGAACTGGATCCAGCAAGACAAACAGAGACTCGGATATATGACATCTGACACCCATTTGAGACATCTGAATGTACATGAGGGTAATGTAGCAGCCATAGGCTCCGAGGGTTGTTACATTATGTGTGTCTGCAGTCTGTTCTCAATCATCCTGAGCAAACAGGAAAGAAATCAGTGCCACATATGGATGCAGATATTTTCTAAGTCCTTGAGACAGAAGAATGATATTGGTCTAATAGATTAAAAAGGAATAAAGATGATTATGTTCTTTAATCAACTTAGAGGTTATTAACAGATTGGGGAGATTAAATGTGTTAAAGAACAGTCATTGTAAAATTGAAAATAGAGTCCTGCGGGATTCTCATGCGATGCTAATTAAAACTGGAGCCTCTCAGTCAGAGGTTGCACAATAATACTTTTACAATCTGCCAGAATATTTCATCCCACATTTCAATTGAGCCGCCTCAAAGCAAACTAGGCGCTGTTTTGAGAGCTGAGTGTGTTTCAGTGCCAAGGAGGTCAGCTCCGGCAGGATGTAAACAGTTACTTTTATAAACACTCTTGCTGAACTAAGTGCTCCTGCATTCAGGAGTTATGTGGTTATCAGAGAACATGTGATTATGTTGTAATGAGACAAGGTCATTTTGCACAGCAGGGATGTGTTTGTTCACTGTTGACCTGCTGACATTCACATTGGTATCTGTATTCACATTTTATAGCGACAACCTAACTTACACTCATTCTTATTTCTCATTTTTAGTTTTTAAGAATCATAACCTAAATGGATTGCTAAAGGATGTACATGTAAAAGTATTTTGTATGAATACTTCTACATAATGTGGTGAAATCTTTCAGCTATCTTTAGGCTGACCTGAATGTAGCAATAAAAAGGCTCTTTATGACCAGAGCCCTATTAAAGCCTGCACACACTCACAGCTCACCCTTTCAGGTGTTTTCACTTATGCTGCATTAGACCTCTTGTGACAACTGTGTGTGCAGGTACAGGTCCCTCACTTTCATGTTTTCTTGCAGTGGTTAGAGTGGGAATTTTAACACTGTTACCATGGTTATTAATTTGTAGTGTTTGGTGACATCACATATAAGCATAAGAAGAGCGTGTTCATGCTTGTAGTAGTTAATTGATATAGCCTAAGTAGCCTAAATTAGCTACTTTTGCTAATTACAGTCATGTGACACGACACCGTAATGATAGACAATGATGATGACTCATAAGTGCCTAAAAAGGTCTGTGCTACCACACCTTTGGCATCTGCAAGAAAACTAACAGGAGAATAAAGGGAGATGTCAGTCAAGCCTGAGGCTACACAGTTCTGGGAAGAGGGGTGGAGGTGTACAAAAAGGTATATAGGACACACAAGCATTTATAGTACTCACTTGCACAAATAAATCACACTTTACAAGGATAAGACAAGGATAAGATAAGAAAAGGGAGAGTAGAACAACAGAAACACTAAGACTAAAGGAAAAAAAAGCATGGTGTCAAATATGTCAGCATTTCCTTATACACAAGCAATAAGCATCAGGCATGTGTGCCTCAGATTCCCAAGGGGCAAAACCAGGTTACGATGTCAGAGTCCATGTGAAAGAACCCTCTCTATCTCACCAGCATGATTATGCGTTTAGGATGTACAACATCACTCTCCTCAGATGAAACACTTCAAAGCATCGCCTCAGCCAATATTAAGCTTTAAGTTTTCTTTCCCATATGTTGCCCTCTGTGTCTCATATCACCCTGGACCTAAAAAAACCAATCACTAATAAGAGCTGAGAAATCACTCCACACTCATCAGTCATCTAGTGTTTGTCCCTTCACGACTCAAGGTGTAGTCCTGTTTCCCTTGGTGAGCCAGCCAACCCTGACAGTCACTGGCAGGTGCAGAAATATTCTACTTTTGATCTCTCCACAGAGTGCCTTTCTATGATTATCTCAGGCTCACTGCCTTTGATTCATTTGCTGCTACACTGTGGAATCTGTCTATTTTAGTCCATCCATGGGATGATTTTTTTTGTGTTTTGTTGTGGGGGCAGACAGCACACTAAGCCAGTATTAAACAAAAGCACATGTACACAAGAAATATATGGTGGGAATTTTAAATAGCCATTCATCTAGGCATAAGTTGGTTTATGTAAGGGAAGGTACCTTTCAAAAAATGTCCCTATTAGGGACAGTGTGTAGGGAACCCCTAATCCAGTCAGAACCTGGTATTGTAACTGATCTGCATATGTGGACTTGGACTGCAAATTCATTCAACAATTATGATCCACAGATAATTGTTCGAAAAGCATCTTGAAGAATTTAAGATTTTCCTGAGCCACAGAATATGCAAATCAATGAAAACTGAAAAACTATATGGCAATCGATCCGTTTTTATTGAATACGGTGACCAAGAGGCAGCAACAGAGGTGAGAAAGCCTCCCAGTCTTCTGAATTTGCTCACATAGAAAGAACAGAGTGTGTCTTTTGGGCATCTAAATATAAATAAATATTTGGATGACAACTTTGGTTGATTTTGTGGATGTGAAGAGGCTGTCAGAACCAAACAGCCAAAACCATATAAGAGGGACCTCACTGGACTCTGCCTCTTTATGTGAGGTTTGTGTTTTGCCCCTGAGTCTGAGAGCACTGAAGCTGTACTGCCATACAGATGGGATTTCTATCCTCAGTGCCTCCAGATTTTGAACACAGACCTACAGTACACTACCCAATGCTGAATAACAATTCTCAACACATCCTGCCAAGTTACTTTGTCAGCAAAGTTGAAGCTTTATTATAGTATTTTTATCTGGAAATATGATAATAACACACACCTGACTGCAGACTAGTTTTATTTACTGTACTTTCATTTGTACAGTCAAGACAATAATGAAAAACAGCTTAAACCAGAGTGAAATCCAAAAGATAACCAACACTTAATTATAGATGAGAGTCTGCCATATCATTATTATTTGCAGCCTGTGGTAAAGATCAATAATTGCCCTGCAGTTAATCACATCAAACAGCCTCATTAGAACTGACACAGATATTGGCTTCACTCTGAAGTGAATCTCCTTGCATATTCAGCTTTGTGTGTCCAGGATTTTTTGTATAATGGAAAAACCTTGACAGATGTTTGTTTATATTCTACAGTGATGTTTCATCTATATTTAGTTTTTGTGCACAGGTTTATTTAAACTGAAAAGTGGATCTCCTTTCAGTCATTTCTCATTTGTGAATTGTGAAATTGTCAGTGAAGTGATTATTTTTAAACATTCCAGTTGCAGAGTCATTTGTAAGGAAGTTGTCAGAGGAATCTGTTCTTTTCATCTTCAAATGGTTCATCTTTTCTTATGTTGCTCTGCTCACTGTGCTTAGGCCATTTGCAGTGAGGAAAAAAAGCTTCTTTGAAGGGCCAAATGAAAGACTCGTATGCTCACTATGAATACTTTTTATATTTATCTTTGTTACTGTGAATGAAGAATGAAGAAATTCTGCTACTGTCAGGGTCTGTGATTTCTATGAAATGGCCAGACAATGACAGAAGTTAACCAGACCTCTCTAATAGTATTTCAGATTGTGCCATGAAAGATTTATCACTTTATTTTTTATATATATATAAAATCAATGAAAAGAAAGTAAAATTCAATTTCTTCACTGAGAGTTTGGTTGCTTGCCTTTACTCTGAGCAAAGGATACATCTTTAAAAATGCAGCTTCCAAAAATGACTCATGTCACCCTCCACCCATTCCACATCTCTGTACTTATTTTCTAACAAACCACTTTCCTGTCAAACGGCACATAACCATTTAAGGGACATAGGAACATTTGATACATTTACTGTCACACACAAAAAAACACACTTTTATTATTGTGTCTGAATGTCCAAAATTGCGAGAAAAGGTGTAAACATGAAAATCCAAGCCATTTACCCCAGAAGTTGGATGACATAAAGCAAGTCAGAAACCTGTTATTGTTATTCCTTGCTTGTTGAGATTCTTCCGACTTTGGACTGACTTCAGGAGCCATTCCAGTTCAGATTCCAGACTGGGAACTCTGAAATTCCAACTTCCTGGTTCAAATGAAATGCACCATATGGTTTGGGGAAGTTTACTCTCCAGCCCATGTTACTGTAGATTATGTAGCATTTGTCAGTCACTTAGTCCTGATCCAAAGAAAGATTTCTCTTGTAACGTCAAAGGTGAAAAAGAGCAATTTCCTTATCATACATTTATTACTAGGACTAACTGCTACTGCCTGGGACAGTCTAGCCTCAGTCTTTTATTATATCATATATGTAGTAAAAGTCACCCAGAGACAGATGTTTAAATCAACTTGTGGAGCTAACATTAGCTTAATTAGTTAGCTTAATTAATTACCTGTTATTTTTCAACACGTTTGAGCGTCCACTGTACATTTTCCTTGTTTCATCACCCTTTGTAATCACACCTACTTTTATTCTGATAGTGTTCCTACTGATCAGACAGAAAAAAATGAAACGAAAACGAACATTTAGATATCAATCATTTCTTATAAAGATGTCATGGAAAAACTTGTTAGCAATCAATTCTGTATTTACACATCCAACAGACACAGAGCAACATTAGCATGCATTTGGAGTTGTGTGATCTCCTCCAACTCTGGAGTAGCTCTTTAGTTGCTTAAATGCTCCAATATATTCACCAACTTGCTACTTTTGTCTGCCATTTGGTGCAAGGGAGGCAGTGCACAGTGGGTTTATCAGAGCTTTTTCACAAACAGCTGCCTGCTGCATCTCCAAATGACACTGATGAGAGCAGCGAGACTCCTTCAAAATAGAAAACTTGCGGACGATAAAACATAAACAGACATTTAAAATGCTAAAACCCTCTGTAGAAACGAGGGAACTGCAGAGGTGGTTGAATATTTTCTGTAGGATTGTCACTTCAAGTGACACATTTGCCATAACACATTGTAGTCTGACCTATTGTTCAGAAATATTGATAGGGCAGCTTTAAGTTATATCAAAATCATCTCACTTGTGAACTACACTGAGGCTTTTTGTATCTTTCTCCTTTGCAAGACCATAGGTTTATAGCTCTTTTCTGTAGACTCATCTTCAGTCCATTAAATCATTGTAGCTCCAGACACCAGTATTTCAGATGCCTTTCGCTGAATATATCAAATTGCATAAAACACTTAAAACTCATTTTGCATTTCACACATTTAAATATTTTCACATGATCAGCACCCCATCATGAGGAGTAAACAAATTGTAACAGATGAGGCAGAGTTCTGGATTTAAGTGGAATTTACTTGGCAGAACATGGAGCACTAGGATGCTAATTAAAATTGCTGCCTACAGAGAAACCAGCAAAGTGGGAACCATTATCTGTGAGGGAAGTGACATGGAACGACCCATTCAGCAAATGGTGTCAGTGACATGCCGATTCACCTTGTTTCTCCTTGTGAATGATGTCTGTATACACACAAATCCATCTATTTATCTATCTGTCTATCTATCTATCTATCTATCTATCTATCTATCTATCTATCTATCTATCTATCTATCTATCTATCTATCTATCTATCTATCTAAAAACTACATCAAACAGTGGCTTTTCTTGACCTGATATCACCTGCTCTCTCCATTTTTAATGTCCCATGATGCACAGCGGTGAATCGAATTTGTCCAGCTACCTTAAAGGAACATTGCTCTATCAAAGGCTCTAAATCAATATTGATAAATAATGATGAGTCCCACGATCACACAGACATAGACACACACATGGACGACAGTGACTGATAATACTGCAGACTCTGGAGACACACACATGAATCCACATATGGTGCTCTAAATTACATCATGAATCTCAATTAAGCTACACAGCTGGGGTGTTTTAGTCATGCAGGACACCATGTTGCACCTTTTTTCTGAACTTTCTGGAGAGCAGCAGAGGAGCTGGTGGATACATAAAGCCAGAGAAATATATACTTTTGCAGTAATACAATGACAGCAAACAGTCAGTAAGGTGGAGTCTTACTTAGTAGAAGGTGTCTGTGCGTGATAGTTTGTTGGGGGAAGGAGTGTTTGAAGGTTCTTGCTTTTATGTTGATGCTTCTCACGAGAATAGCTATGTTATCGCATCGAGCACAAACGTCTCTGGGAATTCCTTTCAAATGTTCTACATGCTAACAAGCATATTTGGGGAGAAGAAGAAGCCATGGTGGAGGATGTGGCTTCTCTGTTTGTCAGCACTGTTAGTGGGAACTGCTGCCAGATAGGGCTTAGAAATGAAAACGTGCTGCAGGAAAACAGGACCTGTGTGAGCATTAATGGTCATTAGCCTTGTAATGTGGGAGACAGCGTCCTAATATAGCTTATTTATACCCATTTAATGTTATATACGGGAGGGGTCGAAAGCCTGTCATTTTAATAAATCTGTTAGAGAACAATGAGCGTCCAGTTAATCAGTGGGGTTTATCTCATATTCACAAGCACCAGAGGCTGATGCTGTGCTGAAGTGATAACACATGCCAGGAAGTTTAGCATACATCTCTCTGTAGACCCTGCATGTGGCCCTGGCTGGTTTCACACACTGCTGTCGATGCACACAAAGCAAATAGACTGAGGATGATCACTCTGCTTTGAAGATTATTGTGTTCTTGTCCATGCTTTGTTGCCTCATGCATACATTTCCTGTGAATTAGAGGGCTGTAATGAAGGTTTGATTGGCCTCTGTCTGGCAGCTCCTTCCTGTCTTGACAATGACAAATGACTAACATGTATGAACACACCACTTGACGGTGGGATACACACTCACACACGCAAATGGTCAACATAAAAAAAAACATATCCAGTCAGCACACTACATCTGTTCCTTGTAATTTTATTCAATGCATTAATTAATTATTCATGTATGTATGTCTTTAATGTTTGCATTTATTATTTTTTTTTAAATTTACCGTAACTCTCACTTTTCACTGTATGATTGATTTTATTCAATTGCCAATTTGCTTGCTCAATTAGAAACTGTAACTAGGCGCAGCAAGCCTGTCAAGCTTTAGATTTCTCCAGATGGTGTTAATGGGCTCCAGTAAGAGTGATACTCAGCATTTAAAGAGTTTGGAGGTTGGTGTCGTTTGTGAGCCTCTCCAAACTCAAAAGTGTAAGGAATGGATTAACCAGTGTTTGTGTGCTCTAATGTAAGCTGCAATTGTTAACACGTCCGACTAGCTAGCTTAACACCAACAATAATAACCAAGCACCAAGGCCAAGGGATATACAGCATCACTAACTAACTACATTATGTTTGTGAGTTTAGCTACAGGTCACATTGAAAAACAGAGTCCTGGTTCACAACTAGCATTGTATAGAAGCCTGTCCTGGAGGCTATCCGAATCGTTGAGATTCTTCCGACTTTCCCAGTTGGTCTGACTTCGGGAGCTATTCCAGTTCAAATTCCAGACTGGGACAGTCTAGCCTCAGTCTTTTATTATATCATATATGTAGTAAAGTCACCCAGAGACATATGTTTAAATCAACTCGTGGAGCTAACATTAGCTTAATTAGTTAGCTTAATTAATTACCTGTTATTTTTCAACACGTTTGAGCGTCCACTGTACATTTTCCTTGTTTCATCTCCCTTTGTAATCACACCTACTTTTATTCTGATAGTGCTCCTACTGATCAGACCTACACCCACCCACACAACACGGATTTCCATTATCAGTGTCAGCATGCTTTAGCTAATGGGACAGCTCACTCCTCTTGAATCTGCCCACTCAGCACATTGGTTCTGCTTAATTGAATAATCAATAATCAAATGAGCACTGCAGGCTGCATTTAGAAATAGCTGAAACAATATAGTATGAGGAGATAAAGAAAGAGCTACGGATGGTGATTGACCAACTGCTGTTAACAGCCTAACAATATCATAATGTGATTAATGCACTTTTCTTGATTATGTTGCCTTGGGGAGTCATTGATTCACACTCATTTTCTTTGTTCTTATGCCACTTTTAATTCCACTTTCAAAGCAAATTATTCAAATTTGAAACCTTCTGGATGTAAAGTGACCAAAACTTTTATTATGGATGTTCTCCATTCATAACACATACCCAAAAAGTGCAGTCATTTGATATTTCCTGTGGAGAATTCGCAATCCATTTTAAGTTCATCTCTAATCTCCTCTGTGATTCAGGCTTGCAGAGAGAACATGTTGCTAAGTACTGCAGCCCAAGAGGACATTTTAACTGAGAAGTGGGCTGTGTGGAGTGGAGTTGGCGTGGACCAACTGCAGCTATAAAAAACCTAAGGCAGAAGTAGACAATGGTGCTAAATACAAACTGTGTTGTAGATTGTAAGCAGCCAAAAATGTAAAAAAAAAAAAAAACATTTTTCCATTATGAATAGAAGATCTTCATGTTATTTATGTATTGGAATCCTCTTAATCACAATGAGATAATCAATGGACATGTATATGTGCATGCATAATGAGATTTTTGGATTTTGATTTGTGATGCTGCAGATGACTTGAGAACAGCACATTATAAAGGTCTTGATCAAATACAAATTCAGGTTTTGTATACTTTATTGAACATTTACTGCTTTGTCATCTATCTACAGTAACTGAGATTTCACTATTTATTTGTTATGTGCTTCTGACCAGACATCAATGATATGCTAATTCGACATTTCCTTGTGCTGTTTGATTCTGAAAAACAGCCAAGGCAGAAGTGGAAACTAAAAGGCAATAACATGGCCAATAAAAGTTACCACCGCTGGCATTTCAGAATTGCACAATCTGTCAAACAACCTAATGAAAACGATACAAGAGCACAAGGAAATGCATTTTGTAGATACTTCCAGCTCTGGTGTGAATACAAATATGCAAAATGGATCAAATGGAGATAAAACTGTCTTTTATCTGTTTGAAAAAAATATGCCAAAGCCAGAGGTGTGATGAACACAGCCTCATATCTAGATTTAATCTCAAGCAAGGATTTACTGATGTTAACACAGCTTGCATAATAAAAAAGGCAAATGTATTCCTGCCACAAAATGCAATAACAAGCTAGAGAAAAGGTTGTTTTTCGACAATACTCATCTTGGGAAAACACCAGAAAAGCCATGTTTTCAGTGTCTGAAAATGAAGTAATGGGGTGTTTAGGGCAATGTAGTTGGTTTAGTGTCTGCCAATGTACCACAAACATCTGTTGAATATGAATGCACAGCAACAATGGAATACAAAACAAAGGCTGTTTTCCCCTCTGAGACTTGTGGTTTAACACACGAGCTGTAATGTGGGCTCTTGTTACATCTGCAGAGGTTGGGTCAACATGGTTGGGGGGGTGGGGGCTCGCTATGATATCCTGAGAGGGCACAAGAAAACTACTGAAGCTCATGGTCACGCTGCTTTAACCGTCGTTCTGATCATCAGGCCTGGCAACCATCAACCATATTTTGTCCCCGTGCAACAGATTTCATTCATATTGTAATGTTTCTTCAAGGGAATTCAAACCAGAAGCTCTCACACTGGGTGTGAATAATGTGAGCCATGATAAAACAACACCGACATGCACATCATCAGACATCAAAGTGGTGCATTCAAACATCCTCTGGGCTGATTGAGGTGGAGGGCATTGGCGTGGACTAAATCAGCTGAAAAAATGAACAGAAGGAATGACAGTACATACACTCATCCTTACCAAAGTACCACACTCTTATGCCAAAAAATGACATCACCCTCCATCACATCCTGCCCTCAGGCTGGCTTACTTGCCAAGTGAAGTGCCTTGACTCAGCCTTAACGTTGCTGTTTCATTTAACTTTGCTGGACTCTTGCACGCAAACTGTGCCAAACATTTCAAGCCAGGCACAAATCTATGTAGACCGCACAAAGCAGCCATTTGAGAAAGCTGATGTGTACATAAGCCATTACATGTAGCCTGTTTTAAACACTAAACGTTTAACTTTACATTCTTTTTTAAATGGTAGGACAAGGACCATCAGACTTGTTGAAGGTATTTCGGGACTCTCTTGGAGGAAGAACACAAACATGTACAACATTTTATTTGACTTAGAAATTATAGACATCCAATATAACCTGAGTGACAGAGAATCTTCACACACATGAACAGAGCTTTCTCTCACTGTCTTGGTGCCATAGCAACAGAGCACGAGGTGGTGTTGGTTTATCTTCTGTACCGAGGAGACGTTGAGGAAGAGGGTAATCACCTTTGTCTGCTGTGACTCTCCTGCAATGGAATGACTGAATCCCAACACAGTAACCACCTTGTTTTATTTCTGTACGGGTGTGTCTGTATCTTATCTGTGTTTACAATGCTTGTGTACCTGATGAGCACATGGTGAGACTTCCCACAGCTTGTCATTTAACCACACTGAGCAATCACCTCCTGAATTACTTTGTTCGTGATTTCCTGCAATCTGAAAATTACACCACCTGCCCAATCTCACTGGGTGGCAGCTGTTTTGTAACAGCATTTAGACCCATCTATCTGTGCAACATTTTTTTTAAAACCTCTCTCAAAGGTCTTTCCGCTCTCTTTCTTTGTCTGCATTGATTTAACCAACCCCACTCGGGTGTAAAATAGAAATTCAGACACCCAGACAAAACATCAAAGATAACAATGTTTCTTTTTCTTTCAGTCCACTGCAACCCAGTAAAAAAATCCATCCCTGTAATAATCACATTTTTGTTGTTGGCTGCATGGAAAGGATCTCTTGAAACAAATTGTGTGAATACCTACTGTAGCATGTCATTGTTATCACAAAAGGATGCATTACTCTTTTTGGCCGTAGAGGCTGATAGAGGTTCTCAGTGATTCCATTTAGAAATGTTGTAGGTTTGTCCTAATTCATCAGTGGCCCTGTGGCACAGCAGGAGCTGCTGAATCCGTTTGAGATGCTTCTCACATACGTTGTATCAACTATTCATAACCTGGCAGAGTGAGCCATTACAGTGAATGACAGCGCCGGGGTCAGAAGAGAGAGGAAGCACAAAAAATAGGAGAGCATAGGCAGAGGATCGATGCGACCAAAGAGATGACTTTACTTACTGTGTGACTACAGTCTCCAACAGAGGACTGATGACTCTTGGCAGTGATAATAATAATTCATAACAGTGATTCCCTCAGGTTTCAAATCCTGCCTTGTTTTTTTTGTTTTTGTTTTTTGTTTTTTAGGCTAAACTTTATTAAAGTACTATTTCATACTCACACGATATATGCTTGATGCCCTGATTCACGAAGCATTTCACTGTGGACTGTGCAATGGTTCATTTAAAATTATGGGTACATTTTGTTCTTGTTTTGTTTTCTTTTATGTGTCTGGAAAATATGGTGGAAAATACTGTTTATGACAGCTTAATTGTTTTTGTTATTTGTCCCGGCAGCCATGACAAAACAAAAATCCTCTCATGTATAAAATCCCTCTTCACAGGCTTATTGAGAGAAGATTTAAACTTGGAAGAAAGTCAACGTTTCACCTAAATTTGATTGTACACTGTCTGGCATTGCTCTAGAGATGGATGGCAATGTTGGGCTGTTGGTGTGTTGGTTGGTGGACCACTTTGGTCCAGACTTTTTTACAAACATTAATAGTCCATAGATGAATCATTCTAATGACTTTGGCCATCAAGTTTTCTTCTGGTGGTTTCCTTCATATAATTATGGCAAACATTATACCTGCTGAACATCAAAATGTTAGCATTTAGCTTTTAGCTCAAAGCACCGCTGTGCATCAGTAAAGCCTCATAGTACAGAGTTGGTCTTGTTTCTAATTTGTACTCATATTGTTGTTTCATTTTTTTCTTCCTTTTTTGTTTACACTGCAAAATGAATAAAATATGCAAATTCAAAACTATTCATGCATAACACTGGAATGTTTTCATAGCTTTTATTTCATACCTTATATATTTACAGAGAGAGACAGATATGGGGCAACACCCCTGAATAAATGTCTTCTTTTCTGTTCAACCCAGCATATCATCAGAGTTCATGCAATAAAATATGAACGAAGAAACTTAAAAAATCCAGTATCCACTGTCCATCCCAGTTCTGTCTCAAGGCAAAGAAAGGTTTATCAGCTTGTATCTCCTCTGGAGTATTTTAGAATTTCCAATTTTCCGTTCTCCTGCAATCACCTCAGTTTTGCCCTGAGAGCCTGAATTAAAAGCAAGCAGGGAGCGGAGGGCGAGAAAGTGAGAGTGAGCGCTCATTCAGATCACACATACGTACGGTACATACGCTTGCCAGGATCCTCTTAGCCACAGTCCTGCTGTGCAGTTTGTATCAGTTTTGGAGTAAACTGAGCTGCTGCAGAATAACAAGTGGAACAACAACAGAGTCACGCAGTCGATGTGGCTTCACACAGGAAGAGACTGAGCCCACTTTGTTGTCAAGATAAGACAGACAAAACAGTGAGGACAACTTGTCTTGTCTGGTCGTTCTAATCACCACCACATGCACTTTGTCCCTTACATAAGACATTACTATTCTGGTGTTACCAGAGGCTAGTGTTGGCAAACTAGGGATGTCTTTGTTATATTAACCGGCCACGAAATTACAGTTCGATGGATGAAATGAGAACATACAGTGTCTGGTATACAAAAATCCTAGTGCAGAAAGATTACAGACAGGCATACGCATTAATCCACACATATTCCATCTGTTGTTATATATTGGTGACAGACTTCTACCTCTGTGCATATGTCATGGGGCGGCTCATTGCATCTATTTCAGTATCACTCAGTAGCTAAAGGTTTGCCTTGCCAGAGGCAGCTGGTTCTAATCCTAAATCTTTTTAGCCAAGCCACATTTTCATGCATGCTGTCTTCCCTGAATACATGGATGGAAGTGCTCCTTTGAACAGCAGCAGGCTCATTCCTGGCTCTGAAATGCATGTGCTGGCAGTGGCAACGTAGAGAGATAGGCCATGCCAGCAGCTATTTATAAAATGACCTCCAGTAGCTGGGAAGTGATCATCATCATTAAAACTAAAACCAAGACACTTAATTCTTTCTCCCTTTCATTCTTTCTTTACCCCTCTCTAGTCTATGCAGGCTTGTGTGTGTGTGTGTGTGTGTGTGTGTGTGTGTGTGTGTGTGTGTGTGTGTGTGTGTGTGTGTGTGTTTGTAAAAGAGTGTGTGTCTGTATCCAACTGTTGGCAAATATCTAGCAGCGTGACTCATGGCTCAACCTGAGTAGCTGAGTTACTTTCATGAGCTTTCTTGTGTGTCAAGTGTCAAGCTTGACAACATTGTATCACAAATTAAGCTGATGCTTATTGTCAGTTTTATCTTCCAGGGCTTATGTGGAAGAAAACATGCATACATTGAAAAAAAAACACTGACACAGTTACACATGATGGAGCATTCAAAATTCTGCTTTTATGTTTGTCTTTTAGGTATGAATACAAGTATGAATTTCTAAGAAGTGTCTCACTGTGACAGAACTGATGGTCTTACATTTTTTTTTACCTCTTTTGGACATGAGAAATGGAAAGAGGGATGGATGGTAAACATTAGTGCAACACTTTGCATTTCCTGAGATGGGTCGACACATAGAACAAGACCTAAGAGGGGTGAAGGGTGAATAATCAACTGTCCGCGGGCAATTTGAAGAGCAGTAAGAAGTCATTTAAACAAATAAAATCCTGCACAATGGCGTTGGCTCAAGTCAGCCAGCAAGTCGTGCAATTAATACATGGAAGAAGTGCCAAGCGAGAACAGACCAGTTTCAACAGTGCTGTCATTTACTTTACCTTTTCTGAAAGAATGTAAAAATAATGATTACCATTTCTGTCTGTATTCGAGGCATTTCACATTTTCCCACAGAATGTATTCAATTAACCATTACAATTTGTGGATTCATTTTCTTTTCACTTATATTTAGGTTCCTTCATTGTGATATATTACTCTGTTCTACTAGATAATGTAGTATAGTCAAAATTATTGTTATTTTTTTTTTACCAATAATGGAAAAGACTAGGGTCAGTTAGAGACCATATGCATATTCATTATTAATTCATCCTGCATTGAAAAATCAACACTTAACATTGCAATTGTCTTACAGACTGTAGTCTAACTTTGTGTTAAAAGGATCACTTTTCAGTGGTATTGTATTTGAGCCACTTAGTGCTGCTGTCCTGTTAGAACTATGTATCTCTAAAGCGTCAACTCTTAGTGAAACACTCATTTTCAGCTTTTCAGATATTTCAATGTTTTGTTTTTTTTTTTTTGGTTGTTTTTTTGTTTTGTTTTTTTTTAGCTGGCAAGCCTCTTGGGGTCAGCATTATTGGTCAGTGAGTTCATTTGGCTTAGGTCCAGACTGAAATATCTCAGAAACTATTAATAGATTGCTATGAGATTTGATATCCATGGTTCCTACTGATTTTGGTACAAAACTAACATTTCTGTGAGCCTGAATTGTACTTTTTGTTTAGTGCTAATTAGCAAATGTTAGCATGCTTGCAAACATAACTAAAATGATCAACATGGTAAACATCATAACTGTTAACATCTGCATGTTAGCATTGTCACTGTGAACATTTTAGCATGTGGCTAAAAGCATTGCTGAGCTCATTTTCTTGAACAATAGGAAGACTTGATCCCTCAGTTTAGCTATCTAATAGCTTCAGAATCACCAGATTTGAAGATGCGAGGTTTTCACTGGACAGCGATGGTAGATAGGTATGAGCAGATGCCATTAAAAAAAAAAAAAAAATTATGAGATTTGTGCCAAACGCTGTTGCTCTTCAACAGGAGCACACTTACATATAATTTGCTGAGAATCCATTTGTCATGCTCGTGTCCTCACACTACAGTATGTTACACAATAAAATAAAGATTGACTTACTTATTCTACAGTGGTGAACATTTCCTGTAGAAAGTGGCAATTGATTGATTGATTGAAAGACACACATCTGGAAAACATCACTAGACCAACTGAAACACTCTTACTCCCATACCTCCCCAGCTACAGTATAACATTATAAGTTATACTTTAAAACATACATTGTCTCAGCACTTCAGCTTCCCTGTACAATGAAGCAACACATGTCTCTATTACTGACTTCCCAGGCTATAGAATGAATTATTGTGAGAGTGCTTTGAATAGTTTTACACCAGTCTACACATCTTCTGTATCTCATAATAAGTTTATCCGAAATGAGACGTGATTACTTGTGACCACGTATACTCAAAAACACATCTATTCAAAGATGATGGAAATGATAACTTGTTCTGCTGTTTTCCTGCCATCAGAAAAGGCATGGGGTTGTGTGGGTGTATGTGCAGGGAGAATTGCAGGAGAGGCTGCACATATGTCTAGGAGCATTTATGAATAAACTGCATGTGAAGCCAAAGAGTTCATGTGTACCTAGCTATAAGCTGGAGGTCATACCACTTTACTGGAGAGATTTCAGATCCTACAAATTCTTCTTTTTTACAATCAAATCTAATTTTTATGACATGATGAGCCTTTTGTTGTCTTGTTTATAAAACAATCCACAGCTTGTTCTTTCTTTATTATTTATGCGTTTCATTTTGTTCAGTTTTAAAAGCTTTTTCTTGAACATTTCCTCCAGCTCTACTTTGAAATGATTCCCAGCAGCCTCACATATGATGATGAAACTGTTTACCAGGGAGTTAATATGACTTTCACCCTAATAAGCCTGAAATGACAGAAAGAGAACAAACACTGTATCCACTCCTGCCACAACACAACCAATTTATTCTTCTCTTTGTACATTCAGTACCTTAGACATCTGTCTTAGTCCAGCTGTGGGGTTACTACAGCATGGTAATAAACAAAACACAACCTAAATAAAAATGACACATTTTTAAAGACAGTTTTTTTTATAGGTATCATCCATCTGTCATCCATCCGGGGGATGATGGAGTGACAGATCAGTCCTGTTCTGTCTGGAGGGGTAACACTGTGGAGTGCATGCTGGTGAAGTGCATCAGCTGACTGCGCCAAGTCTGTGTCTATGTCTCAGCGCTGTCGGGAGAAGAGGTTCCTCAGAGCATTGTTGTAGTTCTTATTAAAGGCAGTATATATAAGCGGGTTGAAGAATGAGTTGGAGTAGCCCAGCCACAGGAAGATGCTCTTCCAGATGGGCGGGATGTCGCAGGAGCACAGTGGCACGATGAGCTCAGTGATGAAGAAGGGAATCCAGCAAAGTACGAACACGCCAATCAAAATACCGACCATCAATGCTGCTTTTTTCTCCTTCTGCTCACGCCACGTGTCCCCATCAGTCTGGAAGGTCACGGTGGCATGGCGCACAGTGAACACCATCTGGGGCTGCTGTGCTTCCTCCTTTACCTGAGAGGCAGCCAATCAGAGGAAAAATCAGTCACTCTATTGATTGATTAATCAATCTGTCAAACCCGGTTTGCGTTAGATTTAGAAATACAATACCTTAAATAATATACGCCAAAGAAAAGCAATTACAGAAGTGAAAAGGTTGTGGCTGTTTAACAAAAGATGGATTATACGCTGCTGAACAGAAGTGTGAATCAACAAGTCGATCAACAATCCACAGCTTATTCTATCACTGCACACACGCACACACACACACAGACGATACACAGCATGAAGCTGGAGCCGTGTCTTAATCTGCATTATTTTTCTAGCAGCCAATTTTGTGGCATTTCACAAACAGCCAGGAAAAGGAAAAAAGAAAATGTCAACATTTATCTGCTGACTTCCTCGTCTCTTATTTGTTGCCTAGTACAGCTCAAGGCTGACTTTATTTCTTGTTTATCAGGTCAAGCCGTCTAAGTCCTCCTGCAGCAAAACAGCTTTCATCAAGACGCTTCTAAATGTGTTGGAAACAAGCGTGTGGCTAATACTCAATACTAATACTAAACTGTTGTGTTCTGTTCGATGTCTAAACAAGAAACTGCACCAGGATGGAGGAACTTGTTCACTCTGGAGTAAATTTTGTCGAATCAACAAGGGTCAGCGGGGCCTATCTCTGATTAAGATGGCTGTAGCGAATCCATTTACAGCAGAGGCCAGATGTTAAAAGCATAGTACTGTTGGGAAGGAGGTTTCATATTCGATGGACGGTTCAAGACACCTAAACATTACATACTAGATGGTGCAGTAGCTAAAATGGGCACTTAACTGCAAATCTTCCTTTATACAGGGGATCAATGATGTCTGATGGGCCTTCAACCTAATACACTGAGACTCACCTGAAAGGTCATACCTTTTTCCATCATCTGATAATCTTTTGTAACATGGTTTCTTTAAAGTCAACGTGCCAACAAACAGGCACATAAGCACTGTCCTCTGTAGCTCTGTCTGGCTACATTTTTATAGTGTAGGACTGCACCTGTGCACTTGCACATGAGGCCACCTGCCATTATTAACTCTTACTGAAACAACAAAACACATCATTTTTCACTGCCTTTCATAATAATAAGACACATAGCAACAGAATAATTATTGTGTTTTTGGATGTTTTCTGATCCGCCACTTCCATGATTTAGGCTTGGCTAAGTTAAGGCAACTAAAAATACTTGGTTCAGTGCTTGGGGTCAGATGAAAAGATTGTGGTCACCTCAGTGAGGCAAGGTGAAAATTCGATTTGCTCTTTGTATGAAAACACCTAAACATTTCTGTTTTGGATTAGGGGTGCCGGTAGGTCGATTTTTTTTAAAGACTTTGGACAGAGACGGGATAACTGCTAAGCTAATTGTGTGCTGGCTCTAACTTAACACTGACATCGAGTAGGAGAAAGAATGTGAATCACAGTCTCCAGTGAGATTTTCTGATGAGGTCAGTCTCCAATTTGCAGATATGACTGTTTTTTTTCTGCCATAATTTTTCATCTTCTTCTTTTATATGTTAAAAGGGTACGACTAATCAAGAAAGAAAGACAAGTGTCCTTTATATGTTGAAGGACAGGTAATGACACAGACTCAATCTTAACTAAATACATGAATAGCTACTGGACAATTGTATTAGCAAGTATTTCTTATCTTATTAATTCAGTCAGGAAGCTAGACTGTTTTAGAGATAGAAGTCTTTCAGTTTTTATATTTGTGGTAACATGAACCATTTTCTGAAACAATATTTTTAGATTTTTCGAGTTATTTGTGCAGCTAGTCCAAGAATTGGTGTATCATACCTGTCAATGCACTCCATTTCTGGTGTGGTTAAGTGTGTGTGTGTATGTCTTAATGTCTTTGAGTGGGTGTTGTTGATGGATGAGTGCAAGAGGTTTATTATCTTGGATGATGATGCCACCGGTCATATCACAGCTCCGTGTCGACATTTTGCAGGGCTTGGTGCCTCGACTCCTCAATGTATGCTGGGAGATAATGACAATAAACTTTGGCTGGGTAATGAGACACGTATACAGCAACGATAAGCTGCTGGTATGTCTGTGGAAAGCAAAATTACTAATAAAACATATTCCATTTAATTGCTGTAGCGACATGAGCGATTGCCTGTGTAATGAAACTTGACGTAAAAGTCGTTCTATGAGGGCAATAAAAAACAGGGCTAATTCATTTGACAATTGTTCCTCCTTGACCACGTGATCCTAATTTTGGTCCAACTATCATACATGCATAACTAAGGGGCATTTTGAGGAACTGGGGGAAACTTTGAAGTAAATGCATTACATAAATGAAAAGAAACTCTTCTTCGGTCTGAGGATGTTTGCCATGTTTTCAGAATGTTCAGTCAATCACTGAGTGATTTTCATAAGTAGCTTTTCACAGGTGAAAGAAAAAGATGTCTCTGAAATGTCTAAAAGTAGCATAATCACTATCATTGATGTGTTTTGGTGGGGGTTTAAATTGTGTTTTCCATCATCAGGGCAGGTGGAAAGTGGGTGCAAACACAATTTTCACAGGGAAAATTTGCCTGATTAAAGATTTGCTAATGCTTGTGGAATAGATCTAGCCCTTAGTGTGACTGCTGATTAGAGAAACGCTAAAGCCAGAAAGGTGCAGTGGCCCATTAAAGATGCTGGAGGTGGTATTTATAGCTCTCTACCTTCTGCCTACGCACATTATCAAGCTGGTGGTGATGAGCAGGATGGCTTCAATTATTTGTCCGTATGCTCATACATCAGATTCGTATGTTTCCCTGATTACTGGTGAATAGCTCATCAGCCAACATAATAAATAATTGCACAGCGACCTATATTTGTGGGTCGGGGGCATAAACCAGTTGATTTGACACAGGATGGGGAGGATGATGATTTGTGTCTCATAAGGATGAGGGGTTACTTCAAGAAAATGGATTTTAAAAAAGAAAATGAATAATCACCTCAGCCATTGGTGTGATTGTGTTGGTCTTGCGGGAGCCAATCCGAAACTTGGCAGCCTTGTAGATCTTCCAATAAACAAACAGGACCACACATAGTGGGAGGTAAAATGCTCCGAAGGTGGAGAAGATTGTGTAGGACGGCTCCTGGCTCACCTGGCACTTCATCCCCTCTGAGTAGGTCTCCCCCCAGCCGAAGAGAGGCGACAGGGAGATGATGGAGGACAGCAGCCACGTGAGTGCAATCATCACATTGGAAATCTTTTTGCGTGTCTTGAGCGTGTACTCCAGGTGCCTGGTGATGGACCAGTAGCGGTCCAGCGCGATGGCCGTCACATTCCAGATGCTGGCCGTGCAGCAGAGCACGTCAAAGGAGATCCACACCTGGCACAGCACGCGGCCCAGTTTCCACAGCCTGCCGTTCAGCTCGTGCACGAGACTAAGAGGCATGACCAGGGCAGCCACCATCACGTCGGAGATTGCCATTGAAGCCACAAGATTGTGGGGGACCCGGTGGAATGTCCTCACCCTTAGGATGGTCACCAGCACCAGCAAGTTCCAGACAAAGGTGGCTACCACCAACATCGCCAGTAAAGTAAGAGTGAGCACACTGAAAACAGAGAAGGGCCGGTAAATGTTTCCCCCGGAGTCATGGCCGTCCACAGCTCCACTGAAGTTGGCTGTTAGTATGCTGGTGTTGGGGTACGTCATGGTAGCTGCTCACGGCCCCGCAGCTAAGGGTCAAGATGATTCAGACAGAGTTTTTGCAGACAGTTGATGCATTCTGCACCAGGGAGGGAGAAAAAGAAGAAACTGTTTTAATGTGACTGTTTTATCTGCAGCTCTCACATCTAAAAAAAAAAAAAGTGTATTTATAAAGATTTTATGAAATTTTACAATATGTGTTAAGGATAAAAGATGCAATACTGACAAAAATTACTGCTGGGTTTGCACCATTATATAAATGCACTATTGTACGTCACCGTGTCATTCACAAGAGAGGTAGTTTAGTGATTTGCTCACAATAGTAAAAAGTACTTGAGTTTCTCATTTCAGCTGTCAAGCAACCTGCCTACAACTTTCAAGTGCAATTTTGTCTGCTGTTAAAAAGGCTCAAAAGTACTCTGGGACAGCTCTGGGTCTGGAAAAGACCATAAATATTCAGTTCCATCATCCCACTGCTGTCCTTCGATTTGCATGAAAGTCAGGCCTCTATTGCAAAAATTAACTGTTTTAAGTGGAGTCTTTTCTGCTCTCATTTGCTCTTGTTGAGGAATGTCAATTTTTTATACCCAATAGAGAGATCCCTCTGTTAAGCATTGTGGAGTTACATGTTTTAAATGGTTACGAAGGGTAGCATCTAATTTCACTTGAAGTAAGGGTGTCTGTTGGAGAGATACTCTGTATGAACAGGACTGTCTCACACTAAGAGCTCAGAAAAGTAAAGATTTGACATGCCAGCTGTGTCAATACATTCACAGGAGAGACTCAACACGTTGCAAAGTCCACACTACACAATCTTCAACAGGGCAGGAGCAACGCATCTCAACCACCTCTACTGTTTGTCAACTGGATTATGTAATGTTTCATACAACTACAACTGCTGTATATGTTTGTAAGTGGTATAATTACACAAATAATCTTTTATATGACTCCAGCTACCACATTAACTACAAACTTTAAATCAAAAATATGCAAAAGCATTTGACTACCATTAGAAATCCATCATTTTGTCCAGAATACATTGTTATGATAACTAAGACACATTTGACTCACAGAAGCATCATTTCCAGCAGCATCACTGGGGGCATTAATGATTTCATGCATCATGTTTTGGAAAACATATTCAGATGTGCCTGATTTGTCTTAAGATGTTAATTTGAATCATTAATCATAATGTATTATTTATAAATGCCCAGTTGAAACTTCTGCCCGCACCTTACCCTATTCCTAAAATCTACTCCTGCTTCTAACAATCCTTCAAGGCTTTTTAAAACTACAGATCACAGTCTGTCACCTTGACCCAGTGTATCTACCTTTAAAGTTTTACCTGTAATCTTGAATATTAATTCATTCATTCATTCATTTTGCATGTTTTCCCCTGTGACACTGTCATGAGGGGACGTGGATGACTTGCTCAGGTTTTTCCCCAAGCCTCTGGGCGCATAGTGCAAGTGTCCATAATGAGTGTAGATAATGGATATAATTCAGTTGAAATAATAGGCCCTAAATGAGATTGATTTAAATTGCAAGATTTACTCAATAGGATCATATTCTTCTTTGGGCTCTAATCACATTACTTTTGGCTGTATTACTGACACATTATTCTATCTGATGAATAATCAATCAAATGTTTTTTGAATTTTCAAGTACATGTTCAATCAACAGAAGAAAAAGTTCAAATACATGAAATGCTTTATTCATGTATGTTTTTACGCCCAGTGGGTTGTGTCGGATTGATCTGCTCGTTATCAATCACTGGGCTTCATCAATAAGGCCCGGCGGGTAGCAACAATACGAGCCATGTCCCTGTCAGCTGCAGTATTTATGTGACATGTGACACTGTCTCTTAGCATTACAAACCATGCCCTCTAATCAAAGGGTCCAACCAAGCACACCGTTGAGCCCTCTGCTCTCTCTTCTCCCCGCTCCTATTAACAAGCCTAATAGCCTTGAAATTGGACAACCGTTATGAGGGGAACAGGCAATCAAACATGCGGCATTTAGCAAAGCCATCCTACAATTTCTCTGCTGACATCACAGGCCAGGTGTCTCAAACAGCGGCTGTCATTCAGTCTGTGAAAGACAGACACACAATGTGGAAAAACACATGCAAATGCATATAAGTGAGAGGAGTGAGAATGGAGACACTGACAGACAGGAAGACGGGAATGATGCTGACTGCTGTCAACGGAAAAAAATAACAGAATACATTTACGTCTATACTTTAAAGGGGTTTTTAGACAGACGTATGGGTAAAGTGTCACTTCAGGGCAGTTGCTGTCTGGAGACTTGCAGGTGCCAGCTGGTTCACTGGCCATATTTGCTCGAGGGCCACGTGGGGATTTTAGTTAACTGTGAGAAATTAAACTGGGGCAGAGGGTGATTAACATCTTATTTCCTATCAGAGGGTCTGTGCACTATTATGTTTTAATGCAGAGGTGACAATGTTGATTCTAAAGGACAACTTTCATGTTTCTGCCAGAGTGGCAGCAATTTCCAATCTCCATATATATATATTTCATTATAATTCCATTATAATTTGAAAATGACTAAAGCAACTCAATTCCCCTCTGAGCTTCACAAGCCCTTACAAGAAAGCCACACTGCAACCGATGCTGCGGAAATCAAGATGCTGTTTCATTATGTCATGGGTGGCCACAAATTTAGACTAATGTGTTGTTTTCTTTGCTGTAATTATTTCCAGCCACACCATAGATCACAATATAATCTTCTGAAAGAAAAAAAATGTAAATGCTGTGTTATATTTGCATTTTGTTTTTCGCATCTTCTGTTTATAATGTCAGTATTTTTTTAACCCCCTTCTCTGCACTCAGCCTGCCAGATGCAATATCAGGTAAAAAAAAAAAAAAAAAAAAAAAAAGCACTTTGACATCTCACTTCCGTTTCATCTTCGTGTCCAAACACGCTGTCACAGCCTCCTGATTAAAACTGTCAGGGAAGAGCAGCTATAAGGAGTATGTGGATGTGTCCTCTGACTTGGATGATGTTAGAATTATACGGCAGCATAAAGCAAACCTTTAATGGAGTCATAAATAAGCTGTGTATTTAGCAGCTCTAGCACTTTATCTGTGGTTTGAAGGAACAGGATTTACAATCTACACAATGTGTCTCTTCTTTAGAAAGATATTTAAACCATTCACCTATCACTTACTGAGAACAAAAAAACCACATACACATGTGCTTCATTTATTGAAAGTCGCAGTTCATGAGAGATCTAAATGAGTGTTTTGTTTGTTCTTTTTTTTTTTCCACAATAATAACTTTACCATTTCAAGATTTAGATTCCTCATGGTGCTCCCTCGTCCCATGAGGTTTCCTGTCTGTTCTAGACTCTGGTTAAAAGATGATAATGAGCAAAGACACTTGTTACACATCATCCCAGAAACACAGCCTCACTTTTTAGAAATCCTATTTCTTATGAGAAAAAAAAACAAAAACAAAAACAAAAACAAAAAAACTCGGCGGCCGACGGTTCATATCCGATATTGAACTCACCCCATCAACAGTTCGGTAGACAGCAGTCCCGCACGACACGCTCTCCGCTCGGTGTGAACCCCTCCATCGAAATTCACTCCGCCGCGCCGTCAGCGGACCGAGAGAGCCGCCGGGCGCGGTGTGGATGGCAGCAGAGAGGCACCTCGCACTGAGGATGCAGAGGCGCTGGAATGAACCACACACTGGTCGGAAAGGGGGAACTGGTAAACACTGCGTTTTCTGGGCATGTGGGAGACTTGAGTGCGTGTGTGTGTGTGTGTGTGTGTGTGTGTGTTTTTCTGGCGTGCACTTTGCGTGCAGCGACTGCTGTGGCTGCAGAGGCGTGCAGTGCGGGAGAGGACCGTGCCCCTGTCTCGCCAGGCTCAGAAAGCATCCCATCCTTTCCCAGGAGTTTTACTCTGCGGTGACCAGAAGCTGCTGGGGGAGACAGGTATCCTGCTGCGTTATGGTGGATGATCCTATGAAACTCCCCTGGTATTTCTCCCATTGAGATTAATCCATATTTCCCGCAAAGTAATTCAAATCTCATTTGTTGGCAACTGTGGGACACCTCCTTTGTCCCTTTGACAATGTCCTGAGAAAATCTCCCTGGATAATGAATTTAATGAAACCATCGTAGTCGCCTCCTGCAATGAGACTCTACTTACCGGAAGAGAACACACTGTGACTGTTCAGCAAACCATCTGTCCATTACGTATCTGCTCTACAGATGTTTTCATTTTGAAAACAGAAAGATCTCGCTAATTAAAGATAATTACTTTCCCCATTAACAGACTTGCAGCCATGTAAAGACCTGGGAGGCTGATCTAAAAAAGATCTATGGTTCCTATCAGACTTGATAATGTCAGGCGCTTACTGTGAAGTTAACTGACATTCAGCTGTCCTATAATATCACACAGCACCAGCACAGAGCAATGCCCTGACTATAAACTGACTGTTTCGTGTCACAGAACTACAGTAGCTGATAATAGATGGGAACACGTGTAAAAGCTGTTGCTTGAGCACGATGGGAGGCTTGCTCATTACCATCATAGAAAAAAAGAAAGCCATTTGTTGCAGAACAACCTACATTAAGTGCAGTTAAAACACTGCATGCACTCGGATATCAGCTGCTACTGCAGTGTACATTTCACAATCAATGGGTGTACAGTACGTGGTCACAATAGAGGGGAGCCACCTCCTTTACCTCAGCAACCTTGGAGGTTGCAAGGAGTGTTTATTGCTGCTTGGGTGAACACCTCTAACTAATCCATGGGATTTGTTCGAAACACCTGCTTAAAGGAGGTGAGTGTTGTTCAGTTAGTAACCATGAAATGTGCAGCTGCTACGCATGTTAAGGCGAACTAAGAGTTTATCACATCATCCCCCGCTTGAAGAAAAAAAAAATATTTGAGAAGCTGTAGTGCCCTTTCCCTCTCTCCTTCCCAGCCCCTCAAATTACTATTTCTCCTCCCCCTTTAACTCCCCCATACAGGTGATGCTGATGCACAAAATCAAATCAGCTCAGCAGTTGCCTCTGCAGTCACTGCTGAATACCCTGCTTTGCAAAATTGTGTCTTGCTAATTATAGGGCTATGAAGGCACTAATGCAACCCACTTTAAGTGTTAGTGCAAAGTGGTCCTTATTTTAACAGATGACACACTTGCGCTTCCTGCTGTTTAGCGGTTTTGTCTCCAGACTTACACTGCAGTACAGGCTCAGATGAAAACACTGGGAGGGCTCAGATCGTGCATGCATCCTCTGTCTTTGCAGTAAAGGAAAAAAGTGTGAGCACTAATCAAGCTTAGCATTTAAGTCTGTCACCGGAAAATTCACAGTGTGTGCTGTTCCGAGAAGATACGACTCACCTTGCTCACGCTAAAGGCAAGAATCACACTCCCTCAGCTCTCAGGGGTCTTTTTTCTCCCTCTCTCTCTGGGCACATTACTGTAAATCACATCTCTGACCTTGTCCCTCCAGACTGGTCTCATCCCCATTAACAGCTTGTCATCAATTATTCCTATTACTACCAGAATTTAACACTGTCAGCAACTATAACTTTATGTTGTAGGGGCTGGAAAATGACCAGAGAGAAAAATGGGATGCAGTCTCAGATCAGGGACTCTGCTGGTAAACCTGCCACATAAATCCAGCGGTGTGCCTGTGCGTCTGGCCTGCAGTAATTGTGCAATGAGTGATTGAATGTTAAACACAGAGAAACATGGGATTTCACATAAGGGCACTTTCTGTTTGCTCTATGATCCAAAAAGGTCACATGTGATTCATACATATAAATGTGTTTTAACACCTGGACTGGAGTCTTTCATTGTTGCATTTGTTTAGAGGCACACCGCCACATCACTTTGGTCATTTCAGCGCTGAGCTGTTTATTGGCAGCTCAGTATTTTTCTTTTTCACACACTTTCATGTTATTAAATTCACATGCAGTAGGAAGGTTAAATGTGTTGTGGAAGATAAATGACTAAACATTTGAACTTGAATCACAAATTCTTAAGGTTGATGCTGTCAAGCTCTACTGTCACTTGTCCCTGAGAGTTAATGATATCTGTCTGCACTGTAACACCCACACCTAATTACAGCATCTGTGTGTGTCAGTCGCTGGCAGGGTGGGAGTAGGTTCAGACAGACAAGGTGTTAGGTTGTGATGTGCTGAGGCAAGCAGCAATGGCCAGCAATGGTGATTCAATGGGAAGACAGAAGAGTGGAGGTTCTGTTTGACAAGAGTACACAAGGAGCAGAAATTCCTGCACATGATCGATGTTCCCAACCTGTACTGTGTGCACGAAAAAAGATTTTTTTAAAGGTTGACTCAATGTGACAGTGACCTCGGGTACAGGATGCATTCTAAAAACTGCAACACACCGTGCACATCAAAAGTGTGCTCCGTGGGCAAAATAATTGGAACACCTGACAATATCATGCAGTCTAATGAAGTAGAAAAATATCATGAGAGATGTTTGTGCACATCTGTGGTAAACACTGATGCTGTGGTGTTGTTCTGTTGTTCTATTGAAATTTGTTCCTGTCATTGCAGAACGTACTGTCTTGCATAGATATTAATTTACAAGGAGAAACCTTTCTCCAAAGTTTGCATTATTTTACATTTTGTACCTTTTACCCACTACAATGGGAAATGGGCTCAAGAGGTGTTTGAAATATTTGACATAAGATACACTTAGACAATTAAATGACTCAGAACTTGGTTTTATCCCATCTTGATTACTGTTTAGCTATATGAACCTGTTCCTTGGCGAGTAATCTGGAGATATTGCAAGTAGTACAGAACAGAGCATTTTGCATGGTTCTTCAATGTGGATTAGGATTATATGTTGCTGCCATGCATCAAAGCCTTTCCTGGCACATTATTGTATTCTTTACTTGTTCTTGGCCATGCTGCTAGCAGCTTTCCCAGAGGATGAACCTCACTGATTTTGGTGATACCCTGATATTCCTCTAACGCCACCACGAGGTTCACATTTGAGGTTTTGAACAAAATGCTTTGACAACTGGTGGATGGATTGCCATGAAATATGATACACATATTTATGTTTTTCCCCAAGGTAAGTAAATATTGTTTTAAAATGACACAGTCACAGTAGATGTAAAGCACATACTGTGCTCTAATGTGGCCACATGGTCCGTCCACATTCTGTGTGTTAGTCTGAGGTCCAAAAGTCTGAGACCACTTTACTATTAAAACCAGTAATTGGTTTTAATGTTGTGGCTGATCTATGTAAACTTTGAATCAACAATAATACGTTGAGGAAATAAGACATTGTATGAGTTCCAGTGTTGTGTGTTAAAAACATAGACGCATCCAAAAAACACAGACAAGGCCACTGCAAAACCTGGGTGCTTGTCTAAAACGTAGGCCACCTTTCCCCCAGTGCTCACCATCCACTTTGTTGCAGAGAGAAATGTGTTCCCTGAAAGACAACAAAATACAAATAACACAATTTTAAAAAGGCATACTGGATGGCTTTGTTGCAGTTTTCCTAAAAAACACACAAAAAAACCCTGGGATTACAACACATTGCAATTATAGCCTAAAAATGACAAAGTATACATCTAATGTCCTCCAATGAGGCACTAAAGGACTGATTTGACTCAACTGGGATGTGAGCCTCACAGTGAGGACAGACTCACTCACTGTATCACAGACTATATCAGCTTCTGTGTAGAGCACACTGTACCCACCAAGACAACAAAGTTGTTTTCTAACAAAAAGCCCTGGGTTACTCCAGATCTGAAGGCCCAGCTGAATGAGGAGAAGACTGCATTCAGGTCAGGGAACAAGGAGGAGCTGCAGATGGAGCAGAATGAGCTGAGGAGAAGGATCAGGGAGGTTAAAACCTGCAAGAGGAAGAACATATGTGCAATACCACACTTCATGTGTAACATTATTCTTGTAAACAATGTGCAATAGTACACCTCATGTAAACACACTAATAATGTAAATATTGTTTTGTGATGTATTTATTCTCTCTAAACTATGCTTGACACCTGCCTTTGCCTATATCCTGCTGCTTTAAGCTCCAAATCCACTTAGGAGTCATCATGAATCTTTATCATCATCTTCATAACAATCTATTTCAAAACCTTGCTCACTACATGAAAAAATAATTTTATTTACTAAACAACAACTCTATATAGCCTAATTATGTCTGAATATAATTCATGCTGGCCAATACTCAGTTGTTTACTTTTGTTGAATTATAATTTAATTGAATGGCTCAACTCTTTCTACTTGTACCCTATATTTCTTTTGTGGCCTTATTTCAAGATTTTAATACAGCTTGTTTTGTGTTTGTGGTTAGGAAAGGAGTATATACCGTCCATGTGTCATAATTAAAATTGTTTAAAAAAAAATAATCTTAGTGTAAGTGCAGTCTTTTCTCAAGTCCTTATGAATTCACCATCTCATCTTTCCTTGACCTCATGACGTTTTCCATCGAGGTGAAGGAAAAGTGGATGAGGAAAGGAGATTATTTTGACTCGACTGCAACACGAATCTCGCAGCCCAGACTCGGCCGAGTCTTGACCAGAGTCATATAAATAACTGGCTCTGTGTACAGTCCACGGTCAGTAGGTAAACTACTCAGATCTGTACCTGTCTCCAAACAATCTCAGACCTATACAAAGCAGGAACCCTCGTCATCTTATTTCCTGTTTGCAGGAAATCAACCACCTGGCACTAGAGGTAAGTCCAACAGTGCAGTTAAGAGTTTACTCATCAGAGATCCTCTTTGATTGGGAGAGTGACTCACTGGCATGGTAAAAGAAATGAACTGAATAGAACTGAACAATTGATCCTTGTTGTTATATTTAGAAACAGGGTTACTCAGCACAAATTAGTACTGAATAAATTGAACAGATTTTTGTTGTTGTTCTGGTGTTGTTTGAGTGGCAGCTTCTAATCCAATTTGCTACGTGCAGCAGGGTCATCAGTGTCTTCTGCCGGCACCTGGGCCACTGCGTTCACCAGCCTATAAATCCAGGCCCTGTTAATCATTCTCCCTCTCTCCCTCTCTCTGCAGGCACCCTGGTGGTGATGTGGCAGCCTTAGTTTCTTTTTGTTGTTGTTCGTTTATTTTAAGCATGCTGCAACACTTGTACACCCACACGCTCTTCACTCGCACATCATGCACCTCGCACTGCTCTTGCTGACATTCACACACCATGTTGTCTAAATACTTTGTTAATAATAGGCGCATTAATTTCTGTCAAACCAGTTACATCCTTTCAAATGGTGTGTCTCCCTCCTTGTCATGGCCGTAGAAGCCAGGCTGTTGCATTTCTGAGTCCCTTAAGTGGTATTTTTGAATATCAGTGGTGAGGTAACACAAAGACACTGTGCCCAAAAGTTCCCAGACAGAGACACTGAAGTTGCTTGGACTTGGCTTTGTGATTGGAGGGGCACTGTCCAGATTCAGGTGTAAAAATAGGTTCAAAATGCTACTTGTAACTTAAGTGTCACACTGTGTGGGACAGATTTTCAGACTTTGAAACTATTTGAGCATCACTTTCCAAACTCAATCTTTTTGACCCTAATTTAAGCCCATACATGTACTACCACCTGTACGGGTTCAAATTAATGTGATGTTGACAAGTAATTCCAAATGTAGCTGTAAATCAAACTTTGAACAAATGACATTAGTGGTGAGGTAATACAGGAAGGTACTGGAAGATGCTGGAAGATGCTGGAAGATGTGCTTTTGACAACATCTGTGTACAGATACAGAAAAACTTTGTGTAAAACTTGGTGCTCAAAGTTCCCACACAGAGTGTGATACTCAAGAGTAGAATTTTGACCCTGTTTTTATGACTGAATCTGATTGGAGCGTCACAGTCCAATCACAGAGCAGAGTCCAATTAGAGGGCAGGTGGTTCCATTACCTCAATTACCTGCTGCAGATCCTGAAAGGTGCAGTGCATTTTCAAGATGGACGATGGCATGGGCTTTAAAATCTACTACTACTTGCTCATGCTTGTGCTAATGTTTACTAATGCTAATGCTAGCAACTAGCAAGCTAGCAGGGCCCTGAATTTTGCACTTTTTGATACCGAGCCATTGTGGCAGCCAGCCTGCCCTGAAGTACAGCTGCTCAGAGGAAGTACTTTGGTGGCTCTTGGCAAGCTAAGTCAACAGCTGTTAGTACTAACAGTGGCTAAGTAGCAATATCAAAACTTACAAATAGCTCCTTTAGTTCTTTTTACTGACTTAGCACAAACGTACTGCTGGAGCACTCTACCTAAAAATGTCCCATACGTATAATTAATTTATTCATGTGATTTTAGTGGAGGGTTTCATAGTCATACATGTTAGAAATATTAGTTGAGAGGCTTCCCCAGCTCCCATGGAGCAACATAAATTGTTCTGAACCTGTGTGGTGCTGTGAGCTTTAAGACTGGAAGCACTACTATGTCATTAGCATTTCAAGCTGCAGTAAATGATGGAATGAGGCTCTTAAGAGGCTTTTGAGAGAAACATAAGAAGAAATGCTATTGCAAGGTTATATGATGTGTTGCTGTCAACATCACTGTCTGTATACACATTTTTCTTCCAGCCCTTATTTATGACTCCACACACAAGCTAACAGGCTGGGTGAATTTTACTACTTGTTTTAGGTTAGTAAATGTTCCTAAAGTGCTATTTTCCCTTATGGCCTTTACTGATATCTGTCAATTTATGTGGGTTTATCAGGAAGGATTTTCGTTCCACTTTGACCACAATGCAGATGATATATTCTGTCTTGTTCACACCTTTATAAAAATGACACATTGATTGCAAAACATTTCAAAACATAATAAGTCAGTGCATGCATTATGCATCTATGGCCACTTCACTCCCTGTGTGATTAGCATTATAGATGTCTGTCAAAACAGGAATCCACGTGTCTTTTATCCTAAATGAATTCCCAGTTCATACACACGAGGGAGAATCAGATTTTTTTTGAAGTGGTTAAATGCCAGTTTGTGTGAGGCACTTTTCAAAGCATCTCAACTTCACGATTGGATTATTTTGCACAATAATCTCCTCTGCATTTATCTCTTAAAAGTGCCGTGATCACTTAGGCGTAAATCTAGTAGCGTGGACAGCATGCAGTTATTTCCATTTCTAATGTTGAAACAATTATGTCACTAAATGCCTAAATAATTACTATCCTTTGAATAATTGAAAAGAGTAGCTTACACATAAAATAAAAGCTAATTTGATCATTTTAATTTAATTATTCTTCAACAAGAATTTATAATTGAAATAGTTAATGAACTCTTGAAGTCTTTTTAACTGGAAATTGTCTAATTTCAGATCTTATGCCTCAAGTGATCCCCTGACTCATCTTTTAGGTGAATAGCCTGAGGTATTGCCCTAAAAAATAAGGAAATTAATAAAGCACTCAAGGTCATATGCCAGGAAACTCAGAAGAGCTAACTGTCTACTGCTCCTAGGGACCGGCCAAGGTAAAACAGGCTGAAGCTTCATATTTCTTTAAAATGACATTAGCATTTCATGTGCGACAATGAAGAAGTGTGGCTTGGAATTACAATAGCTTATCTAATATTGCTCTACTGCAGCCATGAACCTATTTTAATTTACACTATGAGGTTGTTTGTGAACATCTGCCTTTCCAGTGGCTGACACACGTGTGCACGGTCAGGGTGTGTTGATTTCCCTCCTTTTCATGTGTCTGGCACCTAGGTTTATTGCCCCCAATCCTCCTCTCACCTTGCTCAGTGAAAAATAAATAGTGCAGGGAAGTACCAGAGCCCAGTGGCCCTCTGACAACACACACACACACGCACACACACACACACACACACATTCTTACACACACCCCACTCCAACCCCACATATCACATGTCTTCTCAGACACCAGCCAGTGTGTTGGGAGCACTTCTGCAACAGTATGAAGGGCCCTTTAATCTGTAATTTGCTGCAATCAGAGACCCTGGACCTTTGGGGTACAATGAGTCAGATACTTGAAACTGATCCCTTGTCAGACACCATACAATAAGGATACTGTCCTATTTTCTGTGTCTGAGCTTGATTTGCCCTGTAGACTTAATGTGAAGTCACCAGTGACGCATCTAATTTAAGAAGGTGAGCCTCTCTTCTTCCTCAGTCTAACTTCTGGACTGCAGCTGAGCTTTTGATCATGGAAATGACTGGAAGTCTACAGTTACATCACCCAGGCCTTCCTTTGTTGTTATGCTCATTTGATGTAGCATAATAAAGAATTTTTAAAAATTAGACGCTGTGCCACACTGACACCGCTTGCAGCACTATTTCAAGATAGTGGTATTTCCCTTGACATTAAATGTAATTTTTAACATGTAAAAACATATAACATAACATAAAGCCAGAAGCAGAGTTCTTCCTGTCAGCCTCACAAGGTAAGTGCTAGGTACTGATGCTAACATGCTACCATGGGTTTGGCTTTTGAGCCTGGGTGACTCCCATTATGGTTCTGGCAGTTTCAGTGTTTTCTCACGGATCTGTTTGTGGCCTAAAGAGTGTACTCAGCTGGCTGCTAAGTTTTAGCTAACATCAGCTTTTTCTGCTGTCCTCTGTTTGCACTGGTAGGCCAATAGTTGTTTCTCATTTGTTGTTTTTGCTGATTTTCTTTTTCATCTTTCACACTGATGAATTGCAAAGTGCTGAAATATGAATACTCACGTTACAGAGTGCTGTCAGCATGATCAGCTGAATTTGTTGTGTTGCATATTTCCCTCTAGATTATTGTTATTTGTTTTGAGGGGTTGCTTAGAGGCTCACTGCAAGCTTGGATCTCTAACAGAGGGTAGTATTACATATTGGTTAAGTGATGTAAACATGACTGCATCACTTAAAGCCTATTTTGATCATTATTTCCCTGGAAGAATGACTTCTTAAAGGAAGCTGCAACGGATAGAGAAATATTTCACTAATGGGTTTATGTGACTGCTTGCTTTAGTATTCTCCATATCATAATTAGGACATCTGAACTGCCTGTTTTGTTGTTTATCATGCTGATACACTCAGCAGAATTCACCAATGGTTGTCTGATTATCAGACTTCTATGTCAAAAAGGTTTGTGAGTTTAAAATTCATAGGATATGTGTAGAATAGATGTTTGATCCATCTGTATCAAAGCACTGGTTTGACATTTTAAGTAATAGGCTACTCTGATGTGCATTATTGCTGAGAGTCAGATGAGAAGATACCGCTCTCAAATATTCAGCCAGGGAGGTGGTTAGCTTAGCTTGGCGTAATGACTGGGGACAGGAACAAAGCTAACATTTCAATTTGATGTTCAGTCATCATAGCAGCCTTTGCTTTACATGCAATTTCAGACCTGTTTGCTACTATCTTGATGAAATGAAGTCAAGGCAATGCTGAATAAAAAGTAACACACAAACAAGGGAAAACTGTTGTTTGGGTTGTGCATGAAGGGTCCTTGTATTTTGACATCATTTCAATATTTATGAATCAAATATGAAACAAGACTGCATTCTCAAAATACTCATTTTGTTATTTCTTTTGCAGTGTTTCTAGCACAAGCCATGTTCTTTTTTCTCTAGGCACTTTTGTTTATGCATCTTTCAACATTCAGTCAACATAGCCCTCATAAACCCCTGGACTCTCCATGTTCTTATTCTACTCCTACATTTCAGAACCAGGGTTATTTTGTTCACCATGTACAACAGCAGTAAAATGAAACAGGCTTCATTAATTTGTGTTGACACAATACAAACAGTAAAACAATACGGGATTGACACAGTCAGTAGCCACACAAGCCACATTACACACAGGCAGGACTGACTGTGAACCAGTCACTTTAACATAACATGCTACAAGTGTAGTCAAATATTTGTTTTGCAGAATTATACGGTAATGCAGGTATGTGAAGTGATAATCATACATGTGGAAAAACATCTGTAGACATATGACAACCATCGGTTGTCAGCTGTTCAGCTCTTCTAAACACACTGCTCTGAGTTATATTTCTCTTTTTAAAGTCATTTACAGACTACTAGAGAACTGTGTTCACTATAATTATGAATCCCTTAATTACAACTGTAAATTAAAGTCTTTATCTTTTGATTAACATCAACAAGTTCCTTGTTGGTTTGCCTGTGTCCTAGAAAGCTACATTTGTCATTGCTCATCCGTACTGACAGAAAAGAACCACTAATTAGTCAGATCTAGTTTTTAAAAAATCATCCATTTAAAGCAATAATTATTCCTACAGATTTCACTCTTTGGTGTCTGCTGTCCCCATATCTGGACTGAGTGGGTTTGTCTTAAATATGGAGCAATAGGAGTTGGGGATTACTAGCTAATTAGTGTAACTGTGTCATGGGATTAATTAATTCAAAGCATTTACATATATTCTAATTGTCTTACCAAGCTAATTGGCATCACTATGCCACTTTTGTATTATTTGAGGGTTGTTGAAGTTTGTTTGCTTCCAGCTAAGGCCAGTATGTCAGACTTCAACATGTTGTTGTTGTTGTTGTTGCTCTATCAGCTGTTTAACATTTTGAACAAGTAGAACAGAAATTCATTTATTCAAAACTCAATTGTTGGAGCCTTGGTACAGGTCACACATATACTGTACTTACTTTAATGAAAGTAGTGCCTGGACTATATCATTACTTGTGTTGTATTGTATTATTGTTATACTGAAAGTTGTGAGACTCCTGAAATGATAATACTGCTGAGAAATCATAAAATCTATGATCTAAATGGTACATAATAATAAATACAGTAACCTGCTGGATCACTCGAAAATAAATCCTGAGTTATAAAACTTGTGAGGAAAACCATTTGAAATATGATTCCTGACTTTAGTTTATTATAGACCACTCACACTATTGAGTAGATTAGAAAATTTTTTTGGTGGCAAAATTTTTTTTTAAAAATTAAAAAAAAATAAAACATTTGGTGGCAGCTCTGATTTCAGAAATATTTTGTTCCTTTTTATAATTTCCTATTTCCTAATTTTCTAAACAAATCCTGTACACTGGGACTATTAGAGGACATTCTGATTTTACATTTTGCAAATTCATTCATTTTCATCCTTCAGCCGTGTTTCAAATTCTCTTGTAATTTGTAAAGAACCTAAAACAAAAACTTTACTCAACAGAGCAAAACAAATAAAATAAAGAATCACTGATCCTTAATCATTTCACAAATTAAGTGGGAGTTTTTTGATCTTGGTCTTTCAGTGTAGCATATGAAGCATAAGTCCTGCTCAGAAAACCTAAGCAGAGCTCATAGAAGAGCACAGTGAAATTAGCTTGAACATAAAGGCGTAAAGCTCTTTTTTTAAATTAAAGGTTTATATTTTAAATCACTGCATTTAAACCTCTGCATATATTGATTACTACCACCAACTCACAGTTAGTTGATTCCAATAGGCTGAAGACCACTCATTAAAATGTTAGAGATAATTGATGCTCATCTGTGTAGTCGAGCATGCTTCGAAATTCCAAGCTAATTTAGCTGTACCCTGCAGAGTGAGGGGGCTTGAGTGGGAGGACAAATTGGCACAAGGTAAGACTTCTTTTCCAACCCAATCTCTTTTCTCTGCATAATTATATGAATTAAATTAATTGGGGAATGCGCATTTGCATATCAAGGTTATTTCTCTTATGGAGGAAAAAGTCTTTGGAGAGTATAGAAACAATTACAAGGCTGCCAGACAGTAAAACACCTCCATTTCCTCCTTCACGTCTGCCATTTCCCCCAAGTGCTTTATTCCAGGGAGGATTTGGCCTCGGTACTCAAGAGGAATGATGTGATAACACCACAGCGCACGGTGAGTCACATCCATGAAGCAATTAAATGGACTTTGCAGCCACTTTTAACGTGCAGCATCACCTGGTATCTTAAAATTACTTTGAACACTTGTAGGTGTTTAGAAAAAAAATTAGCAATTTGTTTTGCCAGGGGATGAATAATAGAAATTAAGTTCAAAAGAAAATTTGATTGGACCTGTGTAATCTGATATTGGCTAGGAAATAGTATAGGGGAATCTAATTTTCTGCTTTTGCCTAAGACGTTTTTACTGCTGTGTTGTGTTGTAAGAAAACTGGGCCTCATTTGGTGTAAAGCCTTTGCTATGTTTAACCAACTAAGCTGCTGCATTATGTTGTCAGAGGTGAAAAGACTTCTAGACTATCCAACTCAAGTAGAAGTTGAAGATTTTTTTTAAATGTAATGACTGTGCTCTTCCAGTTCACCACCATCCTCTCTTTTAATGGTGATGATAAATTCTTATTGTAGGGCTTATCATTTGCCCATGTTGATGTCTTAAAATGTCTCCTTTTGCCTATTAAACAGTCCAAAGCCCAGAGATATTTAGTGCGCTATCACAGAAGATCAAGAAGACCAACGAATATTTACATTTCCAAAACTGGAAAAACTGCTTAAAAATGACATATATGATTTTTTGATGATCAGAATAGCTGCGAATCAATTTTCTATGTCAACTAACTGATTAATAAACGAATCATTTTAGCTGCACTTACAGCAAAACTTTTGCTTATATGATGGCAAAAAGGTTTAAATCAGACCTAAGTGTAAAAACATCCTGATTGAGCCACAGCATCATCACTGCAGGCAGCTCTATAATTCCTACATTTCCAAGTGTAGTAGAGTGTAATATTCTATTAAAATCAATGTTTATGGAAGCCGAATTACTTACTCAAACATACCCAACGTACACAAGACTAAATTACAGTGATAGCATTTGTAATTAGTGATTTTCCACTCCTATGTGCCCTAACTTGGCCTCTTTCACGGTGACCCTGAAGGCAAATCAGTTCTGTGTTATGAAGCCGGAGATTTTGCAGAATTTTTCTCCAAATGAGGCAGTCAAATGAATTGGCAATGTGAGTTTACGATCAGGGTCATAGACATCCACCCACCACAGAGGGCACTTTTGCAATTTAATGTCTGTTTGCAAACACCAAAGTAACACTTCACCAACAGTCAGGAAAAACAAAATTAAGGTTTCGGAGTAGTTTGTTTTAAATGAATCAGTGATTCTCATTCCAACTAATCAAGAAAATGTCTGAAGGGCATGCTGTTTCTGAATATGTAAAATAACAAGCCAGCTACCATTTAGCATTTAATTACTTTATCTGCCCCCCTGAAACAAAACCACGCTACAAATGGAGACCAATTTGCTCAGCTGTGTGGTCGGCACGTCCATCCATAGACATATTCACTGTATCCCTATTGTTTTTGTTTCTCCTCTGCTTTCATCTGATGTTTGGTTCTATTCAGCTCAGTGTCCTCATGAAAGGTCATGCTGCTCTTCCCCACAGCCAATGGGCATGTTTGATATTCCATTCTTTAAGCCGCATCAAGAAAGAGGGCACTTATAAACTGGAGCATGTGTGACGATCTCTGTGGCATCACAGCACAGACACAGTGAGAGATCCAGAGAGTGTCTCTCATTGAACTTTTTTTATCCGCCAATTTAGAAAATTTCATTATTTTGAGTAAGAAAACTGATATTTGCTGTTTTCTGTAACCTCATCCCAGTCCAGCTTATGTTAAGAGTTTAAAATGTGCACTAGGATTTCCTGTTTTTGAAGAAAGGCAGATCAAATTTGGCCTGAGAAACAAACAACTCTATGGTATTCTTCTTAAAATTATTTTGATTGTTTTGTGTTTTTTTTCCTTAATGAAATTCAGTTTGGAAGCATCTGCTCTGTAATTTCATTTAAGAGATTTTCCATATAAAAATGTGAGCCACTGTGCCATCTTCTGGTACAGCAGAGCTCTCTATGTCTATGTCACATTCTCAGTGTGAAGTGAGTATTTGCTGCCCCCTTTTGGTAATTAATGTAAAATGCACACTTGCAAATGATAAACACTCACTTTAGGTTAGATCAGTGGTCAGATATTGTGACTGAGAAATACATTTCCACACTTTGATATATAAGTACATTTTTTTATTGTGTTTTTTCACCAGATGAACCCAGATGTTGCAGAGAGTTCTCGTTGTGACGTCAGTTCTGAAGCTTTTCCTACATCTTCCCCTCCGGTTGACACACTGTTGCACACCCCTCAATGTTCAGATGGGGCTCCATTGCAAGGGGTTTGGTTGACTTGTCCGTGTACAAACACATGGAGATCAAATTCAATAGACTCATGATGGTCATCAGGAGCATAAGAAACCCTAAAGATCATAAAACTCAGGGTAAATGTCAACAATAAAAATTCTAATCTGACTGTTAAATATGTATTTACCACAGTCTTTTAGGATCTTACCGCAATAGACTATGTTGGCAGTGAAGTCATGGACACGATAGCCTCTGGTGAACATTGCACCCACGCCCAGAATGAGAATGGCGTAAACGCTGAATGTATAGCGCAAGTACTTGGTAAACTGGAAGCTCTGTAGGATGAACCTGAGGGGAGACGTGCGTTTTCAGTTATTCCTTTCCATAATTTTGCTGTACAACCAAACAGCAAAAAACTAATATTACATTCCATGAAATCTCCAGGATTTTTTGTTCTTACCAGATTATAGTGCACAAGGAGACTATGGTAAGCACGATGGTGCTGACCAGTGGGTCCGGTACACCGGCTTTGTACTTGAGCACGATGCCAAGACCCACCACAGCATTCAAGAGAGACCACCAGGCAAACACTGCCAGCCCATTCTGGGTCTGTCACAAGTGATAAATCAAATGCATTCATGTGGAGATACCTCTAAATTCACACAAGTGATGATGGTGAAATTGTAAATTTGACCTTACCAGGTATCGTGTCCATGAGATCACACTAGGGTTGTTGATGGCTAGCCAGGCGTTGTGCTTGTTGAGGTTAGAGTAGGACATGTAGAGCATGTAGAAGCTGAGGGCTGGTAGAATCCATCTGAGCAAGGCAGCTGCAAGTATGTCGCTGAAGAAAACAACAGCAGCTTTAAACAACAGCAGCTTTAAATGCTTATGGTATTTCTTTGTGAGAGTCAATGTTGCTGTAGTTGTGTGTGCTACAGGATGAGAGCATTGTACATAACTTACTGGCTGTCCCAGAGAGGCATGCTGCATATTCTGGTAATGTTTATGATGGTCCACATCAGATAAAATACTGGAGGGTGGATTTCCGGATTGCAAGACTGAGGACCGAGGACATTTCTACAGATGGAACAATAAAAGTATAAACTGTGATCATATTTCTATATAATTGTTTTAGAGGTGGAGTCTGCCTTCCTATGTAAACCTACAACATCAGTTTGTTTGGCTGCACTTTAGACTTATACAGCAGTCACCATTATGTTGTGTTGCTGTGTTTGCTGCCCACAGAACTGTGGGACCTGTAGTATTAAACCACACTTGTGACCATATGTCTTGCCAATTCAAACTTCAAACTATAACTTTAATTACCACAGAAGCTCTGGTAAACCACACTTTTTTTTCTGGCATTGTAATAAGTTTTAAAGGCAAAATCTTTTGTACCTTATAAAAAGGCCGACCACTGCCTCCACAAGCTAAGCCTTCGACCAGAGGTCAATAATAATCCAGTAGCTTTCTGACCACCAGTCCATGGTCACCTCCAGGGGGAAGGTCTCAGACACATTCCTGAATGAGGTCTTAAACAGAGCTGTAGACCAAGAAGAAAACAGTTGATCCTCAGTTTGGATTTATGAAAAAGCAGCCACACATTTTAACTGGGGTACATCTCTGTGACCAGTGTTTTGATTTGTCCACTTCAAGTACACCATTACCATTTAATGCGACAGACTATCATTTCATATCACAAGTGTAAGTGCTTGTTATATGATCTAGTTAGTTTATTTGGCCTCCATCCAGGATCAAATGTCATCAAATGACGGTGCAGGGCAAAGGTCTTCAGTAAGAGGTGCACAGTAAGATGTCCTTATTAATCATGCTGACGTATTTAATATATTCTTGGCTTCAAATCTAAGTATTCCTCTTATACACTGACTATTCACAACCAAATGTGCAGCAATCAAAGCTGAAAAATATATTGATGTATCATTTATTGTGAGTTAAACACTCATAAAATGTTATAACTTTCAAATCCTTAATGTTAAGAAGTATTTTTCTTTTGATAATACACACACACACACACACACACACACAGTAACACATCACTATGAGGACAAGACCAGCTTATACAAACCGTCAGGTTCAGTCCTCTCAAGCTCTGGTTTGACTGCATGAGTGAAATATTCTGTAGAAGTCAAGTAACTCACCGTTGGGCACGCTGCTGTCCTTCGCCAGGCTAAAGAAGATGTCAGAGATCACCTGACTAATAACAGCCAGGGCAATGCTCCAAGCATGTATCACCGCATGGTCACTGTTTCTCACTGAGATGAGAAACATCTTGGACCTCTCCACAAGTGTCTACAGCTCAGAAGGCTCGGACACAATATTTGATACCACAATCTCATATTTTGGACTTTGGAGTGCTGAACTGTGACATTTTATCTCTTTGCTTATACACATAATACCCTGCAATCCCTGTCATTGAGTGTGTGTGTGTGTGTGTGTGTGTGTGTGTGTGTGTGTGTGTGTGTGTGTGTGTGAAAGAGAGAGAGAGAGAGAGAGAGAGAGAGAGAGAGAGAGAGTCCTGGTGCTGTTTCTTCCTCTCAGTTCGATTCTCAGGATATATTTGTGCTCAGCAGTTTTCACGTGGTGCATGGTCTAAATGGCAGCATTTTAAATCCAGTACTCCACAGTTTGCATCTCATTCATCCATTCACAGACCCAGCCACACACCGATGGTAGTGAGCTCTGCCGGTCAGACCATCAGGAGCAATTTGAGGTTCAGTGTCAAGGACACTTTGACACGTGGACAGGAGGAGCTGAGGATCGATGTGATTAGCGGACAACAGCACACAGCTCCAGCCTGTTACAGGACAAGTTGGTGCTGAAACAATTAGTAAATCAACTGCTTTTCCATGTTTTATATCATCACAAGGTATTCTTTTGTAGCCAGATGTCCAATTACCTGTGTACTTTCTTAATAAAATGTGCAGCATGTAGATTTGCTAATATTGATGTAATTCCAATCACACTTTCTGTCATATTCATAATTAATGTCAGCCTTACCCTTACTATTGCATGTGTTTTTTTAATCTTATTTATGTCTACGCCTTGAGCCATTATTTGGCTTAAAATTATAATATCTTTTTGCCTGAAAACGTTTATTTTTTCTGATCAGTGATTACATTTTTCTTCAGTATTCTTATTAACCCACCATTTCCTCAGTGTAATTTAATTTTGTTCTGCAGAGAATTTTGATTTTAAAATTCCTTTAAAAATTAATCAAGAAATTATACATGACTTACTTTTTTCCCATTTATTCATTTATTTGTAAAAAAAAAAAAAAAAAAAGATGTGCATTCAATTTTGATGTGAGGAACAACACATATTTGTAGTATTTACACATTAAATGTAGTATTTATTGTAGCTTAACAACTGCACATTTCAAATCGACTGACATTTCCATCCAGGAAAAAAAAAAAAAAAAAAGAAAAATACAGCATCATTCTCAGCGAATGTTCATAGAAAGAGTTTCCATTGTGTCAAGGCGATTTCTACTGGTGACATATTGAGTCCGTTGTCCTTGTAAAGTGGCTGTTTGTGGTGCTTCCATGCGACCAGGACAATGCGTGCCCCAAATATGAAGCAGGAAACAGCCAGGATTACAGCTGAAGAGGGAAGATGAGATGAAATATAGGTATGAGTGAATGAATAGGAGCGATATTACACTAATCACCAAGAGGAAAACAGGGGAAGGTGCTCATTCCCCTCAGTTCAAGTGTAAAACAGTACCTGCAAAGACATGAATGTAACTTTCAGGAGAGTTAGAGTTGCTCAGGGTGCCAGCCAACCACAGGATTACCACAGGGTAGATGGTCACAATATAACGCACATGCTCATCAAGGTAGAAGTTCTCGAACAGAAACCTGGGAGACAAAGACAAAAGATTTGGCTTCCTTTGCTCAGGGGAAGACAAAAACATCCGACAGCTAAACAATATAACACAGCAGAGAGTCAGGCTCACCAGATTAACAGCACCATCAGAAGCAGCAGCAGTGAAAGCACTGCACAGTTGAATTTAGTCGCTTCTGTCTTATACTGTAAGTATATCGTCAGGTTCAGCAGAGTGGAGAGGGTCCCCCATGTTGCATACACTGCCACTCCATTTTGCACCTGATTCAACACATGAAAGAAAGCGTCAGAGCTTGAATGATTCAAGTGCGAGCAGTTTTCAATCAATCTTTCAATAAAATATGTGTGTATATATATATTTATATATATATATATTTTTTTGGTCACCTGATTAGTCTATAGAGTCTCTGACGACAGTGAAAGTGAGGTTGGACTTATTGTTTCAGCTCTACGAGCAGCCAATTGGAAAGCTGTGAGCAGCTTCTGTGGCCTCTGTAAACATCCTAATCCTGAAGCTTTTGGCAGATTCTCTGTAAGCTTCAAATACAGTTTACCATACAGGATGCCGGCCTGTCACGTGGCCATATCTATCACCTCTTCTTTAAGTGAAGTGCAAGGCAAGGATGGACTGGAAACCAATCTCAAGGTTTGCTATGGCCTAACTTGGGTGCTTCTAGCCTCCTAATCTCTGACCACAGTTGCCTGGTGCACAGCCTTTGCAGAGCCAGTGGGACCGAGCATTTCGGTGAGGATTCACCCTTTAGATATGGATGATGGAGCAGCCAGCAGCTTTGGCTTTTTTTGACCTTATAGTTTATCAGCAGTGTGCAGTGGGACTTAACAAATGGAGGGCTGTAATAAAATGCGAATTTAAAGGAGTAGTTTGACATTTTCAGAAAAACACATTTGCTTTTTTGCTTAGAGGTAGATGAGAAGATCATTACCACTTTCATGTCTGTGTGGTAAATATGAAGCTGCGGCCAGGAGATGGTTGGCTTAGTTTCGCGTGAAAACTGGAAACAGAGGAACGCTTGTCCAGGAGAAAAAGGTGGAGACACAACAGCAGCCACGGCTTCTATTTCTCTCTATTGTTTGTCACTAATAAGTCCACATATTTGAGATACAAAATTATGCAACTGACTCCTGTCTCATAGGGACGCACAACACCAAAAAAAAGTACTGTACAGGCCTAGTTTGAGTGCGAATACATGTGAAACATACAAAGAAGTCTCCATAATGTTTTGGTTAGCCATGTTGCTAGCATTTAAGGAACCAGTAATTCTGACCTGTAGACTGATAAAATGCCCTGCAGCTGCTTCTGTACGAGCTCCTTCATGGGGGGGTTGTATAACTCTTGAGAGGTCATCATGGTGGTGACTGGTTTCTCCTCCATGTTCACAGTTTCCAGATAAACAGCAGGATGCAACAATGCTTTGTGGTGCCACCACACACTAAACGCACTTCTTGCAGTTTTTCACACAGCACTAATGTCGGTGTGAATGTGGCCTCATTTCCTGTAAACCATTGCTCCCTTGTGAAGCAGTTCATACTCTGACACAATAAAAGTGAATCATGCAACAGTTATTAAGCTCGATGGCTTCTTCTGTTGTGGACTCAGCGGCTCTCTGTCCCCTCAAACATCAGCGTGGCTTTATCAATCTTTTCATCTAACTTTAGGCAAGAAAGCAAATAAGCATATTCCCCAGAATATCCAACCATTCCTCTAAATACAAAGGTCTACAGGAGAAGAAATAAATAAGGCTGGCTTTTAGATTGTAACATACAATATGGAGTAAGAGATGATTTTGTTTATCACAACAATAGTATATCTTCACTGAAAAAAACAATCTATTTCTGAAATGTCAGCTGAGTTAAGAAAGACAGCTGTTTTCAGCTTTGTGCATTTTTCTCGCAATGGTTAAGCTTACTCCTTAAGCTTAAGAAGTAGAATGTTTTCAACCCATAAAGGAAATATTGTCTGTAAATTGCAAAGTAACCAAATAGTAGTTGGCTGCAATTACAACTTCCTAACAAAGTGGCTTACTAAGTATACCTCACACAGATGGTTTTATTCCAGCAAATATGGATTACATCCGTGGCAACAAGAACAACATGTTGCTTATGCCGCGAGAAAGAAATGACAAACAATTGACTAAGTTAATGTTCAAGTACAATAAAGGTTAAAATGTACCCTACGGTTCCACATAAAATTTCATTTCAATCTTTTATCTTGGATAGCTGTGTTTTTGCTGGAGTGAAGCTGCCCTTCACTCCAAAGAGCACCTTTGTTTGCTGAATGTATAAATTTATGACTGTTTGTGTGAATCAAAGACATCTGATTGTTTGGCTGACATTCAGCCTCCTTCCTTCCCTGTTTACATATTATGACTGTAAAATAAAACATATTTCCACATACAGAAAACGACTGTAATATAGTTTTACCAGTATTCTGAAAAGCCAGAGGTCTGTTTTGTGGTATTTGTTCAACCAGGCTCCATAGATCTTCAGTCCATGACAGGAGAAAAATAGAAGAATATAATTGGTGAGCGTCATTAGGGCTGAAGTTATCAGCACTGGCAGCAACAACCTACACACAGATGGAAAAGCAAATATACTACTAAACAACAGCAAAAAAAGAAGAAAAAAAGAAGCTTTTGAGGAATAGAGGAACATGTGTGGGTGGACGACCTGAACTTACACACTTACTCTCTGTCAAACAAAAACAGCCATGTAATGTTCAAGCATTGTTTGATGATAATAGAAACATGAAATCCATAGGGTAGCACTGCGGGCATGGTGTACATCCAGTCATAAGCAGTCCTGCAGGGAGCAAGGATAATGTTATGAGAGGGAGGGGAAATACAGCACAACAAACAAACTGTGCCTTTGGGGAAATAATCAGACTCATGATGTCAAAGCAATCTGCAACATGTAAAGAGAAAATGACTGCACAGAGGAAGGCTACGCTGCCTGTGGACTGGGTGGAGTGATTTGCCACATGCAATATTACAAGAGCGTGAGAGGAAAGCATGAAGCTATTAAGCATCATCATCTTTTATAAATTATGTGTGAAATATAACAAATGGTGCAGACACCTACCTTCTACAGAATCCCACTAAAAAGTATATAAACATGGCAAAAACCCAAAAATATGTGAAATCCCAGACAAAAAGAGCCCACTCTGCTGGAGTTAAGGGTGTTGAATACTTGAATGTCACATCTTCTATGTTCTGCTGGAAAATACCTGATACCGAGATAAGCACTTTTTATTATTTACTCCACACATACCACGCTTTACAAAATCTTTAACAGATTTAGTTTAAGTGACAAATATTCACCTGATTTATCACCGAATCCAGACAGAGAGTTCAATATGAGTGCGACCAAAAAGGTAAGGAATCCAACAAACATGAGCACAACGCGGCCTAGGTCGTGGTTCACCATTGTGGTGGTCTGAGGGTAAAAGTCCACAAGAGGATATGACTGCCGCTTTAGACAAAAAAGCAACAAAACAATATTTTCACTATACATAAAAAAAACAAAACTGAATCTATGCTTGAAAATACATCTCTATTCTCAATCTTTCTGGCTCTTCCTCAACAAAAGGAGTCCAGTGTCTGCTGCTCTCAAATAAGTTATGACAGTACCTATCATAACTTGCCCCGGCAGGATATAAAATACATGATGTCATCCCTTTTTATGAGCCTGGAATGAACATCTCTTATCTTCCTCTGTCATAAACAATATGTTGCTTAGTTGTTAAAAACAGGGTAAAGATTAAAGACCACGCCACGAAAAGAAAATCAGGACATTATTAGAAGAGTGTGCAAACAAAACCTTTACTAACTAAGGATGGACTGGATCTTCCCAGTGCCTTACAGAGAAGTACACTGAGAAGTTCTATCTTTCACATCATAAAAGTTGAAGTCCCCTTTTCTGGCGTTCAGATTGAGCTAGTGCCAGGGTGTGTTGTTTTCCCTCTGTATTCACTGGGTGCCTGTTTTGAGTTTGTTTGAAATGCTTTCATTATCTTGCAGTTAGTTTGGTAACAAGCTTTTACCAGTGTCAGCCTGAAGAGTCCAGGCACTAATTCCTGGAGGCAGTGTGTACCAGTGTAAACTAGATTTGTGTCAAAGTTGTAAAAAATACCAATGGAAAAGATTAGTTTGTTCATTTTGGGACAGCTCTATGTTTGAACTGGTAGACTGCATGTGACTTGGAAATCATCAGGCCCGCTTACATTTACAGTATTTGTGCAATACTCTGTCATCGGTATAATTTATCACATACTGAGCTATTCTTCCATTATCGTCAGGTTAGATTACAGGCAAAAAAATCCCTAAAGTTTTTTTTTTTCTCAAACTGATTTAAATATGAAAGAATAGTGTAGGCATCACTTAGGGACTGTAACTTTTCTTTTTTTTTTGTGCATGTTTGCATTTTTGGGCAGAGGTGAGAGTGTAGTTGCTAAAACTTCCATTTATTCAGTGCTGCGTGACTGTATGTTATAATTCAGTCACTGCAGGTGTTGTGCGTGCAGCTTCCTTCCACACAGTGGCACCGTTGCATTGTACTGTGTCAGTGATGTGATGCCGCGTCACATGTGGAGGCAGCATGACTTTAAAGGAAAGCACAGGTACTGAATCACATGGAGCTTTTTATCCGAGGATATTTCTCTGCATGAAGACACGTCGCTGTAACTTCAGGAAACAAAGTCTCACACAGTTTAACTATGGTGAAATCAGTCAGCTTTAATCAGTCAGTCGCTTCCACCTCCTCCTTTTCGCTGACCAAAACTATGTGACAAATCTTCAATAAAATGTGGTTTATTTTTATTTACTGTCCAATACTGTTTAATATATCAGACAGTGAACAAGTGTTAGCAAATTATTTTAAGTTACAGTGTCTGGCAAAGTGTCTCTGCCATATAGCAGGTAGCAGGTGCAGAAATATTGATAAGAATTTCATGACTTACTATTTCAGCTCTGATATGGAGTTAACTTAGTGAACAGTAAATGCTGAGGCTGATTTCTGGGTGTAAATGGATGATTACTGGAAGTAAATATATTGCAGACAATAGATAGCATCAAAACGGGCTTAATTTCATGAAAATCTAGAATATAAAAGAGCAAATATTGGTATATAAAGTCTCATATTACATGAATTTTAATTGACACGGGGACAAAATAATAACACCACAACAGTTAAAGTCACATGAAAACAAGTTTTGTGTGTCTATGTGTGTCATTATCCATATGATCTAATTATTCTACTTCTGAGGACTGAGTTCATGTGCAGAGGGGCTGTGGCACGGCAGCCCAGCTGAGGTTCAACCTTTGTAAAGGGAGCACTCGACCCAGAAAATGTCCCCTGCCGGTCCCCTCACCCAGCACCAGATGCTGCCTTGTGGCGTATTGTACTTAACACTCAGCAATAATTAATGCAGCTGGGATTAAAGGCTTTATGGACTCTCACACATACACATGCAGGATATATACACAGGTACGCGCTCACTTACACACTCTCAGAGAGCGCACACTTTATACTATAGGTGAGTCATAACACCTGACACACGTGGGAGAAAATAAAAGCTCTGTATTGATGCTTGTGGACACCAGTGGTTCTTCATGACCATCAGGTCAACAAGCTCTTCCCAGTGCATGAAGCTAAATTTACCACAAGAACACTTAACAGAACTGCTGACTTTACAGCGACATACAGAACAGTGTTTGGCTTTATCTTTATCCCACATTGTACACGGGATGACTCTTTCAAGTTGACTGACTGATTGCTGTGACCCGGACTGCTGGCAGAGGACAAGGCCCAATTTGTTGGCTGCTCATCACCTAATGAATGAAATCATATCCAATTACATGGCCGCCATCTTTGATCACTTACATTATGAGAGATACTATGTGCATAATGGGTATTAAAAGAGATCACTGTCACGCTGGTAACACATTATGATTCACTTCATGACTCATGTAGGTCTTGGCAACAATGCGTTCTCACAGGCTTTCTGCATCACACTGCGATTACATCCAAACACTGTTAAATATTAAAATATTGTCAACATTTTTTCTTTTTTAATTTTTTTTTTTTTTTGATGCCAGCAGGAAAAACAATTACCTTGTATGGACAGAGACCTAGATAAACAATTTGTGTTTGGAAATCCTGATCGATCACAGAAGAGAGGAAATATTTGAAAGGATTTTAAATTCAAATAGTTACGCACGCCGACAGCTTCCCTGGCATCGTTTCTGTGCAGAAGAGATTGGACAACTGGGACAGTCCTACAGGAACCGTTTCATAATTAGGGACCATGACTAACAAGCTCTGTGTATTTGGACTGTTTATTTCCTCACAGCCCAGGCTATGTGACTTTCACGCTGTATTTGTGGGCGACATTTGTGGATCCCTCTGGAAGCAAGTCACCTCCTAATGTCACAATTACACTGCCATGACCAATAGTGGTGGCTGTGCCAACTAGATTACAAATGAGGATGGCAAAGGACAGCAAAGGTGAGAGTGGAGGATATTAGCCTCTCAATGCAATCAGGAGTCCCAGAACAATAATTTAGACGTTATTAGAAAACAGTTGAAGCTGCGCGGCCTGCTGAATCAATCATTTAAAGATACCACATATTCCTCTCTCATGATAAAAGAAGAGATCTGGAGCTCCAAAACTGTGAGTTACACCAAAATGAGCTATGTTAGGGAACTAAAAATGATTCACCTCTTTTGGCCAGCAGTAGATACCATATTTTCAGCTTTGATGGAAGTTTCACAGGGATCACATCCAATCTTATTCCCGCCTACCCCCACCCCTTCACATAAGACAAGCCATCACAAGAGATAAATCTCCACATATGAAACCACTTTGGTCTGTAAGAGGCTGTCAAAATAATATTTTCATTCCTCCAAAGGACCCTGGTAACCACTACTGTCTACTGGTGTGTTGTGTTATCGCTGAGCATCAAGTTTGGACACAACACATAGGATTTTTTTTTTTTTTTTTTTTTTAGAACTCAGGATTTGTACAGTATAAACTTTACAACCTTTCTCAGTGCCACTACTTTCCTGTCACTCAAACCCTGGGTGCTGCTAGTGGAGTGTGAAGGCTGGAGGTGGGGGATCACAGGACCCTTCAGATGAGCCAGGTGATGTTGGACTAAATCTGATTTGGGGGATTTAGAGGCCTGAAGTCACATCTTGTCAACTAGAGCTGCATTGCGATAAGCACTCCTGCTCAAACCCACTGCTGTGAGAAAAAAAATGAAAACAAAACAGATCACCGTCAGACAAATGTGCTACTATGAGTATGAAAAATGAAAAGCCTTTTATTGTTGTTTTGACAGTTCAGTGACATGCTTGGCACTATGGAATATTTCTTTATTTTGATGAAATGCCTTTGAAGGTTTGGGGAGACATTTATTTACTTCTGGTGCTGTCAAAGTCGTGCACTAAATGAAAAGTGGTTAGTGTTTAGTGGTATTTGATTATTCATAGTTAGTCGCTGGTTCTCAGTTAGGTGGAAAAAAAAAATGTGAAAAATAAGAAACACTTTCCAGAAATGTGGAAAGGAAAAACAAAGTGAATGCAGATTTTTCCATACAGGACATAAGGGGTCAGTGAATGGTTTTGTAAAAATGAAAATGAAGTAAATCATATGTTATGGCCTTCACAGTCACCAGCACACAGCCTATTTGAACTCTCACTGGAGATTTTGGACCAGTGTGTTAGAGCTTTGCTTCACAACCTGTGGGCTGGGACACTACAAGATAAATCTGAGTGGCTGTGAGATGATGAACTGGAGAGGAAAGTAAAAAAAAACCCATATATTTCTGCCCCGAAAGTACAGTCAACGGTGCAGCCTCACAGAGCTGCTGGCATGGCTGCAACTCAAAGTCTTGTCTCCATGTAAAGTATTGGCTAATTTCACTTCTTTGAGGCTGTGAAAACGGTTCAAACAAAACAAGAGAAAAAATCACTCTTTAGTTGAGCAGGTCGCAAACAATAAATATATGTAACTGGTGACGAGGGACTGGCGGTAGACACTGATTTATTTGTAAGGGTCACAAGCTGTGTTAGACCACATTCTCTACCACCATCAGCAAAGCACCTAATGAGGGAATATTTTAGGAGAATGGTGTTCATCCCTCCAACTGAGACTTGCAAAGAAGCTGTTCTGGCAGCTTCTGGTGGCACGTCACCTCACTGAAACACTTCGTGTTTCATTTTTCCTTTAATTTGTCAACATTCAGTATGCACACAGTCATATCCACTTTTCATCTCAAACACAGCGATATCCCAAATGAGTATAAAATTCCTTTCCTTTCATGCAGCTCCACATTCAGTTCTCACGTGTTGTCGATTTCAAACTCACGCTAAATATCATCCGTCATGTTCAGCTTGGTATGGAGAGCACAAACCGCGTCTCCTTCAATTACCCAGCCTGCACTACAAATGATGCAAAACTGAACCAAACAAAAAGCCAAATCGAGGTAACCTGAATGTTTAATATGCAGGGGACAAAATGGCTGCCTCACAAAGATGACAAGCGTATGACAAGCAGTCGCTGCAGAGAGACTGATGTCTAGAGAAATGAGGTGTGCCTTGCAGGAGCTTGGCCCCTCCGGTCTGTGTGATAATTAATTGTTCCATCATAAGAGGATGTATCTCATTAAGGTACACATCCTGTAACTGTGGTTACTGTTTAATGGTGACTATAGAGTAATGATCCCCCCACCTGATATCCCAACGTCAAAGCTTTCCCTCTGAAAACACGTCCGCCCGCAGCAGCGTGTCTCTCATTCACAAGCTTTGCCTCCTATATTTCCATCCTCCATGATTTACTTTCACACCCCCCCCACCACCCCCACCCCCGCTCTTTCATCTCTGAATCCAATACTGTCAGTGCCATAAACTCCCAGAAGCAGAATACACGGTGATTTAGTGGCTTTGTTAGAGTGTCTCAAATGTGGAATTGCTGAATTCCGGGGAAGCACAGTTTTGTTTCTCACAAAGGCATTTTTTTCCTGAAACTACCTTTAGGAAACCTCCGATCTCAGGTGGTTTTACATAGTATCATCAATTTGTGTTATTTTGTAACGTAACGTAACTATAACCACGCCATGTCTAATTCTTCGACAATTGATTCACCACATTTCCCAGTATCCATTGAGACATCAACCAGAGATGTGGCTGCACTTGTTGCATTCAGTTACAGCGCAGAGCCATAATGACAAGGTTTAAAAGAAGAGGGTAGAAAAATAGAGTTAATACCCTTTACATATCCTGTGGCTGCAGTGCATTATGGTCTATTGAAGCCACAGACATTTTCCCTCTTCTAATGGTTTTCAGTGGATATTTTCCTTTCATTTTTTTCAGCTTTCTGCAAATTAATTGACGCTGGCTGACAGCTAGAACAGTGTGACAGCCTTTTAAACCAAATGATTTCATTATACATTATTATAAACCTGAAAATTCTATTTCAACTCCAATTGTAAACCCATACAGTTTAACAACTGCATTTAAATTGTAATGACGTTCAGTCCCCCCCTCCTCCCCCCGACTGGTTTAGAGAGTGGAAAGATGTCCTGATGAATGTGACACGAGCTGAGTCTTTTCCAAGGTCACAGTCTTTAGTCAATATGAGAGGAGCCCTTCTGACACCTGTCACTTCAGGTGGGACATAGTGAATTAAGGGCTTCACAGTCGGAGAAAGTCGGAGAAAAAGAGAGAGCAGGAGGGGCAAAGAGCAAGAAAAGTGTAGAGAAAGCAGTGCAGTGAAGCAAAGATAATGTAGTCACTGTTTGGTTCTCTCAGCACCTTCCACCTGACAGTGAACAGTTCGAGCAGGAATTGCTCTCGCCTGTCTCTACCATAAGGACATGGCAGCTACAGTATGACAACATGGTGACAGAAAGTAACAACACAATACCAATAGTGCCAATATAAACAGCTCTTTCCCAGGGGCGGGAGTTCTCTCACAGAAATTCGGAGATGTGCTGTAATGAAAGCCTGCTTGAATGTGTAAAGCAAGTCAAGGTTGCACACTCGTTATTAGAGAGACCATCCCGAGTCTTCCCCATAACTGAGGGGTCAGCGCTTCAATTTGTCAAGCAGCTAGGTGTTCATCTGCAGCTGTGTGTCCTGCCTGAACATGTCTGAGCAAAGTACTAAACTGTAGCTCGCTTCGGTTAATTGTGCTCACTGCTAAACAATAGAAATGGTTGGCTGAGTGACAGCTTAGTATGTTTCCTCAATCAACGGAAAAATGTATTTTCCCCCAACTTGATTACTGATTATTTAATTAATTCATCAGGCAAAAATGCAAAACAAAAAAAACAACACAATATTTGCTCATTTTTGTTTCACATAATAGTCTTTGCTACTGGAAACATTTGGTTTCATACACTAAACAATAAACCAATTAATTTAAAGAATATTTGATGGATCAACTGATTGTGAAAAATAATGTAGACGTAAGAAGATGTGTGTCTATTTAAGACAGTGCTGCTGACAGATGTAGAAGAAAAGTATTTGTATAGCACCTGAACATCATGTATGATAATCTCATTAAGCCAAAGCGATGTGAATCCAGATACAGCTGGTTCTGCCTTAACTTGCCTTACTCATCCACTGTACTGAAAGCTGTAACATTCTCACTTGTGCTGTTCAATATTTAATACTTCCTATGAATTCCTTTTGTACAGTTTGGGCAAGTGTTAAAAGCGCAGTCCCTTAGAGGGGGAAATAGGAAAGAGGGCAGTGGCATGAACACAGAAAATAAAAAGTATAATTGCTGGCTGTTCTGTTCTGGAAGCTGAAGATTTAGATTTTCAAAAACCCCAGTGGGGTGAACAGAGCTGTTTCTACCCATTCTGGTCTGCACAGTGCACACGGTCCACATTAAAACGCAGACCTTTACACTGAACTATATGTAAAGCAAATGGAAGGTGGCCCCTGTAGACTCTCAAGAACAAGCTGAAACAGCTTTTACCAACTGATAATTTACTGATGTGTGATGACTATTTTCAAGTAATTCTTGAGACATCGTTACTCATCAGTTATTCATCTATAAATCCACTAAGTGCATCTGAATGAACTCGAGCCACAGAAGACATTGATGTGATTAGCTCATCCATGCGTAAAGTGTCTCTTGGCCCTTTCATGACTAGGCCGTGGTGGTACACACACTCAACAAATTAATATGTCTATATACCAACACACATAAGACACATAAACAGATTATTCACTGAGGGCAATATGCTGCTGTGATATCAGCGTTTCTAAGGGTTGTATTTTTCTTTTTTTCTTTCAGGGCTCATGGAAAAACTGATTGTGTATTCCACCCCCTGTGTCTGAATTATTCAGCTTCAATGCCATTTCTATTCTTAGTGCTTTTACTAGTATTTGGAAGAAGAAGAAATGTTAGTATACAGTAAACAACATACAGTAACTGTATAATCCAGAGTCCCCACAGAGTAGAAGCAAATCTTCAAGCTCTGTACATTAGCATTCATGTGAATATTGTAGTTAAGAAGGTTCGTATATGAATTATGCTCGTGATGTGTAACATTAATTGAGCAATTATAAAATGCAACGAGTTAAAAATGCGCATGTAAACTGCAAGGCTGAAATTAGACTCTGATGTTTACATGTCACTTTTTCAAGCTGGAATTAATTTGCTTCAAGACAAAGAGGCTGGAATTAAATCAAGTCGTGAAGCGATAGAGTCTTCAAGGGAACATCAAAGCTTTGCAGACGTCCCTCTGGGCTGTTTCATGAGCATCGATCGAAAATGCTGGGTGGGAACATGCTCGTGGTCTCCCATCCAGTGAAACTGATTTCATCCAGCCACGTCTTGTAGCTGAGATCTGCTAATCTCTTAAGACTGAAAGAGTTAAGAGGGAAGAAGATGGAAGTTTAGGAAGGGATGGGAAGGTAGCACTGAAACTAGGTGACATCTGCTGCATACTACTGCTGCAATCAATATGCTGCCACAAATAAAAATATGACTCTGTTTTCTCTTCAGATGTTTTGCAATTCCGATTTCTTGTATTTACTCTGGAATATCCATCTCCACAAGCTGAGACGTCTTTCTAGTGTTATTTGATGTTTTGACCTAATTTTTAAAAATACTCATTAAGCTTGTCACTGTTACAGGGCTGTCACTGCTGTGCCGGCATCAGCAGAATTTCTAATGATGTGAAGTGATTAATAATTTACATTAATATGGCTTGTGCTTCATCTGCAGGCATCATAAATTTGATTAATCAAATAAATTGCACCCTTCATTATAAACCTTGAGATTACTCAGCTGACAGAGTCAATACATGTTACACACATTGAAAAATGTATTTGTGGTGTCATTGAGTTATAGAAATGCATATATAACGAGCAGGTAATACAGAATAATTGCTGTTCCTTGGAGTTTTTTTGTCTGAGACCTTAAGAGTTTGAGGATCTGACTAAGTGTTAAAATGTGATTTATTGGGGATTGTGACAACAAAGTAATCTAATAGTTACTTTGCACTGTCTGTGTCATCTTTCATATGTTTGCATCTACCTCCTTTGGTATGAATTATTGATAAATAGCTGGCTGTTGCATGCTGAGCCAGAGAGAGGGGTAAAATATGGACTGGATTCAGGATCCACAAATGTCTTGACAACATGCACACAGTTAGAGTGATCTAATCTGAAATGTGTTCAAACACTGTTGTTTTCATGGATATTATTTTTTTCAGTTACCTTTTTTTTTTTTTTTTTTTTTTTTTAAATAAACATGAATTTGTTTTAGGTCTTGTTGAAATGTTTTGTTGACAAGCCTCAGGGATTTTAGGGTTTTATTTATTTTCAGCAAGTTTTTTTTTTCTGTTTTCCAGCCTCAAGACAGAATTTGAAAAAGGCAAGCCATGTAACACACTTTGATGTGTAGGCTACTGTCATGGATGTACTGTACTCGCAAGACGCCGTGACGCAAATAAGATCACACATGCCTCCTGAGGGACTCACTGCACCAGCACAAGTCCCCTTAAAGCCACCACACACAGAAAACAATCTTGGATTAGAATAAAAGTAACCATAAAGACACTGTGTACACACACACACACACACACACACTCCCTCCCTGTTTAAGCCTACAGATAGCAGTGTGTGTTGTTCTTTGAAGACAGATTTACTGCGGTTAGCTTTGGGTGACAATTAGTCCCCCCCCCCCAAGAAAAATCCGTCATCACACTGGGATCAGGCAGGTTTAAACCATTACACTGGCCATTAGAGTCAAGGGGAGCGTGGACAGGAGAAAACTGGCATGTTTTGGTATGTTTACTGAATTCTACAACATCTATTTCACCCCAGATCATTCACAATGCTTCACTGGCAACATACAGTAGATAATCAATCTAATTTGCATATAGTGCAAATGTGGCCACTCATTATGGCTCTGCTTATGTTTTTTTTTCCTCTCTCCCTCCACCTCTCTCCACCTCTCTGCGTGTGTTGAGCCATGGGGGAATATTGATTTCACTGACACTTTCAGGGAACGCCTCTATTGACTGACTGCCACCAATAAATTGTTGATTGCTGGTTGATGTAAAGACCTCAGGCTGCAGTAAATCCCCAGATAATGTCTCAATGTAGACATTTTTTTTTTTTTACGTGGTGCCACATCCAAACCAGAGCCACATATTATATTCCAAAACCATAACTGATCTGGTTAAACCCTGATCATGCAAAGTCCATATTAATAAACACGAGTGGCCTACAGCAAGTTCAGTCTTCGCTATAGCTGCTGCTGTTGCCAGGGCTATGCCACTGAAGTATGCAACCTTGTTATTAGATCTAGGGCTGCCTGGCAGGCTCGGAGCAGAGGCCAGCCTGGTTTGCTGGTTCTCTCAGCAGAGTCGCCTCCAGTCATTCATCAGCATCACTGCTAGAGAGAGACAGAGAGTGATGGAAGAAGCCTGTGTGATGTGCCTGTGTGCACTGTGCTGAACAATTGTCTCTTCTTTTTTGAGGGTGCATGTGTATGTGTATCTGTTTTTAGATGATAAAAGCTGCTCAGCTGCTGCTTTTTAACAATGCATGAGGGATTTTCATTTTCTATAACACACATATCAAAATGTTATTTGTGGGCCTTTTCTGTGGTACAGATAAGACACGGTTTAACACACAAGATGTAAACATTTACCCAAACCTCAAGGAAAGATCAGCCTACAAAAGCGGAAGTGCCGTTAGCTTTAGCCACTAGCCTCCACCTCTAAATGAGATAATTACTGATAAATTAAATGCACCTGTGGCCCACTTCACAGGACGCACTTCTCCCCTGTTTTTGTTATATTCATCCGCAACACATCACCAGCATTAATAGCGGTGACACTTTTTTTTAAATATCATTTAACTTCTGTATCTCTTAAAACGTGCCGCAGAATGATGGAGAGAGTGAAACTTGGTCGGTGGACGAATCCGAACAGCGGACTCCATGCCGGACTTTCCCTTTCTCCGTTCATGTGCAGCGCTGTTTCATACGTTCAGCGATGCCTCTGCAGCCCACAGACGGAGCGATACAGGAAGACACTACAGTGTACGGGACCTTACCATCCAAGTGACGTCCTGTATGATCAAACCCCGACTTGTAATAATAGCGAGGCAAAGACGCAGTTCCAGCCGAATTCAGAGGATTTACTCTTGAGGCGGTTCTCGGAAAAGGACGGTCTGCTGTGTTGACAAGGTAAGGGGCCAAATGCGCAAATTGTTTGCTCGTTTTATTCATTCTGCAGTGAGGATTTGTTTGCACTTGTCATCAGTTAAAATCGATGATCTCTTTTATCATACAACTACTTTTGTTTCCCCTCTCTTGAATATGCAGTCATCTCGTCAGGCTGGTTTTTCTCGTGTTATCAGATTTCGCATGACGGATGGTTCAGTGGTTTAACATTTCCATAACTTTCCAATCAACCTGTCGTCCTAATGAAATAAGGCAATTTGTTTTGACAAAGTTGTTAGACTGCTTTTCCCCCTGTGGCACGTTGACAGCCTCCTCTGCCACTTGCCGTAAGTGATAATGAGGCAAGAGTAAAATATCCAATCACCCAGTCCGTGCGCCTTGACGGAGCAACCGCGTCTGCAATTGCGTCTTTGGCATTTATTAACATGAGGATGAGCTGATCAGTTTTGCTTCTGCAAGATGAACAGTGCATGTTTTTTTTTGTTTTTGTTTATTTGTTTGAACACTAAAAGCCCTCCAAAAAAATCAGAACAGGCTGCTGCCACTTGGATGAGGATGCAGTAATGGACAGCAGAACATGTGCCATCATATCACTCTCTGTGGCCAAGGCTTTGAGGTGTTTATCTGACCACATCTTCCCTTCATCATAGACTCTGAAGCCTTGCAGGCTGTAGGCACCTCCACTGATGGGCACTGGGACACCATGCCTTATTCCCATAGCAATATATCTGCTCTGTGGATTTATTCAGGCTCTTTGGTTCAGTCAGCCTCCTAGGAAATCGGCTTGATGTTGTTGCATGTGGTCTGCACAGACAGCACTGCTCCAGACTGAACGTGTGATTCCAGGCATTAAAACACTGCCACAAGTAGTACCCTGTGAAATTAAGCTGGAATAAATGAACAACATTACATCTGTAAATTACTCTCTAGACTAACTCCAGCTGTGGTATGAATGGATCACTTGTCTGATGTAAATGCACAATCAGTTTGTCCACAAGAATAAAGCTGTGTTAATGGTTCTTGGTGTAGATGAAAATTATACGCCATTAGAATAGACTGTAATTATTGTTGTGCGTGTTAAGGGGCACTGAGCCAACTGGAAAAAAATGCAGTTGTTGTTCCCCAGCAGAGGTAGAGCAAGATTCAAGGACGACAGGAAGGGATCAAGGCTGAGAGGTCAACCAAGTATGAAGAAGCTATTAGTGCCTGCGAAAATGAATTGAGCACTGAAATAATGTACGAAAGAGGATATTGACTAAAAGCTGCAGCTCACACAGATCCTCCAGATTTCATGTAATGTGCGAGAGAATAAGAGACACATTTAATGATTTTTTTTCCCCGTCTCTCTTTATCTTCTTTTTCTTGCCTACTCTAAGTGAAAAGCATTGCAAGGCAGACATTTTTGCGAGCACTTTCTCTTATCTCAAAGAAGCAGCGAACAGTCCTGCAATCTGTGGATCTTCCCTCTGTGCTTGTGTCACTTCCTTAAACCATAAACGTGCACGCTCTCCCTGTTAAACACAAGGCCCCCAGCATCTGCTCCCCTCCCAATCCCATCCCCCATTAGAGAGCGTCTGCATCTTGCTTGTATGAGTGACTGCGGTGGCTTCATATGTTTGTGTGGATGGGGTGTTGGAGTGATCATTAGCTGCCTTTCCTCTCACAGAGTCAGATAATGATGGACTCTGTGCTGAACTCTCAACCCTGTACCTGTACTTCATTAGCTTCCCTTTTGTCTTGAGGCTGTTATCAGCTGCGGTGGCTTCCTTCTGTATCATTTCCATATAGCTCAGCCACCTCACCGATGATATAAGAATCCACTGACTTCAGGATCTTTTGTGACTTCCTCTTTTTATTCCCACGTTAATTAGCAGAAGGCCTGTCCTGCTCCGGTCTGCCTTGTGTTAAAACACAATGTACCTGGAATCAGTGCCTCAGCCACTGCTTTCCACATGCTGCCAGTGGAATATTAAGGACGCTTTCGAGGGGAGATAAGAGTTGCTGAATATTTTAAAATCTCTGTACATTTTTCACACTTCCTTCCATACCCAGCAAGTCTGGCTTTGCCGTGTAATTATGCAGATAATTCTGTCCGGATGTAAATGTGTCATCGCAGGCAGTCCAAATGGCCTTGTTTGTGTGTTTGCTGTTCTGTTTTCAGCTTGTCTTTGAAGCCGTGGAACCATGACATTAAAATGAAATTATAAAAGGGCCATCAGATTTGAGCAGCCGGAGGGGCAGAAAGGAGGCACAAATATTGCTTTCTAACACCCGAAGGGTTTACAATAAAAATATGGGATGATGACGGCGAAGAAGATTTTGCGATGCACAGTGATGACATAGCTGTTGCTCATAACTTGCCCCCCTCAGGTTTTATCAGGGAAGGCCGGAAGTTACGACCGTGTTGCAATGATGGTTGTGGATGACAGCAATGATGAGTCAGCGATAGCGGTATTCTCTGATGTGCTATAGTTCCAGGCTGTGTACTTTTCTTTGCTGAATTTTAATTACGCTGCACCGTTCTCCTGAGTAGGGCCCGGTCAGGTCCCACTACGCCTTGTTGCTTTTCAGTGGTTCACTTATGAGAACAGGATATCTGCTGTGTCCAAGGCTTCTCTCTCGCACCAATAGGACTTATTAGTTTGGCTTGAGGGGACTCTTCAAGCACTCCTGCACTAGTCCTGTAATCTCAGCCTGCGCACTTTCCGCCGCACTTAGCTGCTCCGATTGGTCGTATGGGAGCTGTCAGCATGCCAATTTAATTTCTTCAGCTTTTCTCATGTGGTTTATATATATATATATATATTTTTTTTTTTTTTTTTTTTTTTTTCAAAAGCAAGGAGAACAAGCTGTGTGCTACCTCGGGGAAACCAGTGGAGAACCTTATGTTTTTGTGCTTCAAACTGTGAGGTTTAGAGAGAGTTGATCTTCTTTATAAATCCTGTATTCACCGAAGACCGAGGGTCTCATGAGGAGTGTGTGTGCCACTGCTTATGAAACAGTCCTCACTGTACCCGCACAGATTGTTACTCACACTGAATGAACATAGACTCAGTCCTTGAATAAATGTACTAATCCTGCTCTTCTGAGATAATCTGCCTTTTGAGGAGTTTCAGGATGAAAAAAAAAAAAACACTTTCTGCTTCCCAGGATTTATTCTGAAAAACACGTCTGATATTTTAAGTTGTTTTTTTTTCTGTGCTCTTGGATTTCAGCAATCACCATAACATGTTCATTTAGCTTCGACAGTCACCCAGTTGTCAAATATAATAAATATGGAGCTATAACTGAAGCATGAAGCACATTGCACTTAGTGATGATGAAGTCACTTTGCTGTATATACTGTACAGTATTCCGCTGAGGGATATTTGTGTGTGCATCAGTGTTTAAGTCACAGCTATTGAATGTCTGATGAAGAGCGACGCTTCCCTTCATGCCTGCTCATGCCTGCAGGACTTACTGCAGTCTATGCCTCAGGCTGTCTCTCCATCTCTGTGTTGATAGTGTGTGTTTCTCCACACACATTATAAACACACAATAGCGTACACTATGTCTTAACACATCATTATCTCTCCACAGTCCTGTCAGGCCCTCTGCCTTGACCAGCTTTAATTACTGTGGAGAAGCTAAAAGCCACAGTGGTCTCACCTTTTTCGTCTTCACAAACATGCAGGGACACTGGGTCCCGTTTCACATGTGATGCCATTCACGCCACTGCACGCTCTGTTGAAATGCTTTGGTGTGATAACCTGCTTTTTTATTTGCCTTTCACCAGAAACTAGGGCACTCATTTGTTGATATAAAGACATACTGTAGACCTGTATCTGCCAGGGGACAATGTCAATTCTGGTGGGAGAGCAAAGGAAAAGGGAAGAGAGGCATGTTTGTATGCCTTCCAGCTATTGGAGCATGCTCTGACTGTGAAAGGCCACGTCCATTGTTGGGTAACATAATCCACCAGGGAGGCCTTCGGCCAGACACTGGGGAGGACTGCCTATGCACACTCTCCCTCTCACTCTCAGCACTGATGCATATCCCTTTCTGTGCTGGAAGCAGCTGCTGAATGCTAAGCAATTTTCAAGTGTTACTGAACTTGTGTGTAGGGTGATAGCGCACACATCCCACTATTACCATTCTAAACACAAACTCTCTGCTAGCTGACTGGCTTGTTTAAACAGCCTTATTGATGGCGTTATATTGTGATATTCTCTACTGATGGCGAGGAGGGGACCTGGATGGAGAAATATAAATACACGAATACCTCCTCTGGGGAAAAAGTCATCCCAGAGATAACTCTCTCTGGATGGTTTTAATGAAGTGTTGTGGTGTGTATGGTCACCTGCAGGAATGATACCGACAATGTGTGAGCAGGGGATTTGTGGCTTAATAGTGGAATCGGTGGCTCACAAAGGATTATACGAAGACTCATGCTTTAGTATCAGATTGGTTGCAGTCTTTTGAGTATAGACATTATTTCCCACCATGGAGGCAGATCTGGAAGCCATGTACTTGGACATGGGTACCTGCACTCAGGCACTTGATCTATCTGCTTCAGGCTGTCTCATTAGCCAGTTATTTGACTGTTTTGCAAATATACTGTATGTTGCTTCTAATGTTTATATTCACTGGTTTCATTAGTCTTTAGGAAATTGTAAAGGGCATTTTTCACCATTGTCTGACATTTTAATTGATGAACAGTAATGAAAATAAGCATTAGTTGCAGCCTTAGGTGACTTTACTTCAGTTTTATTGTAATCCTTATTTTGTAAACCCTTGCAAGTCAAAGAAATAGCTGAACAAATAAATGATTGTTTTTCATTGTTATTGTTTATCTGTACATAGAGTACTGCTCTGGTTGATAACTATATGTGCGGGGATTGCAAATGCAGTGTATATCTTATCTATCTTTAAAAGACATGGTGTAGAGAATAAATAAGTAAATAAATATAAGGACCATTGACAAAAATGGGAGAACCAACTTACAATGAAATGAAATGGAAAAAAAACAAAACATGAAAATTCACATTTTTATATATTTGTGTCAGAATAATAAAACAAATAAATAAATCAGGATTCAAAGGAATTGGAAAGGAATCCAAACCTTCCACCCAGACTTTCACAAACCGTGACATTGTGACCCAGGATGGTTTGGCTAAGGTGCATTTCTCATATGAAAAGTAAGAAAGCTCTTCCACTTTTATTTCTAACTCTCTCACTTTCAAATATCATTAAAAGTCAAATAGCAGTCATGCAGATAAAGTGATTTTTCATAAAAGGTTTGCATGTTCACTTTACTCACTCACGATTTGATATTCTTTGTGTGAGCAGCTCCATGGAGCTAAGTGAAGCCCCTCATTGCTTCAGTTGTGGGGGCTCTGAATGTGAGTATAGGCATATTTCTTGCTGAAATAGCTCTGTTATGACAGAGCTTTTTGTTAGCATATATGAAAGGCACATATCCATTTGAAAACAATCATGGCTTAGAAATGGAAATACCTAAATTTTTGTACAAACATATTGAATACTTCTAAACAGGGGTTTCCACTATAATTCCTAACATCATTTCTATCCAAATCTAAGATCTCTCTTTGTACCACAGTCTGTAAGCATGTGTACACAGTAAAGCCAGATTAACATGCAGACTGAAGTTTTAGGAAAGTCTACATGGCTTGTCTACTGGAGTGACAGTGATGAGAGGAGACGGCTGAGAAGATTTTGATGAGATCTTTGTTTTGGCAGGAGACACTAAAGAGTATGGTATCGATGGAAAAGTGTAGGTAATCCTGAACAGAAAACATTTTATAACATAAATAGCTTTTTATTGAACAGATAGACACTCATGGCTTTTATAGTCTGACTGTCTAGACAGCCTAATAGCTCCTGTTATCATCCCCACATTTTAAAAAGGTGTTTTTAATGTGTGCGCTATTCCTTCGGCGCTCTAGATGAATTATTTCATCGGCAATAATAATATTTTCGCGGTAATCATCAAACCATAGCCGCCAAGATGGGATGATCGTGGGACAGGAAAGGGACGCAATCAGTGTCATGTCAACCTATTTAACCTCCACATAGCACAGGTGTCACATCCTATAATAACAAATTAATTTGACATTTTCACCATTCCCTGACACTGATGAGGGATTTTGTGATGAAGGTTCATAATAATTTGGAGTAAGAGAAAGAGGCATCCAGTATTTTTGTCAGGGGGGTCATCAATTTGAATCCCTGCATTATTTAGGAAAGAGTACAGGGATGAGGTGTCCTCGAGCGTTACAAACTGGAGGTAGGGAACATCTAATAAAAGACTCCAGTGAGTTACATCATGGATAGGGCTGCACGACATGCAACGTGATACGATTTCAGTTGGAATGATCGTTTTTCATTTCTTTTTAACTGAATAAAATTAAGGAATGATGATGATTTGTAGGCCAGGCGTCTCTGTAACACCACAACACTTACAGTGCTAACAATGCACAGCATATTAAAGGAATAGCAGCTCCTGTGATTTTTTTTTTTTTTTTTTTTTCTCCACAGCACCTGCAATTTGGATACTGCACTTGGCCATATTGTAATTTTGATTATATTTCGATTAACTGTGCAGCTCCAATCATGGAGAACAATTGATTTTATTTACTCAAGTCTCCATCAAGGTTTTCCTCCTATCATATTTCCCCTGTAGACCACAGTCTTATTACTCACAGAGCCAGTTTGGTGAGGACTGGCTTGGTGGAGCAGTGAGGGGGCTTCTCTTGACCTGCCAGCATCCCTCCATGCCACAGCTTTCTGCAGTGCCCTGTAGCAGCTGGCCTGGCCACCTCTCAGTGACCATGACAGGAGAGGGAAGATGACAATGAATCAGGGGCATGACGAAGATCTCCCCAGTACTGACTCTTCTCTGAGTTGCCAGGAACGGTCACGCAGTGCGAGAGCGTGTTATCGCACTTACATTCAGCCACTTTAAAGCTCATGGGCAATGTGGTTCCAAAGAGCTGGCACACATTACTGATCCACAGTGCCCAGTTTTATAAGTCTGTTCTGTTAACCAGAATTCAAGTGACTCCCTATTTATTGGTGTCTCTGAAATGAATTACTATACTTTAACATAGCCGCTACTTTGAGAACATAATATACTGTTGTTATTGGCATTAGCATGTCACGAACATGTCAGTGTCTCAGTGGGAGGTCCAGACTATCATGTGACCCAACCTTGAGGAAAGCCTCAGTGAGCATTGCTCCTGTTTATTTAAAGCAAGGAGATTTATTTAAGAGCCCGTTACACAAGATAAGCTGCAAAAGGCACAGCTCTAAATGGAATAGAAGAGCCTATTTGTAAAATGTCCACAAGTGCCTGGCTTTAAGTGCCTGGCTGAGAGATGAATAGAGGCGATAAGCAAGAGAGGGTAATTTCCACAATGGGTATTTTAAAGTGTAGATATTTTGTGATGACAGACTTTAATTGATCTCATCACTTTTGAATAGAGTATAATATATGGGTTTTACCGGGCTCATCTAAATGCTGACGTCACTCTGTAAGTTCAGAAAAAATAATAGTTATTATAGTAAGGCTAATGTGGCCAGAGCAGAAATTCTGATGCATCTCCCTTCTCAGCTTTACAATCACAGTACATGGGATTACTGTGATTCTATAGGGAACTGATAAATGCCTGCAAGAAATGATCTCAGGCAGAACTGACTTAGCAGGAATGTTTGACACAGTTTTTTGGTTCCAAAATGGCGTTAGTGCAGGCTCAACCACCCCCACCCCCCTTCAAATCTTTGACTTTAATTGATAGAGAGCCACTGAAGCATACTGCCAATCTTCCAAGTAGAGGAAACCCTACAGAGAACTTTTCCTGCAGTGAAATGTGGAACTACTCATCGTCCTTCTGTGCTAGTGTACAGTGCTCGCAGCTCTTCTATCTCCTCGTGTTGTGAGAGGATACTAGTTTAAAAACATCAGTCCTGTGACATGTGATTGACATTAGAGTGGTTAGATATGAAGCTTAGACATGTCCTTCATTGTTTAGATAGTGTACTCTATGTGCATACAGTACATGCATCCAACATGCAGTAATCTTGATATTGTTGCATGATCCATAGGATTAGTTTGGATTAGCAAAGATAACCTATTTCACATGACAGCAATAATAATCTGTTTTCTAACTAATAACAGTAATCATGTTGGGAAAATATGTATTCCCACATGGAAGTAGCTGCAACACTTTTGACCTGACACTTAAATAATTGATAAAGAAAGGAGGCGGGGGGCCAAGATGTAATCATAACATGCACTGGAGTTTTATATAGGGCCTATGTACTGTGGAATGTCCATGTGAAGAGAGGCAAGACCCTAAAACTCTGCCAGATTTCATTTCACGCTCTGCAGAGCACAGCCTCTGAGACGGTGACATTTACATGGCCCTCTATACCACCGCCAGTTGCTGCAGGCCCAAGGCACTGGCTAAATCAGGCACAAGGGCCAATGAATGAGGAGGCAATGCGAGCGGGAGAACAAGGAGGAGATGGCTAATGTGCTGTGCAGAAGAAACACACAGAGCACATGAGTTTACGTTGAAAAGACTGTATAACATCACAGCCATCTTTAGTGTGAAGACAATGCATTGGAGGGAAGAAGAATTATGAATAAGGCAGTGATAATGTATCATCTTTGTGTTACCACTGAGATGTTACATGATATGCAGTGTCTGTAGTGGAGTAGCTCAGGGACCATGTAAATGATTGCGGTTGCTTTGTGTAGCACACATGCAAAACCATGAACTCCCACAAACATGTCAAAACAATTCATTTAGGTCCATAATACAAACAAATATGTGCAGCAGCAGTGTTGACTATATGTGGGGGAGGGCATCATTGTTTAGTCTGTAACACCAGCTTTTCCAGGGATTATCTGCGCCAAAGACCAACTGGTCATCTTCTAACCAAAAGGTCATTGGGCTAGTTTGAATGCTAGTTAACCCCTCATGCCCGACTTCAGCTTTGTCCCTCAACCCTCACTAATCTGATTGGGTCTCAACCTCCAGTAGCTTTCTGCTTCACCCCAGCTAGCATGAGCAGTTCAGTTCTCACTGAGCTCCATATCAGCTCTTTCCTTTTTGATGGCGTTCCCCCTGAGAGGTTTCCCAGTAGGTTGAAATAAACATGCAGAGCGGCTGCATATGCAGAAACGTTTCTGGCTGCATTCAAAGGAAACCCTTTGGCAATAGGAGAATGTTTCTTCCACTGAAATCATTAAGGACTGCTTTCACAGGTCTTCCAGTAAGCTCCTGAAATTGTATAAAGACAATGCTCATTTGCCTTATGTAATAACTGCACAGAGCAACTTGGGCATCATCTGCTCTCATATCATATCCTCTGAGCATATTTTGCTGTGGAGCCAGTTTGGCGCAAATTCTCCACTCCTTTTGGTCTTCAAATCCTGGCTTTTGCGTTTGTGTTTGTTCCCTGGCAAGTCACTTTACTATGATATTTTTTCCCAGGTGGTGTGAAACTAGCTAGAGCTGTGTGTGTAAACACATCAGAGTGTGTGTTGTGGGAGACTGGAGCCTGTTCAACTCAGAAAGCTGTGGAGTTGTACATGACAGCCTTTCATTGGCCACAAGATTGTTTTATTGAAGTTATAACATATTTCAGTAAAATGTTGATAACTGTTACTGCAGTGCTATCAGAAGAAGAAGGGGAAAAGGCAGATGGACATAATGACGACAGCAGCTTGAGAGCAGGTGGAGGTCAGTGCTGCTACCACACAGTCTCAACTGGTCAGTTTGTCACGGTGCAGTGAATCAATACGACTGTCAAGCAGATGAGTCTGCACTGCTTGTCCATTACAAAGAGGTAAATCTAGCTATGGCGCTTACTAACCGTCATAATGAGGTGGTAACAAAGTTATGGAATCATTAAGCGAGCATGTGTCCTGGCAGGATGTAGAGGGAAAGCGAGCTCAGGGAGGATACAGCATGACAGATGGTGACTGTATGTGTGTGTCAGTGTGTGAATGAGTGAATGCTTGGTGCTAGAGCTCAGGGTTGTTTTTGCACAGAAACAAGCGAAGGAACAACCAAATATGGTATTCAACATGGTGATATCGATGGTAGGTAGCAGGGCCTTGCAATTATTGTTTTTGTTTCATTCCAGTTTCAACTGTGAGAAGGGTTAGTTTCCAGAGATCTTAGTATCTAGATTTCAATATTTAGAGGATTAGTCATTAGTGGCCCTCTTGCTACCTTGATATAATATTGTCACTGTTTTTGACGGTTTTATCCATGTCATCTTTTCATTATATTTCACGATCTGTGATAGTTATGTTATTAACCTTTATTCAATTTCTTCGCAGTCAAATTTAAAAGCAATAATTCATCGACAATCATTCAAATGTAACTAAACCAAATGCCTTTTTTTTCATTAATTCCTGGATTATCTCTTGGTTCACAGAGCCAATCATCTGTCAGATTAAGTCTATACAGATTACAGAAACCAGGAAACAAATTGACTATTATCAGCATTGTTTTAGCAAGACCAGAACCAACAGCCTGTAAAACATGTCAATGAAGTGGTGTAAAATATACGCAGCTCTTTGTGTGGTGTTTTTAAGTTCAGCCATAAATCTCCATGTTATGTGTGGCTGTGAGGGAGAGAAAAAAGGGGGAGAGCAGAGGCAGAGGAGGGAGGGGCTTAAAACTGTTGTACAAAGCCAAAACACAACCAGTGCCAAGGTGGCAGGCATGGATGAGGTAGGAGGGAGAGAGATGATGAGAGGGAAAAACCTTCTTCTCAATCTAATAAGCAGCATGGATGTACAGAGCCCTATTTATGGCCAATCATCTAGATTGCCCCTCTATTTAATGTTTTGTTTTTTTTTGTTTTTTATACAACTAGCATAGTCAGAGGTATTAAGGCTTATTTTTCTGCTTTCCCAAGAGGTCATTTTCCTCCATTTATTTTTTGCACATTATGAAAACCAACTTCCATAAAGGCTTGAATAAGGCTCAAACTACATAAAAGCCCCCAATAAGTCAGTTGTGGTAATTTTGGTGTGCATGTATCATGTACACTAGCTCACTATTAGTTATTCAACACATATTTTGTTTTCCTTTTGTCGGGGCACCTTCAATGTCAATGAAAAAGTTGTAAATGTCAGAAAAAATTATCGTGGAAGATGTTAACCAAATGCAGACAGAAATACACTGAAGAATGTTTTTTAATTATATTATTGTCCTTTGAAAGAAAAAAAAAAGGAAAATGGAAATTGAACATGGCTACAAATCAACCAATCAGAACATGGCTACAAACCAACCAGTTCGAACGTGTCTACTAATGGACCAATCAGAACACAGCTAAAACTGACCAATCAGATTGCATCTTCTAATGGACCAATCACAACAACTGACCAATTAGAACACTGGCATAAATTGACGAAGCAGAACTGATTCCCTTCAAACTTGGCACAAATGGTCACGACTCAAGGACAAACTCATTTTGGTGGTCAGAGGTCACAGCTCAAGGAATTCACACGTTATGAATAAATCTATCATACGACTTTTATGACTTGATAAACATGGATATAACCTGAAACTAGTCTGAATAGAGGAGTTATTCAACCAGGAGGCAGTAATTCTAGATTCTCCAAAGATTGACTTTTTCTTTTTTTAATAATTGTAACATCAAAGTGTGAAATCTGCACTTTTTTCGGGGGGGGGGGGGGGGTGGATTCCTCTTGTGAATCCTTTTAAGCTCCAATTGTCCTGACACCTGAGCAAGACTGAATGATGCCCTGCTCCCAATCTTCCACCTGCAGAGGGTCCAGGAGGGGAATGAATCAGCAGACCCCTTCATCGATGTCGCTTTAATTCTAGCTCTGCTCGTCTCTTGACCTCCACACCCACTCTTTTGTGACAGAAAAATTTAGTGTCTAGATTTATTAGTAATTTAATTAGTGAGGAAGAAAAAGGTCACAAGCGCTAAGATCTTTGCACATGTGCGGTGAAGAGAGTTCTTTGCTAATTGAGCACAAAATGGACAGACAGCTGGAGGTCAGGCATCAGTCTGGCCCTGTGGGCTGAGTGGTGGGTTTGGCCGTGGAATTAGCCGGCTCCTCGTCCTTTTATTGGTCACCACTTTTTCAGGTCATCAGTTATGCCTGTATTCTCGCTGAGCCTTTTCAGGGACATGCCATTTTTAGTATAGATAATCTAGATATACATAATAAAAGTGGTTTTGGATTGAATTCAGGACAGCAGATTTACAGGGAGATCAAAATATGTTTTTGGCTGAAACTAAGTGATGGTGTGTGTGTGTGTGTGTGTGTGTGTGTGTGTGTGTGTGTGTGTGTGTGTGTGTGTGTGTGTTTGTGTGAAAGAGAAAAAGAGAGAAGGATGAATGAATGACTGAGAGCAAGCTAGTGCAGTTTGGAGAATGACTTCAGCACCACGGACAGCGTCTCATGCTTTGTGCATATTGCAATGCTCTTTTATCTGTATCGCTTCGCTCCATCTGTTCCCACACACACACACACACACACACACACACACATTCAAGAGTGAATGTACGTTCATAGATTAATGAACGTGGCATTGCAGCAAAGATCTGAGGAGCCAGTTTCTGTGACAAACTCTCCAAACACAAGTTTGCAGCCTGGAAAAGGAACTGAGCTTAATTTAGCATCACTTTTTATTTTATCTGCTTGCTTCCATAGCTGGCTTTGACACCTTACAAATTTATAAGTATTTGGTATTTGCAGCAAACACTGACACACAGCCTCTGAATAATAGTCTTGCTTAATTCTTGCACAATTGCATTATTTGTCCAAAAATAGAGACTCACACATAGTGTATAGATATTATCTGACGTTTGAAATGTTCATCCTCAACCTCAAAGGTTTCCTAACCCTCAATGTTGATGTCTCATTTAAACCACTATTGTACCCTGGCTTGCAGTGTTTTTACGGCATGTTTGTTTCAAAATGATTCCTGGTTGAGTTTGTGTGATGTTCACCATTAGCTCCTATGTAGGTACTCTCTGACATTGATGAGATGTAAATGATCAAACCACTCACACATCTGACAGTGTTGAGAGGATCTAGCAGCTCATCTTCCTACTTGAATATTCATTTCCATCGCACTTCAGTCCACTTTCACTCCATTGATCAGACAGGCATTTCATTGAGCTTCATAGTCTGGATAAGACGATTCTTGCCTGATTTATACTTTCAAAAGTCCTGGTCTCTATCTCGGAAATTCTTGTCTTGTTCTCGTATTTGCCACATCAAAAAGAAGAACAAGTGGAAAATGCAAACAGGCACCTATTTACTCACTAATTTGAGATCTGAAACCAAATCAATTAATGGCATTGTCCCTTTTTGGAATGAGATGTATCCAATGCATTATGGACAGCAAGCAAGCCTTTGTAGCATAATTAGCAAGTTGTCGAGAAGAGGATGCTGTTTTTTTTTTCTCTGCTTTCCACGCTGACAGGCAGACAGACAGTGAAAGCCTGCGTGTCGAAAGCATGAAATACTGGCATCTGTGAGGACACCCAAATCTCCTTGGCGGTTCTGGCAGAGAGAGAGACGGGTGCAGAGGCAGCAGAAAATGGCTTAGTCAGGGTCATCACTAGCCAATAGCTTTGGATAGCTGTGACAAGCCAGGGCATTTTCTCAGGCTCCAATAAGCTAAGTGAGAAAAGATCTTCTTGACGCCATGTTGCCAACAGACGCTTTTCTCACGGTCTTTATCGGCCATAATTATCATACATTTTATGGAGCGGTTCAGACTGTAGTGTTGTATATGATGCCTACAGAAGCTTTCAGTGCCACAGCAGTGGGAAATTTCAAATCCAAATGAAATTACATTTTTTTTTTCCCTGCTAAAGCTTACAGATCTGCTTTGTAAATGCCATCTCCTGTGCTGTCTATTGTGAACAAATCACTCACCAAAAGGGAGAAATGTATAGTTTATATTTTTTGCTTTCATGACAGCGCCTCCCTGAGTGAGAATGCAGCGATGCAATCCATGTCATCTTCTAGCCGATGTCTCCTTCACACGTTCAAGTCTGCGTACAAATGCACCTTAGCTTGCTGAACAAGCTACCAAACCAACATCAGTGTGTAAGTGAGTTTCAAGGCTAGAAAGCGAATTAGCTAGTTGGGTGCTACTCATGAGATGCTTAAATTGTCAGGATCTTCAAATTAGATGCTAAATTATGTGATCCCTGTTCTTCAGTACTGTTGCTAACAAAGCACTATCTGGCTTTGGCTTTTAAGCTACAGTTACCAGCAGAAATTTGTTTTGGTGTTCACAGGCTCAGTAATAAAAAGATAGTAACCACGCATTTATCAAAACTCCTTGATGTGATTTTGGACAGTCGATGTGATTTCAGTCAGACTTAATTTTTTTTTCTTTAAGTAACAACAGATGCACGTCCTGTGCTGGCTGGCACGCGAGCCGTGTCTTTGAAGCCACTCTGCATTTGTTAAATGTGAGTCAAACCCTCTCTGTTCAACCACATTGAAGGTTTATATTCTACACACTTTTTGTTTGTTACATGATGATGCTTTTATAATATTAGGATTTTTTTTTGAGAGCTTTAAAAATGTACGAATACACACAAATGAACATATGGTATACAGAGCAATAAATACTGTGCTGAAAAAATATAGCCATCTATGCACACGCACAAAAACACACACACTTGATGATGTCATTTGTATAATCTGATGAGATCTGGGCCAGCGTTGACGAGGCAGCAGCCGGCGGGATGAGCAGTCACTGTCATAATGATTTGGTGTGTAGGCGGGGAGGTATGGGGAAGAGAAGAGCGTGTGCATTTGCATGTGGTTTTGTATTGGGGAGTGGTGTCACCTAACAGACGCAACGCTCTTGCTCATTCAGTGTCATTTTTTTTTTTTTTTGCTCTATGTGCAGACTGCAACAAACAAAATGTACTGATGCATGAGTCATTATGTCCCGTATTGTTGTAATTTATGCAGTCACTTAAATTAAAACAAAGTGGTTCTGCTCCATGTGGACCATTAAGCCATTAGTCATTTATGTTTGGCACATCTGAACAGGTAAAGTGAGGAAAATGTGTGAAAGAAAAGAGAAGAAAAAGTGGGGATCATTATTATTCCAATGCTTTAGAAGCACAGTTCACGTGCAGTTGAGTTTGGTAAACGCTGTAGTGAACTTTTCACTTTTACACCCAACTGTGATAAATTGCAGCGTTCCTTTAGGCCAAAACTCATTCATTCAGCAGTTTTCACTGTACTTATCCTTTATACGTTAGCATTACTCTTGGAATCTCTCATGTTTCCAAATGCCAGCCAGTTTTAAGGCAGAACTGCACAGCTTGATGTAAAAATGTTGCATTTGGTCGCAAGCCACACAATAAATTCTTGGAACAAAATTACACCAGGCCTTTAGACTTGTAATTAAGCTTTTGCTCTCTGCCAAACATTAATTATGAGTGTTATACTCATGATAGAAAAAAATTTAATAAAGTAGTTGCGTGTTTACACAGCAAATGAAGACACTGATGTCTGTAAATTATTAATACAGATTTCTGTCTCTTAACACACTAAATGTATCACTGTACTCAACAAAAAATTAACCATATCAAATGGTTTTTGGGGTTTTTTTTTTTCACAGTGACCTGTGAAAACTTGCCTGCAGCAATACAGCTAGAGTAATAGGATAGCTGGAAATCGATGTGTGTCTATTGATTTAAACACAAGGCCCAATACAAACTAGACCACACTGTAGTGATGCGTCAACATCCTGTGATTGCCCCAAAGCAAACATCAATAGGAATGATTAACTGACTGCTGTGTATGAGAACAGAAAAGAGAGTAGGTGTGTTACAGCATTAGTTACCTCTCAGGGTAACACTGATAGTACCCTGTAACGTCTTCAAGCTCTGAGGCAATTTGTTGTTTCAGCCAGTAGATTAATGTTTAATATGATTAGTGGCAATTTTTCTCATAATGGTGGATCAGTTTCATGACTTCTATGTTGACACAGTACACAGTCAGATTGCCTCGAATGCTGTAACTGATGATGTCTGTGTTTGATTTAGAGAAAAAGAGGTCTTCCATTTACACTGCATCTTCCACAGCAGTGTGTCCTTCAGCTTTTCACAGGATTACATTGGCATGGGCTGCAGCCACTCAGTGAATAAACAGTTCAGTCCAGTATTTCTCCTTCTTCGTGTCTCTACTTAAACATATGAATTGCTGAAGGTCGTGTTTCAGATTCAGTCAACATTTATGTGCACGTTTAATCATTACATGAATGTTAGCAGGACTGTGTTTCTGCATGAATTTGTATTAAGCCAGTGTTTTTAGTAATGCTGTACACATATGCTGGGTGCACGTGATTAGGCATAGAAACATTTTGTGTCTGATTTAGATTGACTTGCCATTACGCTAGTCAGACATTGGGATGAGATTGTGATTATTTTTTTTATTTTTATTTTTTTTGTCAATTGACTAATTGATTATTGGTCAACTGACAAAGAAAGTGTAAAAACTACCCTATCATCACTCAAAATTCTGTAGTAGTAGCACTAGTCAACATTGGACACACACCTGATTTACAAACATTAACCCCACCGTCCATATTACAGTTATACTACTTGTAGGTGTGTGCGTTTGTGCACACATAAGTTTATGTGTGCGCACACCAGGCTGTGTAGTTTTTTTGTCTAAGCCTTATTTTGTTCAGCATGTGTAATCCCCTTAAATTCCCCACTGATAGCCTGACTACCTTCACTTCAGATTAGCTGAGGTAGAGATCAAGGAGTGCTCTTCTCACCAGCACGTATGACGACACAGAGTGGGACTCATGGCTCGTGATAAAAAAAATAGTTTCATGAAAGATACTGCCATGGATTTAGTTCATGAGATCAACACAAAATCTGTACAGAAAATAAAATGCATATGGTGTATAATGTAATATATGTAATCCTTCTTTGTAGTCATATCCTATACACATTTATATTCACTACACGGATGCTTATGATTCTAAACATAGGCATCTGTTTAGCATTCATGCATGCATGCAAGCACTCACATATAATACCTATATCGTATAATGCACTTGTTTTGCACGTTTATTGTCTCACAGAGATATAATCTTCATGTGAATTCATATGAAAGTCATATAAACCTCATATCACTTTAAGACGCCTGCGCTTCATCCGTCTATGAGTTGTGCTTTTTTTCAAAAGGACCTCTTTTTATGTAAGTGCGATCCCATGCTGCATTAATCGTATAACCCACAGACTGTTGTAAACAATTACACACTAGGTAACAAGTTAATGGGAGACAGCATATCCTGGGTCTACACTGATTTAATGACTTTATATGCTCCTTATGGGATTGTCTTCGAGAGCTACCTAGTGTCAGCCAGATGGAAGGGTGAGTGTTTAGTCTTTAGGTCTGTATTTCAGTCTCTGCACACAAATGAATGTTTATATAGTTACTTTGCCCATGTTTGTGTGGGCGACATCTTTTATTTCTCTGGTTAGACTGTTGGATGTTGGATGCAACAAATGTTCAGGATCTGTCAGCGCAGTGATAGCTTCTGTGCATTTCAAGGGGGTGGGGGGCTAATGAGGCTCTGCAAGAGTGGAGCATTAGAATTACACAAGCACTTCCCATGTCTTCTGAAGTCTCTGTACAATTATCACAACCCTGCAGTATATGTGAATTAAATGTACAATTAGGTGGATTTGGTTCAGAGGCACATTAAAAACAAACATTGTGGCACTGCAAGCTGACGTGCAGTTGAAAAGCAACAGAATAAAAGGAGCCTATTACAGAAAGTCAGTTTGTTCTTCTTAATTTATGTGCAGTATGCATTATGTAAGCTGAAATGTGTCTATGAGGACTTCAGCTGTTTCAATTTAATAAATAATTCAATTCAAACATCCAAACAAATTATGCAACAAAATTATTAATTTTTGGGAAATGTGCTCGTTCACTTTCTTGGCTTTCTTGCCAAGCAACGAGTGCTTATTTGAGAAGATGGATACCACTCTCATGTCTGTCTGTTAACTATAGAACTACAGCAGAGGCAGAGAAATAAAATCAGTCTGGCTCTCTCAAAGCCTTGTCATTTTTACAATGATGTTTGTATATGGATTAAACAAACATGATAGAATGTGCTTATTGCTGAGCTGTAGAGGTGCTTCGAGGCTTTTTTTTTTTTTTTTTTTTTTTTTAACCTTTGGAGAGAACCAGGCTAGTAGTTCTGGCTTGCCTCCAGTCTGCTAAGCTAATCACCTCCTGGCTGTAGTTGCACAGTTAATACAGAGACTTGAGAGTGGTATCAACCTTCTCATCCATCTCTCAGCAAAAGAGGGAATAACCATGTTTTTCTATATGCTGAATTACTGCTGTAACGAAATGAACCTGCAAACTATGAACAACATTATTCTCAAACTGGATGTTAGCATCCTTTGTCATAAAGGAACAGTAGAAAAAAGCTGCACCTTGTGTCAACTCAGTGTGTGTATTCAAGCAAGAAGTGGTACAGTATAAAGTACAGTTGCAGCTGGGCGATTGTCCAGTGGTGCATTGGAGCGGAATAACATTAAGGTTCAAGTGAGTTGAATGAAATGCAAGAGGTGAGTTAAATGAGTTTTGTGGAGCAGGAGCATGAACATGGTGCCTGAGGCCAAATGAGCTACTGTACAAGGACGTGTTCAGAGTAGTGCAAAATTATGCAAACAGTGTTGCATAATAATGACTGTTTATCACAGTGAGAAAACAAATACTAATGTTTTATTAATTTGCTTACTTGACAGTAGTGCGCTGTGCACTTTTTAAACCTTTTTCCCCCCAGGCACAAACACTGGTCATGTTTAAATATCCTCTTATCCAGTCACCATCAACACACCTCTCCACCTATAGCGTCGTCTCCTTAATGTCCTTATGAGTCACATCACTGCTACGTCCCAATTGCTCTCATATTCTCAAACAGTTCAGCAGAAGTGTTTCAACACTGCCTCAAACCACATTTCAAATCTGACTTCACTTTGTCCTGTCAAACTTTATGTCCTGATTTCACTGTATTACACTGAATGAATGTTCAACTTGATCATTATCTTTGAGAAGATTGAATCAATCTGCAAATCAGTGTGAGAGACACATTTTATGATATAAGAATTAATGACATTTTTTTTCCCCTTCCATGATAAAAGATTTAAACATTCAAACAAACATTTTTAAATTCTGTCTTTTTCCTTTTTTTTTTTTTTTCTTTTTCTTCTTGTTAATAACACTGAGTGCACACAATCCATCCTAATTACCCAACTGCAGTATTGCTCAATTTGAATCACAACACCAGCTTAGTTAACATTATCCAAATAACTAATTGAAAATAATGGAAACGTATTGTTATTGAATATCATAGGACACCCCATATATTTTATTTATTTATTTATTTATTTATTTATTTATTTATATATATATATATATATATATATACACACGCACACACACACACACTTATATTTTATTACACCTAGTATTTAACAGTAGTGCAGGCCATTGTTATAGAGGTCACAAGTGAGAGAGGTTATCTACAGTCTGTACTTGAAGGTGTGCACAGTGAATATAGTAAATCAATAATGATAGATTAACTGTCATTTTGTTATTTTGATTGGTTGTTTGGACCATTGTTGTAAAAGGTTGTCAATAACAAATGTCAAAAGAAATACTGGAGCAGGAATCATAATTGTTGTCGTAGCTGGCCACATAGAAGCCTACATAAAGATATTGTTGAGTCAGCTCTTAAGGAAGGTTCTGTGTGTTTTGTAGTGCTGATGTCTTTGTGATAGCAGCATAAACACTGAATGCTTGTGTCAGTTTTATAGCCCTGTTATTTTGTTCTTATGGCAGAGGATTCAAATGTGTTTAGGTTGTAAAGGTTAATTCCGTGTGAGGAGTGAGAGACAGACTCCATAACCACCATGAGAAACAATGAGAGTGTAGCACTGGAGCGTTTTCAGCTTTATTAGACTGTATTCAGCCAGCCAGTGACAGGAAAGCTGTCTCCAAGAAATGTGATTATGTGCTACCGAGCACTTGAGCCAAACAAATTGTAGGTATATACCGTAAGAGCTTCAGTTCAGGTCGTCCTCCACCTCTCTGTGTTATGACACTCAAAAATGAAGTAGCGTTTTTATGCATTCTGCATTCACAGGGTTTGAAAAGCACTAATTTTTATCCTCTCTCATTTGCCTTGTCTTTTTGTCTTCCTTCAATTTTGTTAAAGATCATAGACAGTCTGGTGTTCTAAAAATCTGGACTACATCTCTCCTGTGGATTCCTCACAGTCCTCATTTTGTTTCCAACATATCTCTCTCTCTCTCTCTCTCTCTCTCTCTCTCTCTCTCTCTCTCTCTCTCTCTCTCTCTCTCTCTCTCTCTCTCTCTCTCTCTCTCTCTCTCTCTCTCTCTCTCTCTCTCTCTCTCTCTCTCTCTCTCTCTCTCTCTCTCTCTCTCTCTCTCTCTAATTCCTAGTCTGTTTGTTCCTTTGTTGGTCCTCTTAGCTGTACGATGCATCTGTCTCTCAGCTGTAACTCATCCAAGTGGTGGTGTAGATGCTCATTCAGTCCCACTTTCCTTCCTGTGGATGACATGAGGGCTGTTCTCTCTCCCTCTCCATGTGAGGGTTTAACGGTGTATGGTATGATAGGTTCTGCTTGTTGCCCTCCACTGTAGATAGAGCTTAGCACACTTACTGCCTCAGTAATGGGATATCGGCTTCCTTCAGATGAGATCTGCCTGTCTTTCTGTTTCTCCCTCTGTCAGTCACATGTATTTTATTATACTAATAAAAATGTCTTTTAATTTATTCAAAGCCACTGAAACCTTGAATTACATAACCTAACATTTCTAGTCAAGAAAATATCAGTGACTTATGCTCCCCAAGAGGATGTTACAGTTACGCAAGCAGTTTTTATGAATTCAAAAGGATTTAGTGTTTTCCAAATAACTGCTCTGTCTCAATTTAAGTTTAGAGTTTAAAGGAAAAAATACAGAATAGAACACTTTGACACAGTTAAATAAACAGCTTCTGGCAATGAGGCACAGTTTGTTGTGTGATTGTGTGTTGCTATTATTCCTGTGGTTAGACAGACCTGGCAAAGACATCCCGCAATTCATTTTCACTTTGTTCAGGCAACGGGTGCATTAGATGGAGACACAAATCATTCCAAGGAGGCTGTATGGTACATGATTGACAGTTTTCTCCTTCTCTCGGACATCAGCGGGAACAATTCCGATATCTAATTGATGAACACGTCACTCACTGGCCCGTCATGCTGAATTTTAAACTGGAATAACATGGAGATGTATCCATATCCTTGATAATCTGTCAACAAAAACTAAAGTGGGCCATACTGTATGTAAACATTTTTAACATTAAATTTTAACACAAGAAAGATGGAGCATCTTATTCTCTTCTCTTTTAAACATTCATTGTTTGGTCCTGTATCTGAGTGGCATAAATTTGTCTGCATTGTTGTCCAAAAACCAATAAAACACATAAATGAGAGAAACAAACATGTTGTTGGTTTTGGCCTTTGCATTGGATATATTGGCAGTGAGAAAAATATAGAATAACACCAGCCTTATCCACTAAAAGCACATAGACGGCTTGTCAGCCATAAACGTTAGAGGCCAGTACTGTCTGTGAAAATGTAAATTTTCTGCTGACAACAAACTGTTCAACCTTTTCAGCGTTTCCCACAACACTGATCATTGTGGTTCCAGCCCCTCTTCTCACAGTGCCAGGAGCTACATTCAGCTACCCAGAATTGTTAGAGATATATTCAGAAAGAAAGAGTTCATATTTTGGAAAATTATAATATCACACACTTGTCATCTCTTTCTCACCTCTTCCTCCCCCACTGTCTGTCTCTCCCTCTGGGCAAAATATCCACCCTGGGCTACATCAGGAATATAATGTCCACTGTTCATGTGGCGGTGTGCATGTGACGGGGAGCTGAGGACATGTTTGCTCAGATGCTCTGCACATTTCTATGTAATATATAGTATTAGTTATTATAATGTGTGTGTGTGTGTGTGTGTGTGTGTGTATATGTATGTATATATATATATATATATATATATATATATATATATATATATATATATATATATATATATATATATAAAATATAAAAAAATAAAAGGGCAGCTAGGGTAGAGAGATAGAAGAGATGACAAAGAGAGGCCAATCAGGGTGAAGAAAAAGTATCATCAGCCATCTCACTCATCATCAGCCTTTCCATTTCCTCTTCCCAGCTGGATCCCATTCATCATCTCTTCAGTGTGCTACAGAGCATTGAGCTATGGGGCCGATACATTGAGACACTTACGTCTGACCTGCAATCAATGGAGTCTTGAATGCCAAGAGCTGTGTCTATTAAAAGAAAAAAAATCTCTCATAACTGCATTCCCTCATTTGTCTGGCTTGTGTCCAGGACTTTCAATCAATCCTTTCACAGCTAGAACTCAGAAAGAAATTGAATTAGGTCCTGGGCGTTGAACCACGCTTTCTTAATTGGCACAGGATTAGTTCACATTGATTTGGCCTGATTGGAGTCCCTAGCTTGTGTTTCCACTTAATCACTGAGCACAACCTTCACTTGAACCTACCACTATTTGCATGCACCCTTCCCCTCAGCCCATGTCAGTCATTCACAGCCCATGGCACCCTTGTGAATTTGCATGAAATCACTGGCCTGGACTGATGCAGCTTTACTATCACAGCTTGTGCCGCTGTAGCACACATACTATACCATGTTAATCAGATTTCTTGGTGTTATTATTAGAACAGTGTCTTGGTACAGTACAGCAAAAGGCTGATGCTCTGGCAGGTCCAGAAAATTGCCCTCTGGTTACAGAAAATGTTCTGATAGAGCACTGCTGTTATTCTGACTGAGCAGTGGAGAGAGCGCGATGGAGTGAAAGAAGGAGCCAGGGAGAGATGGAGAGAGATTGTGTCCCGAGGAAATAAAGTGAGGACAGGAGAGAACACAGATTATGCATGAAAGAGAACAAAAGAGTGGAAGAGAGCGGAAAATATCACAAATAAGGTTGTGGGAGCAATATGCTTGGAAAGGGAGCAGCAGAGGGAGATAAGGGAGTTATGAATGGAGGGGGAGACATTGGAGAGGAGATGGACTGGAGCTGTGACAAGACTGTCTATTAAGAGTGCACTCTCTGCTTCCGCCTCTCAAAGCTCAGACCTTGAAAGCAAGCATCCCCACAGAATTAGATTTATTTTTTATTTATTATATATATAATTTTTATAATATAAAAATATATTATACTGTATTTTCCTGTGGGATTGCACTTCCTATTTATGATTAAATCATAGCCAATCACCTCCCAGAATGCTAGAGTAATCACTGATATGATATGTGTGTGAGGGTGTGCACTTTACACATGCATTCAGGATGTGTCCTCGAGTCACTGACATGATTGGATTTGATTATAGGCTCTCTGACATGCTAAAGATGGGCATTTGTAGGTGGGTAATCTCACACTGTCAGAACCGTCTCATACAGAAGAAAGGCCAAACTGAGCACACTGATAATTTAGAAAGAGGAAAATGTTTTTAAATTTCTTAATTCTTCCTAGGTCAACTGTATGTCATTATTGGTTAATGTTGAAAATAGCAACAGATACCTGAAGGGAAAGCGAGATGAAGCAGAAAGCAACAGTCAGCCAATAGGAGGGCTTAGCTCAGCCATCAACCTCCACTGAGTCAGACTGTGAGCTGAGGAACTGATAAAGATATAGAATAACTGTTGTGATTCTTAATATGATTCCATAGATATATTAATATTAATTTCACTTTCAGAATTGGCTACATTCACGCAGTGAGACATAATGTGCCATATGTCTCCTTTACTCTTCCACTACATTCACTCCACAGGCCTCTGCGCTCAGTGCCAAATTTGCTGCTCATATCTGATTGTTTTGGCTGCTGTTCATATGTATTCTAGGATATAACCCATATTCCCTCTAATATGAACTGACAGTGATGTCAGAAAGACAAATGTGCATAGAAGGACAATGACAAAAGGTATCACATCTATTTCTGTACCTTCAGTAAGCTCCTCTTGCTTTGTGCATAGGTTGGCCATCTTACTGTCAATGAAGGCACTCTAACATAGAGTTTCATCAGCACATACCCTAGATAGTATATTGCTTTCTTTTCATTGCTTTTCCCAGTGTTTCCCACAGGAAGAGACTTTATTGGTGGTGATCAACTTTGAGAGGAGAGTGTGACAGGTTTTCACATGCTGGTGGGAGGCTCCACTATCAGCCACTTGAGATTTGGCAGCTTGGTTTATTTACAGTATACTGTGTATATACAGTTTGACTTAGAGAGCTTTGCAGTCTGTAGCATGCAGAACCCTCTGTCCTTAAACCCTCGAGTCAGATGAGGATTATCTCTGAAAAAATAAAAACCCTGCACAACAGCATTGTTTTCACATCTTGACTTGAGATGACAGAAGTCATTTTTTTCAGTCTGCGTAACTGTACGTGAATGCAGCTTCTCACAAAGTTTTTAATCAGTCTGTACTTTGAAATGCCTTTTCATGTAAATTTGAAATTAAGAGACGAAGGGAAAAGACAAAACCACATGCAAAATATGCTGATCTACCTTTTGATAAATTATCAGCACGTGTCAGATGAGAAGTCAGAAAGTCATAAATGAAATGAGTTAATGCCACTTTGAAAGAAAAGCTCCAGAGCAACTTAGCTTGTTTTTCTGGAGGGACAAAACATAAGTGTCCCCTGAATTTGCAGCTTGATCTTACAGTGCTGTCACTTCTTCTTAAACACACTCAGACCTGCATTCTGTGCCTCTCCACATGGATGCATATACACACACACACCTGCTTTATAATAAATGACTACCTGTCATCAATGTGTGGTTCTTACATTATAGCCCTGTGAATTCATTAAGTGTGCCCTTTGGAGGTCTTACCAGCCAGGTGGGGTGCCGTCAAACTCCCCCTGCCTCTGAATCATGCCCTGCATTTCAATTGCAAATACTGTACACATCTCAGTGCCCTTGTAAAAACCCCTAGAACACACACATCACCACACATTCGCAGCCAAATCCACGCATACACTTATAGACAACTCACGTGTGAGTGTTTTTTGAGCACTGCAAGAAGTTGAATTTACATCTGTCTGATTGGACAGGACTGTTTAAAACATGTTTTTCTGTCTAACCCTCAGGCCTGGAGATAATTTTGTACGACTTCATCCTCTTGACCAGTTTCTTCAAGCTTTTGGTGCAGCAGGAAAAAAACAACAAGACTCAGTTTATAGCCTCAGATGGGTACCCTTTTTAGTTTAATCACCCACGATTTATTCAAAATCTGGAATTATTTTAATCACACAGAGATTTGGGTGTATTTTGGATCGGATTAGTGTATGTTTTTCTGCGGATAGATGAGATTCTGCAAGTTCACATCTGACTCTGTGCCCGTGCATTCCTTCATCCATTATGTATAGCACTGGTCTGGCCCTCAGGTTTTTAGGAGATACTACTGTATGTGTGTAGCTGACTTGGTTCACAACGATGGGATAAGGCCTAATAGAAAAAGTCAGGTTAGAATGGTCGACAGCTTGGACTTAAAATTTTCTAAGAAATGTCAGTGCAAAGTGACCCGAGTCAGTCTTTCTGAGTCATCACTAGTTTGTGTGTAAGTGTGTATATGAAGAGGTGAGGGGGGAGGGGTTAGATGCTCTTGTGGACCAGCAGAGCTGAATCTAAATCCCCCTCTTTTCTGTCAATAATTCTCTGCTTTTTCACAGCCCCTCTAATCCTCTTTCTGACGTGACTCACCTCTATTTATCACCAGAGTGCCCGCGTGCCTCAAACAATCAGGCAGAAGTCTGCTAGCAGTCCATTTGTGTGTATGTGCATGCACGTGCTTAAGTTCATCTTTCAATCTGTGTGAATCTTGATCTTCAACCAGATATGTGTGTGTGTGTGTGTGTGTGTGTGTGTGTGTGTGTGTGTGTGTGTGTGTGTGTGTGTGTGTGTGTTTCTTTATGCTGTCTGTTGGCAGATAAGGAACTGCACAATAACATCTGAGTCTAAGTTGTGAGCCTTTGCTCCACAAACTCCATCTTTGTCCAATAGAAGCATCAACATCAGATCTGCAGCCGAATGGAGTGAAGTCATGCTGCAGTGAAAATGTAGTAAAGCATAGAGATAATCACTGCTGAAGTTTGAATTGTGGCTCTGTATAATGGATCTGTGCTAAACCAGTGTAGAGATTATGCATCATGCTGGCCAGGCAGACAGCTTGCTGCTGCTGCTGCTGCTGCTGCTGCTGCTGCTGCTGCTGACTCAGTGCAAGCACAGCTGGGGCTTTGGGGGTTAATGCAGCAGGGCCACGGGCTGATCCACAGCCCATCCTCATCTGCCAAAACTTCAAAGGATGCCCTGACAGAGTCTAAATCGCCATCTCCTCCAGTCCAGGCTCTGCAGAACACTTCCCCTCCCCCTCAGTGCACAGGTCAAACTCAGCCTCATCTTTTATGTATCGCTTACCCCATTGATTGTGCTCTAAGAAATTCATGAATACAGAGGGGCCTATTTCCGTATCACACTCCAGCATATGGAGGTTTTTTTTTTCTTTTACAAGGGGGGAAATTTTTCTCTTGTTTTTACAGTTCTCATTTGATTTTCCTCTCATTCTTTTCTGTGTTTGTTTCTGTCCCATCCCTGTCTTATACCTATCTCTAACTGTGCATCGCTCTCTCGACTTCCACCTATTTTGCATAGAAGGTCACAGTCATTTCCCCTTTTGACAGACCGCTTTTTTTTTTTTCTTTTTTTAGTATTTGTTGTGCACTCATGAATTATTCAGATTGCAGATAGCACAGATAGTGAATACAGTGAATTTGAGAGCTGCAGTTCACTTACAGGAAGCTTACAGGAGATGGTCACTGGCAACTTCTTCAAGTCAAATCTGGACACATGTAGCTACTTAAGTCTGCTTTGGTTAAATCAAATGAAAGGCTACTTATTAGGGCTACCTACACTTGTTAAGTCAACCTACACAGGCTGGTGTACCATAATCTTGACCCTTCCTAACCAATGACTGATTGGACAGGCTCGAGAAAGTTTTAATAATGGTTTAATCTCATTCTTAATTTCTGTGTGAGTGTGTGCCTGGTGTGAATCTGAAAGGAGACATAGCTTGGAAATGAACATTTGGTCTGCTTGTCCTGAGCTGCTTACTTTCACTGAGAGCAGTGACATTGTTCCTCAAAACACTGTATTAGCATGCCACCGGCGTGTCTGATGTATTCATTTACGTTCATCCCTCGGTTGTTTACTCATTCATGAATACATATGTTGATCCACTTTTTGACAGGCCAGCCCTCCCCCCCTCTCCGTTTTTGTGCCTGTGTTTAAGTGACGTGTGCGTTACACACCCCAGCAGAGTGTGAAATAGAAATTCTCCCCTGCAGAGGTGATCTGATTGATAGAGAAGAAAGGACACAGGACACGTGAAATCTAATCTTTGACTCAAGTTGTTGTCATTTTTCACTTGCAGCTCTAAAGTGGTTCTTTTGAAGATGTGAATATTGATATTGCCTCAATGTCACATGTTTAGAATGTGACAATATTCATGAAAATGAAAACTGCTGTGTCGTATACAAGGATAATTTCCTTTAACTCCTCTCATCAGACAAGTGCGTGACCTTGGAATTGTAAGGTTATATTCGCAATTTGAATAGTTTTTAAAAAAGGCTTCAAATCCTAGATAGCAAAAGTGAAAGTCTCTATTACTGTTCAAAACAACTGGCACCTTAAAGATACCTCAGATATAGAATATCAAAATCACATCACATTTTTAAATTCAGATTTTCTGGATCAATGAGTTGCAGTTACTAATAATGTAAATAACAGCATGTAAAGAGGTAAAGCCTGATTAGTCCTTTTTACATTCTAAACACTGATTTGGAGTACAGTTGGAGCTTCTTAAAATAGGGTGTCCATTTTAAATTGGGTTTGAAAATATGGACACTGAGAATATGGACACTTATTCATTTATTTTAGAGCCTACCACACCAACTGAACACAGTTCAACACCATGGACACCATGAATGCAGCATTCTCATTGCTGGATACTTAACGAAGGAAGGAGTCAACCTCCTGGAGCTCTTCAGAAAAGACTAACTGTCTCTTTGGCATGACAGCTAATCATTAGCATACTGACAGGTCCTCACAGAAAGAGATGCCAGTGTTATAGCCTATAATGCTTAGCTGTGACTCATAGGCTAGCAACAGCCTTGACAATGACACATTGATTGATTGACACACATACAGACCAATCACTGTTGAATTCAAACGCACGGTGCATTGTTTATATTTTTTATATTGCGCTAGGTAATAATGAGTGGGACAGAACATGATAAATGTCTATGTAAGTCCTGAAAACAAGTATAATATTATGATTATTATTTTAATTGTGGTGAAAACCTGAACAATTTGGTAGTGAACATTGAAAACAGGAAATATTAGTATTTTACAAATATTTATGGAGACACCCAGCTTGAAACTGCTACAATCCTGGACAATCTGGGACGTCTGCTCACCGTATCATAAAACCAAGTTAGTGAGTAACTTTGGAAAGCCTTTTAAAATTATAGAGTAACCAATGCATGTAGCTTCAGGTAAATAGCAGCAGATAATAAATATCAGAATAGACAGAGCCTTCTACTAATTCTGAACTCATGAACGAAAGGTTATGTGGTTAATTTTGTGATTTGTTATTCTACACTAACTTTGGATGTACTATATTGGTATCTCTGCATCCTTGTTATATGAAAAGGGCCTGAAGCCCCCTGGAGTGTTAGTGCCCTCCCTCTGACCTGTGTGTGTGTGTGTGTGTGTGTGTGTGTGTGTGTGTGTGTGTGTGTGTGTAACCTTTCCAAACCAAGTCCCACCTGGAGAGAGTCGGACAGACCACCATCTGTTCTGTGCCCCCACACTGAACTACCAGCCACCTCCTCCTCTTCACCTTCATGGGATATCAGGAAATTGATGTTCCGGAAAACTCATTTGCAAAGAGTTAGTTTATTATCAAAAGCACAATAATGACTCTACTTTGACAGGTTATTACAAGGGATAAGTATATAAGACGTGTCTCAGAGCAGAATGTAGAATGATGTAAACTTTTTAATGTGAGGAAAGTATCCTCAACAACACAAGAAGAAATCGGAGCAAAGTGTTGGTGATCTGTTTCAAGTGGAGTGAGTCGTTGCCCTGAGACAAAGACTGGTTTCACCCTCCCTCTAAACATCTCAAGGACTTAATATGCCAGATTTTAAAAATAGGCTTAAAATGAATTTCCTCACAATGGGTCCTGCATATGTCCCCTCTCTCCTTTTGTGCTGTTTCCCTGAGAAGTTGCTTACCAAAAGACAGGGTTTAAGATTAAAACCAATATGATTTTATAGCCACACAAAACTGGGCTTAGCCGACATTTTAATGTCTTTTAATCCAACCATTCTGGTCAATTAAGAGCAAAGTTTTCCATTTTCTTCTTGGGTCGAAGGGTTTGTATATTTCTTTTTTTTTTTTTTTTTCCTCTTCCAAAGAACTGTGCTGTCCACCATCCCCCAGCATTTCATCAGTAATTGCAACACTGAAGTGAGTGTGGAAAAGGAGCAGGGTGCAACAGCACAGCATGATCACATGACACATGGACCAGCACATCAGCCACCAGGGCACCACAGGAGCCTTTTGAAATGTTGTGATGAATTCTCAACTACAGCTTCTGTCTTTATTCACTTCAAGGTGGAGAAATGTGCACGCACCGAGGAAGAGGAGTCTGGAATTAAGCACAGGAGAGAAAAGATGCCGAAGATGAGACAATAAAGAAGGTGAGTTACACTCCTCTGCTTGCCTGTTCTCCACTGCCTCATTATACAGCCCACAGTGCTGTTATAAGTAGCTTTGGATGCAACTTTTATTGATGCACATGACAGTGAGCACCTATAAAGTGGGTCTCACCGACATAAGGCACTACATGAAGAAATCTTTGACATATACTAGTCTCAGTTGTCTCAGTTTTCACACCTGCACACTCGCAATTCACCTTTGACCTTGAATGAATCCTTCCGTGCGCCATCTGCAACCTTTTAGTGCACCATTAGTGGAAACACATCTGTCAAGGTTGACAGCCTACCATCGATGGCAGCAGAAATGAGACGGAAAGCAACACAAAGGCTGAGCAGAGAGTGACAGAGGGGCAAATGGCAGGGAAAATGGGGAGATGACATGAACAGACAAAATGAAAAGAGGGTTTCACACAGGCTGCTTGGATGAAAATGTTTTTTGTTTTTTTTCCTGTTTGTGTAATGATAACTGGTGACATAGCAGATGGCGGTGGTGAGAGAAACGGTTTAAAAAGTATGTAAAAGTGCTTGATAGCAAGTAAAAGTGCTTAACATGTTGACTCTGTCAGGGAAAAGTCAAAGCACTCTAGCAATGTTGTACGGACGGCAAACAGGAGGGAGGGCAAAGGATTTCGAGTTCGGACACAAATATAAACATTAATACTGCCATTATAATCTGACATCATAATCCTTGTTTGACTACTTTTACTTGCTGATGGATGCTGTTTAATACACTGGTGATCCAACCTGTTCATGAATGTTATATTTTTGCGTCTACGGGAATATAAAGCCTCTCTAAAGAGCAGTGTATTTGGATTTTTAGAAATATTTGCAAATGTATTAAAAAAGGAAAATCTAAGACACTTTGCTATGGTACTTAAAATTTAGCTCAGGTTCCCCCAAATTCTGTTGATCATCTTTGTGCTTCTACACCTTGACTGGAGTCCACCTTTGCTAAATTCAGTTGGTTGGATGTGATTTGGAAAGGCACATAACATAAGATCTCATAGCTGCATACATTGAAAACCAAACCATTAGGAGGAAGAAACTGCAGACAGGATTGTGGCGAGGCACAGATCGGGGGAAGGCTACAAAAAAAAAACACTAGGACTCTTCCTAGAGCTGGCAGCCTGGTCAGAGTGCTGAGCAATCAGAGGAGAAGGGCTTCTTTTACCAGGTCTTAAAAGAGGTGACCAAGAATCCAGTGGTCACTGGCTGAGCTCTAGGGATCCTGTGTGGAGACAACCAACCTGCAGAACTCCACTGATCTGGGCTTTATGGCAGAGTGGCCAGATAGAAGCCTCTCCTCAGTGAAAATTTGCAAAAAAGCACCTGAAGGGCTCTCACACTGTACGAAACAAGATTCACTGGTCTGATGAAACCAAGATTGAGCTATTTGGCCTCAGTACTAAGCACTATGTCTGGTTTCCTGCATTGGTGGCCCCTCTGGAAGTTTCTTTTTTGATTGATGTAATAATTAAAAATGATCTCATCTAAATTGTCAGCAGAATGTAGTATGTTGAAGCTCAAAAAGACTCTCAGGTCAGTTTAATTTCAGTTTGATCATTCTGAGCTAAAACGCAGTGTATGGAGTTACTTGCAGGAAATAATTCAGAAAAACATTTCTTTTGCAGAATTTGAACTTTTTTTCCAGAATAAAATGGTGTGTTCATAATAATTGCAGGAACTGCAGCTGAATTGGAATGGAAATAGTGCTTCGTCATTACCACGAGTGGTTGATATATAATCACGAACGGGATCCCATCTCTGGCTCAGCTCTTGTAGATGAGCCAACCCTGAACCCTAAGGGCCGGGGCCGCTGCCAAAAAGCTGGATTTACAGCGAGCACAGCTTACCACTTGAAAACGTATCATTGCACTGGCTCAGGTCGTCATCGAAGGCTACTTGAAAAGAAGTAATGTAGTTTACAAACACTCTTAAGCCAATGTGTCGTGTATCCCAGAGAAGCTCAGAGAGGAGGGGAAGGGTTCAGCACTCAGTGGGATAAACAGGTTGATAGCTGAGGCTGAATCACAGAATTCCTGCTGTGCAGCCACACTCTTCAATCGACCTTTTTTTTTTTTCAAATACTGAAATCTAGATGTTATCTGGTGGAAAAAACATTTCAGGCTTCTAACATCAAGCAGTTTGTGTGGCGTGTGTTTATGGAGATTAGTTAGTGAATGAGTGCGTAATTAAGGAGGATCAGATGAGGTCAATCTTGGCCAGTGGGAGGAGAGCCATGATGGTGATACTGGCAATCACAACAGAACAGAATGGGCACCTGGGGATGGTGAAAAGATAGAAGAGGAGTAATCAAAGGGCTCATAGGTAAAAGTAAAGAGGGAAGAGAGGAGACAGAAGGTGGAGTGTAACTGAAGTTCCAACCAAAGGATGGTGATTGCCTGGACTTTCAGGGGACATACTGTGTGGAAATGTGTCCTCATACCACACTCACTCAAAGGCACTTGTCATTGATATTCACAGATTAATAAGAACCAGCCTGAACTGATCTACTGAAGCAACACATTGGTTCAACAAGGGAGCTTCCAGGGAAGGTGTTGTGATTCATTGCTTCATTTCTTACACTGCAGGCAAGCAAAGAAGAGGTTTGTCAGGAATACACATTGGCATAAGTCGTTTGCAGCAGATGAAACTAGTTCTACAACTGACAATAGTCCCTGCAGCGATGGTGCAGAGAAATCAGGAAGAACTTAATACACACAAGTTTAGGGCTAATAATTATATGTAAATATTGGAAATTGATATTTAAGTGGTAATAGTCATACACATTTATTAATTCATCCAGGCCTTCAGCTACTGTGGTTCAGTGTTTCAGAACGTTTTTATGATTAAGATAATAATGAGGTCTTAATGTGTTTTAATATAGAGCACAGGGAAACACTGAACTAGAACTCCCTCACCTTCCAGCAGCCCCATTCCATTAATTCATAATAACACATTTGCAAACTTTGATTCAATCCCTCTCTCTACTTTTTCAAAGACTAATTTAAGATTATATCTCTTTTCTGCAGAAATGAGACTCTGACCGTGGTTCACATCTTGAGCACTGCCCATGATAACATTTAATATGCAAAAAGTTAATGTTATTTAATGTAATGTGTGTCACCTCAGCGTACCAGTTAGTTGGAGGCTGCTATCTGTATGTACCTGAGTAAATTATGAAATGGGAAGCTAATTTAACTTTCTCAATGAGCGGCACATTTCACAGTTCATAAAACACTCAACAGCAAATCACCTTTAACACTTTGTTTCTAATTCCACTTAGCTTACTGTGCCAGAGCAGCTGAGGAAAGACATTTGTATAATGCACCTTTTAGCACACTGTAAAAAAAACTGAGACTCAATAATCATATTTTATATGAACATGGGTAGGATATTGTAAAACTTGATAATATCACAGTTAAAGTAGCCATGAATATGCATAATATTTGACCTTGCACTTGAGACAAATTAATTTTGTTTCTGTCCTCTCACATAAGCTTTCAAAATTTGCAAGTCACTTACTAGTATTGGAAGCACTTTGACAATATGACTAACACTGGCTTCTCTTTACCCGTGAGCTCTTTAGTCTTCATGGAAAACCTGCCTATAATTTCACCATCTATAATAAGGTTGTAAAGTGTTGCTTTTAATTTTCTATCCTCATGCACACTCACTGTCTGACCTAAAAATAAAAGAACAGAACATTGTTGAATGAATATTGTTGAAATGAATAGTGAAACGTCAATGAAAAAAACAAAGCAAAAACACTGATCTGTTAATGTAAATTCTCACTTCCAGCTTGAGGAGGGTGGATTTTAAAAACAGAAATACTGATTTAATTGGCTTGGGTGCACAAATAAGACGTCAAGTCTTGAACTGAGAGTTATTTTGTTTTTAGGATATTGGCTCATATAATTCTGGCCAGCTCGAGTGAATCATAAACAAAGAAGAGTTAATTAGGGGAAGACATGAACATCAATCTGAAAAATATCACTATGCTGCACTAGCTTTGTGGTACATTAGTCAATTTCTCCATCATGTCTCCCTCTCGTTGACTTGATGTCTTCCTTTTTTCCCTCTCTCTGTCATCTCCTCTTCCATTTTAATGTGATGTTGTTTATAATAGATGTTGCTGAATATCTGCCCTGAATGACATAACATGTTGACCACAGCCACTAGCTCTAGGAGCAGAAATCAGCCACTGAATTCTGCTGAGGGAAATGGTGTCAGTAATCTGAGTTTAGCAACAGTACCTCAGTCTTGAGTCTTTGATAGACGCTGGCTAAGCCTGGGTTGACAGGAGACATAATTGAGTGCATTTTGATGACATAAGCCTCGCTGATTCCATTTAGTTGAGAATTCTCCTGACCTTTCCGTGTCGCTAAGTTTTGATGTGAGGTCAGCTGGGAGCTAGCTGCTAACCGTCAGTGCACAGCGTTCACCTGGTCTGACACCTGCTCTCTGCACAGGCAGCATGTTTGGTTGAGGCTCAAATCTCCACAGTGTGCAGGGAGAGCTGGAATTATGCCTCCTAGCCTCTGTGCCAGTGTGTGTGTGTGTGTGTGTGTGTGTGTGTGTATGTGTGTGTGCATCCATGTGTTTGTGATTGCTTGCCTTGTGTATGTGTGTGTCGCACTGGATATGTGTCCACCAGTGCTCATGCGAGAAGACAGCGGGTGAGACTCCCCCACCCCACCCCTCTTGCTCAGTTGGATCTCACTCCCAGATCCGTCAGGCGTCTGTTGACATGTCCTCGACGTGTCGTGCCACCCACAGTGAAGGAGAGGCACAAATCATCCAGCTTTTTCCTCAACGTTTCAGCCGAGTACCTTCCATAACCAGCCTGTGACCTCTACCCTCTGAAGTTAAGCAGATAGCCTTGCATTAGTCTTAGAGATGAAGTCGAGGTAATCTCATCAAAAGGCTTCAGTTGGTCGTCGGCCCATTATGTAAAGTGTTTCCTCAAAAGTAACAGACTAAATCTGTTTTCTTTTGCAGTTTTGCTGACATTTTTTTTTCTGCGAGCTTAATTATTTTCTCAGCTGTAGGGAGTTAATTCATTACAGAATTATATGCAAATCATTTTTTGGTATTAGGTTTCACTGGTACTCTGTTAATATATTATTAACATCTTTATTCGGCAAATATTGTCTAATAAAAGTTTCATAAATTGTTTGAAGTGCATTCAGTAAGTATTTAGACCACATTAGCTAAAAGCATATTAACACATTAGCTGTGTGCACTTAAGGTCAGCTCTGTTTCCTGACATGTAATTAACTGTGGAATCAGTTGCTTGAAATCACCTGACACTCTGGATGCCTCTGGCTGTAGTTTGATGCTAATGCTGCCTGACAGTGGCAAGTGACCATGGTGTGCATACTGTACAATCAAATGCCTGTACATAACCACACTACTTTTTCCAGCAGTGAATGTGGGTCTTCATAAAAACAAGTATGCATGCTTTGCAGGTCACGTGCAGTGACACATCGTATGTTTAGTGAGTAGGTAGAGGATTTTAAAAAATACAATGATCATGTAAAACACATAGTGAGGCAGCTGGAAACACACACACACACACACACACACACACACACACACACACACTTTGTTTTGTAAAGTTTAATTGTCCATGTGCTTAGTTTATATGTGTATATGTGCTGCTCTCAAGCAAGTGCATGACTGGATACAGCAGGTGTAATGATGAAGCGGCAGCACTTCTGTTATCAGCTACAAGTGTATGAAAACAGCAGAGGGACCACAAGCAGGAAAGAGTTGGCAGCCTTACACTCACATCAGCAGCATTAGCAGTTTTTTCACATGTGGGTCATGGCTGCCGTTGATGGATGAGGCTGCAGTGTGTTATGTAGAACATGCACAAAGATACACACACACACACACACACACACACACACACACACACACACACACACACACACACACACACACACACACACACAGAACCTGTCTCTCTTGGGTTCGATTTAGTTATCACGGTCACAGCACTACACCGCTTCCACATAGTCCTGGATTAGTCGCCCCAGATTTCACAGCTCTTAAGTGAGAATATAAACATGAAGGTTATTATTCTGTGTGAGCACAGATGGAAATGTGCATATCCAAACATAGACGGATGCTTTTTACCTGATGTTTTATTAGCTTGTGTGTTGGCAGGCTCAGAATAGCTTTTTGAATGTTACAGTATCCCAGTACGAGAGGAATTGTGATAAAATGCATATTAAGCAAAAGAATTGAAGTGCTTCATTTCCATACCATATAAACACAGATTAAGATATATATTTTTGCCATTCTTTTGCAACATCATAAGCCATAAAGAAATCCCATATCCCTACCCCATCCTTTTCACTCATCAGTAACGTACAGCTACGTGACAATTTAAAAGAAAAACCCACAAAGTGTGTTAGTAAGGCAATGGGCTGCAAGAACACCAGAACAGCTTCAGCACTACTTTTCTTCAAGTCTCTGAAATTTCAATGGAGGTGTTAACACCAGTTTTCTAAGAGATATTTTTTGTCTTTGATGACTGTGATGGAAAGCTTTGTCTGAAGTGTTTTGTAACAATGAATAAAATGGCCACTCACAAAGTCGTAGAGAAAAGCCTACTGTCATAGGGAAAGGTGAGACGTGACGATGGGAATAACGACACACACTTTTGGCAGTATTGCACTCATTTGTACACATGAACCGTGACAGAGGTAATTGTGTACTGCATATGCATTGTACTGTATGAAATGAGCATGCTGGCCAGATTGTTGATTCCAGGATATTACAAAACTTAGCAGACACAGCCTCCAGAATTGTGACTCTTTTATTGTAGTAGGTACAGTATATCTCCCATAGGTTTTCATTTGGGTTGAGATCTTGTGGTCTGTAAATGCCATAGCATGAGACTTACATAATTGTCATCAAACTATTTGATCTCTTGTCCTCTGTGGATCAGAGAAATGCCATCTTGGAGGAGCCCACATCCCTTAGGACGGAAATTTGTCATTATGAAGTTCATTACTCAGAATTGAATTGAACTCACTATTGATTGCCAGTAAAATTCCTTCAAAGAGGACCCAAAAGCAATGCCTCTCACCACAAAACAAAGCCATCAGACTAAATTATTCATTATGTTTTCATATTCTTTTATTCAGATTTTTCCCTCTAAGTTGTCACTCATTTTTAATGCATTCATTTTTTTAATACATTATTTTCATTTATCCTTTTACATTAGACTTTTCAGAAACAATGAGTAGCCCATATCTATCTGTGTATTTTGTCATGTAAAGGGTTACAAATCAAAATGTCTATCCTCTGAAAAAAGGATGATAAGGCTAAGGTTTAATAATTTTTTTTCTTGCATGTCCTGTGGATACATGAAGATATAAACCATGAGAAGCGGCGACTTCTGTTGCTGTCCACACATATGATCCCAGAGTGATTGGTACATATGAGTTCTCATTAGCTGGGGTGAAAACACATTGTTTTCCTCCAGAAAATCCATTTGTTTCCATGGTGATGCTGTCCTCCCTTGTCCAATTTCCTTGGCTGCTTTTTATGGACAGCTTTATTGAACTTTATTAAAAAGGAGGAGAGAGAAAAGAGTTCGTAATTTGTCAGACTCTGTAATATCTAGGTTTACGGAGGTAGATCATTTGGAAAGGCTCAAAGTGATGTTTTACTCATATAGCGTTATTACCCTCTAAAACACTTACTTTGGTTTTGCTCCTGGGCAGTAAACTAAAATCTACAATTGGTAATCCCTTATGTGTGTTTACTCTTGCTGTTGTTACCTAGTTTGTCAAATCTACAATTGAAAAGAGGGAGATTAACAACTAAAATGTAGCCTTAAATTCAGAAAAAGACTAATCAAAGACTAATCAATGGGTTAAAAATACACAACAGGTAGTGGGGCTGTCTGTTTTTCCAAAAAATGAAAAAAAACCAAACAAAAAAAAACAGGTTTGACCAAATTTAAAGTGACATGTAATTTGTTTCAATCTATTCAAATGCAACCCACATATCCTGTAGAACTGACATTGTTCTGTTAGGCTAATAGCCTAACTTTAGCCATCATTTTTCTATGTGTTGTGTTGAATCCAAAATATTTCCAGACATTGCGTTACAGATGATTTAGTGTCATATTTTTAGAGCTGCCAGTGTTCTCTGTTTTGCATCAGCAAAACAACAATGGCTTAGTTTACTGATACAGCATGATATAGCAACAGACAGTGCATTTTAGCATTTTAGCAACTCTCATGTTGCTGCTGGTGTACAGTGTGCATCCTGTTGTGTTTACGTTTTTTTTTTTTTTTACTTAAGTTTTTAGTTCAAACAGATCATTAATTGAACATTTTATTTTTTCTTATGCTCAAGCAAACGATCGAATTTAGATTAAAAAGTGACAGTCCTACCAGGTACAAGGAACAGCTGCATGTAAGGTAGGAGAAGAATGTTACAATAGCCTATCAAACAAAACATTGCTTTCATTTGATTAGGTTTTGGTCTCACACCTCTGTAAGATTAAGCTTAGAATTTATCCAATTCCTCTGCGAGATTACATTACTGCCATACATAAAGAATTTTATCATATCTAACTGTAAAGCTGTAGGAGCTGTCTTCTTTATCCTTGATTCACACTCTTTGCCCATCATGGATTCAACCTTAAGCCATACAATAGCAATCTCAGTGGAGTCATGGCCTTTTGTTATAGAGTCAGAGCCAAGTGTCAGATCCACTCAGTTCAATCTTTTCCTGAAAAGATCAAGGGAGTCCTGAATGAGTACATTCATTTTAGTGAAAAAAAGGGAAGAAGGCTTTCAGCATAGCAATCTTACAGTCTGAACTTTTCTATTATTTTACTGCATGAATCCATCATATGAGATGTCACTTAAGATTCAGTGGCTGCTTGGAAATATTCAAAACTAAAACTCCTGTGGATGAAATGTTTCCGTCCATGGTCTGTCACTGAAATAACAGAACAAGATTAAATGAAAGATAAATAAGCATATCAGAAATTACATATCAAAGAATTGTAATTTTGAAAGCTTTTGCAGAGCTGTACATAGAAAGGCACTCTGAAAACCCACAGTCACTGACGTAACATGACCTTCAATTCCCATGTTTTGGTTGCCTCCACTGTTGCATTTTCACAAAGTCACTACACTTTTTCTGTGTTGTTGAAGTCCTTTGAACAAACAGCAAGTGCCTCAGTGACAGCTCTGCCTGAGACAAACAACACCAGGCTTTCTCCAGACTTAATGCCTTGGTTAATTTGTTTACCTTGATCAAATAGACCTCATCACTAGAGGAATTTGTCTCTAGAATGTGCTTGGCTGGTCCTGAGCTATAACTCAACACCGTCACTCCATTTGTCAGAGAGACTCTGACAGTCAGTCTAATTAGTTTGGTTGTGACAAAGGAGCTGTCTTGTGGAAAACGGGAACATCAATCCGTCCATGAAGGCATATGTTTTCATAATGCAGCCAATACCGTAAGCAGAAACAAGCCTAATAGGCGTCGGGTGAGACTGCATCTATGACAAGGTCTAATGATCTGTTTGGTTAAAAAAAGAAATGCTTTAAAGATGTGCTATACATCTGTATTTGTCAGGTTATTTAACATGTTTTGATAAGATGCCAAGCAGTTTTTTCATTTCAGTGTTTGAATAAAGCCTGCATACAAATTACAAAAGAAACATGTTGCGTAAGCTGTCATTTATTAATACAATAAAGATATACTGCCTGCTCTCTTATCTTTACGGGTGTCAATTTTAAAACACCTTTGTGTAAACCACTCTGTGCTGGAGAGTGAAATGAGATGGAATGCTGAAAACATTTTATTTGTATCAATTTCCCATTTTTATATGACTTTTATCATATCAAGGTATTGCTTTTGTAGACGTTCATATATTTTATGATGCACGTCATATAAAACAAAAGCAATCATTTGCAGTTTTTCTTCAAATGTTGTCTTGCTTCAGCCAGACAGGACAGTCAAGGGAGACTGTCATCTATCATTTAAGAGTCATTTTAACAGCAAGACATTAAAGTTAGTGGTTCTCAGTGTCTCCTGACATCCCTAAAAGCCACTTCTACATAATCCGGAAACACAAAGAAATTACCTGTTCCCTCAATGGCTTTTTGGCCCCTGGCTGTCTTTAAAATGTTCCACGACATCATTCTCTTGGGGATGTTTTTTTTTTCTTTTTAAATGCACTGTTCACACATTCAAAATGAGAAAACCCTCTCTGTCACTGCTACTGCTTCTCTGCCAGCTGCAGCTCTCCTGTGTTTGTGTGCGCTTCATTTTGAGATATTAAAGCTTCAAATGTTCATGTAATTAAATATTTATAAATACGGGTGAGCTTTGGTAAGGTAGCTGTAAGTTTGTCTGTTAAGTGGCTTCATAGAATATCTGAATATAACTCATGTGTGTTTATGTCTGTCTGCAGCAGAATATTTACCACTTTTCATGCCACTCAGTGTTTTACAGGGAACATTTTTATTTTCCATTAAAATTCCACTCAGAAAAGCATATTACTAATTATCTTGTTTATTCAGGAACATGCTGCTCAATTATCTTTTTTGTTTTTTTTAAAGTGTCAATTCAACCAAATTACACAACATGTTGGTGGTGTGTCTGCTTTCAGTTTTATTTGACATGGTTTTGAGATATCCACTTTTCCAGCACGCCATTAGAGTAGAGATAAATGGAATTTAGTTTTGTTGAATTAATTCAAGTTTTAAAACTGACCTCAGTGAAGTCTTGGATTGCTCTGGGACATTGTTTCTGTAACTGATGAATTTTTTAAAATGTCATCTTTAGCACCAAAAGCAAAATCCTCTTCACTGCTATTGTACTTCGGTGGCAGCAGAAGTCTCAGGCCACGTCCCAAAAAAAAAGTTTTTATTTTGAAACAGTGTTTTAAACAAAAAAACATCTCCATCCCAGGAAGTGCTTTAGCTCCGAATCTTAAATAATCTCTGTCCATACTAACACCTGCATATTACGTGACTATTGATGTTCACTGGGCATGCACATGGCAGTGTGAACAGGAAGCAGATTGTCTACTACTGTTGGTTAGTTGTAGAAAATACAACGACCAAGAAACAAGCGTTAAAATGCAGAATTTGACTACACAACAACTGCTTACAAAGAAAACAAGGTCAGTGACACTTGTAATTCATTATCACTGTTGCATTACCACTAGTAGCTGTGAGTGATAAGACCCAATCATGGAGTGAACATGAGTGTCAGCGTCATACCTCTGTTTGCTGCCCATACAGACTAAAGACCCAAAACTCTCCATTTTAGGGCTCAAAATCTTTGTAGTAGAGTGGATGCCAGGCGTAAACGTAACAAAAGTGATGCATTTTAAAAGTGAAACATATTAGTGTGGAAGTGGCCTCTGAGGCAGATATCTTCAAACCTGAGTAAACTGATCCAAAGCTATCTGCATGGCTAGATACCACCAGGAGTGAATGCACATCGCAGGTCATCTGAGCACAAATATTGAGAGAGAAAAAAAGAGCAAGCACAGAAACCCCTAAAAACAATACCACAAGGAGAAGATATGTTTGCATACACATATCTCAAGAAAAATATGAGTCCACAGTGCACAGTATAACCTTTTGTGTCCAACATGTGTGAAAGTGGAAAGTAGGCTACATCAATCAAGTATGCAAGAAATGCTGTCTAAACTGTCATTTTTGTAAGAGCGGGTCTGGAAATTTGCATTTTTATTATTTTATTTTCACAGTGAAACAATCAAGGGTGTACGACCATCCTCTCTCTGTCTCACACCATGCAGAAACCCATGCAGACACATACACATTTTTGTGTGTACCATATCTCCACTCTTAGATCCAGTCTGGGCAGTAATATCATGCTGTAACCTGGGACTGCAAATGCTTGCAGAATCAAAGTCAAAACTTCATTTGACCTGAAAACTAGAGGTAAAGTGCTGTTTTCTTTCTTCTCCTCCACACAAACACAGAAGCATACACACACACACAATAAGATGAACCACATCCACTGAGGTGATTTGATCCCCGTGGAGAGGAGATTGGTTATGTGTTCAACCTTTGTAGAAATCATTGCCAGGTTTTGGAAAGAAGAAGAGACCTTTTGCCGCCTTGTGGCCTGCAAATGCCTCAAAGAAGCTCAGTAAGCCCTGCCTGAGCGCCGTCTTGCACCCAGCGTTTGATGTCGATTGAAGAAGAAAGACCAACTGCAATCTGTACAGCAGCCTTTTATTTCGCCTGCAAGAGAAGCTGCAACAGTCTTCTCACACTCAGGCATATTGATTTCACCACTTCCTACAAAGAAGGTATGCAGTAAGTAAGTCAATATTACTTTGCATTTTCTTACCACCTTTGTTTATTTGCTTTTGGTGAGTCCCAAAGCTCAGGGTGAAGTAAAGAAAATTACGAGGAAATTTCACCACTGTGAGGCTGCGCTCAAGATTGGCTGAAGTGTTAGATGATGAATAAAGAATAAATCTTTTTTACATTTATCTATGTCAGCCCAAAGAAACATGGCATCTAAATAGAATTTAGCCTGCTGTGCTGATGCAGTGCAGGTGGTAATGGGCATTAACATTCATAGCCTGACTTGTTTTATCTACTGTGTTTTGTTTGCACACTTTGCTGTTCAGCACACAATCGCTCTAAGTGTAATGAAGTCTCAGCGGTATCCAGAGTCTCTTCACACAAAGTAGAAGGAGCAAGTTGTTTTTTGATTTGTTTTCTTGTTGGTTTCATGTTGCATTGAAGCACTGTAGTTCTTACCATGGCACTGTGGCACATGGTTACAACTGACCAATAGCTAAGTCCACCCGCCAAACAGCCATCATCCAATCATAGCTTGGAGTGACTATCAAGCTTTGGATTGTTTGTAGGGCTATGGTATGAGCAATACTCTGCCTTTAAATAATTTGGAAGGTGTGTCACTGTCAATTAGATTTTATTCCTTCAAAAAAACTGCTTTATGGACGCTTGAGTAAAGATTATTGTGTAACAATACGTAAGGTACAGTGCTGTGTTGCAATCCCCAGCTGAGCCAAATTCTCGAGGATGGGAGGACTATTTACAGTTGGAACAGCAGCAGTCTTGCTGACATCAGTAGCACAGTGGGGCTCTGGTAAGCAGATTCTTTTTTTGGGGAAAACAATATAATTATCAGTGAGTATAGTAAAAGATGCACCTGTTCTAATCTGTAATAATATATACTACAAAAATAAAGACCACACTGCTTTTGTTCATTCTTATTTATATATATATATATATATATATTTTTTTTTTTTTTAATTGAAATGTGGTGATGTAAATGTACATAGAAGTACCTCAATGTCCACTGAAGCAACACTGTTGTTAAACTGTCCAATAAAATATGTATTTATCCTGTATTCAGACAAACCGGCAGTAACAAATATTATGTTTAAGCTCTGGGAGCAAATCTTCCAAAAGGAATTATAACATATTTCCAAAAGCTATGGACAACAGAGCCAGCGATAAGTTACAGAGGGGCTTGCTGGGATAAGGCTATTCTCCCTGGGGTGATGGCACACAATGACTGGCCAGTTATCCCGGGAGCCAGACTGCTGAGATGACCAGCCGGTCTTCAGTCAGCAAGCAGGTCCCCACATCTCCAAAAACATCACAGCAAATTTCCAAACAGGCATTTGGAAGCCCCTTTCCCTTTGTGCTTTCACTGTTGTATGTGCTTTGTCCTTAGGGGCCACTGTATGTCCGGACAACTAACTTACAAGTTGCTTCCCAACCGATTTGGAGCACATTATTAATGAACTACATTCATTTGTGGGACCATTCACCACTAGAGCTAGCAGTATTTCCCTAGCTGCTATTGGAAAATGAAAGTGTCAGTTTGTAACTCAAGCAGGATCTGATCATAAAACATTACTTATCATACAAGGATTAACTAGTTTTGCACTGTAACACTGCTTTTTCTATACGTATGTCAATGTCATGTAGCTTTAGCCTTCTTCTTTTGAAGTGATATCACACATGTAGACATCTAACGTCAGCTTAATAACTAGCTAGCTACAGTGATAGTTGTCATCATCAGTCACTGGATCAGAACAAGAAGCGTCTGAAGTCAAGGACACATTGTTTCAAAAACAGAGAATTTAGTGTTAAATCATTGTAAACTTTATTATGTGCTGTACAAGAATGGGACGTTTGACAGACTTCCACAACAGTGAGTAAAGCAGCATGGTTTACAAAACATCTGAATTGGAAACATTGATGGAAAGACCAATTACAACTCAGAAATGATTACTTAAGTATCATGACTGAAATGTTTTACTGCTGTTTCAGAGTTGTAATATGGTCTGTCCAGTTGGTGGTATGCTATATAGAGGTTGGCTTGATCAGACAGGTAGAGACACAACTGGGTCAGTCAACTACAATGGACATACAGCATAATACATAACCACAGCTGTCTATGAGCTTTCCACATGTCAATGTAAGCCGTACCTGACAGACACGGCAGAACCAGCAGATCCTCTTCTTGTTGTTGATAAACTGCACTTTACAAGCTAACAGCATCGAAATTCAGCATGGACATGCAGCCTGTCAGATACACTATGTATTTGTATGTCTGTGTGTGCGTGTGGCTAGCAGGCAGAAAGCCAGCATGACCCAACTTCAGCTTTTCAGCTTTAGTGCAGCGCTGCAGACAGCTGTGCCACAAACACGCTGCTGTGGATCACCACGAGGGCCTTTTATTTAGGTCATATTCTGTGCTTCAGCAGCCAACAGAAGGGATCTCTGTCAACTGCAATGAATACCTTTCATGGGACACAGCCCACTTTTTAAGAGCTCTGCAAGAAGCAGACACTGTGTGTGTCTGTGTTGTATGCTTTTGTAAGAGTTCATTCTTGTAAGTATATTGGGGGGGGGGGGGGGTTGACCACTGTGTTTTTTCATTTTTCCCTCTAACAATAGAAGAGTAATATACTGGCTTAACTCTCTCCCAGAGCGATTTGATCCCCTGGTTTAGTACAGAGAAGGAAATTGCATGAATAATTTACCCAATTTTTCAATTAATCCAGCATCCAGTTTACAGGCACGTCAAAGAAAATAATAAATGGGACTCCGCCTATATTCATGCACATGAATACATCCACCATGTGCCCTAAACCGTGGCCTCTAGTTATGTAAAGAACTGACATATTTCATTCTGCTGCTCAGCCTCCCTGATTTTCTCTTATCTTTTCTCCCTTCGTTTCATCTCCCCTCTTTTCCTCCATCTTTTTTATTTTTATTTTTTTTTTAATATTTACCACTGTGGCCTTTGGAAGTGCATTATAAATCGCAGTAATGAATTCCCCACGCAGGCTTGGCCACACTGCTGTCACAGTGCTACACCAGGGTGCGTGGGCTCTTATTATTATCTTGTTAGCTTCACCTCCAGTCCCTCGGAAACTGTGCGTTCAGCGGCAAGCCAGCCACAGCCCCAGATGGGTGAGGAAGGCAGTTTAAGGGCGCTGATGGATGCCATTGTTTTCATGTCACCATATAAGGGAAAGGTTGTTTATTGCCGGTTGCCTCGACTGGCCCAGATGCTGTCAGCTGGGTTTTACTGGCCAATTAGTTTCCCCTTCGAGGAGAACTAGAGGTATGGAGACAAAGTGTAAGATCAAGTTGTGATTATTTGTTGTCGTTGTGGATTGGGGATGTGCATGCATGCACACTGATAAAAATAAATGCACTTTTTGAGTATGACCAGATCTGTTACATCCACTGTTCTGTGAAAGCACTTAATTGAATTTAGGAGGCTGCACTGGGCAGTTTCAGTGAAATCATGTGAGAGATTAAGACTCTGCAGAGGATGCCTATGTCTCTGCATTTCCAACATCAATTGCTCATTATTTTTTCTTGATGCTTCATTTCTAACAGTACCCTTGAACAATTTTAGCACACACTAGAGCTGGAAATACATTTGAACTCTTCTTTATACCTCTTCTTCCTTTGTTTCTCTCTATTTCCTCAATGCCCTTTCACTTTTTCTCTGAAATCTATCCAAGCGAACAGAGAAGTGGAAGAGGAAGCTTGAGGACAGATCTGGATGTCAAGGATCACATGCCAAGTGGCTGCTATATTTAGAGATGCTCCTTTTGAAGTTTTGAAGGACAAAAATAAAAGGTTGAAAGAGAAGAATAGGCCCAAGTCACGTCAACGTCAGCAAGTTTTCTCATCTGTGAAGCAGTGCCAGAAAGCATCTTCTTCAAATTAAAGCAGATGAAGACATTGCACTGTTCTTCGGGTGCATGCAAATATGAGATATTTATAATTCTCCTCTCTGTCTCTCTCTTTTTGTTTGTTTGTCTGTTCTTCCTTATGGCTGTGTGTTTCTCTGTAGAACTAGTTTTGGGGCCTGTGCAGACTTCCCGCCGCAGCAGTTGGATGTGCACGTTGACCCGGTCACGATGACAATGAAAGGCCTGTCCAGCAGCCGTAGTCACCACCACACGGTGACCTGCGACCCCTCTTACGACTCCATGACCCTGGGGCACTCGGATCGTCGGTCCTGCTTCCTCAACCCTGGGGAAGCTCATCCTGCTGACCACTCCTGCTACACCCAACACAACTCCTTCCAGTCTGAGTGCAATGCGTATCCTGATCTGGCCAGCTGCACCTTCCCTCGCAGACATTACAGCTCCCACCATGAGCTGAAGGAGGAGTGTGGTGCTGTGGTGCCTTATACAGGGCCAACAGGGAGCAGTAAGGGAAGTGGAGGAAACAACAACCGCATCCCCTCTAACCTGCTAGAGCAGTTTGAGCGGCAGGCACCGGTGCGGCGTGAAGGCTACCACACGCTGCAGTACAAGCGCACCGCGGTAGAGCACCAACGCAGTGATAGCCCTGGTCGGATCCGGCACCTTGTTCACTCTGTCCAGAAGCTTTTCACCAAGTCCCACTCCTTGGAGGGGCCTTCAGGGTCTGGAGGTGGAGGGAGTGGGAGGATGAATGGCAGTAAATCCAGTCCTGATGACCCTCCCTCATCCTCTGGCACCCTGAAGCACAGTAAACGCAGTAAGAGCAAAGACCGCTCAAAGTCAGAGCCTAAGATGCGCACTGCCATCTCAGGCTACTGGAGCTCAGACGACACGCTTGACCGGGAGGTATGCCTCTACCACCATCACCACGGGGGCAGCAGTGGAGGCCTGCCCTCTGGGGTCATGACTATGGGGCGCCACCCAGACAAATCTCAGTCACAGTACTTCATGGAGTCCTATAACACCATCAGCGCCCACTCTCTCAAGACGTCACGCAGCAACAACGACGTGAAATGCTCAACATGCTCCGGGGGCAGCAGTGGAGGGCTGCCATTGGTGGGTGCACTGGATGGCCAAGTGCAGCTGAAGAAGAGCTCGTGGTCTTCTACTCTGACGGTGAGCAGAGCAAGAGAGGTCTACCAGAAGGCCTCAGTCAACCTAGATAAAGCTCTGGTGAAAGCCGAGCAGGGACGCACCTGCCACTTCCTACAGGTAGGACTGTTACAACAGCCCCACCTCCCCCATGTCATGCTTCATCCGGCGCCAGCTGCTCCTCCGTGCTTCTGTTTTCTGCATGTAACTGTGTTTGTTTGTGTGTGTGTGTGTCTGTGTGAGTTAGAGAGATTGATCAGCAAGGCACTGGCCCAGACCCCGACCTGTCATTCCCTGTGTCTCCAACTATCATTGGCCTCATGTTGACTTAATCCCTCGTATCATCGTAAAGCATTTTGCAAAATCATCACATGTCATCTGCTCCTATTTGTGCCGACATGCATGGATACAGCTGTACATGAGCAGGTGGATGTTTATGCCATCACATACAGCATGTCAGAAGTCAGATAGTGTACTGAGCTTTCACATTTACTTTACTGAAGGAACAGGTCAGGGTCATGTAGCATTCCCCCAATCCAGCATGTTTTTTTTACAGTATATAAGAAACACCCATCTAATCTGTTTTCACAACATAAATGGCAAATTCACTGGGGGTGGTGTGCATGCATGAGCCTGTGTATATCTTACTCACAGAGTGTGTGGCGATACTAGGAGATCAGTGAGAGAAAGAGGTGAGCAGGCAAAGACAGGAAAGAAAAAATGTTCCCAAGCCCAGTCATCACACACACTCATACAAGCCAAGTGCACAGGGACACACACACATGCACACACACGCAGACACATCGACCCACCTGATTCTGCGTCTTTTTTTCTGTTATGGAAAACATAAAAGTGTTTTAGATTGCAAATATTTCCTCTCATCGGGGTGAGCTGCAAATAAAAGCCTGAGGGGAGAAATGGAGAGACAGGGCAGAGAGAATAGAAGGAAGGGTGTGTGTGTGTGTGTGTGTGTGTGTGTGCGTGTGTGTACTGTAGGAAAAGGACTAAATGAGAGCAAATAAAAGCAAAAGAGGAGGGTGTGAATGGAGAAAGTAAAAGTCAGAAAGCAAGAGTGAGGGAGCATAAAAGACAGAGGGAAAGTTCTGTGTGGCCGTGCATTTTAACAGCCGGGAAAATGGAGTGAGCAGATCAAGGCAGGATGTTGTCGCTGCAGTACGGCAACATTTCTCCCAGCCTAAAGGAGCCATCGCTTTTTTTTTTTCTAGAGAGAGAGACAGAAGGGGAAAAAATAGGCTTTCAAGGAGAGCAGCCTGACAAGTTAGTCTGCAGACATTTTTTGAATCTTAAAACAAGGACTTGACATGATATGTACTTTCGCCTATGGGGAAGGGAATCCTGTAATCCAGTATTTGTTCACACACATGTAATCATAGACTCACACTTAATCTAATGCCAACCCTTTCATGCACTTCAGCATTCACAGATTAGAACATTTTAAATATGCTATACTCTACAGTGAAGGTAATAGGATTAAAAAGCGTGACTTCATTTTCTTATGGCTTTTTTCTCAGTAACAGTAATTCAATTCTTCTGACATCATCACAGACCCTGTCTTTCCCAAGATGTTACCACAATCTGTGGTTGCCCCTGACATCAAGGTCAGCTTGGTTTCCTAGCTACACACCAGTCTGTTGAATGATTCTCGTGCACTTTTTTCTTGCTCTGTATCTCATTTCTTTCACTTCAGAGCCGGTGCCCTAACAGCCACTCACGTTGGGACTGCAGTGGTTCTGCTGAACAAAACCCCCTTTGTTTTCCCTCCCTCTCCATGTCTGCTGTCTTTGACTCTCTCTCTCTTTTAGATTAGCGCTGGGAAATAGCTTTGCCTCCTTTTTATTTTTACCTTCATTAGTGCATGTGAAAAGTCAGGGGAGAGGACCAAGGCCAGGCTACTGCAACATTTTGTCAAAACATTTAATTCCCTGCGTTTGATATGCCACATGCATCACAGGACAGACAAAAGAAGGCCTCCGGCACTCACAAGCTTATGGTATGATCAAGGGAGATCCTGCATTGACATTGTTGCTATCACTTCTTTAAAGGCATTAAATGCACCGTTTGACACAGGTATTTATATCAGGCCTGAGTAGGAAACATTATAGTGTCTATTTTTCATGTGTGAGTGCATCTCAATGAGCTCTGAACTCTGGAGGGTGACCTGTGCTCACACCCTCTTTACCATATCTCACTTGATGTCTACAGGTGCCTCAAGATGACTGGAGCAGTTTCTCTCCGCTGGGGAAGGACGATGAGATCCCATGCCGGCGGATGCGCAGTGGCAGCTACATCAAGGCCATGGCAGAAGAAGACAGCGGCGACTCGGACTGCAGCCCCAAACCCTCACCCAAGGTCCAGGCAAGGCGGGCAAGCTACCTGAAGGCCACGCAGCCGTCCCTGACAGAGATGACCACGCTCAAGTGAGTGTGTGCCATGGTATTTTTTTTCAGAATCAGTTATTAATCAATTATAAGAAATAATAAGAAATGTCAAAAAAGTGAAAAATTGCCATCACAATTTCCTAGAGCCCAGGGGAGGTATTCAGATGACTCAAACCCAAAGATATTGAATTCACAGTAATATAAAACAGCAGGTAAATGTTTACAGATTTTATTTTCTGTCATCCACCAAATCACTTCATTGACAGCAGCATTTTAGGATTTATGTGTTCATGTATGGTGTAGCTGTGTGCCTGCCTGTGCAGTAAATTATTTTTGAGAGTGTTTTTTGAACATAATGTTCGAGTGCTCTGAAAGCCTGTGGTCAAACTGAGCAGTTTGAGTGAAACAGACGGGAGAGATGAAGGGAGTGAAAGAAAAAGAGAAAACTCGACAAACAGAAGGAGACGAAGGCAGTCAGCATTATTCGTGTGTCTTCCCAGCAGCAGTCTGGCTTCTGTGCGAGTGACTCTCTCTCTCTCTCTCTCTCTCTGACTCTCAGTGGCCACAGCTTAATTACCTGTTCAGTGTTTACAGCTCAGACGCATGCTTCTGTCTTCGTAGTTGGCGTCTGTATCTCTACAATCACACAAATCCATTGAACAGTCTTAATTGAAAATACATGATGCCTGTTCATGCACCAAAGTCTCTTCAAAAATAAATGTCATGTTCTCCAGACTGCATTATGAGTAGAGAACATCATGAAATATTTTCTCTTTCTCAATGCCACCCTTTGTTAAAGATCTGTGGTTAAAAGCTGAGCTTTATTATTTCAAGATTTTCATGAAGTTGTTTCTTGTTGCATAAATCATTCACTGCTCAGCAGCATACTTTTTCACAGCACGAGCTCATGAAGTATTCAGCAGTACAAGAGTCCATCAAGAAGATCTCTGACTTAACTTGGATAGCACAAGACATTCAGTGGTAACATTTTCTGACTTTACATCTCTTTCTGATGGAGCACACTATGTCTGAGTTACAAACAAGGAGAAGGAAGAATGTAATTAGAAATTTTGGTTTCAACTTGAGTCTTATTTGGGTAGTTTCAGTCATTGTTCCAATTAAAAAAATTTAATAATAACATTGTACGTACTAAAGGTCATTGCTGAGATCTGTGGCAATATTGCCAAAAAAGAAGTCTAATTAATGAGACAAGAAACATGAGCACTTAGATGATCTTACAGGTTTAAAAAACACACACACACACACACACACACACAGGTTAGTCATGTTTATTTGGAAGAGAAAACATCATTTTGTGGGGACGATGAGGAATTATTAATAATTGATCATTTCAGCTGTGCTCGCTTGCAGTTTTACCTCAAAATAAAGTGGTTTTATGTCATCCAACTACTGTCAACAACTTTCAGCTTGTTTACAACCTGTCTCATTGTCTACCTGCTTGTCTTTCTTGCTCCACTGACTTTATTGTAATGAAGCTGCTGTTGCAGTGTTATTGGAACTAATAGAAATGATGGCTAAAACTATGATAAGACACAAGTTGAAATTAACTTTATCATAATGACACATGTCCTTCCGCCATTGTCATTACTGAATATGACAGCTTAGGACCTAACTGTCTTAATTTAATATGACCTTGTACCCAATGAAAGCATTTTTCACCATACAGCCATGAAACAGTGGAAGAGATGGTCACACAAGTCTTATGTTGCAGCATGTGGCTGTGACTGATTAGCTGTGAAATATACAGAGATGAGAAGAACACCAGTGGGTGTTCAGTCATTGTTACAGGTTGCACAAACACAGGCACACACACACACACACACACACACACACCCTTACGTAAGTGCAAGTGGTGCAGCTTGGGGCCCACTAAAGACTTGAATTTGGCCCTAGGAACGCCACAATCGCCTGATGGAACCCAGTGGAACAAACCGAACTGCAGTGCTGCACATTAGAGATAGAGAAAGAGGCGGGAGGAGCTGACATCTTGTTTTCACACTGTGCTGTTGGGAGCTGGCACAAGTCTGTGTTACACTCCACAATGATTAAATAATCAGCTTTGTTGTTCCATATGTTTCCGAGCCCATTCTTTGACCTTTGCGTCCTTGAGTAGTGAAGAACTGCGTCTGAGAATTTGTGGGATTTGTTTACTCTCACCTGAAGCTAACCTTCCTTCCTTATTAAAACACATAATGCACAGATAAAGCATGTATTTAAGCAGTGGGGATTATTCCTGGCAGGCAAACAAGCTCACAAGAAAATGACATTCTTTCTTGCTTCCCTCACTCACCAACAGCGAATTGCTGCAAATTCATTTATTCCTGCCCTAGATTTTATCGTTTATTTTTGTACGTCTCACCGAGAACAGACGTCCTGAATAATAGGTTGCCGTAATCACATCTCTGTCTTTCTGTCTCTCCATCCCTCCAACCACTGTCATCGCTCTGAGGGCTTTTATTTGGGGAGTGACTAAGATGACAAGACGGTGACAGAAGGCAGAAACAGGAGAAGCTAAAAGAGGATAGAGCAGCTGGACACAAAGAACTACAGGAAAGATGAGGTGAAGCAAACAAGAGGACAAAGTGAGATGATGGAGAAGCTGGGGACAAGGACAGAAAAAAACAAACAAACCTAAGTTTACAATAAGTTTCGGTCAGTATTTCTCAAACTTTTTCACATCAAGGACCCTTAAAGTAACAATAAATAAATTACACAACGATTTTGTCCCAGGGTTCCCCATCTCATAATGTTTGCTTTTAGATGTTTTGTTATGTCATTGTGTTACTTATGGACAGAATTATAGTGAAAATGAATTATCCCTCTTTTTGCTGGGGACCCCCAGAAACCCCCTGAAGGACCCATAGAGGTCCCTGGACCCCGCTTTGAGAACCACTGCTCTAGGTAATGCCATAGCAATCAGCAAACGGCTTTAGACAGCCTTTATTCCTGACTGGCAGAGGAGCATGTGTTCATTAATGTCACTTGTTCCACAGAGGGTCACCCTGGGACAGGCTGACCTCGCCCCCTCAGGTGGTCCTGATTACGGGCTGGGTCTGCCATTCAAGTAGACACAGTAGACTTCATTGGTGCTGCCTTTAATCAGCCCCAAAGGGAAATCAAGAGGAGATGTGGATAGAGATAATGGTGTAGGTAGGTTCTTCAGTCCCAGACTGCAGGTGGCTGATATGGATGATTCATACAAATCTCTGAGGCTTGGGATATGCAATATGATTATTTTTTCATGGCTTTAAAGATGTATCTTTTCATTGCTGTCATCAATTGAGTATGGTACCCCAGAAGGAAAATTTGAGATATGTTGCTTGGGTAAAATAGAGACTAGAATAATGGTTAAACCTGCACTAAGACCAAAAAAAGAGAAAACAGGAGTTTGATAACTAGCTGTTATATCAATGAAAGATTACAAAAATGTACGTTTTTTTATTTTAGTTATTATTTATTACTAGATTAGATATTTATCCCAAACCATGATCTGTCTCTCCTTCTCTTCACTGTCCTCTCCTCTCCATTCTTCCACCCAAGAATGAGTAATCTAGTTTGCTTGGCTGTGGTAACCACGCTCTATTTTTAGGAGGAAATACATAATTAAAGCAGACCTGACCTGGCAGCAGAGAGTAAGAGTTGTGTATGTGTACAGTACATATCTGTGTCTGTGTGTGTGGGTAAAATGTGTTTTTATATATGCATATGTGAAAATGAGATGGAGTGTGACCTGCTGGGGATATTGGACGTTTACTTCTCGCTGCTGATTTGAGAACAGACTTTCTAATCTGTGCTGCATTCACTCCTCTCCCTATAAGTTGGTTTAGTAGGCCGCCATGTTCATCAAGGAGAAAGCGAGTCTGCTTTTTAGGTTTTATTCCCCCTGATTAATGAATTGTGTAGCTGGCTCCCAACTGCTGCGTAACCTAAACACACGCACACACTACACAAACACACAAGCACATAAGGCGTGAAGCATGCTGAGTGATCGGATTGGAGGCAGGTTAGAGCTAATGAGACACCTATTCATCTTCCTGGGAGACGGGATGCGTTTGTGCGTGTGTGTGTGTGTATTTTTGTGTCAATCTGTAGGTCTTTTTTATGTGGAAGAAATTCAGTGAGTGTTTTAGTCTTTTAGAAAGTGCTTACAAGGTGCTTCAAGGACAGACAACCTAAGCCACTGCGAGTTTCTCAATAGTACTGCGCTTGTTGATTAGATAAGGGTGTCTCCTGAAGCAATTGTGGATTGATCCATATCTCTGGGTTCATACACGCTGCCAAGTACTTTGCAAATACCTTCTCTTGCTCTATTTTCATCACTTTATCTCTCCCTCTCTTTCCCCTGCTCCTATTCTACCTCTTTTTTCCTCTTTTTGGCCCTCCTTTTTTCTCTCTTTCCTTCTCTTGCGGCAGGATTTCTACAGAGCATTCACCCAAGCTGCAAATCCGGAGTCACAGCTATCTGCGGGCGGTGAGTGAGGTTTCCATCAATAGGAGTCTGGACAGCTTGGACCCAGCAGGGCTCCTGGCCTCGCCTAAATTCCGCTCGCGAAACGAAAGCTACATGAGAGCCATGAGCACTATCAGCCAGGTTAGTGGCACCCAGGGACCTGTGCCTATCTGCTTTTTGCCCTTACACCCCCTGTACCTCCACTGCTATGTCCACTGAGGTCGTGCAGGGGGGAGGAAATCCCATCCATAGCCATCCTGAGGCCTGAATTAACAATCAGGTCACCATCCGGCAAAGAATGAACATTATGAAAACCCCCAATCTCCCAATTAGTGTATATGTCTGCGTGCTGTTTTCTGGAGCTCATATGATTACAGGCATATTCAGATTCACTAATTAAACAGGAGGGCATGCAGAACCCCGCCCCCCAATCCCCTCCTTCACCCTAATATGCTCCTTCTGCTTCTGCATACTTTGTGAAGCAAAATGACAAGCTAAAAATGTTCTCCTCAATTTGGCATCTGCTATGTAAGAGATGAAAAACAAGAATTAACACGCAGCCATATGAATTTTATGAATAATTGAAATAGGGATTGGCTCCAAACGATGACGGGCATTTCCCTTGATTTGATGGTTATTGAACATATTGAAGAATTGGCCGGGAAACACTCACCCAGTGGAGGTCTGTTATTGTCACGGCTGCCACAAAATAAGATGTTAGTCTCTTTAGATTTTGAGCACAGCGTTACACTCTACATTATTTGGAGTGACAGGGGAGCTTAGCTTACCTTTTTTGCCTGGTGTAACAGAGATATGTGCTCCCCTCCAAAGCCCAGGGGCAATACTTTGTCTCGCCAGCTGAATGATGGACCCTTGAGACATCCCTTGAAGTCCTGGCATGGAGCAAGCCCAGAGGAGAATGACACACTGGACCTGGCATCTACAAAAATGCCACTGAATAAAAAGGTGCTGCCAGGGTCTCTATCTCACACCATCACTCATATTTGACACGTCTGTGCATAGACAGTGAACTGTCACACACAAAAAAGAGGCTCAACATCAATGGATTGAATTGAGGTCCACAAACCTTTCTGACTCCAAGCTCTACAGTATCCCCTCACATTTGTCTGACCCTACAATATCTTCACTGACTGACTCCCAGACCAACAGCTTTGGTCCCTGGCTACATCCCATTCCTCTGTTTTGCTCCATGTGCAGACACTTTGCAATCTCCTCTTTAATTGGACGAGGTGAACAAAGGCAACTTCAAGGAATGGAATGGAGCTTCAAGTTTTCTGCTCTAACAAAACCCGTAACACACCCACCTCACAAGAGTGTAGCAAGAGTTTTTTTTTTCTGCTTCAGACCCTGTTTTGAAACCCAAGCTGCACTAGCTGATGTTGTCGGCGTAGCTAGATTTCCTTGAGTCTTGTCTCAAATCCCAGTAGTCCCAGCTTTGACACCTCCTAATTCTCACCTTTAATAACAACACTTGTAGTATTTCACTCTGTTGTATGGCCCTTTGAAGTTTTATCCCACAGTGATTCCTCCCCCTCTGCACTCCTTGGACAATTTTTTATTTTTCTCAAATATTTCTTTTCTTTTTTTTAAGTATATGCAAATTCCTCTATATGGCTTAAAGCTTCACGAGACACTATGGGGGGAAAAGTCCAATCTGAACTATCTACTTAGAAAATATGTTCAAACTGAACACAGTGTGCTGATGTTTAACATTTGAGCTAGTCTGTGATGCTTTACTGCAAATTCATATTTTGATTACCTTTTCTTATTGGATTTGAGTCAAAAGAGGTTTCTCATGCTCTTGTTTAAAAGACCATTCACAGTTTCTTTCCCTCTGTGAGCAGAGACGTGTTCATATCAGACAACAGAATATATTCTTGGCAGATATGTTTAACCTACCTGCCTGAAATTATGGATATACAGAAATAATGTCTTGGATTTAAGTGTGTTTGTATATAAAACTCCTGCCGAGTGAAGCTTTAATCAGTGAAATAGCTCTGTAACAGTGAGTAGAACTAAGAGATGCTTCCCTGGCTTCTGTCATATATTGCCAATTCTCCTTTGTCTTGCACTGTGCTGGTGTGCACCTGTGCATTCTTATTTTTCATTTTTATTTTTCCCCGTGCATGGGCGTGTATGCTCCGTGTGTGTGTGTGTGTGTGTGTGTGTGTGTGTGTGTGTGTGTGTGTGTGTGTGTGTGTGTGTGTGTGTGTGTGTGTGTGTGTGTGTGTGTGTTTTTCATCTGTTTGCGTGCACATACTGTATGTCTGCGTGTGTGTCCCCCCCCTCTTCCTCTGCAGGTGAGCGAGGTGGAGGTGAACGGGCAGATCGAGGCGGTGTGTGAGTCAGTGTTCAGTGAGATGGAGTCGCAGGCGGTGGATGCCCTGGACCTGCCCATGCCCGGCTGCTTCCGCATGCGGAGCCACAGCTACGTGCGTGCCATAGAGAAAGGCTGCTCGCAGGAGGAGGAGGAGGGAGGCATCACAGTGGGCAACAGAAGGACCAACTCACCCCCTCGCACCACCACCACTGTCAGAACCATCCAGAGCAGCACAGGTCGGTGGGAACATGCACTTAACTCACGCATGGGCTCATGAACACGTGTGAACATACATAATCCATAGCCCATTATGAATTTATATGTGTGCATAGAAAGTATGTATTATAGATGTGCTGTGTGGCTAAGTTATGCAGCATGTGTATAGTGTCAAAGGAGAAAAATAAATAAATCAGAACTGCAGTTACTGCAAAGCAGTAAGATTGACATTGGATTGGACAGTGCCATCAAATCAAATTCTCTTATTTCTAATTTATGTCACAAACCAGTCAGCACAGGGTATTTTGTTTTGAATTACTGGAAAAGAATTACTTTGTTTAGCTGACCACAGACTAGTTTCCCTTTGCAAATGCAGACCCAAACCCCCTGCGTTATTATCCATCTGACCCACTTTTCTTCTCAGATACAATATGATGAATGTAGAACTGTTTTTCCCACATAAGAGCTTATTCGAGCTGTAAAGCTCAGTGGCTGCTGGGTCTTATTTTAGCCCTCTTGTGTGCCTCATGGTCTGGAGCACTTGGCTTTCCAGCATTACTGCATGCAGTATTGATGCTGAGTGGGGCTGGCATCCAGCACTGGGTGCTTCTGTGTTTCCCACTGCAAATCCAAACGTCATTCCCTTACTTTGTGCCCATAGAGTCATCGTCGCCTGACGCACAATTTATTTCTCCTCCATTCCATTTTAATTATGCCAATTATTAACAAACCTAGCCGACAAGGTTACAGTCAGCTAATTAAACACATTTACTGCAAATTGGAAGAATGGCAAAACTAATTCAGTCAATTCAAATGGCTGACCATTGACTCTGAGCAAACATTCATTTAATGCAGTTTAAAATTTGCTTCCTGACTATAATTTCTCTCTCCAGTTAATAAAATTTGTCAAAATATGAAGTTTCCCCCAAATGTTTTACCATTTTAATTAACAGTTCAAGCTAACAATACAATTAAAGGCAATGGAGAATTCAGTTGATTGTTCCATTGTGTGGTGGTAGTTACTGATCTATAAAGGAGACTGATACGATCAAGAGAGGGGCATGCGGAGCTCCTTCCCCTGAGGAAGGAAGAGATAATGAAAACCATCTATCAGATGAAGTGTTGTAGGGACTAAACTCTGCTTTTCGAGCTAGATACAGTACTCTCTTTCTCACATCTGTCTCCTGTCTCTCACACGCTTCACAGATGCAACTTTCTTGAACTGTAATCATTTGCTGATAATGTAAAGAAAACTGTGTGTGTGTGTGTGTGTGTGTGTGTGTGTGTGTGTGTGTGTGTGTGTGTGTGTGTGTGTGTGTGTGTTGTGTAGCATACTGCAGCACTAGCTTCACAGCTGTTGGCAATTTAATGAACATTCATTTATGACGCCTGAGTTTGTCACACGATAAATGGATGTTGTGAAAGTACAGAGAACAGATATGAGTCTGCTTTCTGGTTGCTGATGATCCAATATTACCAGTTGTGGGCAATCTTCTCACTGGTTTACATAGATCAATGTGATTGGCTGTCGGCTTTTTCTGACCTTTGACCTTCATTTAAAGCCAACCTTATTGTATCCTGGCTGTAACTGAGGCTCAAATGAACAGGACGGGGAGAGTGGGATCGAGTGATATATTATGAGGCAATGTGGAGAACAGTTCACTGTGGTTGGTAGCGAAGGTAGGGGATTGCTTCAGATTACTGTCATAGTTGTACTACAGCACAATTCATCACCTCCTTAGATCTTCACCACTGAGTCGTCAGTCACTGTAATTAATTAGCTCCCTCTCCTTTTTCTCCTCCTGGGGGAAGACCATGATTGAGGAGGAGAGGAAGAGAGGGAGATTGGAAGGAGAAGAGGAAAAGATCTCGGTCTGACTACATTTTGCCTGTCTCGCACTCCACTTTTTAACACGTGCACTGCTGCCACGTTCATGTCATGTGGGAGTTACCATAATTACCATTTTCTGACTTTTACACACTGTTCACGCAGTGTGTGAAATACAGGGATAGCAGGTGGTTTTGGACCCTTTAATTAACACCACTAAAGCTTAATTAACACATCAGAGACAATCAGATTCTTGGCAGGATTTCAAAGATTAAGCTGATTATTTATTTATATATATATATATATATATATATATATATATATATATATATGTCTCATAAAAAGTTTATTTGCATTTTGAAAAGATGAAAGGAGAAGCAGCACAGGGACTGTAACAGGCAGGCAGCTAATGTATATCCTGCTCACACTGGTGGAGTGTAACTAAATGCATTTAGTCAAGTACGTTTTTGAAGTACATGTACTCAACTTGAGAAACTCCATTTTATGTTACGTTATACTCCACGACAAGTTTGACAGCTATAGTTAGTATAGTATTATAGAATATACAGCAGTTATTACCCACTGAAATAAAAAATATGACACATTATTACAGATTAAAGTACTCAGCAGTCTATTAAGTCATTCAAATTAGCTCAAGCTTGACCAACATGCTATTTCTACCTTAATGCATCAATGATAACCCTAACCAGACTTTAAAAGCCTCACACACATCAAGATGTGAAATAACAGCTCTTATTTATCCATATGATGCATTAAAAACTGTGCTTATTTCACTAAACAAACTTTATTAACGCTTTTATGTTTGACTTGGTGCTAAATATTGCTCAAGGTAAATCTTACGTAATTAAACATTTTCAAAAAAAACTGTGTTCCTGCTCCTCCAGTGTGATGATTTTCACAGTTGGTTGCCTGTTTCATCCTTGCAAATAGAATATCTTTTGGACTGTAGCACTGACAAACAAGACAAGAAAACCTTGGAATCTGCAGATTAATGGATAATGAATTGTTAGTTGAAGCCCTTGCTAAATGAATGGATACAGGGCTCTGTTAATTCTCCATAGTCCGTTTTAATTCTCACATGACCAACTCTGCAACAAAAATAATCATTCATTTTAACTGACACATCTTCCATATGCTTTAATTAAACTCACTATTAATAGCAATTAGTTGAGTTTTGTTAATAATGAGTTGAATTTTGTTAATAATTTGTGTGTGTAATATTAGTTTTGATACACATTTAAGATCTGTAAGACAGCTAGGATGTGCAGTAATAGTCAAAAGGACAATATGACTGGCAGCTACCATCTTGAGCTGCACAGTGATGTGAAACTTTTTTCACGTCATCAACATGGAATGATTCCTGTCATTACCTCCCATAAAACATGATGTTCTGTAGATGTAGTGTTGCATGTACACATAATGGAGATGTGATGTAACATCACTGTACGCCGGCATCGTACAATGCTCGCTTTGCAGTGCTCACTGCTCAACACACATACACATTCATAAATTTCACCAGAAATCAACTGGGAGCCAAAAGTGAGAAGTGAAGACGTTGTTGTGGTGAATATTGCATGATGTGTCTGAAGGATGGTTCAGGCACTAGCTTGAGAAAAACAGCCCGCACTTATGGTTCCTGCTCCCACTTGTCCCCGCGGCAAACCACCAAAATATCACACATACACACACACACAAATATACACACAGGAGAGACCTATCAGCTTCCGCTCATGCACGTCTCCAGTTTGCCCACTGCGCTGCTCCAGCCCATTATTATTGATGATCTTTTTAATCCTGAGGAAGGAGACCGAAGTAAGGGGCTGTCCTTTGATCTCTTCTCTTTGAACATCAAGTGGCTGTGGTTGCTATTGCCTGCCTCTCTGCCCATTCTAAATAGCATGTACACACACACACAGACGCTAACCCGCGCGGTCACTCACACACATGTATTACTATTGCCTCAGACTGACACGTTGGCCTTGACACCAGCTCCTTTGGATCGGTTTAACAAAATCTGGAGCAGATCCTCTTTCTAAAGCTTGGGAAAATCCATAGCAATCGGTTAATGTGAGGATTTTACTGTCTCTAAGCTCTGGCTCCTCCACCCCGCGTCGTCTCCAGTTAACATATTCATCACCTCTTCGCTCTGCTTTGTCTTTCCCTTCCTTGGCTTCTTACACAACAGCTTGATACCCTGCCTTTTGACAACAGTAGTTAGGTGTGTGGGTAAATCAACCTGTTGTTGAATTAACCTTCAGTTAGACAGACTATACACACAGATCTTAAGTGTAGGAAATGTGCCATAGTTTGTGTTTGTCTTCATTTATACCTCAGTTTCCCTGGCTCACTGACCTGCTGTCAATTATCCAGCCTCATTTTCCCAGCATCTATTTTTCAGAGGTGCTGAGGGATTGGCTGAAAGGAGTGGCTTTCCTCCGCTAGCTCTCTGTAATAGGCAGGACAATGTTTAATTTAATGGCTGTGAATTTCCTACGGCCCCAAACAGAGACATTGCACTCAATAAAGCATTCCCTAAGTAAGCGTTCGAGGCATGCTTGTGGCTAATTTTGCTGATGGTCTTGTTAAACCTTTCATGGAATATCACTTTTTCATTTCATTTTATGACACAGCTCTGGACACAATTATTTATCTGCTCTAACTGTACAAAAAAAATTAAAATACAGAATTACAGTGTAGATTACCCACTTTTTTAAAGATTTTTGAGGAAATGTGATATAAAACAACAACAGTTAAAGATTTCTCCAAGTGGGATAGCCCCCTGTTTATTAAGCTCGTCAATCAAAAGTCTTGTTGGAGGTTCTATAGCTGAGATTCAGTGAGTAATTATAGGGAAAGATTAAGGAAAACATTATTTAAAAATTAGGGGAGCCACCAATGTTTCAAACATATAAGACTAAACTTAATCCAAAACAAGACAGAGGTATTGTTGCAAGCAAAAGCTCTATGTGTTACTTTAAAGCCATCATCAGGAACAGGTGTCCAGAATCAGTTAAACAGAAACTACGGAGGTCAAGTTTATAACAGTACTGTAGGAAGACAATATTATGAAACTCTCTGTTCAGACTTGACACCTGAAACTATGATGAGGACAAACAGACAGAAATAAGGGATTAATGTAAATACTGGGAGAGTTTTTAAAGAAAAGATTAGATGAGAAGACTCTCATGTTAATAGGCCTACGCTAAATATGAAGCTACCACCAGCAGCTGGCTAACTTAGCTTAGCTTACTGTTCTTTATACTTCATTTATTGTACAAAACAAACAAGTATGATGTAACATGTTAGACATATTTTGTATGTAGGTTTGATATCATGATTATCTGCACAGAGCCATGCTAACTGTTTACTAAGCTAAGTTAGCCAACGTCTGGTCGTAGCTTCATCAACAATTTTTCATCTAACTCTCTGCGAGTAAATGTCAAAGCATTCATTTAAAGACGTGTTTGACATAAGCAGATATCTGTTCATACAGTACTGATGGATACGATACACATCTAAACTCAGAATATTCTTTTCAGCCTGCAAAACTGACCTTGTACAATCACATTCACTGTAATGTCTTCAGGCTTTACTGTTGTGAAATCACATGGGGCTCCTGTGTATCCCCAGCTCTTCACAGTACAGTACTACAGGGTGAAATAAAGCCTGTACAACACTGCCCCCAGGGGCTCAGTGTAACACAGCACTGGACCTCTGCCCTCATCCCTTTACAGTAGCTGTGTCAGTGGGTGGATGAAAACAACCAGACAGCTTGACCCAATTAACAACAATCTACGCCATCACTGGCACTTTTCAAGGGGTTCTGTTCTGAGAGAGCTTGTGAGAATAAATATCTTTGGATTTCCCAGAGTGCTAAATAAAAGTGGCAGGGATACAGACCACTAAAGTCTAGTTGAATCAAGATCAAAGCAAGCATTCGACCAGATCTCCCCTCACACCTCCACCAGCCCACGCAAATTTCCAAGAGCAAGGCTGAGATTTGTTTGTCATATGTCAGGGTGACTCATATGTTATAAAAGCAAAGAAAAATGCTGCTCCGGGGCAGCGTGTGTGTTTGCTTATTTGTTGTGAGGAGGTCCCCTCTCAAGGTGGATTTGAGGAGGACTATAGGTGAAAGGCCCCTGTGGCAGCATTAGGGCTGACAGAACTATTGTTCCTGGTGACACTGAGCTGTGTTTCTTTGTTCCATGCTGCTGCTGTCACTTGCTGTGGATTTGGCCATCTGCTTGCCCGTTGTGTCTGTTAACAGAGAGTGATGAGTTCAGAGCAAGGTCAGGATTTACAGTCTCTAAGCCTGAATGAACAAGTTGCAATCAAGTCATTAATGCACCATTATTACGTAATTTATCTGGAGATAGAGATCTAACCTGGTGTTATATCAAGTGATTTGTGTAATGTGAGTACACAGTGACCTCCACAAGGTGATCATGACCCCACCAACCCCGATTATGAAGCAAATATCTATGATATTATAAAAATAAGCACTGTATGCAATAACAAGGGTTATCCTGACATAAATCTGTGCCTCCTTGGTGTGAAAATCATCACTGCAAATCAGCTACGCCACTCTTTACTAAACCACAGGGTGGCAGTCATTAGCCAATCTGAGTTAATGAAACACATTGTCCGTTTGGCTGCATATGTTTGTAGGTGTGGATATACAGTCTATGGTATGGGGTTGAAAGTTATTGAGGCCTGAGCTGTATTTAATGTGCTGAGAATCAAAAACACAAAGTTTATCAGTATATCATAGTGCAGTTTTAAATTTTGTTTTATGTAAACCTCAACTTCAAATTAGTGCACCAGCACACCAAGTGCAAAAACACAAAGTATAATAATAAAAGCACTTAAAAACAATAAACGCTAGAATAACATATGAATCTTGAACCTTTGTTTGTTGGGAGTACTCCTGTCCTGACTACAGGCCAATAGTATAGGTCCATAAAGCAATAGTACATGAGGGGATTCTAAAGTCAATTCTGAGTTTAACATTTTAAGACTAAATATCTTGATTTGCCTATTTTATGCAAAAAAAAGATAAGGCCTTATTAAAAAATATTTGATATTTTATATAATATCAAATATTTTATAGAAATTCGTCTCTATTTGAATATATGTGAGTAAAGTATAAACAGTAGCTTAAGAAAGTCAGAAGGAAAAGTTAATAAAGGCATTACAGTAAAGTTTTCATCATGACTGACCGGGACTGTCCCACCCAGTGCTGAATGAGTTATTAAGTGTTTGTGTGGGGCGGGGGTGCGATCAAGGCGCGTCCACATCCTGACATAAGATCCAATATCGTCAGACTGAAAGAGGAATAGAGGGAGAGAGGAGTCGTGTCATCTCAGCTCAGCTCAGTGTTGCAGACCCGCGGTTTTCATGACGTTGCTCCAGTGTTTGTACAGCGCGCTGCTCGGCATGTGTGACTACTGGATTCGCCTTTGTGAGTAGAAGCTGCTGTTGTGTTCCTCTGTTGTTTGTCATGGCCGATGGTGAGGCTGCGTCAAGAGAGGCAGAGGCAGGAAGTTAGGCAGTGTGGCCTTCAAAATAAACAGTGGAATTGTCGGGGAAAGAGGGCAACAAGTAGCGAGCTGTCAAAGTAAAATTGTATCGGCCACGTTGGTGTTGGAGCACCTTCTATTATATTCAAGTGCTTATTATTTAAAAGCTCTCAGCAGCGTCCACAATGGAAGTTTAGAGACCGATGTCTCGTCAGCAAGAATAAAAGGCGATAGCGGTGAAAATTTAACCGGTACCTTTACTGTGAAGGTGCAGACCGGAAGTTGTGTTTTTATTGCGGGTCGCTTTACAATGAAGTATTCAGAGCCCATCCCATGCTTTCTGCTTATTCATGCTTCACATGAAAATGGAGGAATCCTCTTCAAGTTGTTAATGTTCAATAATAGGTAAAGCTCCAATGACAGGGCCAGTCAAATAAAAAATAGTATGATTAATGACAAACATGGAATATATAAATTAAATTCTAAGAATTTGATTGTGATGTTTTTAAACTAAACTAATATTTTTTACAATGAAATCAGTTCATTTAAGTTAATACCTTTTACATTACAAACAAGTTTTCAAAAAAACTTCCCTTCTATTGAGGCTACAAACTCTTGACACCATATTAAATCAACTTTCAGCCATCTGCAAGGCCTTCTGCAACTTCTTTTACCTCCTTCCTTTCACCCTCCACTTATGGGTGTTGGGAAATGCTGAACAACTTCCAGCTCCTGCTCTATTTTAGTATCATATCTCTGATGAGGGGGGTTGACAGGTGTGGCCTGCATCACAACACACGCCTCTGCAGGGTCTAGTTATTCAGGTCAGACTAAGGGTCCCTCTGGAATTGAAGTTCACAGGGGTTCATCTCAGACTTCAGTGCTTGTTAAAGTGAGCAACCAGAGGGCAAGCGTTTCCAAGTCCCCCAGGCCTTATGGGAAAACAGTTCACTGGTGCCCCCTACCAGTTTGAGGCCTGCTATGGTGGATAGAGGGCCCCAAACACCCGACTGTGTGACAGACGAGCGGTCTGCAGCCCCAATGTTTCTAACCAGCCATCTGTGTTTGAGTGAGTCATGCACACACTTCAGCTCATGCATGTCATTGATGCCAGGTCACCTACCAGCCTTCTGCCTTCTATTTTCAGACCCTACTGAGATCAACACGCCATGGACACAAACACATATACAGTACACACATGTATGTGGTGATCCAACTAGACCATAGTCATGTGGGTTTATTTTCAAAGGCTGTCATGTAAATAACAGGCATCCTGAGTATGAGCGAGGGAAGGCTCAGCTGTTCATCCAGGAAAGCCTTAGTCACAATGACATGTAATCAAGCAAGAAATACAACAACTGCAAGTCTATGAGTGAGTTAGTAGTGCATAATAATTACTTCTATATAATATTTGTTATTATATTTATTATATTTGAATGATATTGAAGAACTCCCCACACTTTTAATCAATAACATACTTAAAATGTGATAAAATTGTTCACACTCTGTTTTCACTGGATTTTTTTCTTGCTTTTTTTTTTTTTAATTGCTCACATATTCTGTTTTTGTGCTCATGAAGTAAATACGTTTTTTTCCTCCAGCAGAATCCCATTAATTTCTGCTGTACCTACTTTACCCTGAGGTATCATTAGTTTCCCTCAGTTTCATTCACAAATCGTTCCAACTCATGAGTAGTGGCTGAAAATTCATTGAGACAAAATGTTTTCTCAGGGGCACAGTTACACAGCCGTACACTGAAGAGCCAGCTGTTAAAATGTATTGGTATTTAAACTTAACGTACAAGATCATAAGAGGAGGATTATTGTTTGCTATACTTAGGCTGTTTTATTTCATTAAAAAACAGAAAAGGTAAGATTTTACCTGTGATATATGATGATACCTGCAGGGAAACATCAGGGGCTTTATCACAGTGTAGATCAGCTCTTATTACAAAGAGTCACATTCATAAATCTACAGCACAAATAAATAACATAATAGGAGCTAATGCACCTATGTTTGTAAATGTTCTGAATATAAGTGGAGGTTTTAAAGTGTTGTTTGTAGCAGACACAGAACTTACATAACATGGATTCTTTAAGTATTAAGTTCTGGGCTGAGATAATGTTGTAATTTATGATTTTGGAACAGCCTTGGTTTGTTTTCCCCCTAGGCGACATGGGGACTAACACAGTCAGTCATAACTTGCAATATCTCTCTCTCTTTGTTATTTTCTTTTTCTGAGTTCAGTTCATTGAGGATTTATTGAGGGAAGACAGTATTGCCCTAGCACATTTCCCAAGCGCCTCAGCCGCTCCCTCTCTCTCTCGATCATGTACTGTCAATTATCCAGTCATATTTTCTCAGCAACACACACAGGTGCTCAGACTTCAGCTGCCCCCTTCTGTCTTCCGTGGCATCGTTTAAGAAGTAATTATCATGTTAGAGTTAAACTGATGAAAAACTTGACAAGGCAAAGACAACACACTTTTCCAGTCCTCCAGTGAAGGTATGAGGTGTCCACGTTTACAGTAACTCTGGATAGAGACATGATGACAGGAAACTCATAAACACAGTCTCCTTGACTCAGGGGTACTGAAAACAGTGTGTAGGATGGGGGGGGGGGGACAATAATTCCTACTGTCTTTTTGTAGACTGAAATTAAAGTAAGGAAAGAAAAAAACAAAAAAATAAAGATGTAGTCAAGTATAGCTCTTCAATCTAAACAGACCAAAGGGTTTTTGGATCTGATGTCTTCCACTAAATTTCCTTACACTATTAGTGTTTCTCTTTCTGTCTCGCTGACTTTTTCTTTACTCCCTTCTACTCTTTCAACTTCCCTCTTTTATCCCCCTCCTAATTCCTCTGTGCTGCGGGTAAAGTTAAATCCAGTTTTGTAGTAATCCATATAAAAAGCAGAACAGGAGAACAGAGATGAAGAGGTCAGGTGAAAATATGCTTGTTAATTAAAACTGTTAAGCTCTAAGCCATGAATACAGAAAAAAAAACTTTCTTTGTAATTATACAATAAACATCACTGAAGTATTTGTGTAAAACAAAGGCTGCATTACGCCACGGGATGTGTCAGTTTTAATGTGAAGCTACACATACCCCTGTATGTGTGTCGATATGCTGTCAATGCTGAAAGTTTTACATTTACCCCATCCCACACAGAATTACAAGACGGCGCTATACTGTATATCAAGTATAAAAAATATAACAAGAGCTTTCAGGGCAACATTATATTTACTACTAGATACCTTTAAAGACCATATTTGTGTGGAATTTTTTAATTAATTTGTATCTCATAAGAGAAGAAAGAAACAAAAATCAGATGAGTTTATTTTGACAAAGAGCTTTTTACTTTATTTTCAAGCCTTTCGCAGAGTAAGAGGCGAACTCAAATGTTGGACAACTACATCATTCTGCATCACTGTCCATATTTTAAAAAAAAAAATCTTTTTCTTTTTTTACCTTATTAAACGGATTATTGTGTGGTTTAACCAGTCTGAGGTGGCACATTGAACACATTGAACACACAGTTTCAACATTTAATGGGAGAATAATGACACAAAAATGAAAAATACTCTTCAGAATTGTAAAAATTGTGACTTGATTTTTATTTATTTATTTTTAAATTACATGAAATTCAAAGAATATAATGATACAAAATCTAAGTGTCATGCTAGTGGGCATCAGCAAAAACAAATAATGAAAATAGTAGACCAAACACAAGAATTTCATGAGTTAAATGTGATTTAAGTGTAAAGTGCATATGAAATGAAAAGGAGACAATGTAACAGATGAAAGCAGGATTTCAAAGCATTTTCACATCATTTTTTCAATTCTCATTTCTCACCACTAGATGGAGCTGTTTCCCTACTTGTACTATAAATCCTGCCTCCTGATGTTTCACCACAGCAATTGGTCCCTGTGTAACTCCTTAGATCACTGTTAACCGTTAGCGAGGCACATTTTCTGTCCTGTCAACACTAGCAGCGTGTGTATGTGTGTGCGTGTATAACAGACAGAAAGAGGCTGAGACAGAAGAAATGAGTGATACTGTAGCTTTGAGTCATGACTGACACTCTGCTTTGTTTAACGTGTGTGTGGCTGAGACGTGAAGATCAAACGACGCTCTGTGACGACGTTGCACTGGAATGCTTCTTTGAGCTCCATCAATCCCTCCTGCCATGTCTGTTCCTCAGTCTCACCCTCACACACACAGTGTTCTCTGTTTCCTGCTCTGGCGTTAATTACAGGGACAGATAAAGCCCTGCCTTAGCAACGTATGCCTCTGCATGTGAAATACACCTGTGTGTCAGTGGATCAAAGCTGCCATCCTCTAAGGTGGAATTATTATTCAAAGAGGGGATGTAAATTAAACAGTACTCTGGTGTCATCTGTCTCTCCTATTCTCTCTCTTGCTCTCTCTCTCTGTCTCTCTCTCTCACACACACACACACACACACCTGCATAATGCTGTCATTCCACTTGCTTTGATGGTGCTGGTAGGTGTGTTTGACAGGAAACGGGGGCTGGGTCGAGGCATGTGGTAACACACTCGCACATGCACACCACACATATGGAATAAGCAGGAGAAAGAAGCACTTCTCAGTTGTGGTTGGCAGCCGTACCTCGATGGAGCTTTTCAGAATGTGGGTGTGCACACACGCATGTGACTGTACGGTGTCAAAGTGTCTGTGTGTGGCTTTGCTGTTTGCAGCTGCGGGATCAAGCCCGAACTGGGAGCTCGATGTGGGTAAACTGTGATTTGGCTATCTCCCTTCCTGGAGGAGATAAATCCTAGCCATGCTGGTGTGTCAGCCACTCAGTAATTACTTCATCCTGTCACGACTGTCTGAGAATGCAAGCCAGTGGGAACTTGCACTGTCGCTCTTTCACTGACACAAGGGAAAAACACTCAGCATCTCTTTTACACGGCTCAGTGTCAGCTTAAGAACGTTAGTCATCAGATAAGCAGGTCCAGAGGAATTGAATAGAGTAAAAGAAAAAAAAAAAAGATTTACTGCCTTTTTTTTCACAGTTTCAGTTTAATTTGTTTTGATGTGTTTGGGCTTCTGTCACAATGCTGAGCTTAATAATGTAATTCTGCTCCGTCCGATGTCAAATTGAAAATTGAATTTAAAGTAAATCAGGTTCTTGTGAGTTGAATGTAAGCAAAGGAAAAGAGCAGATCCTAAGACTTGCAATATCAAATCTTTCACTAGATGTCATCATAGCCTCAGCTGCTTTGAAGCATGTTGGCAGAAACATTTGTGGGATCTGATGTGGCCTGTAAGTGTTGAATATAGCCCAAATTGTGCACAACACATCACTAACCTAATCATAAATAACCTATGCAGATGACTTGCACCTGTAGGCACTTGCAGAATATTTGTGCAGAAATTGCTATATCATAATATCAATCATATATAATTATTGTGTACTTCCCTGACCTGAATAGACAGTGATTTCCTGCCTGTACATGCTCTAAAGCGGAATAAAAGTCAGTAGGATAAATCTGCAGGACTTGAAGCTTTGGTTAGTGGCTGCTAGGTGTTTATGTTTACTTACGACTTAATTGGTCCCAGCTTGTTATGGCCTGGAATGCTTTGATTATAGCCATTTAGGGAGGAAGAGTGGCGTTTGGATATCTTTTGACACAGGAAACGCAAGCAAGAGAATGTCATTCATTCTTCTCCTCCTGCTCTCAGTTTGAGACAAGAGGAGAGAGAGGAGAAAAATGAGAGAGGGGCACAGGGAGGAGCTGACAGGGCTACGGCAAACACAAAGAATGGCTGCGGCAGTGCACTCCTGCTTCCCCCCCCCCCCCCCCCCCCCCCCTCTCTGCAGAGAGAACACACACAACAGTTTCCTGTTAAAGTGAAGAAATCTGTGGTTTACTTTGAGGATTACTTTCCCAAATGTCAAGATGTATAAGAGCCCATCTGGCATGTCAGATCAGGTGGACAGGGTTTGCTCTGTCAGGTAGGGCCTGTCCCTCTCCTCTTTTTTTTTTTTTTTTTTTTTTTGTTGCTCTTCCTGTCTGTGTTTTGGCATCAGAAAGAGCAAAGGAAAAGCAAAGCCCCGCAAGGATTTCCTCAGCGTTGACTGTGGATGATCCTCATGGCTCCTGCATGCTGAAGCTGGGCAGGGCCGGCAAACTCAAAGCCCTGAAGGAATGAAAACCTAAGGGGTTGGGATATAGAGGGTTTTTTTTTCATGGGGACAAAAACATGTGTTTTGCTACGTTCTCTTTGCAAAATATTGAAAGTTTTGAGACTTTTCTTGACAGCTAAATTGTGTGGTTGAGAGTTCACGTTGCTTTCACTGCTCTGGAGGGGAGGGAGTACATTGGAGTAACTCCGAGGAATGGTGCATGGCTGTAAGTGGGTGGTTTGGGCTGTGCAGTGTGGGAGGCCAGGCCCCAGTGCAAATTAAAGACTTCTCTGTGAAAGTCCCAGACTCAGCTACAGTAATGTGTGTCTGTGTGTGTGTGTGTGTGTGTGTGTGTGTGTGTGTCTGAGTGACTGAGCCTGTGTGCAAGTGGCCGGCGGGGAAGAGACCCAACCCTCCTTCTTTTTTTTTTTAACTAGTCATTAAAAATAAGCCACAACTCACCCCTGGTACACACTGAGAGACAGCGAGAGGGAGAGAAAGAATGCATCTCCTCTTTCTCCTCCCTTTCTTTGAGCTTTGCTGCTTCACTAACCAAGTAAAACGGGGAGGAAAGAGGAGGAGGGGGCAGTGGGGTGGTGTTCAAGGGGACTGATTCCACTCAGAGGTTTTTAAGAGGCACACTCAGACCCCTCCCCCGTGTTAAGAGTAGCAGGAGGTTTTTTTTTTTCAGTCCAGGAGGGGAGAGAGAGAAAGAGATGAATGGGGAAAGGAATGCAGGAGACAGAGTGCTCTCGGCAGGAGAGTGGGAATGTTGGAGAGACCATTGTTTCTCCCCCACAAGATTCTGCAAGGAGTGGATGTAAACACACAGGAAGAGAGGGGAGAGGGGTGTGAGAAATCACACCTGAGAGACAGATAGGGCTCTGGATCATCTTCTCAGATATTGATATTCGTCCTGATACATGCAGCCAGCTACTTTGGACACACAGATGTGCATACATGCAGCCAGTGCCTATAGCTGCCATCTCGTCTTTCCCTCTGCCCCCTCCCCTCCTTCAACAGGATGTATAGGGTCAGAGGGTCAGGACTGGAAACCACAAAAGACAGTAGGCGTCAGTGTAGCCTGGTTCTTGTTCCAAATCCCCCTTTAGCCCCCTGTTGTACCTCCTACCTTTATGTCCCCCGCTCCCCTCTTTTTTCTCTCTTTTTCCTCTTTCTCTCTCTCTCTTAACTTTCCATCTTCCTCTCTCTATCCATCCTCCCCCGCCTGCCCCGTCCCTCCTTTCATATAGGAGATGCAGAAGGCCTGACGTTTGGTTTTGGGCCCAGATGGCTTTAGCATGCCTCTGGCGGTGGATTAAGCCGCCAGTGTCTCCTTTCCCCACCATGTGCAAGTGGTCAGGACAAAGAACGTCAAACAGGGGGAAAGAGGGAAGGAATGCAGGGCTGTGAAACAACACTCAACGCTGATGTTTCACGGCATTCCTGGAAGAGTAAACTCAAAAGGATCGTAAAAGTTACCATCCAGCTTTCCTGTTACTTTTTGTGCCCACTCATTTCATGAATCAAGTTATGACTTTTGGAGTTTATCCCCAGAGAGCTTGTGGCAATGAAAAGAAGAAGTGAACTTTTGACCACATTCTGCTGCATTTACATGTAAATAGCAGCTGCAGCAAGCAGTGATCCTTCATGTAATGACATGACATCGGCATTGTGTTTCAGCCCTCTTAGTTAAGGCTGGTTCTTGTGTGTGTATGTGTGCCAGCCTCTTGTCTTTTTTTTCTGTCTGTGTGTTTGCTATTTTGTCCCAGCGTCCATTACTCCCCAGGCTTGCGGTTATGTTTTCCTGTACTCGGTCGTAACTCCGCAGACTTTCAGTTCTTGTGGACAGTCTGTCATGTTTTATCAGGGAGCTGTGTTTAAACACTTGGAGACAGTGTGGTGGCAACATTGCTGTGTTGTTGTGGGTATTTTTAGTTTACCAGACAGTGGACTAAGTGGCCTGTATTATCCACTTAGCAACACAAAATGCCACCATGAGACTCTGTCCTCTGTTCTTCTTTCACACTCTGTGACTTTAACAAGTTACATAGTCAGAGATTTCTGTAGACCAAGTCACTGCTCAATCACAAATCCAATTTCATTTAATGACTGACTGATCTCCCTGAGCTACATGATTCTTTTTTTAGGTATGCAGCGACTTGTTACAGTCCACCATGCTGTCATTACCGGCACATGCGATGTGTCACTGCGCACAGCGAGCCAGTCTGCTCTTATAGTCTCAGCCAGTCTGTGAGCAATACTGTGGGAAATGAGTGCAGTGAAAGCATGCGTGACATGTGTGGGTGTGTTAGCTTTAGCGTTAGGGCTAATACTCAGGTTTATGCCCCACGAAGCAGATGGAATGTACAGGAACTGAAGGAAACAGCACAGAAAACTTGTTCCCTGCCCTATCCCCCCCTTCTCCCTTCCTTTACTCACTTCTCTTTCTATTATTCTTTCTTTATCTCTCTCCCTCTCCCCTTATGCTGAGTGACTATGCTCTCTCTTTCAGCCCCCTGCAGGCAGGTCTTTTGGACAGAAACAAAAGACTGATTTGTCTCTTCATGTGGTTGTGGACTAGTCAGGGTAAAGCCCTTGCCAAGGAGCAGTGGAGAACAATGGAAAGGGCCTGGAGCCATCACAGGGCAGGTCTAATGAGAAAACCCCCTTCATGTAAGAAAAGTCTTCAGGAGATTAGCCCACATGCTACAGTACTGTACTGAGGGGAACTTTGGGATTACATATTTATACCAAATCCTGGATAATTATACCTGCAATAAATGCCATGTAACTGGTATTTACAGTGCTGATGATAGGCATTACACTGTTGTTGAAATAAATGATAGTTATTTTAATATTTTAGAGGAATATAAAACAATCAGCTGCATATTTCAAGAGTGATATAAACCACCCCCCTGTCCTATAGGTAAACCTCAAAATACTAATGTCCGAGGCAGAGGAGATAGCGAATAATGTGAGCATTAAAACAATGTTTTGAAAATGAACTTTCAATTTTTATTTCCCCGCCCCTTTAGCTCTCAGCCTGTCTCTCCCTGCCTGTCACTGACTGACAGGACAAGGAGCGTCGGCCTATAAAAGAGGAATGCAGGTAACCAGGCTCTCTATTTGAACTTGGAACACAGGAAAGTGGGTTAAGTGAAGTGAATCTATTGCCTAACAGGGAGCAGCTGCCTGCCAGATTTAGCGGTGGCTGACAGTTGTAAACACACTCTTATCTAGTGATTCAGGAGACGCAGGCCTGCCAGAGCAGTTACCCACTGTTGACACGGGTTTCTGTCAAAAGGGGCACACTGAGCACACAGCTTTGTTGATAGCACTGTTGGCCCGAGGACACTAGAGGCATATTTAACAAATGTTCTGTACTGATATGCATGCTTATGTTTAACTCAAGACAAGAAATCAATTTAAATGCAGCAGTTAGTACAGGATATTTACAACTCCGGTACCATTTGCACTGAAAAGTCCCTCACCAAAAAGCACTCACACATGCTAAATATACCTCTTTAAAAGGCCCTCACAGACTGCCACCTTCCTCTCTTGTTTCACATTTACACATACAGGCGCACACAGCGAGCTATTGTGTCTGAGAGTGTTCAGGCATCTGGAGAGCAGAAACCCTCTCTGGTGACCTCTGACCTCTGGTGGTTGAGAGTTGTAGACTGACATGAGGGTCTCTGTGAGACTTTCAGGTGAGTCAGAGGGCTGTCAGAGCACTTTTAAAGCGCTATTGTATGCAATGTATGCAGGGTTTGTTGTGTCTCTGCAGCATTAGCTGATCAACAGTGATAAGTGATGAGCAACAAACCCACTATCTTAAGAATATTTTAACACGCCAAAACATTTTGAAACTCAAGGCTTTTTGTAATTCTTTTTCTGTTTTTTTTCAGTAACATAAAGTAGTCTGGAGGCCATGTGAAGTCATTTAGTCATGTCTTATGTTGATGTATTGTTGTTCACAAGAGCAGTGCACACCACGTGTCACACGGTGTGAAACTTCCAGGTTATTGTCATCTTATGACCCTGTCCCAGAAACCCAGTGACAAGCCTTTTGACAAGGATCCAAGACAAACTGGTTGGTAGAGTTCAGCACTTACTCACACAAAGCTGCCGCTTCAGGGCTAGAAACATTATTAGTTATTCATTTGCAACACAGTGCCATTCACTTGTTCGCTCTATGCAGAGAGCCTGTTGTTTATTTGATTCAGTTATGCTAGCTGCGACCTATTATTCCTGCTGTGTTTTCTTGTTGGCTGGTGTTTAGGTGAGTGTCAGTGTAGCTGCAGTGTACCCTGTCAAGGTAAACAAATGGCCAACAGAAGCTCCCCCCTGCTTGCTGCTGGTAAAACGCCAAGCCTCCCTGCAAACTTCATGTTGCTATGTGTCGCCATGGTGATGCAATCACAAAGGACTCCAGCTGGTTCTCTGTGTGTGTGTGTGCGCGTGTGTGTGTGTGTGTGTGTGTGTATGTTTGTGTGTGTGTGTGTGTATGATAGAGAGAGAGGGAGAGAGACGGACAAATGGACAGAGAGCGAGCAGACGGAGCCAGGCAGCAACTCTGATTTACCCCCGTCCCTCCTCCTCCCCAGTCTTGTTCAGCTCTTCTTCTCTGTTCACTATTCTCTGCCCTCTCCCCTCTGGCAGACCCTCATCCCAAACACAGCGCAGCTGGGCTCAGCTGTCAATGTTCCCCCATACCGACCGCCCCCTTTCCTGGCCTTTGTATTTGTTTGGATGGTGGTGGATTTGCCCTTGGCCCCCGCGCGGGGGAGCCCGTTCCTGTTAGCTAGCCTCTTAAACCAAACCGTCTGCTCTTTGAAGTGGCCTATCACACAGATACACAGATTGGAGATTACAAGGCAGCCGCCTGCCTTCAATCTGTCTAGTAACACGAACGCAGTGATTAAATAAAGGAAACAGCATACACCTATGCAGACACACAAATGGGACATAGTGATCAGTAGAGCCAAGAAAAAAATAGATGGCTAAGCAAGTCTGTTTTTGTTCTGAATGCTGGAGAAATGAATGGAGACTTTGCTTTGCCTCAGAGGAGGGAAGGGGGCTTTCTTTGATATTATCAAGGGGGGAGCGCTCTGCCAAGAAGAACTGCTATTCACACCAACTTGTCGGCATGGGACTTTTGAAGCATTTGTCAAAAGAGGGATTTGGCAGAGAACCACTAGAGTTTTGTCATTCACAAACTCTTCTCTTCTTCGGGATGACAATACTCTCAGCGGGCTGCACCTACCTCTGTGAGGGAAGGGAGATGAAATTCCACGACCCCACTCCCATTAATTGAGGAAGTTGTTCCTGTGTTTTTGTCGCACATAAGAGAATATAAGTGTTGTCTCTCTTATTACCTGATCAAAGCTGCATTAACCTGCTTTTATAAAGTAACAGAGAAACATTTTTTTTGTGTGGTCCTCAGTGTTTGTCTGTGGCTGTTGAAGAGAGTTTTCCACATTCCTTCTTAGGGGTCTGAAGGAATCCTGCGTCACATTCCTACTTCACTCTGTCCTTGACTGTCTGTGTGTGTGGGAGGTCCGGGGCGGCGGCGCTGTCTAATGCTTTCATGGCTGCAGGAGGATCAAACTGTTTTCTTATCATTTCTGTGAAAAGTGGAAACTTGGCCCTGGTCTTATCAGGACAGTTGTTTTGGTCAGATGCTTTTCCCTCGCTGTTGTCAGACACACAAGAATTAGAAGATCCACTTAGAGTTTTTCTAACACAGGAAGTTTAATCCATTCATTTTGCTGAAAGTCTGATGACGTCTTTACACCTTGGCACAGGAGTCGTTGGCATGGGTCAGGTCATTGTTGACATCAGCTCCCGATGGATGGAGAGTATATCAGTGGCAGGAAGTCTGTGGTCTCCCTTGATGTGGAGAGACTGAAACGTTGAGCTGGGTTGTGTCAGTGTTATTTTTATGCCTCCACAAGCTTGTGTGTGTGTGTATGTGTGGGCATGTTCTGACTCCTGAGTGTGTTTACTTAACCTGTCTCGGCATTCGAGACCCCTGTCATTCTCTGGCGTGTCTGGCTCTCGCAGTGACAGCTAGGTGGAACACGGCACGTTGTCTCCTGTTTCATACAGCGCTTTATTGAGCGGATAAAGAGGAGCACATACTCACACACATATACATTCAACACGCACATACACACACACAGACACAAGTGTGACTTTTAGATGACTTCAGGGGATAGAAGCTCTGAAAGGGGCTGACATTCTATCCTTTGAACCTCCGCGGCTGATAGGGGCAAGACCTCGCCCTCTCCCTCTGTGTGAGTGCATATGTGTGTTCACTGTGTGTTTTTTGTTCTCTTGTGGGTCTGTACTTGGTGACCTTTCTGAAGATTAGCCCTGGATGTCGCTCATACTCTCTAGACATCTGTGAAAAGTCAAGACAGCGGTGCATATCATGGCATGTTCAGATAATTCCCCGTGAGATGGCTTTGGCAGTAATTCCTGCATATACAGTATCTCTCAAAAGAAACACACATGACATTTAGCTGTGGACGGAAATACAGTAAGTCATTTCTTTTGTCTTTCTTGTGGGTTGTTATGCCACCATCAAAGACACTCATATTAGCAACTGTGATCTCATCTCAACGCAGCATTCATCCCATCTGAGGACTTTCCAGCTTGTCAAAACCTGACTGAAATCTCGACGGGGATCATCCAATCACTGCGGGCGAGGTGGGAGGATGGGTGGAGGGGCGGCGGATGACTCTGACAAACCAAGAGGATGAAGTCAGCCCTCCGTTCAACTCCAATATGTTAGAGCGTCTCTGTAGCTGTCAGTGAGATGGCAAGACACAAAGCAAACAACATCCCGCTCTAATAGTTTTAGACATGGCTGCTCATGCTGGGTGTGGCTGGCAACAGTTGTCTGCTGCACACTGAGCAGCGATCTCGCCACGGTAGGATGTTTGTCTTTTGAAGGGATTAAAGGGATCCAGGAAACCCGCTGTCCTAGTTTTGCTGCACAGCACAGTGAGGGCGACCTAGTTTTGATGATAGCACCAGGCCAGGAAGGAGATTCCAAGGCATAATGTAGTTAAGAGGTGGCTGATGTTGTCTGTCTGTAGACAGGCTATGGTTTTTTGTCTGTTGGTATGTTACAGACTTACAGACTCAGTTTGTGTGAGAGGCTCCATTGTCTGTGCAGAACCTGTATCTGTAACCTGAGAGGGAGAGAGCACAGATAGAGAAGGGGAGAGTGTTACTGAGCAGCACTGTGATGTTTTTTTAAAGCATCATCTTTTTTGCTTTTGGATTTAACAGAAAACCTTTAGACTGTAGTGATAGCTCTAGCTGCCTCCTACAGTATCATTTAACTTCTTTGCTTTACTGTAAATATCATTTAACTTGCAACTATGCTACTATACAACTATGCAACTATGCATACAAACAACAGCAGGAGCTATTTTTGGCACCATCGTGGCTCTCAGTGTGTACAGTAAGTGCGCAGAGGGCTTAACCATCTAGATCAGTGGGTCAAGTGGCTGACATACTAATCCTATTACCAGACGAAGCTCTGATTTGTTAAAGTTGGCCCTAATCTACTGTCCACTTTGACTGCGACACAGGGACCTAAGACCTCTGTGTAAACTGTCAGAGTGTTCGCTGTCACCAGTCATGTGCTGACAGCATATATTTATATGTTGCATGTTGTGTGCAGCATAGAAATATAAGCCATGTTTCCATACATTCATTCACAAATTTCTACTTAGACATTCCTGCCGTTCATGTTATATTGTTTTATTATACGTTTAATATGCTCTACGTACTTATTATCTTATTTATATGTACTTTTTCTTTGCTGTACTGTATCTTTGCAGTTGCATCAACCCAAATTATCCAAAAGGATCATGCAAAGTTTGTAGAGTTACTTGGTGTTTACGCTGCCATTAAGCTGGGGAACTCACAAAAGACAGATTTTTTTTTTTTTAATGGTCTAAAACAAACTAGCAGGAGTGAAGTATCTTAACATTGAGGGCTTAGTATGGGAAAAAACTGGATCCTACATTTCCCATAAAGTAACTCGCTTGTGGCTTGCATTCAACCCCCCTGGTTGCTTAGTGCCCACATCTTCAACTGCACAACCTCCAGTTTTTTCTGCAGCATTTTTGTTAAAAAATTAAAATCTTAAACCAAAGGCAGAATAGCCCCGATGGCATCATTATGACATGAATGCTCTCCCTAATGATGCAAAAGACACCATACGACAGTAGTAGAAGTAGTCCTGTGTAGTCCTCCTCATTCTGACTAAAGTGAAATTCATGTGTAAAATTGGTGAAATGCCTCTTTAACCTTTCAACTTACGTTTTTATTTACAGACTGAAATTTTTAAGTTGCATTTTTTTACTGTTTAACCATTTGTTGTTTTTTTTCCCCCTCTGCAGTGTCATCATGCATCACCACTTACAAGAAGACACCTCCCCCAGTCCCACCACGCACCACACCATCCAAACCCTTCATATCCATCACAGCCCAAAGCAGCACAGAGTCTGCCCAGGATGCTTATATGGACGGGGGCTCTGGCCCACGGACGGGCATCAGCTCCCAGCCGGGCCTGTCCAACTCCACGGAGAGCATCGACAGCATGAAGGCCCTGACAGCAGCCATAGAGGCGGCTAACGCTCAGGTGCACGGCCCAGCCAGCCAGCATGTCACAAACAGCACCATCACCATCACTGCCACCGCCACCACCTCCGCCGTTGCGCACGTCTCCGCAGACAGCAAGGCACAGAGGGAAGCGCTCCGCAAGTGCCTCTCCATAGGGATCCAGGTTTGTGGATGCACCCATGGTTAATGTGGAAGTTCTAATATAAAACTCTGGCATGCTTTTTGACAGTTTCTCCTCTCCTCTCAGGTGGACCCAGAGGAAGGAGGGCCCACAGAGGAGCAGTCGAAATTCCAGTCAATAGGAATTCAGGTGGAGGATGAGCGATGGTGAGTAGTGAGAGAACGAGTAGGAGGTTGTAAAAGTGAAATTGGATCAGTCTGATGGGAGGGATGAGGCAGAGACAGTATAACAGGAAGAGGACTTATGGAGACAGAGAGAGGGTTGTAGTGTGCAGGACAAGCTTTTGCCCCCCTGCACTGGCTTCCCGCAGCAGCTGTCCCCAGTTCAGGGGAGGTTGGCGTCAGAGCCCCTCAGCCAGGGGCCCCAAATGACAGCTGGGCCAGAGGATGTGGTACAGGGAACTAGGAAGGTGGAGGGGGTGAGTTGACAGCCATCTGTTGCTCCAGTCATTGTGATTCAGGCTACTTTGAGCTTGTATGTGTTTGTGTATGTGTGGGAGGGAGGGAGAGAAAGAGAGAGAGAGAGAAAGGGAGGGAGTTTTATTGGGTTTATTTAGTTCTGAGGACTGAGAGACTGCTGTGCGTCAGCTATAGCCTCTCATTCTGCAACATGTGCCCAGTTTGAGAAGAAGCTGCCTAGTGTGCACACTGTTTCATTAGTTCACATCGCACCAGACTTATCAAGGCCTCTGCTGGGACACACAGGCATTTATGGCTTCTTTGTCTGCTTTAGTTCACCCTGTCAAAACAATGACCTTCTGTTTGGTGAAGGAAGTTGACAAATTTAGCCACGGTACTAGTTTTCACGCCGTAGCCAAGGCATGCTTCAGGAATTCAAAGAGACATTACCTTTAATCAAAGGTCACAGAGAGGGCTGAGTCCAGCACTTTAAAACACACACTCACACAGTGTCAGGAAACGTGATGGACTTTCTGAAAGGGGAGGTCTCAGCTGACTGACTAAGCTCTGAGTTCCTATAGTTGCCAAGCCAAATATTAACTCATCCAGACACCCTCTAGTCTACTGAGGCTTGGATGTTATGCAGCACTGCAGCCTCTGCATTTCTCTGGTTAATGTTTGGAATAGGTGGGACGGTATTTTTGTTGGTGCATGTTTGATTTTTTTTTTTTTTTAACCTGTTGGCATACACTGTGTGTGTGTGTGTGTGTGTGTGTGTGTGCGTGTTGGTTCGTGCATGTATGTGTGTACCTGGGAGGTCTGGGCATGCTGGCCCTACATTCGATTTCCAGACAAGTGAGAGTGCCAAACTCCTACGGCCTTACTTCAGTGCTCAAACTGCCTTGGTTGTGTGTGTGTGACAGAGAGAGAGCGAGAGAGAGAGAGAGAAAGAGAGAGAAAGAGAGAGAGAGAGGAATGAGAATATGTGTTTATATGCAGCAGTCTCAGGTCATAACCTCACCTTGCTGTTTGAACTAGGATTAACTGAAAGGCAGTGAAAGACATGAACACAACAAAAACATGCTTGTCTTTCCACAGATTTCCTTTTGTGCAGAACTGTACAAATCTATATGAGTTAGCTTTTAAAATCTGCCAATTAAATTATACTAATTATATATCTTTTTATATAATAGTGCACTTATAAAATAAAAAAATGCAAGTATTTAAGGACAAAAACCCATAAAAGTGCAAAAAATTTAAAATTTGATCTCTAAATGAGAATTTGAGGGATGAATTGACAGATTCTGTTTTTTGGGGCCTTGCAAGTAAAGTTTCTGGGGTTGCTGGTCACCAGATGGCTTTGCAGTCACAAGAGAAGTGGGGCATTGCTCATTGTCTTGTAGTGACTAAACCATATGCACGACCATCTTGAAAAATCAACTTAAAGGACAGCTAGACCTCCCGGTCTTTTTGTTTTTGTCCCAACTGCCTGAAGGTTTGTCATTACTGGCAAACAAACAGAAAGACTCGGGTGAATGTGCAACTTTTAAATGTCAATTTGTGGTGTGTAATAGCACGAGTGGCTGTGTAGTTCTGTGTTTTCTGTCATTCAACACACCTCACCTTGTTTTGAGATTCCATTGACATCCAATAAGACGTCAGGCTGCTTTTGTTTATAGACGCCTCAATATTTCCTCATGTTTGTGGCTTGAGCCATGCTTTCTGCAGATGAGAGAAGAAGTAATAAAAACCTGGAGGTAAAGAGGCCTTCTGAAATCTGTAGCTTATGGAATGCAAGACTCCCCCTTTTTTTTCACAACTTTCCATCCTGTTCACCACACAAATGTGATGAGAACATGGACTTTCTGCATTTTTACTTGCTTCTTTTTTCCCCTCCCGGATATCATCCTCATATTTCATAGTTTTCTCCCTCACATTGACTTTTCTCTTGAAATGCCCTTTCTTGTTCTTTTGCCTCCTGCCTATTGATATGTCTGTCTTTCTGTCTGGGCTGTGTTTGGCCTTGCCTGTCTCTGCCCCTGCAGGAAGTTGTTAGCAGGCTGATAGAAAGCAGGCTGAGGTCATTAGAACTGAACACCTGCTCGGAGGAGTTACTCTTTAACTGCTCTTCACACACACTCACACACTCGCAGACTGCTGGTACGTACACATAAAGCATATACACACTCTGTTTGATCTCCCCGAAGCCACTCCCTTGTTCTTGCTCCCTCTTTTTCGTGTTCATGGAAGAGGAGAGATGAATGAGAAAAAGGGAGGTAAGATGAATGGGGAGCACTGAGGAGGAGTGTGCGTCCGGAGATGGGCTGAAGCAGACGTGATGGAGCTGTGATCATTTGTGTGTGTCATGCTGCAGGCAGGTCAAGCTGAGGTTCATGTGCAAGAGGACTGTCGGCATGTTTGAAGGAGTACAGCTTACAGGAGTTTAGGAGTACAGCTAATAGGCTGACAATTCAGTCTCTTTTCTGGCTTGGAAAAGTAGTTAATTCTCACTAATTTGCAGACTATTGACAACAGAGAGCTAAATATGTAAACCCAGACATGGCTAATTATAGGATAAAGGACAGCTAGGTATGCCAGAGTTTAAAAGTCTGCATGAGGACGTATGTGTTGATCTCAAACGTGTACTATTCTGATTTTATTTTCTCTTTGTATCTTTGGAGCTTCTGTCTATGCAAGCTCTTGTGTATGCTGCAAAATATATCAGTTATTCTTTCGAGTGGCTCAGTGAGCTGCGCCCTGGTACATTTTTGTAGTTGTTAATAAATGATGTGCTTGGAGTGTTCTACCACTTTGAGTTGTAATCTGGCAGTGATTAGACTGCAGGTTTGTCCAATCGCTAGCAGCTAGCCCCCCACCCCCACCCCCCACTCTCCAAAACACCCGCATCCCTCTGGCGTCCCATTCATTACTGGGACGGTGAGCTGTTCCATAGAACGTAGCCAAGTGTGTGTGTGTGTGTGTGTTTGTTTCTGTTGTTGCACACAGTGTGGAGAGACTTGGCAAAGGATGCCCCAATAGTGGCACAAAGCCTTTGAGCCAAAAACGACATGGCATACCCAGCTGTAGGGAAGGGTCCCAGGTGCACGTGTGTGTGTGTGTGTGTGTGTGTTTGTGTCCTTGCACTATTTATGTATGTTCATCAGCCCCAAAGCAGAGTTAGTGGTTTTACAGATGATTGCACACTCTGTTGCTTCTGAATGAGCCAGGTGACAACACACACACACACACACACACACACACACACACACACACACACACACACACACACACACACACACACACACACACACAAAAGATGTTCCACACTACAAAAGCTATTCATCACTATCAGTGACAAGATCACTGTGATCATTTCAATTTTCCATACTGGGAGCACCTCCAAGAACTGTGTGTAAACAATATTATCATAATTACTGCTAAAAGGAAGACACTGTCTGGTATTGCTATACAATATGAGTATGCGTAATCAATCACTGCATAAAATCGGAATTATTCCAGGTGAAAAAAATGAACAATACCTTTTTGTTCACCACCTAACTTTACTCTTGCCTCTTCTCCTAGTTACCGCAGGATGACCCGCTCCAACAGCGTAACCACGGCTGTGCAGGCCGATCTCGACGATCCCACAGATGTCCCAGACCTGCCACCGCGTCACTGTGCCACCATGCCACGCCAGCACTCTCGGGACGCTGCCACCTCTACCGTCAGCATCCAAGGTTCGGGGAACCACTACCACGCCTGCGCTGGAGATGACTACGGGGAGGTGGGGTTCGACCCGTCTATCCTGCCCCCCCCGGACCCCTGGATGGACAGTGTGGCCGAGCCAGAGGCGGAGGGTTTGGAGGCTGTCGGCCGATCAGTGTGCCCCCGTGACGGCCGCTGGTTCCTCAAGCTACTGCAGGCGGAGACGGAACGTATGGAGGGGTGGTGTAAACAGATGGAGCAGGATGAGATGGAGAATGAGCTGCCTGATGAGAGTGAGTTGAATCATAGGTTTTAAATGCCAAGATATGAAGACAAGACACTCTGTTGTACACTGATATTAGCTCTATTTTTTGTCCTCCTCTCCTCTCCTCTCCTCTGATTTGGAGGGTGCTGGTATTCATGGTATTGGACCACAATAGCTGCTTGTTCCTGTCTCAGGCCCTCTGGCCTCCACAGACATACCGTGCATACTTATCAATAGGCCGCTGCTGGCCTCAGCCACACATCTGTCCTCTAGATACACTGTATAATGATCTCTCACACAAACACAGTGAAGGGGTTTCTGCCAGTGCCCCTACCAGGCAACTATTTGATCTTGACGTAACACACACACACACAGCAGTACATGTCTGTATGCGCACGTCTAAATATGTTTTATTCACATGCACATACCAGATGGCGCAAACAAGCCTCAGGCTTTAGGCACTGTATTTATACCTGTCCTTACTGCGCAGCTGATTTCATGTCTTACAGAAAATGTCATTGCTTATGCAGCTAGTGTGTTGTTATGGTTCCAGGCAAGAGACTCTCTCACAGAACGTGCAGAACAGGGAGGCTGTCTCAAGGTTATGTTTTCCCAGATCCCACGCTACCATGTGCACACACGCGCACACACACACACACACACACACACACACACACACACACACACACACACATGCACACACATCCTGAAGGGGTTGTGTCTGTAGTGCAGATTCATTACTCCCCCTCTCAGTTTCTGATCCCATTCTCTTCATGTCGAGTAGTGTGTGCAGTGACAGTCCCTCTGCATAGGGATATGTGAGTCAATAAGACCGGCCAGTGGAGTCAGGTTGTGCAGCACAGCCTTGTTTATCTCTAATATCAGTCTGCCAAACCAGCATTGTGAGAGAAATAAAATATTTTCCAAAATAGGTTTTAGGACCATATGCTTGATTTGGCAACAACTGTACTGGAAATGTGGCATTTTGGATCGTGTGTTCATCAAGTTTCTCTTTTTAGAGAGAATAACTTTGCATTTGGAATTTAAATGCATTTCAGTAATGATTTCACTTCCTTGAATGATTTCTGTTCCTGAGAGTCAGGTATCAAAGAGGATTCTAGCACATCCTTTTCTGTTGCATTACTGATGCATCCTCTGTCTTAGCGGTGCAACATGCCTGCAGTATGCGGTTCTTTGAGTAATTGCATTGTGAATTCTGTGTGTGTGTTTGTGTGTGTGTGTGTGTGTGTGCATATGTGTCTGTGTCTTTCTGCAGTCATGGGGAAGATCCGCAGTGCAGTGGGGAGTGCCCAGCTGCTGATGTCCCAGAAGTTCCAGCAGTTCCGGGAGCTGTGTGAGGAGAATCTGGTATGTGTCACCTCATCCTCTGCATGCTTCCCCCAGCCCCCGCCCCCCCCAACACTGACATCATCCTGCACAAATCATCCTGACAGGATAGGCCAGCGCTCATTTACTATGCATCTAGTGTGGAGTGTGTCTTCGCACACCCTTACTGTCTTTCACATACAAAAAAAGATCTTGCAGCGTGAAAGCTGGAGCCTGACAAACAAGGATTTTTATATTTTTGAGTTGAAGCGCACTAAAGCGTCTTTCTTTGTGCTGTTTTGAGCAGATATTAACCTTTAATTTTCCATTTGCATGTCAAAATTTTACAAGTACGTGTGTTGCATAATTTATCCATTATATAACAATAAGACCTGCCATCGTGAATGAAATCAAAACCATATTCTAGAGACAAGCCAACTGCTTCAGCTTATTTAGAGTATGGTGCATGATTTATTTTTTAAAAATCTGTCACTTGAATTCCAAATAACTCGCCTCAATATGCATTTGACTTTTGTCAAAGTCAATCCTGTGATCCATGCAGTTGCTGTAAAACTGAGTCATCAGACAGCAACAGCATCTTTCCAGAAATGTGTGATGAGTATATACACAATATGTTTTGTATGTGTGTTTACATGTGTGTATGTATGCTATTTTTGTGTCTCAGAACCCAAATGCGCACCCACGGCCCATCTCCCAGGACCTGGCAGGTTTCTGGGACATGCTCCAGCTGTCAATCGAGAACATTAGCCTGAAGTTTGATGAACTCCACCAACTCAAAGCCAACAACTGGAAACCTCTGAGCCCCCCAGAAATTCAGGTGCAGACACACATGGCAAATATCTGATTCATTCATCTACATTTTAAATGATGAAATTCACCTCACCTCAGTTTTGTTTTGGAATGCCTTACTAACCTGCATGCTATCTGCTGACATTACTGTATACTCTGAATTCACAGTTCAGCTTTGTTGTAGCATGCAGGTATGTGTTGTGTACTGTCATGTGCCCTGCCTGACGTCACCACTTGTATTTGTGTGTTTTGTTCTGTCTTGTTGCCGACAGTGAGCTGCTTATGAGAAGCTACTCTACCTGCCATGCACCGTTGGGGCCTGTCCATCTCCAATGGTCACTTTTACCTCACGCAATGGCCACCACCGTGCTCTCTTACCCCACACAAATGGCCGCCACTGTGAACCATAACCTCATTCACAATTGCATGCTCTGACATTACGCCAGCAACAGCTACAGTGCTCTTTCTAACCCCTATGCAAACTGGCTGCAGTTGTGTTGCTCCTTACTGTGTTTAGCTGCAGCCTGCCATGAGGACTCAGTGGTCCGTCATTAAGACTATTTGTCATTCCTGTCCAGGAGAGAAGGATGCCTCCTCCTGTGCCAAAGAAGCCCCAGAAGGGCCACCCTCCCCTGGCTAGGGACCGCTCGCTGGAGAGCTCTGAGCGCCAGCGTCTGGAGGCTCGCAAACGCCTGCTAGCTGCCAAACGTGCCGCATCAGTTCGGCAGAGCTCTGCGACTGAGAGCGCAGACAGTATTGAGATCTATATCCCCGAGGCTCAGACCAGACTATGAGACACACAAACATATGTACCTACACACATGCCCAACACACTGTCCCCATACACACAATAGCACTGAATGGTAAGGCCAGGGTGCTAACATTGCATAATCGTATGTTTTGCAGACTTCCCATATCACTGTGGGGTCAGTCACGATGGAAGTTGTTTGAACCTGAAATGTACATTTACAGTATTTATTTATTTATTTATCTGCCCCCCTTTCCTCATTTCCTTTTTCCCAGCTTTGATGTAGCACCCCCTTTTTCCTCCGTACCTCCACCCGCCCCCTTCACTCCCAAAGAAGTCTCATATAAATCCCTTTTTTTAAGTGACCTGATATTACAGATGTAAGCCAGGTGTAGCACAGCAGTAATGCTTCACATTAATGTGTTTCAGGAGCTGAGAATTACAGGAAAACTGGGAGGGAGCATGCATGGGCATGTGAAGCGTGTGTTTGTGTGCACATACAAACACACACAAACTTTTGAGTGATGTCTTTGATCTGATCTGCTTAGATCAAATCCATCAAATCAAAGGGAGAGACCAGATCAGACCTATTAAATTATATTTGATATATTGATTAAGTTGATTTTCCTTTTATATTTGTACCAAAATCCCGTGATCTTATTCTAAAAAAAGGCTAAACATTTGAACAGAACGGTATAATAATGACACATTTCGCCATCTGTCTGAAAATGGGTCTTTTCAGTGGCAGGAGGCCGAGCTTGGAGGAAAGGTCAAGAGTCAAGTCAGATTTTGCTCCTCTGTGTCAGGCAAAGTGGCTTTTGAGCCAGGAGCGAATTAGGAGACTACATTTCACTGAAAGAATCGCTGTTTTAAAATGCCACAAACCTAAACTGTGTGTGTGAGTGAGAGAAAGAGTATGTGTGTGCGTATATGTGTGTGTTTGTGTGTGTGTGTTCATTTCAAAAAGTGCTTCCTATTTCTCTGGGCCTGGATGGTCCTAGTTGTAACTGATTATTGAGGTAGCAGTATCAACAACCTGTAAACAAACCACCCATCTTGTCTCATTTAAACTGATCAAAACTTGTTTGTATAAAGGACATATAATAACATGGCATGCATGCTGACACAAGGTAACTGATATTTTTGTCTTTTTTTAACAGGTTTAATCCTTTCTCATGTTGCATTCAAGCTCTTCAGTGTTACAGACTAAGCTAAAATACTGATATTTGGTACAATACTGGTAGTTGTACTATATTTTATTATGTCGTTTTTAGACAAGAGAGGTTTATTGACAGTATTGAGACTAATGAACTGAAAAGGGACTATTTTCTCCTCACTGTGTGTGCACTATCTCTGCCTCCAAATGAAGCAATTATTTGAAGGTCATACAAAAAAAAATCCAATTTCTAATATTTTGTATTCATGTTTAATTTATTGATTAGAAGAACAATGACTGTTTATTGACATTGTGATTATTATTATGCACTGACAACAAGGCCCTTATACTGTGTTTATGTTTTATGTATGTTGGTTCTTTAGCATGACAGGCACCTTCTTTTGTCTTTTCCGTTTCAGTAATCAGCCTTAATTTCTAATATGATAGTTGAGCACAACAGCAGTCTCAGGGGAAGAAGTGTGTGTGTGTGTGTGTGTGTGCGTGTGCGTGTGCGTGTGCGTGTGTGCGTGTGCGTGCGTGTCTGTGTCTGTGTCTGTGTCTGTGTGTGCGTGTGTGAGTGCGTGTGTGTGATTGAGGAAGGAAGAGAGTGTGACTGACTTCATGTGACTGTATGTGACCCATGGCTTTGTCTCTTACTGTATATAACCCCGGTCACGAAGATAGGCCATGTTCTTAAATAAAGGAACTAGTGTCCATGCCATCTTTTGAATGATGCTCCTGTTGGACATCTCAGCCCTACTTTCTTCAGTGTAACAAGGAATTTCTGTCAGCTGCTTGACTATGGAGACAATCCTGAGCCGGTTTACCATCACATAATTGTTTTGATTACAGAGTAGGGTGTGTTAATTCAGTTCTCTTTATTGATCTGACACTTTTGTGCCATTGGACAACAATAGGTAAAGCTATATTGTTGCTATTCGTCCCTAATGAACGCTACCTGAAGATTTCCTTGAGAGACGTTTGTTTGTGAAGGAACTCAAGTGATGAAGTAACCGTAAAGTATGATTTGTATTTCCTTTTGTTGGTCGATATAAATTTTAGAAAGGGTGCATAAAAGTAACAATAGTTCAAACTTGATGCCATTTTATGTAGATGAAGCTAATTTTAGATTATTTTTTCTTTGGAACTTGTATTTGAATTAAACTGTCTGTCAAATGATTGACTTCTTATTTATGTTTATTATATTAACATATCAATATAATGCTCCTGGTATAGCAGGGAGTTAGAAACCAGAATGTTGGATTGTGGTAAATTGCTAAACTGAAAAGACACTCCAGCAATCCTGGTAATTCTGAAGCTTGTGATGTAGTTATATTAAGAGAAAAACATTCAAATAAACATTTGTACATAAATGAATGTTTCCCTATGTAAATGTAAGCTAAAAAACCCTGATCAAATAACATATTAAGCAGATATACATTTTGTAATTAATGTTATTACACTGTTGATGTTATGGCACGTGTATAAGCTCTTATCAGCATTAAAAAAAAACATCATTGCCATAATTTTGTCGTGTTCATTTCTTTCTCGTCTCCACATGTGTTTTCAATTGGGATGTAATTAAACAGATTACAAGGCCAGCATGGTGTGTTTTTTAGGGCATTTCCCTTCCACAGGGGCGGGTCCCCATAATTAGACAGCATTTCTGGCCTTGGCTTGGCCTCAACGCTCCTGTACGTGCAGCTTCTGGTGATTTGTCATTCACACATCAGTCGTGCTGAGGGGAGGCATGCTGACCTCAGTGGCCAGAGTTCAGGGGTGGGGAGGTGGGGGAAAGAGGGGGTTTGCAGAAGTGGGTTTTAGCTTTGTGTAAGGCCTGGCCCTGGGTCAGTGTGCCCCTCACATGGCCTACCATGGTGGGCCACAACTGCCCACTGTGCGCCTGGAGGTCTGTTTAAACCCTTATTAGTGATTACATCCTCTTGATAGGACCCAACCTCCACCACAGGAGCTGTCCCTTTTGACAGGCAGCATCTGACAAAAGGTGGAAACCTCAAAATGCATTCTGAACATTTGTTAACGGCCAGCAGGGGCAAGCCTTCAGTGGCAATGCTCCAGCCACTGATTTTACTTATTAGATAACCAATTGTCCTAACCTGTGGTGGAAGAAGTGTTCATAGACAATTTAAATATACTGCATTAAAAGTAAAAGTAAAAGTCTTTAAAATGGCCACTCAATGAAAAATATGTCACCAAAGTGTACAAAATATAGTGTTATATATTTATTTATGTTATTATTACCAATGCTTTAAGTTAAGTTTTTAAGTTTTGGTTTTGGTTTTTGTTTTGTTTATTGCTGTTGAAGGAGCTGGTGTAAGTATTTTATATACCATAATCTGTAATAATGCAATGTATTTTATAACATGATCATTGGTTTCATATATAAAATCTTCATCTCAAATCCTTGAGCACAGTACTTCAGTAATACTCATTCACATTCTCAATACTCAACATACATTCCTCATCTGCACTCAATTGTACACACAATAATTTTAATAATAATTTTAAAAAGGAAACTGTATTTATTCATTTCAAATCAGAAAAATAGTTTGTTCTGAGCTATAGAGAACATGTAATAAAAGAAGGGGTGGCTGTCTCAGCAAATACAGTCAACAAATCCTATTGAGACCAGTAGAGAGGCTTTAGGATTGCAGCAGGACCAGAAGGGAACAGCTGTCCGCCTAGCCTTGAACGAGGCAGCATACTCACTTGCAAGCTGCCTTACATTGACTCTATTGAGACGCAGACACACATAAAACCCTGTTGGCAAGAAACTGTTGACGTCTGCTGTTTGCCCGTGTTAATTTATGCAGGATTATGCTAATTGGCAGGAGCTGTTGTAAACCTCTCTCTCTCTCACACACAGGAATGCCTAATGGCAGGCTGTGGAAAGACATGAACGCCAACCTATTTCTGTCCTCCTGTACTCGCTCCTTTTATTTACTGAACATTCTGACTCAATACTCCTCTGATCCTTACGGGATAAATCAGTAATCTTCACAAAGTTTGATAGGATTTACAAGAATACAGTTTGTATAAATAAGTGTTAGATTTAAGTCGTCTGCGTGATCGGCGTGAGGGAAAATGCTAAAATGAAAACGATTGATTCTGAGATGTAGAAAAACAAAACTTTATTTGAATCCCATGTGACCCCTATTTGCCACAAACATTGCACAGTATGAAAAGAAATCACATCATTGGGCATCATGTCACATTAACTATACACATGGTCCTATTATACATGAAAATGTTTTTTGGTGATTTCAAAAAATGCTGTCTTTGTCAGGTCGTAAAACAGCAAATGCAGAAAAGACATCTGTAGTGTTTAATTTTCCAGTCCACTGGCCGTCGTTTTCGCTGAGTGATGGGATGAAGGCTCAGACTAAGAACCTGCTACATTGGTCATCTGAAATATCCCTTGGTGGGAGAAAGAGTAAAAAAAAAAAAAAAAAAAAGAAAAAAAAAGCATAGAAGTTTTTTTTTTCTTTTAAAATAGCTAAAAGTAAAAGTAAATTACAAAATCAAAACTATACTCATACTCATGAAAACACATAACATTTACTACAGTAGTGAATAAGTTTGTCATAGATGCCAAGAGCAAAGTATGTTTAAGACACTGAGATGACCTTCCTCTGCCTTTAGTGTGCAAACAAACGAGGCAGACCAATTATGAACTGATCTCTGAAATGTAAAACAGTAAACGTGTGTGGATGCGACCAATCTGTCTGATTGGTCTGTGAAGGAGGGCTGATTCTAGCTCTTGCTCCATTATCTAAAATGATATACAGTATAATGGAAAGACATAAGACAGGCAGCATTTCTGTGATAACATTTTTGGTCCCTGTGTGCAAATAAGATACACATGTAGATACATAAGCATGTATATGAAATGAATAAACTTACAGCCAAGGCACCTCAATACAGTTTTTTTTCCAATAAAAAAAACATCCTCATCAATTTGATTGGTATACCAAAAATAGAAATGATCAGGCTTTCATGTGGATTTGTTCTCTGTTGCGTGCAGACAAGTCACTGAACTCAGAGGAGTTCTATAGTTGAGACACAAAGTCAGTCTCTATTGCCTCCTCCTCTTCTGACACTTACTCCCTTTAGGAGACCAGCTGTTTGGCTTGCAGCTCCATCTCTGCAGCCCGTTTGAGGGCCACATCCACCAGGAGCTGGAAGCCGCTGAAGTCTTGTGTGAGGTCTGGAGGGGTTGGGGGAGGGGTGTTGAACAGCCCGCTGCGGGGGCTCAGGTTGCCCTCCATGCTGGTGCTGCTGAGGATGGTGGTAGTGGTGGGGAGTGGCTGGCTGCCTGACCCTTCTTCCTGGCACCTGAGCAGCGCCTGTGCAGACTGCAACAGCTCAGCTGCCCTGTCGCAGTTCATTCCTGGCACAGAAGGGTGGGAGGCTGTCGGGCTGGCCTGCATTGCTGCGGTGACAGTGGTGTGACAGATGACAGAGGGGCGGGTGGGAATGAGCCCTGGAGAGGGGGACGTGGAGGTTGGAGAGGGTGTGGAGGGGGACACTGCCTTCCTCAGGACACCAGGCATGGCAGGTTCGAAGCTGGAGGGGTGCAGAACACGTTTGTCGTAGCTCTCCTCTGTACCGGCTGCAGGACTGCTGTGTTTCGGGGACTGGGAGCTGTCAGAGAAGCTGTCGCTAGCCTTGCTACCTTTCCTGGATATGGTAAACTGGTTGGGATCTTTGCCATCTTTCCTCAGCATCTCTGGGAGAAGTCGCCGCCGTGCATTAATGAACCAGTTGCACACCTGGAAAGGACAACAACAAAAATCCATGCCGTGAGAAAGCGGTATCACATGGCTCACGTTCTGCCTTGCAATTTAAAGGAAAATCTGCTGGTACACTTGTCCCCAGGTGCAGTTTGCACCTGTGTTTTCAATAGAGGAATCACAATGAAAGGGTAAACGCCACCCATCACACCCTGAGATTTCACACCACAGACGATGTACAGTATTTCACACCATTAACATTTCCTGTTTATCATTTGAGCGCTGCAGAAAAGAAAAACCAGACCTCTAAGATTTGCACTAATGATCACAGCTCACACTATGAGAAGCTAAACATTAACTTTCACCCAGAAGCCTAGGTTGAACTTCTTAATCCTGTATTTGAAAATAGCTTTCAATACAAACTAATCTCCTTTGTCATAGCAGTAATCATGGTCATCTTTCTTCTTCTTTCCTCAGTCCTCCAGGCTAGTCGTAACTGGCTCTGAGAGGCTTGTAGCTTGAACTATGTAAATGACTCTGCATTGTTCCCAGACAGCTGGGATGGAAAGGGGCTGGAGGGAGGGAAATTCCTGTTCGAGTGCCTCAGCCAAGCCCACAGCACACAGCACACAGGGAGTGAGTTTACTCACGTTGTCTCATAGACTTTAATGTTGCAACATCAAGCTGGTTTGGATGACCTTCAATTCACTGTTTGTGTGTCATGTTTTGTTTGCCATCTAGACAGGAAATGACTCAGTCAAGCTGACAGTTGCTTCCTCTTGACTTTTACAGTGGTCCATTTATACTCTACGGATTTACCGGTGGTGAAGGCTTAAGTAATCTTATCTTTTCTGTCATATCTGTGTCCATACCTGCAGTGTGGAGAGCTGGGTCTGCTTGGACAGGAGGGCTTTCTCCTGTTCAGAGGGGTAAGCGTTGTAACGGTGCTCGTACAACCAGTCCCTGAGGATCTGAACTGACTCCTTGGGCAGATTCCCCCGCCGTTTCCTCTTCCCGTTGCTCCCCGTGCTGGACGACAGATCCAGAGGGGTGTCCACGCTGTCCTCATCATCCGTCTCACTCCCCGACAGCATCATCAAACCTGCCCAAGCAAGCGCAAGTGAGAGAAACGGAGAGCGTATGAGAACAGGACAAAGAAGAATATGTTATCGTCTTATGTCAGCCCCCCCGTTGTCAGTCACCCAGGCACTCTGCCGCAGCCGTTTACCAAACGCAAGCTGTCTGGGAGGCAGCTGATGTGTCAGAAGCAAGCTGTCAAGTTCAGCCATGTGATTCATATAAGGAGCAAGGGAGGGGGTGAGGAGATGGAGGAGGGGGGAGGAGGGAGCGAGGGAGGGATGGAGGGGGCGACGTCACAAAGGCTGGTCTGATGCTGTGTCAGTTATAAAACCTGCCTAGACAAATACAAGCCAGGTCTGCTGCACAGACTGAGAGCACACCTTACATGCTCGGATAAGTAGAGTACACCAGGCTGACCACAAGAACAATCTCTGTATAAAGGGAGGGTTTGTTTTGAAGAACAGAAGCAGGGTGTTTACAAGGATTACAGAGTTGCTGTCTTTTTTAATTCAGCGTTTTAAACAAGTCTAATCAAAGTCAATCGTGATCAAACAGGACTTAGGCCTTTGAATTTCTCTTAATGTCAAGAGCGTTGCCCAGGGAAAATAAACCTGCCTATAAACTGTACTTTGATTAGAATCTTCTCTGCCAATTGTGTGTTTTAAACTGATTATGATATTAAATGTCATAGACATAGATAGTAGGGTTAACTGACACCACACATGGATATTTGATCTTCCTCTGGAGAATAAAGAAACTGATTTTTACAGTTACTCATGTGATGTTAGCTCACTTTTTTTTTTTTTTTTTTTTTTAAACACATGAGTACCAGCAGGGTTCTATGCAGGCAGCCCAGGCGCCATTAAGAGAATGCAGAAACAAAAATCTGGGGATATTTAATCCACAACCCTTTGCAGTCTGCCCTGGGGCAAACTAGTGGGAGAGGAATAAGAAAGTTCCCAAGTCTGAGCGGCCAACAGGATGAGGTAATTACGTAGGCTGGAGAGAGGAGAAGGGGGAGGGGAGACCTGTTGCAAATCAGCGTCTCCAGACTAAACAAAAGAATCCAGGGCTGCGTGCTTCTTTGTATGCAATTCAAAAGTTTCTACGCGCAAACAGCGACTTCACCACTAACCTCGGTCCCTCCGAAATATCACTGTCCAACAGAGCGGCCAGAAAAGGTGTTTTAAGCCGATGGAGACAGAGGTTTTGTGACTTTATACAACTTGTGAGGCTCTTCTATTGTGTGTGCGCGCTGCACCACGAGGTCCCTGAATGTAACAAGGCAACTTCCCACAATGAGGTCAGGATGAACATTAGCCCACATTTGGATTCAGATACTCTTCAACGGTGCTGGAGGCGTCCCCGTTCGCTTCAGACGGTTACAAAGATACAACATGTAGGTTTTTAAAACTGAAAAAAAAAAACAAAAAAAAACAACATGTAGCATTTCAAACTCTCCAACTCACAACAGTCGCCCAACTTTAACTTCACCGCCTTTCTCAAACTTCGACACAAATGTAGCTTTCGCCTCTTAAACGCGCTTTTTTGACTCAAACCCGACGGAAGCGCCGCTTGATTCAATTTGTACGTTTTTGTGTTTTTTTTTTTTTTATGTGCGCGTTAAAGTTAGCCTAATTACACCGTGACAAGAAAAGCAACACACATGGCCACACCGTCGTGTGTTTATGGTATCAAAACCTTAATAAAAGCCATCTAGAAAAATCCCAAACGATAAGCGAACCCTGGCTATATCGACTTTTGACATCGCGCCAGCACATGGCAGAAAAAGCCCCCTGTCATGTCTGGAAAGGAAACAATAGACTGCATGGTTTGCATACGAGAGAAATCGCTCTGATAACCGTTGTATACGTCGCCCCTGCTTACCCAAACTCATTTTGACATATTTTTCCTCAAAAGCATCCGACCTACCCTTTTTCGTCTTCATCTCCGTGCGAAAATGCCCACTTTTCCCTCGTCAAGAATCGTCTTGAGCGGGAGTGCAGTGTTCTTCTTCTTCTTCTCTCCTCCAGATATCCACAGTGTGTATCCGAATATTCGAAAAATCCTTATTCATCAAAACTCGTTTCTTTTCTTCTTGTTTTTTTTAATTCTCTCTCTCTCTCTCTCTCCTCTGGTCGTCCTGGTTGGGAGTCTTGAAGGGGGGGGGGTTACCTGAGATCTCCGCGTCCCTTCGACTCAAAGCCCTTTTCTCATTGACCGTGCGTGTGTTTGATCCTGAAACTGGGTGACAGCTATCTTTGACAGCTGCGTGACTCAACGCACAGAGATCCTCCCACCGTGGAGGGCAGAGGAAAAATCTCTGACATCAGCATGGCTTGTTCCACTGACATGGATCCAGTCTCGCTAAGCTTTATCTGCTGCAGACCACCACCAATCCCCCCCCCCCTTATATCAAAACCAAACAAACACCAGCACTTGGTAGCTATATTCAGTCATCAGCCGCAGAAAGGCGTAGATTCAGGCGGGCAGGCAGAACGACAACAACAACAACAACAACAACAGGCTGCTGGAGAGCACTGCGGACCTCGTGGTAACAGATCCTCCACAAATAATAACCACGATGACAAATCACCATACATGATCGCTACAGGCTTTACTTTTTTTTTTTTTTTTTTTTTTGTGGTGTTCAGAAAGAAGTTAAGCTACCTTATCCCCTTTTTGTGGTTTCGTCTCTTCTTGGTTTCACTTTTGTGTAGCACCGTGCAGGCTTGCGTGTGGTAGGCTATTTAATTGCCCCTTCTCAATGCTCCAAATATATGTGTTATTATTATTATTATTATTATTATTATTATAACAGTAACCTCTGTGGTTCTATTTCCCTTTCTAAAATTCCTATCGTATCGCGATGGTCTCACAATAAGGGACCCATATTATGATGATACCTGCAAATGCTGTTTACACTACTGCACCCCCCCCCCCCCCCCCCCCCCCCCTAGTAGCCTTGTACAGACTGAATCGTGCTTTTGCTGCGGTATAATGTGTCATTTCCTTCTCGGTGTTATTATTATCGAAAGTGGCTGTTGCTGTCATTTCTCGAGCGAAGAAATGTGTAGAATACGGCACATGAGTCGGTGCAACAGGGCCGACCTTGCACCAGCTGCAGGTCGTAGTGCACCAGTCCACGTTTCTAAAATACAACAGCAGGGACGAGGGGAACGATCGATGCCTTCATTTGTATGCCGTGCACAACCTTGCGACAGCTGCTGTAGCAACGTTTTTTGTTTTTTTTTTCTTGAATGCATTTGTTCCAGACAGGCGTTTATTACTCTCTCAGAAGCTAAATGTCGCCTCCGTGTGTGTGCATAATGGTACTGTACGTGAAGGCAACATATGTGAAACATCAGGTCCGAGGATTCCCTCTGGTGGTCGTTATCCTGAAATGTGGGCTCAGGAGAAGAAAAGAAGCCTTTTTAATCACTCTTACTGCTATTTTAAACCCTTTGTCTGATGATCAACTTCAGTTCTTCTCTCTAGAAATATGAATTCTCCACAATATTTAATTCCCCATCTATATAATTCCTTGATAAATCGTGGTATTATTTACAAAAAGCACCAAAAGGTCTCATGTCGTAGGCTCATGTTTTCCCCGGTGGTGAGTGACAAAATCATGAGAGAAGTCCAAGTGAATGCTCTACAGCATGTCATGATTTTTCATCATAAGCTCCTCTGAAGTAATGTCTATATTAAGCGCTCACATTCTCAGCAAAGACAAGAAGTGTGGCTGTTTCACACAGGACGAGCTGTAACAGTCACACATTGTGTTAAAAATAGAGATAGGAGCAAGTCTGGAATGCAGCAGCAGCAGCCTGCTGTTGCCACTAAGTCAATATCAGTCAGTTCCGTTTTTATATAGGCTATATGTTACATAATAATAATAATAATAATAAGTTTAGTTCAACCATTTGCCAATGTTGTGAGGTTTTGTTAGGTTCATTTCTTTTTTTTTATGTAATAAGGTTTAGCGTGTGCATTCAGATAATTCCCTTTACTTTATTGCTTATAGGCTGATGGAAATGACTGAAATCGCGCTGTTCTGCTCAGGAATAATAGGGAGCAAAACGTTTTCCAAAAGAATAAAACTGACCATTTGCCTTCTTTGACGCGTTTGAGACGTTATCACTGAACTAATTTGGCTGTGACACATCAAATCCTTTACTTTTGACGACTTGTGGGCAAACAGCGAATAAATCAGGACGTGGAATAGCGAGAGCTGCATCAAGTCGCCTACAGACAGCAAGAACGATACCTGGAAATAGGAGTTTGTCCTTTCAAAATAAAATGAGCCTCGTAAACTGGCAAACCCGTTTTCTAATCCCAGAGGTTTACGCACATCTGCACAAATAGTCATATCTTGATGGATCAACTTTTCTTATATTTATGTCCGTTTCCAGAAATTAAAAAAGGGACTACTTTGTTGCATAATTTGCAATTGTCATTACCAAACATGAGTTCCTCTCTCAGAATCAGGATTTTCCAAAATTGTGAGAATGAAAGGGAATGAAATGTTATCCTGGAGAAGACCTTGCTTGGGTAACTGATCTTGATCAGGCCATGAAGACTGAATCTAAAGATTTACATTTAACTAAGTGTGTGACTTCTAAATGCAGCTGGAGGTAAATACTTAGGTTAACACGTATCTAATGTTTTATATTTGTAAGTAATTTGGATCGCTTTGGGGAGTTCTGTATTAACTTTGACTTCAAAGGCTATATTGCTATTGATCACAGTGAGAAAAAAAAAACAAAAACAAAAATAACACATCACTTTAAATTGACCTTGTTGTTGTAATAGCCTACAATAAACAATGTAAACTTCCAAGTGGGGTTTCTCTGTAAAATGTGCTGGACCCAAATTAACAGCATAGGCTAATTTAATGTGTTGGAAATATAGCGAAAACCTTAATTAATCACAAACTGACATATTTTCACTGACGTATATAGTAGGGTTTTTTTTTTTTTCATCAATAAGGATTTTATTATTTTATTATTATTTTTTATTTGTTTTTAACTTTATATTGAAAGCACGTAAACGGAAGCTCTGTCGGCTTCATTGTGTCTGACTTGACTGTTTGAGCAGGCAGAGTCCTGTTACAGTTTGAAGTCTAAAATTAGGGAGGCACCCCAACAGCAAATGACGCACGAAGGCTAAACTGGACAGTCTACTCGTCTCTGTGTCAATGGTAACAGGACTCAGGGCCATGGAGACGTACCCCACAACTTTGCCGCTGTTGATGACATGCAGAGTATTTTTAGCTGTTGTTGTCATCTTTCCGTAGCAGCCCGGCTGCGGCGATCAGTATAAAGGACTCTTTCAAAATGCAGTTGTACAACAGTGTGCTGACACACTACCCGAGGTCGTCGCGCAAAGTTACAATAACTTTATCGACCGGATCCGAGCGACTGAACGGGACGACGTCAAGTTCCCCTGAGCCCGATAAACCGCGATTCACTCAAGCAGACACAACTTCAACGACCAACGGGGATCCTGTAAGAGAGGCTGCTTCTTCCGCAAACATGCCTGCCTTTTCGTGTTACGAAGCTTCATCTATGAGGCCAATTTACTTCACGTCGACTGCTGAAATATTAATCCGCAGACCGGATGGAGTGGCGAGGTCTGTGCCTGTCCATATCGTGAGAGAGTCCAAATCCAAACCAGCTTCTCCTAATTCACAGAACGGAGAAAGCATCCTCTGTGGTGACTGTGATTCTGATGTGATAGTTGACTTCATAGATCATCTGAGAAATGGGACAGATGAGCTTTTTCCTGGCTGCCCAGAACTGGTTGGAGATCGGCTTTTCACCAGTAACAACATTTGTGGACCCAGAATAGAAGAATACAAGAGGATTGTGGGGAATTCAAGTGAGGATGATGTGGTTTCAGTGACTAATGCCCCCCTTAGAAGCAACGGATGGGCCTCAGTACATGAAGAGGAGCAAGATACCTCAAGGGCAGCTCATCCTGGAGACCTCATAAAGGACGATTTTAGTGATATGAGCAGTGGCAAAGCTGCTTCAGCATCAGATGAGAGAAAGGCCTTTGAGCTCAGCGTTCTGCAGGAGGGCCCCCCACAGAGATGCCAAGAGAGAGGGGATATCAACGATAAAGTCACCCGGTACCTGGCTGAGGTGGAGAAACAAAACAAGTACCTCCAGGAGAGGAACAAGTTTAGGTATCACATTATTCCAGATGGCAACTGTCTGTACAGAGCTGTGTGCAAAGCCACGTACGGGGACCAGGCGAGGCACGGGGAGCTCAGGGAGCAGACGGTGCACCACATCGCCGACCACTTGGATGAGTTCAACCCCATCATCGAAGGGGATGTAGGAGAGTTCCTGATCAACGCAGCACAGGATGGAGCCTGGGCTGGGTACCCCGAGCTTCTCGCCATGAGCCAGATGCTGAATGTCAACATCCACCTGACAACAGGAGGGAGCTTGGAGAGCCCCACCGTCTCCACCATGGTGCACTATCTCGGGGAGGAGAATGCTTCCAAACCTGCTGTCTGGCTGAGTTGGCTGAGCAACGGTCACTATGACGTCCTCTTGGACAGGTGTCTCCCCAACCCAGAGTATGAAGACTGGTGCAGGCACTCGCAGATGCAGAGGAAACGAGATGAGGAACTGGCAAAGTCAATGGCAGCCTCCTTATCCAAAATGTACATTGAGCAGAATGGATCTGCGTGAAAGAAGTATGCCTGGAGGATAAAAACTGTTTCAGTAGAGTGCAGAACTGTTTTTTGATTCTGCTTGGTTTCTACATACTTTAAATGATTTTTATAAGATTTATATTGTGAGAGGAAGGAAGTGCAGTGCACATACTTAGATTTTGTATAATCCAACATCGAAAAATTAGTGGCAGTTGTCTCTGGAAGTGTTTGAAAGTGTGTGAGCCTGTTCATCTTGATAGTGTGGGTTATGTTAACATGAGTGAAATGCTCTAACACTGTTACTGTCCATGTAAGTGCTTTTGAGTCTATAGTATTTATTTGCCTTTTATTGGCAGACCAGTTATTTTTCTATAATGCCTATGCTTTTTATGCATCTCCAAATGTTTTCAAATGCCAAGAGACTTGGTTTGCATCTTTGTCACTTAGCTACATCGTTTAATCTGTTTAGCTACTCTCTTTTGCACAAAAGTCCTATCAGACTAGTTCAGAGAGTTTGATTTGTGTCTGTGAGAACGATTAAAGCATTTGTTTTTCTATTATTACATTTTTAGGAATTTGACAAAATATTTCAAAATAAAGTTTTAAAGAAGACTGATTTGCAACAATTTCATATTTAAATGACACAGTTTGATTGCTTGATTTTATGTCCCTTGCCTACATTTCCACAGGAATTGTTATTCAGTATCACAATGATGGTCTCCGCTAAGTTATCTTAGGCTCAAGTCTGTACAAAACTGTAATGGGATCCATCTATTAAATTGCATCAAAGCAGGCCAGATGAGGTAACGTGTGCAGCACCCATCCGCCACCCCCCCCCCCCCCCCCCCCCACCCCCAGCTGACCTAAAGTGAAAAATGATGTTTGGAATTTATTACATGCAGTGACCCTGGAGCCTGCAGCCTCCCATTCAGGTCAGACTGCAGAACTCAGTGTATTAACTGACTGTGGTCTCAGGACACAGATCACAAGGGACCTGTACTGTGTCAAAGCTATGTGTAAGTGGAAAGCTGAAGGGTGCACTGTCACGGTGGAGCACAAAAGTACAATGTCACTGTAGTTTGTAGATTCATTCTGTTTGGTTTCTGATATCGTGGGGGAAAAAAGACTCATTGCTTTCAACCAGCTTACTCATACTTAAATGTGAGACAGCTGTATGAGGACTGAGTTATGGTTCCCAGATCTGAGACCGACCCTTTGGCTACACTTTCACACAGTTTTTCTTTGCTGTGTTGTAATATTTACAGTCTTCTCCTTTGTGCAATTTCACTTCAATTTTTTTTCACCAGTTCTGTGAGTCTGAGAAAAAAAATTGAGCCTAGATAATATCTGGGCATGTACACAATAGTAGTGTTATTAAAACACTGTGTGCCAGAAGTTAATTATATTACGATACTATGATGGATAGGTTTGTTAGGGAGCAAATCAACTTTCTTTAAATAAACAAGCAGCAAGAAGTAAGATAAACATTATCAGCAGCCATTCAAATTATTTACAGGGACAGATAGGCTACAACTGTGTAGATGCTGGAAACACTGCTAGCTTGACTGATGCAAGTGATTTAACTCTTGTGACCTTTGTCATTCCAAACCTGTTTTGCTTGTGACCCTTCAATACAAACAGACCTATAAAAACGTGTCTATCACAATTTAGTGTTAATAATTTGCTGATTTGCAGCTGTAGTGGACTGCATTTTATTGGTTGGTATTCATGGCCCACCCACCTTTTCTGACGCCAAGACACACACACACACACACACACACACACACATTGCACCTTTCTTCCATTAGATGGCAGTGTAGTCCCCCATATACTCTTGGACAAAGTTACTGTATCATTAAAGCAATGAGTATTTCCTTTTTCAAACTGATTACAACATGGGATTATCGAACATACGCCACTGAGTTACATGAGCTGCATAGATCTCTGACCACTTCGAACAAAACTGTGAAATGTTTCAGGATTAGTGGCCCAAATAGGCCAGGTGATGCGTGAAATTGTGTTTGAATTAATTGTCAATCGATTTCCCAACTAAGATTTAATGATCTAGACTAAATGTTGACAGCTTCACTGTTGAAATTTTCTGAGATACAGGCAAGTGGTTAATTTATGTCCCATGTGGTCTCACAATAGGCCAAATCCATGTAACATCTGTACGTTTGCGCATCTTCCTACTTAAACTTTATTATGGAGTTACTGTGCATCATTTCCCCTGAAAGCTTTACAGTGATGACGTAACCCTGCAGTCATGTGGACAAGTTTGTATTTTTTTTGATGCGGGAGGAGGGAAAGTGCCTTTCCGTGCCCCGGTGTCTCTCGGATGAAACTACCGGGCAGGGGGGCAGGTGAGGGGGGACTGAGCGGGCTGCTCCACCGCAGTACTGGCGCACGGTCAGCACACAGGCGCAGCAGGAGCAGAGGGAAAGTCAATGACAGACGGGTCCCCACCGGCGCTCGTAGTGTGGTGTAGTGAAGCCGCCTGTGAAGGATTCCCACGCACTTCACAGACGCGGTCGCGGTCGTCTCGACGCAGTTCCGCCCCCCCCCCCCCATCCCCGGTGCTCGGAAGTTACCGGATACTTCGAAACAACCCGGAGGAACCGAGAACACAGCCGGTGGTCGTGTGGCTTGAGCTGAGAAAGTGGAATCGGACATGTCGGGACACCGGGTGCAGTTCGCAGACCTCCCTCCGAGTGATCACAGAGGAAGTCCCAAATTCCACAGTAAGAAAAATTACAGCTGCCTCATCTCTCCTGACCTTGACTTTTACCAGAAACTCTACAATCTGTTGAGACTATCATAGTAATACTGAGTGTAGTTATATAGTCGCACAACAGGAAGAAAAACCGTTAAAGCTACTTTCACATAAGAGACTGGAATATGTAGTTGTTTTTCTTCCCTTTTCTCTCATGCATGGAGTATTGTAGCCAAGATGTTGTAAGTAATTATACTTACAGCTGTCAACTCAGCAACTCAGATGTCTTTAGTGATGGGAAGCAGCTGCACACAATAACCCTAACAATACAGGATTGCATGCCAAAATAATTTATCCTTAAACATACAATCAAGGGGAAACGTCCCAGCTGCTTAAGAATAGATTTTTCCCCCTCTTTGTGTATTCCAGTTATCAAACAATTATATCTGCTGTGTTATCTCTTTGAGAAAATGTGATAATTTTTTCAGACGCAGTATTTGCAAAGCTTACATGCTGTGCGTTGCTGGTTATACTCCACTTGTTATCGGCCCTCATGCATGACTGGTTTGTGGAGGCTGTGCTGACCCTTAACCTGAGACCTACTTTGCATGGGCATCAGTGGTGGGATCCCATCCAGTCCCCCCTTAATACCATTACCTGAAGTGGCAGTTGCCCTTTACGTGCTGCTGCTAACTTTTTCTCCTCAGGTCTCTTTGGCGAGTGCAACACTTCTCGTGCTCTCAGTAAGGTGATGCTCACCTTGGGATGCTTTTTCACTGCACCCCACAGTCACAGCACAACACAACACATTAATGGCTGTTAAAAAGGAGCAATGCCTTCAGGGCTGCTTGTGCTTTTATTGCTCAAGTGGATTGTTTGAAGGTGTGCTTCTGATTGCATATGAGGTGTGACTGTGTCAGCTGCGCCTGCCTCTGCTGTTATGTGCTGCAGTGTATGCACTACAGCATGAGACACGCACAAGCTGAGCTCATCTCCATGGTGACAGGTTGAGTGACAGGACACGTGAGCAAGGATGCAATGGAAAATTGCCAGTTTGCTGCAAAGCCCTCCAGAGGGGTGCATCCACAGTACACTCTGGTTTTATGACAGTGCAGATGCGTGTTTGTCATATATTTCTATCTATGGTGGCAGCTGTTCTGGCAGTTTGATGTTTGTGTTTTTGTGTTTTGTCACAGTCAATCATTGACATGCATGCGGACAGCAGGGTGAGAAGTGCTGACGTTTTGTGCAGGTTAAGCTCAGGTTGTATGCAGGGCATGCTGGGTTTGTGTGCGGAAGAACAGGAATGGCAGCTTCAGCAGCAAACCACACATTCTGACTCAGCCCATCCGTTTCTCCTGCTGTCCAGGGGTGTGGGGTGTAGTGACAGCGGGGTCAGGTTTCAGCCTCTTCTCCTTCTCTCTCTCTCTAATGTACACACTCACAAACAGACACACATGTACTACACTCACATGCACAATCTCACAACCATTCTCTGTTCACATCCCTGTTGCTGGACTTATTGACCTGGCCTATACAGTGGGGTCCAAAAGTCAGAAACTGCTTTCCCATTTAAGTGGGAATGGGAAAGTGGTCTCGCTTTACCTCCAAGATAAATATCCAAGATTTAATACTCATTCACTCCTCATATTAAACGTGTGAAATACAAATAACTGGATAGCAGGAGAACAGTAGCTCATCCATCACTCCAATCATTTTTGTACCGCTATAGCAGCTAATGATCTTGGCATCACTCAGATGGAATACTACAGCAGATATGAGTAGTTTATTAAAGAGGAAAGCCTATTAACTATCATCTTTCCCTCCCTGTTGTTGTGCTTCTTTTTGTGCAGCAGCAAAAGGATGAGAATTCCTTGAAAGTTTGACAAATTTTTTTTCTTCAACCTTTCCCCTTCAGTCGGCATTGAATGCTGTTATTGTAGAATTACAGAGACAAAGAGAAAGCGTGAATAATGGTGACCATCTTAGCACAACTAGCCTCAACTTGACTTGACTCTACTCAACTCCACCCGTTTCTGGTACCAGGTACCTCTTTTTCAACAGCAGATTGTACCCCCACAATACGGCATAGCAACAATGCATGAAGCTATCGTGATGCCATCTTCAACAAACACATGAACAATGGAGATACCAAACAGAGAAACGCACATTCTCAGTTGACCTTTGCCTGGTTTTGTTAGTTGCCGTACCAAAAGTATAGTACAATAACTGACAGAAATGTAGCAGGCTACATTGAGCACTGTACAGTCACTTGGCTGTTTGAAAATGGCGGCTTTCTTCAGAACAGACCATCTTGCACAATGATGACAAAGTAGTGATGATTCTCTCTGACTCTGATCAGTAGTCTGCAGGGTTTTCACATCACCTTTTGGTGTTGCCTCAGCTCGCTTGGAACTTCGGCAGAGGTGATACCAAAAAAAGTACCTTTTACCAGGCACTATCCACAACTTTTACCCAATAGAACACTGAAAATGGCAAGCGGAGTCTAGTCCAGTTGAGCTGGTACAATGCAGTGGAAAGAGGCTATTGGTTACTAAGTAGTAATACTAACATGCCTGTGAAAACTTATCCATTCCAGAGATTGCCTCGGGAAAGCTCAGTTTTCAGTGGTAAGAAACACTGGTTAATGTGACTTGAAGGCCGATAGATTAAGACAAAGTTGTTTAGTGTGGATGTGGACTTGAAGACGAGGTGAAACTGTTAACACATAATTATTTTGGTATCAGGGACGATATCAAACCACCGCATTTGCCAGTTCAGTCTTAAAGTTTCAACTTAAACATTTGACTATTCTCTGGATTATCTGAAGAAAGGCATGCTCTGCCCTTGTTTGTGATCTGTTTCACCATGTTTCCATTCTCCATTTTTACCTGTGCTGTTACTTCACGGTTTACCATTGTCACAGCGGGAGAGTGAGACTCATGCTTTCCAAGCAAAGGGCCAAAACAGCTCTCTCCTGGTTCTCACTAGTGGTACCCTGGACCTAGTTGCAGACATCTTCAAGTTTGATTAAGACTAGTAGTGCCACAGGCACTGCCTTATGATTACTAACAATTACTTGCATCACATCATCTTTCTACATATGCTCTTAACGGTCATCGGAGAGCTACACATTCAATGAGTAAAACAGTGATATGTCTTTCAGTGAGTTGCTTTACCTCCTAGGCAGCTGCTCTCTCAGCCACAATGATCGTCATCTCAAGTTTCCAACAATATTTGAAGATTATGTCAACAGTGTCTGGAGGGGGATATGCAGTGTTGATTGGATGGCTGAATGAAGATACTGCCTCCTCTATTCCCATCAGTCTGGTAGCAATTCTCTTGAAGAGAGAGGGTGGAGCACTTTAGCATCCAGCTCAATCACTAACTTGATCTTCAGAAGGAACAGCTTCAATTGCTCCATGGCTTGTGTTTTGGCAAGAAATGCTCTTAATTGATGATTGTTACTGTTGCTCATTCCATGTGTCTTTCTTCATAAACTCAACTCTGTCATGTCTCTTTGTTGACCAAGCCAAGTTAATTAAATAGTCTTGTTGTGAGTCAAAATTTTCTGTCCTTCCACAGCTATCCTCCTCCTCCTTTCAGCAGTCATCTACTTCTAGTCTGTCCTGTCACTGTGGCATGAAATGTCACTTTGCCCTTTATACACATGCATTTCCTGTATATGAGACCATGTTATTACTTATAAGAGATCATATTAATACTTAACACCACTCAGCTGCCAGTTTAGTTACGGCCTCAATACAAATAGGCAATTAATTGATTATTTAATAAACAGAAAACAATTTGCCAACTACTTTGAGCCTTCATTTATTGTTTTACTCATTTATTTAGCAAAAATGCCAAATATTACCATATTCCAGCTTCTTAATTGTAAGGATTTGCTTCCGCCTATAGACCAAATAATAACGCTATTCATTTGTTGACAAATAGGTAATGAAAATATTTGTGTAATTGCCTTTTTTGGTAATATTGCTTTTGTTTTATAGTTGACTGCATGGGAGAGAAGAGTATGCAACAACGATAATCACCTGGAATTAAACCAGGGACATATGTGTTATATATATGTGTGTCTTAACCATCAGGCTACTAGAATACCCCGATTATGGAAATAATTGTTAGCTACAGCCTTGAATTAAATGACTATGGCAGAAAGAGTAAAATAATTTAGTGGGGAAAAAACAAACTTCAAACAAGCTTTGAAGCATGACCCTGTAAAGTTTTCTCTGATGCGGAACAGGGGTTCTTGCTGGGAGCAGGTGAAGGTGATTGTCGCTTTACAAGAGTATGGCCCATTGTTGTCTTTTTAATACAAGAGATAATGATACACTCTCTGAGCAGCGCTACCTCTGCAGGCCAGATTAGAGGCTACAGTGAGTTGCTATCGGGAAGTGACAAGACGGGCTGGGGCTAGCTGGTTAGCATGCTAACCTCAGTAGAGGAAAAAAAGACATGAAAGAGACGAGAGCTAATGTTGGGCGTTGCTCTGCAGACAGCTCTTGTTAGTAAAAGAATGAAGTTTGATGCTGAACTGGCAACATTTCCTCTAGACAGATAACAGCTGTTAATTCTAACATCGGCTATGTAGCAATAGCAAAACTTACAAATGGTTCATTTAATAATATACTCATTTAAAAGATACGAGATGCTGACATGCCATATGAAATTACAAAATCTGTAAAGAATAGATATAATTTTTATATCTTATGTTTAAAAACAAAACCCGACACACTACTGTGATGTATAACAAAATTCCAAACATACTGTGTGGTATTCAGAAGTGCTGCTGATGGAGCGTGTTGGGTCACACCTGTCAATTTTCACCCTGCCTTACCTCATCTTTGGAGCAAATAAGATATTAGTGCATGTTAGTGATGATAACATTTTCACTGTGGATCAACAATAGTCAGATTAAACAGCTTGTTTCTGGAAAAAAAAAATATTGTGGATGTGTGAAAAGAGAGATTATACATGTAAATTAAAACAGGGAGATGGTATCTTGGGTGTATAAAAAATGGAAGATATTTGCATATTCAAATGTAATACCTCGTCTGACATTCCGTTAATGAGAAGTTCTAACATTATAGACAAACGCTACACATTTTTTCTTGCCTAAAAATTGGTATTACAACATCAGTAAGTGCTAGACAATATAAAACAATCTGTCATCATGAACAGGAGACCACCCAGTGCTGCTGACTCCATTAGCCTATTAAACACTCACTTTGGAGGAGTTTCCACTTTGCTCTTGCGTAATTCTAGTCACTTATCGGTGTTTCTTTGGCAGCATGTCCTGGACAAATAATGAACACAGCTACATGCTATCCTACTCTTTGTCCCTATGTGATTACTGGGTGGGAAATGTGAAATGCTGTGTTGGAATGATAATCACAGAATGTGCTTCTGTACCAGCTCAGGAATGCAGATGGTGTCTGCACCAGTGTCAAACTTTAGAAACCAGGGGCAGATGCTGTCTTCACAGCTTATAATTCACTGAGAAAGCAAATCAAATAGACGTGACGGTAAGGATAAAGCATGGCCTTAATTTCCTAAGACATATTTTCTATAGATAGTTCACTCACTACTACTAATGTCACCTTTAACTGAGCTGCTGTCCTCTCAGAGAAGGTGTCAAATGCCGTGTCTAGTAGGCTTTCTGTCCCACTGAAGATGCTGATCACATTGGATAGGCACTTGAGATGATCATTCTGGAAATAGCCAAGCCCTTAGGATGCCAAACAGCTGTTTTCACAGTGGGTTAAAAGCCTGTCCCCTGAGGGCTCTTAAGTTCCCCTCAGAGTGTAAAACACAAAGCTTTAAGGGAATGCTGTGGCCTTCTCTGCCCAGGAGTAAAGTGCTTATGAGTTTCTAGATTTAACTGGGGATGTTGCTGTCTGATAAAAGGCAGTAACCTTGAGTTGATAACCATTTTGTTTTTTGTTGCTCAAATACCGAGCATACTTTTGAATCACAGAGCCTGTGTGGAGGAGGTTTAGCTGAAAATATATATTTTAAAAAGTTTCTTATTAATCTTTCTTTTAGCTTTTATACATGTGTATTGAAGCTGATGTTGATTTTATAATTATACTGTATTTTCTTTGACAATATTTATTGTGCTGAAAGGGTCATTTATCATTGTGAAAATAAAAATCATCACACTTTGTCATTTCAGAGGAGCCTAATATACTGTGGGACCATCCTTTAAAATATATTAATGTGTATTTAAAGTCCATTTTCTGCTGACCTTTCAGTATCCTCCAAGCCACTTTATTCAGTAGCTCCAGCTCTAATGTTACAAACTCAAGAAAGTGAGAGCACTTTGCTTCTCTTTGGCCTATTCTTGAAAAAACATTGCAGATTATCTTCTAACTTCTGACATTTTGTTCCCTCATTAAAGCGTTTGTGAGAAAGAAGAGCTAACATAAAGGTCATTCTGAGAAATGAAGTCAAAGGAAGACTATATTTTGAGAAGATGAAATAGCATAGAGATTTACAACAAGAGTCCAACATGTTTTACAGTAGATGGTATCCTATGGCTAGAATTACTCCTGCTTGAGTAATTCTGTCTCATTGAATGGTTTTGCATCACAAAACTTTGCGTGCCTAATGAATTATCCATCCGCTCCTGACTTCTCTGTCTCTCCAGCAGTGGGATGCCGATGTTCTGTGGAACCAGATGTTTTCCTCTTTTATTTATTCTTTTTTTTTTCATTGATTCTTCCTCATGAGGTCCTTCCTGAAGACGATGTGATGAAGTATCCATAGTTTTCTCAAAAATACTGTAGAGCATGATGTCAGTGCAAAATTTCACCACATCAGATGTGAAGAATAGGGAGATAATGAAGTTCACCTGTTCGGCTGCAACAGGTGACACATGCACATCTCAGCACCAGACACTTAAAGCTGCTTTGTGGCTGCGGCAGCTGAGCTGGTGCTCTCTCACGGCGCCTGTAGACACCACAGCACTGTCATTCCCACCATTGCTCTTGTGTCGCCTGTGGAATCGGCTGAGGAGTAAACAGACACTTCTGTCTTGTTTATTGTCATCTTAAGCCTGGGAGGATCTAACGCCTGATAATACACAGAAGGGAATATACACTGTTAAAATGATGGCTCCCAAAGGGTGGCACAGCTCTCGGCGCAGTTGTCATTCATCCGTCCTGAGCAGCAGTCCTGAAATTTCGGCGCTTCTTTATTGATGATTAGAGACAATCTGGCTGTATTCCTGTGCTGTTGCAATACAGGGTGTAATAACATACTCTGCATGCAGTCCCCAAGCGCTAATGATGCATGATGCCAACCCTGATGACACTGTTTTTTTTTTTTTAAAGAAGCAACAGGAACAAAAAATTGATTTAGACACAGATGACTGAGAAGTCAAATAGCCTCTCCTTTGATGTTGCAGCGAGGTCACGTTCAAAGGAAAATTCCAAATAGGTGTGTGGGAGAGAAAATGAAGGTACTGTTTATGTGAGTAAGGTTGTGCACTGGTGCCTAATATTAACTGTGTGTCTCTGTGCTTGGCTTGTGTGTGTGTGTGTGTGTGGGTACCTGATAATTAGGCTTATCTTAGGCTTATCTTCAAACTCCACGCTGACGATATCAAGTCTCTTATTCACCAACTGTGATTTTAATGACTTTGCAAATCAATCAAAAGATCTGGATCACTGCCACAGAGGTCAGCCTACACACACACACACACGCACACACACACTTTAACGAAGGAACTCCAGTATCTGCAGTGCTCATTGTTATCATTGTAAAAGAAAAATGTTAGGAAGTACGCTTATCACTTTCTTGCGACATTTACTTATCCAGGATTAGCCGAATGAAAAGGCTGGAAACAAACAATCTGGTAACACAAACAAGTATGTTCAAAACTCACTAATTAACACATTATATCTCATTTTTTTTAAAACAACAATTTGTGATCTTTACAGTCGTACAGGTTAGGTGTGGGAGCAGAGACTTCCTGAAGTCTCCACTGGTTGCCCAGCAACCTCACAGTGACCACCGGACAGCAAGAAAGCAAATTAGGATATTTTCAAACATTTCTGAACAAAATTGTGAACAAAAAGTGAGCAAAATTTGAATAACCACTGCAACAGCTGTCTGTGTGTGTGTGTGTGTGTGTGTGTGTGTGTGAGAGAGAGAGAGAGTTAACGTGTGTTTGAGCCTTGTCCATATGTTGTTTTATCATCCAGTAATATTTTGTGGGAAGTATGTGTTGCTTAGATGTGCCATACACAAACTAAGACAGATATTTCAACATAACTGATCACGGTAGCCTATAAGAGACACCAAACAAGCAAACACACATTTCCTCAGCAACATACTGTATTTGATAAGCCTTTCCTGATTACAAGTAATGTATACTCACTTAGCTAAAAACAAGCCATCTGACACTACTCATTTAACATTCCAGACATTTTGCTTCAGTATCTAATTTGATAACCGAGCTTGTGGATGGGAAAAGAATCCACTCCTAGTCAATAACCACAAGCCACTCCTGTCAATGTGATAAATGGGAGGTTTGGTGCAAGGATACAACTGGGTGTTTATAAGTGGATGGGACGCCACTGATTGGGCGCGGTCACAGCGAGGGCCTGTGGGAGGAAAGCATACATCCAGAAAGTGCTGAGAAGTTCACAGATGATCACAGAGCAGCTGCTTTTTCTTCCAGAACTGATGAAAAACACCTTCAGCACAGTCATACAGCAATTATCCATTCCAACTGGTCGTAAGTTCCATTTTTGATGATAAGAGGGAAAAATGAGTGGCAGAATAAGCAGCGACCTATTGCTTTATCAGCAAATGTCTTAAAAAAAACTTTATCAGCAACATTCCCTATGTGAGAATGAGGAAATGAATAAAGGCATTGCTTTGTACACTGCAGTAAATTCTTTGGCACTTCCTGAGATTTTTCAGGTCAAGTTGGGCTAATCCACTTTACTCCCTGGAAAGTCTGTGAAATACCAGCTTGCCAATAAGTGTGGTGCTGGGGCGCTGGCATCAGCAAATGGCTGTTGATCCTTTGATCCAAACTGTAATCTGAAGACAAAGGATTTTTATTAATTAAGAGCCTTTTCTATTATATTCACCCACCCACCACATATAAATCCAACCATTCTCTATGTTAAGGTTAAGTTTCTTGATTTGAAGAATGAATAAGGGGCTGATAGAAATCATTTTTTTCTCATTTCTGTTGCAGAATTGTTACCAATTAAAATATTCAAATCACTCTATAGTATGGAGGGGACTGCAGGGGACTTTATTAAAATGACCATGTAAACTTTAAAATGAAATGTAATTCCACAATAGCATTATAACTTTACAAATATGTGCTTGTTATTTTAGTAAAAATGAAAATGTAATAATCCAATTTTTATTTTCATATGGACGTTCTATGACCACATAAAATGAAAATGGAAAAGCTCTTTCACATTTAATTTCATCTTCAAAGACTGCTGTGCAGTGGACAGTATTCAAATGCAATAAGTGAAACAGCACCCTCCATCTATTGCATACCATTTAGTGTGGCCTTAGAACACCCATATGAGTATGTGAAAAGAAAAACGCAGATTTCATTTTCATTTTTTTTCAACTAACACATTTATATGTGGAAAATTATGATGCTACTGTGAAATTACATTTCCTCTTCCAAGTTTACATTATCATTTTAATATAGTCCCCATAGCTTTCCCTAATATAGACCCCATTCTCTGTTATGGTTGATTACTGTGATGATTTTCACATTGTCTAATTCCCCAGCCCTCCACAGGATAACATACCTTTCACTTAGCTTATCAGAGTTCTTACAGCTGCTGTAAAAGCAGAGAGACTCAGTGATGTTTAACAATCAAATATGATGTGCTGCCTCTCTGTTACGTGTGTGAAGCTACATGCCACAGTGATGCGGACTTGGCTGTCAGGAACCATGGCAAAGGCCAGCAGTTGTATAAGAGATTTAATGGCAGAGTCCAGAGAGGGGGCAGCAATCATCAGACCTTTTGGCAAGGTCAGCAAGGTCCTTCACTCTCAGCTTCTCACAAAAAATACTTTGGAACTCTCCAACTTACAGACATGTTACTTTCTGAAAAAAATCTATCAAAAAATGATTTTAATAAGCTTTTTTGTTTATGTTGCCAATAACTTTTGAGCACAATGATTAAAACAGCAGCTCGGTGATATTTTTGATGCCTCTGTTTGTAATGTGGGTTGAATTAAAGCATGGATTTTGTCTGCTGTCCTCTGTTTGAACTATCACCAACTGTATTTTCTTTTCACAAATCAGTGGGAGATTGTGTTTTATTAAGACCTTTGTGACTCTAGCCAAGGCATAACTGCTGGTAAACTTAGATAATGATACACAGACAAATGTGTGGTTGTGGGTGCATCCGTGCATAAGCCCATTTGTATGAATATGAGGAGCTGCAATTCATTGTATGTTTTCACACTGCGAACTCTTAATGCCTTTTTTTGGGGGGGTTCATGTCCCAGCACGGCCCAGTGAAACAGGAGTTATCATTGTGTGTCTGATGGCTGCTGTGTCTATGAGAGAAACAGCCCCTTCAGCCATTCTGTGTTGTTGTGACCTGAGTCTGCCCAGCTGTACATTTTGGACCACCAGGGTGGAATGTGTACTCATCATTTATCTTCGCCTTCAAATGTAACCGAGAAGTCCGCATTTCTCGTGGTTTCTTTCATACCTCTCTTGAGAAAAGGTTACGAGTCCATTTGTACAAGGAGCTGACAGTCTCAGCTAATCAGCTCCAGGGTGTAGCAGATGACTTCTATAGTGTAAGTGCAGAAAACTGAGAGGTGATTCACTTTTTTTCTGTTTTTTGTATTGCAGGTTTGTGTTTTGTTTTTATTGCTCCTTCTGTTGTTTCAGCTCATTTTGTCATATTTTTTCACGCTGCACTAATCAATATTTGCATTTCAACAAAACTACAGAGAATTATTAGAATTATGTCAGAGTTGTGTTCACAGCTTGTTCAGCTTTGCCCATGCTTGATTACTTTACTGTGATCTAGAGTCTTAGGTGAAGTTCACAAAACTCCACAAATTATTTTTGAGAACCATCGCTTTTATTTCCCTACATGCATTGTTTTAGAATTAAATATCTTTAAGCCTTCTTTCTTGAGGTATGAGTCATATGTTTGGTTTTTTTTGTTTTTTGATAAAAATGAAAGCAGAGCTAACTGCATTAGCACTTTAAACATTATGCACGTGCTCCTTATTTTATTTTCACAGAGTTCCTCCACCCCTATATTAGTAGTAGCAGTATACAAAAATGGGTCTAAACTTCACCGGAAGAGCTGTGCGGATTATATGGCACTTGAAGAACTGACCTTGATACAACTTCAGAGTGAGAAAATAAATGTAACTGGAAGCTTACCTTTGATCCTTGCAAATATGATTTAACAGTTGTTGAACTGAATATCTTAAGTCCGTCCAACTGACTTTTTTTTTAGGTTTAGAGAAGTTAATCTGAAGAATGCACTTTGAAGAAACTATTCAGTTCTGGTTCGCAGTGTTAAGTCAGCAGGGAGATTTGTGTTTTCACGTTCGAATAGTTTACACTTTACTCACAGCTGCTAGTTACCATTTACCCACAGCTGCTGGTTATCATCTCATTTTTTTCCATTCAACAAAAAGCTTATTCAGCAGTGGCCAATCACTGAGGTGAGGAGAACTTAGCTCAACTTTTCCACTGACCTTCAGGACCTTAAAGTCCCCCAACCCCTGAGTCACTCGAGCCCCTCTGCCTGCCTCAGAACTTGACACTGAAAGGCGCCTGGGAGTTTTAATATCATGGGGATTGTGGGTGCTCCTGACTGATAGAGGTTTGGGGTTGGTCTTTGATGTTCTTTGTGCTTCTTAATGAGGATCAGACTCCGGGGTTCTTGGCCAAAGCCCTCCCTCCCTCCCTCTTCTACTCAAAGCACAGGGGCAAAAGAGATTGAGGGACCAGTTTTACCTCAAGAGAGGAAGATTTTTTTCCCCTCCTCTTCCCCTTCTCCTTCCTCTCCCTCCCGCTCTCTCTCTAATCAGCGTCTCCGGCACCCAGAGCATGTCTGCATCTCAGAGCGAGTTCATCACTTCATTAAGGAGGCCTTGGCCCAGATGAATCAGGCCTCTGAAGTCTTTTCATCAGCACCTTAGGGAAACTGGAGGTGTGGTTAGGGAGACCGATAACGCGACACAGCACAGGAAACACACCAACGGGGGTCCAGCTCAGTCTCAACTGAACACGAACACTGAAACATGTGTGTACACAAACCTGCGACAATGCAAAAGGTCAGGGCAGATGTCAGATGAGGGGTGGGCTTGACTAACCCCTGACCCAAGTTCTGAAATTGAGGGCCAATCAAAAACATGTGCGTTCTAGTGCTCCAGTCAGGGTTGCCTTTCCTGTTGAAAAGACACCATTTGATGAATTAACTCTTGGAAACAAAGAGCCACTGTAGCACCATTACACTCCCTGTTAGCAACACACAGCAGAGTCTTAGAGGATGTGATTGACTTTTGTCAAGCAACTCGTTGTACTCTTGTCAGTCAGTGGTTGTGAAACATTTCACTTCTAAATGACACTTAAGAAACCCTATCTTTTTCCACGAAGTGCGCCTGAGATTGAGTAGATAGATGCCAGATGTTGTTGCATGAGAATACACTCATCCTACAGTAAAATTAGATGTAACTCTCTGTTTCCCATACGCTCGGCTGTCAACAATCATCTGCAGTATTCCTCGTGCAATTTATTACAATTAGCCTCAAGTCAATGCTATTTCTAGCTGAGGAACTGGACTGTTAATTCGGATTACTGCCATAGAGGAAAGCCATAAAGATCAGAGCTCATTATTCCTGTAGAAGCATTTGGGCCATAGCATAATGGAGTGGAGCTTATGAATGTGTATTTTTTTGTCTTGAGACCAGACTTATGAAGCACGTCTTCATATCTCACATGACGGTCCCTCACCTCTGTCCTTCATCCATTCAATCCTGCATCTTTCCCTCCATCATGAATTGCCCTTTTAGTCCTGATTTATTTTTTACACCATTTCTATTTCGAGCTTCACATTTAGCGCCCTTATGTGCCCTTCTTTGTGTCTTCTTCATCACTTTGTGCCCTTTTGCGTCAGATACTTATCTCTGCCCTGTGTTTGTCCAGGCCCCGGCCCATGCTGTTTGCTCAGCAGATCTCTGCTGCTGACTGACACTTTGCGTATTTGTGTGTCTGTGTATGTGTGCATGTGTGCCTGCCTACTTGCACTGATGAGTATCAGTTGGACGACTTCCTGTTGTGTTGCAGCATGGATGCTGGTGTTTGGTGTCACTGCAGTTCACATGTTGCATACAGGGACTTTGGGAACTGCACACAGAGTCATACACACTCATTATCTTGTCTTTTCTTGGGAGTTTACCCTTTCATATCTCTCAACATTACATGGTTTCTTCAGCTTGTGGAGTGACAAGTTAAGTTTCCAAGTGTAAAATGTATCAATTATGTAAAACTACAATATTCAAGTTCTAGAAATGAAGCCAGCAATAGCATGAGACTCGAAATCAAACCACTCTGATCCTCCCATTCCTCCTTCTCTCTGCTTCTGTGATGATCTGTGATCATACAACGTCTTTATGACGTGAATGCTCACAAATCATGAACATGGGAATCTTCCCCTCTCTGCCCTCTATACCATATGACGTGAAGGCTGCGAGTCTCTATGTTTTTCTTACTTACCTTCCAGTGATTGTTTTTCCGCTTCCAAACTGTTTCTAACCCCCAACTTCGAGTCATTTTCAGCCATGCAAGAGTGCATGTTACTGTCGCTTGTTTTAAACCTCAATCATGACTTAGAGTTTGGAAAAGCATTCATGTTCATCATGTTCACCAAGCGCTTGGCCAAGTCTCCTGCCTCGCTGTGAAGGAGAACAGAGATGTGCAATGAAATGAAAGAAAATTCACATTAATGACGATCTGCATAGATGTTTGCATGGCTGGATAGCCTAATCTATCGTGCCTGTGCAGACCTAGGTTGGAAAGATATAGAGATTAAAATGTGCTTTGAAATTAATTTCTGGTATTAATACGCCCTGTTAAGTAGCAACATAGAATTCCTTGGGGGTCTAGGTTGTGCTTTAAATGAACCTATACAAGGTTTTATACAAGCATCTATCCTGTGAGTTGTAGACTCCAAAAATTCCCACCATGTGCTCCACAAAGTTCAGCTCAGTGATTTACAACATATGATATAATTCTAATGACTGATGTATTTGTGATGTTGAGTGGAATGATATTTGCCGGTTAGAGTATGCAAATTTATGGGGATGATAATCGGCCATTTGAAAGCTGTCAGCTTGATTTAGAGACTCAAGCCATGAAAACCTCCACTGAAAATCTACTTTCTTGGCAAGCATGTGTACACACAGACATGCACACATGCAGATATAGACACAGGCACACACAGATTATTCACAATCCCCCCTAGAGCACTTAGACAAATGGCATTTTCACATGTTAAAGGTCAAAAATGAAATAGCCCCTCTGAGCATAAATTTGGGTCCTGTGCTGCTTCTATGGTAGAAAGGGAGTCATCAGTATAAAACATTACTTCAGGTTGAAAAACCTCCAGATTAACTGCTGAAGAATTTACACTTCACCACATTAAGGTTCATATCTTTCAATGAGCAGATTCTTGAGCGGCATATTTCAAACAGGATGGAGCATTTCACACAATCAATTACAGATGGGCGACAAAGTGAAGGCACAAACAACATGAAGACATAAAAGACTCCAGAACAGCTGCAGTGCATCTCGTCATAGATGAGACACTATTTTTCCAAAACATTTCCCCTCAGTGTGTTCAACACATATAATTAAATTTTTTTTTATACTCATCAAACCACTCAGTCACCTAGAGCGGCAGCAATTACTCAATTAATCAGTTAGTCCATTGATGGAAACACAACTACAATGGCTTCAGTAAATGTATCCAGACCCCTTCACTTTTTTTGCATTAGTCAAAAATCCACAATGACAAAGTGAAAACATGTTTTAAAAATTTTTTTGCTAATTTATTAAAAATCTAACTTTCTGAAGCAGCTGAATTTAGCAATTGAATTTATTTTTTTTCAAGCGTCAGATCCTCAACATTTTCTCGTTTCACCTGTCAAATGTGAGGATTTGATGCTTTTCTTCTTCATATATAACAGTAAACTGAATATCTCTGGGTTTCGAGCAGTTTGTGGGTCTGAGCAAGTCATTTGAAAATGGGGATTTCCCCCAGTCTTTTGACATTTTATATATAAAAAGATCAATTGAAAAATCAAGAAAATAATTGATTAATCAATAATGTAGATAAGCATTCATTGCAGCCCTGCATTACAGTTATTTTTACTTCCGCTCATTTAGTAAACTTGTTCAATTTTATTTTTCTGTGAATTTTTCACCTGTCTGTATGTTCACAATTGTTCTGAAGATTTCTGCTCATTCTAACCTCAAAGTTGACAACAGTTTCCCATCAAAAATCCAATTTATTTCGTTCTTTGTTCTGTTAACCCCAACCTCAGATGTTCAAGCTGACCCATTGGAAAAAAAAAAAAAGAAATAAAATGTGACAATGAGAAAAGAAGTTTTATCAGGTTTGTATGTGGTGAAAAAGTATTTTAGTTCAGCATTATGTGCTGAAACATCTCATGTACATCATATTTGGTTCTGGAATTGTAGGGTTCGGTATCTTAATGTTTCATGTTGCCTGTACACATAGTGGTGCCTCCTAGAGGCTGAAATCACAGGCCGGTTTTGCTTATTTTTCAAACATGAGGACATCTGTCATATCTGTCGTGTTTATGTCAGATTAACAAGCTTCTAGACTTAACGTCTGCACAAGGATAAGCATTTTCTTCACTGCAGGGTTTTATGCTGCACACGGTGAACACATTCTGGAGAATATCTCCCCCCTTTTTTTTTTAAAGATCCAAGACCAGCAGAAAACCGAGGGTGCAGCTGTCCCAGCACAGAAAATATGATCATTCCTCTTCCATAATATATGAGTCACTAAAAAGCTCCTTTAACTCCTCGAGCTGTTTATATGATGCTAACAACAAGATCTAACAGGTCCTTATGGTGTGGAGGTGTGTGCTCGTGTGTGCTCGTGTGTGTACATGAAGGCTTGTTCTCACGTGTTTGTGTTTTTGAATTCATGTCAAATTTAGCTCCGGTGAAGATGAGCAGGTGGTGGATAAAAGTACAGATTTTTTTTAGATATCTCATCTTGGAGATATTCTCTCTCTCTCTCTTTCTTCCCATGAACAGAAATCAGCATTTATTTCAATGTATTAACCTTTTTTCTGTTTCCTGAGCTGATGTTAAATGTTTTTGGCTGCCTATGTTTTTGGCCACATATTTGTGCCAGAAGCAGCCTGACTGCTGAATCAAAAACACCTCAGATTTGACTCTGGAAACCTCATCTCCTTAATTCCTTCATTGTAACACTAGAATACTGTTCTCATGACATGAGTATGAGTGGCTTCCCACCACATCTGAAAGGCAGGTTTCAACCTTTTTTGTTCATACTTTTCACTGTTTTTGTTACTCGACCTGGGACAAAAACCGTATATGATGTCATGAAAAAAAACCAAAAAACAAAAAAAACATTCATTCATTACCATAAGAATATTGACAATATAATTATCTTACAGTACTTTTCTTTCACAAGGCTTCTAATTTCACTATGGCTCATGTTCTAGGTGCATTTGTATGTTTGGGTGGATGCTTTTCTCGTGAGCTTTGTGGTGTGGGAAGTGCCATTAAGGTGGCACTGCTTTTGTTCCCAGAAAGATGCTGCTGTTTCTGAATTCGGTTGCTACTCCTCTCTGCTATTTCTCCCTCCCTCCCTCTTTTTTCTCTCTCTCTGTCTTGCAGCCAGCCATCGAACTAAAAATCAATAAGCCATAAAGAGAATGGAGAAGCCTCTTATTTACATCAGTCTGAATGGAGAGGCGGTTTGTCTCTCCTCATATCCTCTTTATACACTTAAGGCAGAAGCATTCAGTTTGCCTCCAACAACACACTTGACAGGCTGCCTAGATACGAAGCTAAACTCTCCTAAAATGCTGAGGCGTAAAGGACAGGACGAGGTTGTGAGCTTGATGCGTATCCACTGCCTCTGGGGCAACTGAATGACAATATGAGTTTAGAGGTAGACATGTCCAAACTGTGAGCGGGTTTTTTTTTTCTTTTCTTTTTTTCTTGTGCATGTGAATAGCTCACATGCCGAGAGCAAAGAGCAGGAGTGATTCATAAGGCCACAGGGGGGCCCCAGAGACAGGACATAAGGAGGAAGAATCCACGATGACACAGGCTCATTCAGAATCCCCTCTCACTGAGAGCTGTAACACAACTTAATATTGACTCTCGGTTCTTTATGTTTTGTTTTGTTGTCTCTCAACGTACAAGCCAACTGAGAATTGTTGAGGTAAACACTTCCCATTTCAGCATCTGTTACAATAATCCTCTTAAAGGGATTCTACTATTTCCAGGCACAGGGCCTCACCAGAATGAGATGACATGACTTTGTTCCCCAAAGCTTTGTCCTTCTTCAGTGACTTTTTTTCTGCTGTCACTGTCACTTTAAGAGGAGACAACAGTGTCCATAAATCATTTTTATAAACAAGTTTTAGCCTGTTAACGACAAGCCGAGTCTGTTCTGTCACTGTGAATTATTTCCTGAACTATACCATACATGTTTAGGTTGATTTCCCACCACATAGACAGTGATTTTTTTTCTATTGATTTCATCCTTTAGAAGTACATCAACTTGCAGAGAAACTTGATGAAACAGATCAACCATTGCGATATATTTATTCACAATTTCACATTCAAATTGCATGGTGCTGCTGGTGCTCTTGATATTTCGAACAGTTTGAACAACTCTGAGAGTCACTTGATGCAAAAAGCAAAAAACATCCATTTCAGCTTATTGTCTCTACCAAGGAGGTTCCTTTTTCTCTCGTCTTCTTATTGGCATAATACTTGCAACATTTCTAAATTGATTGCAGTGAAATTTGGGGGAAATTTATGAAGTTATGAAGTTTTGGCTTTTTTGTTTTTTTTTGCTCTTCTCTCACAAGCAACTCGCTTTACTGAAACAAAATTGATCCTATTATTATCTGTCATCATGCACATTTTCATGGTGATGGAGATCCAGATACAGACTAAACATTTCTAAACATTGTCTTTTATTACAAAAACAATTTTGGAAGATCCTGCAGCTTTGGCGGAGACATGCACTCGCTGAGTGCTTCTGGATTTGAAATTTCAACAACACAGTTTGTCAGTGTAATGCTTTTTGGCAGCCGATTATCAATTCTTGAACAAGGGAGCATCCTTCAAGTCTTTACATGCAGGTTTCCACAGTATACCAAGATGAATGCATGTAGGAAATCAAACTTTTACATTTGTGGTATGTTTTTGCAAAGATTCTTAATTGTCTGTAGCAAATGTTCAGCATCAAACAGTCTAAAAGCTGTAGAATTGTCCTTTAAGTTTCAATATGATACAAAAGATTTGGAGATGGACTGGTGCCAACCTTGAGCAACGTTGTTCTGTTTCATTAGAGTGCAGGCAATTTGACGATGACTGTAGACTCACCTCAATCAATCTTGTTTGTTTAAGTGACAGCTGATGATAATGGCAGAGACAGCACTTCCCCTGACTGGGCCACCATCTCCTCTGACCTGTTGAATGAGTGGCAGGCTACGCTCAGCCCCCTCTGCCATGATCAGCGCTGCATTTACTGTGACTTAATGCAGCAGATAATGTGACATGTTGGGTGGCTTTCCCCAGGGAGCGGCTGAGCGTTAAGACTAATTGGCCGCGACTGTCAGCGAGTCTCGTCGTCTCATGGACTTCTTCTATGCCTTTAAGTCACTTTTCTTCACCCACGGGTTGGGAGCAGTCAACAGCTAGAACCAAAGGAATTCATATTGGAAAGAAAAGGCTTGGTTTTGTCGTTGTTGATGTTTTGGCCAATTTAAGCTACAGTATGTGTTCCAGATAGAGATTCTGATTCAGATGTTCATTTCATGAGTCTGCGAACTACTAAAAAGTCTGTGATGAAATATTGATTGTTTGCTCGGGTAAGAAATTGTTATTCTGAAGAACATTCAATTTACTGTAGACTCGGTGCAAGTTTGACTGAGTTTGCTACTCAGTGATATGCTTTTCCTGGTAAAATCGACAAAATCTATTCTAGATGATGCAGCAATTTCCAGTAAATTGTAGATTAAAAGATTATTTTATGGTAGTTCTGTCCCGATGTGTAATGCATCATGGCGGACAAGGATAATAATAAGAGGAAAGCCAGGAGAGGAGCAAACCTTAAACCTCTGTTGCATACACGTAGGCACCCTGAACTGCTACAGCACTGGTTCCCCTATGCTCAAGGTTACTGTTGTGTGTCTGTGCATTTCTGTAGAGCTTGTAGTGTGCTTTCAGTAACTGATTCAGTGGCTGATATTGAGTGAATGTTACAGTCAGTAATGAGTCATGATATGGTTGGGAGGGAGCTCTGAGATGGAATGTAGGAAAGAAACAACCAACCCCCAAGGGCTTGGAAAACATACTCAACCTTAATCCTCAGCAGAGAGGTACACAGCTTCACCCCCCTCCCCCACAATTGCCTCCCAAACCCCCCACCCCAACAATCCACCTCAAGCCCTGTACAAACTTGGCCTTTGTGCTTTTTTCTGTACAAAGAGCCAGTCGTTGGGAAGTTGAGGATGCTGTAATCAATGCTTTTATATCAACAAAGGATCGATTGTGTATATGAAAGGGGTCGCCCATAGTGATGAATCCACAGGTTTGGTTTTGGTTTATTCTCAGCACTCTCATCTGTGTTGTTTACAGCGGCAGTTACTTGCACTTGTTTAATCTTAAAAATGATTTTAAAAACCTTTTTAAGTTTATTTAGTGAACTTGATAGCAAATGCATATACAGGGCAACATTAGCATTCATATGGAGTTGTGTTTGTGTCCACCTCGAAAAAGTCCAGTATTCACTTTCCTTTTAACTTGCTTTTGGTTCCCACCAACTCATGACTAAAATATGTGAATTTTTATCACCACAGGATTCAACAGCTAGTTGCTAACTTTTTATGTCTGCTCATTGGCTCTGGGCAGGTAGTGTATGGACAGTTGTTAAAGCTTTTTTGACAAAAAAAAGCTGCTTAAAACTGCACTCTCAGACCAGTGAGACTACATGAAAATAATAATATGGCCGGCCAGGAAACAAAAACAATGAGCTGAAAGACGCAATAAATCTCCATAGGGCTACGGAAAACTGTAGAATCCGGTGATAACTCTCTGTGGGTTCATCACTGTGAGCGTCTCCTTTCACATAAGTATTGTTATGTGACTCAGTGTTAATAGGAAAATATTTACTGTAGCAGCTAAACTATAACACATACATCATGTCTGTTGAATTTCTCTGAACTTGAGTGACTGCAAACGTTCTCTTATAAATTTCATTCAGACTCATCATCTCAAAAGAGTCTAATTTGCTTGGCAAAATGTTGGCAGATGGTGCACAAACTGCGAACTTTGCCTACACTGGCCACAGCTCAGCTCACGGGGGGTGAGTCGTTTGTAACCTATGCCCCCAGTTTAATAATAACCCTCAGACAGAAAAGTCCGTTAATTAGAGAAATACCACAAAGGCACTCAGACAACCCTCGCTGAGCCAACCACCACTCTTCAACATGTCTGACAGCCCTTCCTCTATACACTTATGGGCCATACGCAGCTATACCAGAACTTGTGGGATTTTCCGCACCATGGTTTTTCCATAACCGCCCATCCCACCCCTCCTCAACTTCAACTTTTCAATCCACAACTGCACACTCCCTGCTTGAAAGTGAAACAGTCGTTGGCTCTTTGGCATGAGCTTGAACATCTGTGGGCAGCAGTCTTGTCATTCAGGTCTTTATTGTCAGAGCCAATTTCAACTCATCAGATAATCGTCTTTTACAAGTTTTCTTTTTGAAGTTCAAATACTTGTGGCGGGCTGTTTCCCACTTCTAGTTTGAAATGCAAATTGATGCCATGCCTGAATAGTGTGTCAACATCAGGCATTGTTATATGATACATAAATGTCCTTTATGATCTATCACGTTGCACAAAATCACAGGCTTAATTAGGAAGCTCAAATTATATCCATCCCTAAATGCTATGTTATTTAAAGCCTTTGAACCAAGTTCCCGCCGTTTGTCTGCTGTACAGTCTGAACTGGCTGAAAGCCTGGGAGGCATGCGATCCACACAGAGGGCTTTCATTTACTCCCAGCATGTACACACACAAATAGCCATGTAACCATATGAGAAAGTTAACATTTCACTCACTCACTGGAACCCATATGAAGCCTGTGTTTTTTTCAAGGTCACCCTTTTTTAGGTTTGACGTCATCCTTCGTACTACGATACTGTAAACATGGGCGACGTTACCCAAACTGGTGACGCACATGAATAATCTGACACAATTCTAATATTTAACCTCATGGTAATGTTTCTATCTTCTTCTCTTTTCCTCGCGTTCTAAAATCCATCAGGCATGCAGCGTTTCCCATGAGGTTCTTAGCCCTCACATTTTGTCAGCGAACTATTCATTGGGAAAGTATGTAGGTCAATCTGCTTTGCTCTTTATCTAAAGCCATACAGATATGTGGCAATATGATTAGCATTTTGTATCTATACGATCAGTGATGGCTGTCATCATGTTCAGAAGGCTTAGCAGCCCAAAAGGCAATCATGGGGGGAGGGAGGTGGGGTATGGAGGAACTGATTGAATCTTCTGTACCTCTAAATCTTTATAAAACTTGTTACATGCATGTCAGCGGTTAATCGTGCCATACATTTCCAAACTGAGCAGTAGATTAAAATTGTAAAATACCAAATCTGGCTTTTTTTTTTACTGGGACTCTATCTGAGTGGCACAGCACCAGTTCAGAGAGAGCGAGCGTCCCTGTGTAAAACTAAGCCAGTGGTCCAGTCCATGAGGATTGTTGCTCTTTTGTAACGTGTTGCCTGGACACGGTTGATCCTTCTGCTCACTGTAATCCATTTTCTGCTGTGTAGTCAGTAAGCACGCAATGGCGTCCCCGTGCGTTCCATCACATGTCCGTTTCGCATGCTGCGGTATATTACACAAGTGTCACAGGCTCGGAGCTCAAAATAGGGCGACCTGTCTTCAGAGTTAATGAATTAGACAAGTTGTGGTTTACAGTCACAGAAACAAAAACACATACACTTTCTTTTTTTTTTCTTTTTTTTTTTTTTTTAAAGAACAGCCAAAAAAATGTCTCTTTTATGGTTCGAAGTTGTTGTTTTTGCTCTGTCTGTGTCTGCCCTACCAAGACTGATTCATACTTTATTTTATTTATTATTATTATTGTGCTTGTCTGGCAATGATCACCGTGGACTGTAGAGGAAATTTCCGTGGGGCAGACAATTGTTCCAAGCAATTCGTCAAAAAGAGAAGAAGTGTTTTTTTTTTGGTTCATGAGAGAAGTTGAGTGTTTTTGAGGATGAGAAGTGTTTTTTTTTTTTTTTTCAGGACAGAGGGTAAGAGGGAGAGAAGTGTCTAAAACCTCTGATCTTCTGTTCTTTGCTGCTTCTCCCCCGGCCAACTTCTGCTCCCTTTTTTTTCTTGTCACAGCTGATGTCTTCGGTGCAGCTTCACTGTGTGTCTTTTGCATTCACACACACTCACGCTGTAATGCCCCCCTCCTTTTAGCTCTTTAATTCTCTGTAAATTCCACCAGTGAGTGTGTTGTATTTTATGTGTGTGTGTGTGTGTGTGTGTGTGTGTGTGTGTGTGTGCATGTGCATTCCTGTCTCTGGTAGTCTGAACGTCTCAGCACATGTGAGCAGTACAGGCTGCCTGAACTAGAAGGACTAGAGACGGACAGAGAAAAAGATGAGGAAAGAGGAAAGAGTGAAGATAGGAGGAGGTGAAGCCAGTGATTGTACCAGTGTGGCTCTGAGCAGTCGCCGATGACGTAAAGAGCTGCACACACATCTGGAACAGCTTGAGCAGCTGCACCTGAAAAGAAGGGCTCCTCCGCAAAGCCTCTGCCGGCACTTTCTCTTTCTCCCTGGTGCTCCTTTTTTTTTTTTTCCTCTTTTTTTCTCTTGCAGTCTCTAAATCTTTCTCTCACTGGTCTCTCTGCCTGCCGGAGCGCTGGAATGGTTACCCGCTGAGCATCAGCAAAGAAGAGCGAGTGAACCGAAGCAGAAGAGAAGAGGAGAGAGAAAGCGCAAGAGGACAGTAACATGGGAAAGAATTATTAGGCATGAGGTAGGGAGAGAAGTTGAAGAAGAGAGGGAGCAGGAGATATTAAGAAAAAAGAGACGGACGGAGAAGGAGAGAGTGTGAAAGAGAGGGAGGGAGAGGCAGAGAGGGGATTAAAAAGCCGGAATGCGCTGACACTGGAGACCTGAGTTTCTGTTTGCATTTGGCACAGCACGTCCTGCCACTCCACAGGTTTATCTACACATACACCAGCACACACACACACACACACACACACACACTCACTCACTTACACACATCCACTGTTTGCTTTGGAGAATGAGCCCAGGAGGCCACGCCAGGAGAGGAGAACACCTTCCAAGGAGCTATTGACCCCCTCCCACCCCCCACCCCATCACCCCCGCACCCTTAGCTCACCTCCCACCCGGCTTCCCAAAAGTGCCCTCCCTCCCTCTGGCCCTCTCAGCCTACCTGCACCAGTCACAACACGCTGGAGCTGGAGAGTCACCGAGTCACATTCACAGAGTTGAGAAACCCTGGATTACCCACAGGACGCAGCAGCAGTCACACTGGCTGAGAAAGACTGAGGAGCTTTACTGATCCACTGACCTGCAGGATGTCCAAAGCCTCCAGGCTGGCCCGGCCCCCCTCAGCAGGGGCCGGATCCAAGCTGCCCTCCCCCAGGAAGGAATGCCCTGGCACAGCCACTGCGGCCGGTCGTGCCCGGGTGCTGAGCGTGGGGGAGAAGCTGATGAGGGCAGGTAGCGATGGTATCCTGAACAGACAGAAGTCTTTAACAGCTGCCGTGCCACAGGACAGAGCACAGAGCGAGACCCAGACTGAGACTCAGGCCCCCAGCCAAAGTCCAGGTGAGAAGGGCCAAAATATGGAGATGGTCCCTCCCAAGAGCAGGATCAGCCCACCTAAAGCCTCAACCCAGCAGCAAGGCTCTGTCCACAGTAAGTAAAGAGCCAAACTTCGTAAACTGAACATCCGCTTGTCTCTGTGTGATCTGTGCACGTGAGAAACTCTAACTGCCATATGTGTCGTATCATATTAAGGTGCATAAATGGATTAGTTTGGATGTGTAAGTACTGATGTGCTCTCAGTCATTATGGTCACTCCCCTGTTGTTAATCAAATTCTTAAACTGGAAAGTATGATATGGTTTGCTCCCCTGCTAATCATCTTTGTCCAAATCGCTTTGAATGTTTTTTTGCTTCTAGTCGTTGGTCAGTTTAGTAGAAATGGGATTCGACTTTTCCTGCCTGTTGTGGGTTCCCCTGTAATGCTAGGTCATTGTGTTGTGTACTGAAAGGATCATCTCCTCCTAGCTGGGATCTCTTTCCTTCCCTGTGGCAAAGGATGGAATGTTCAAGCATTTACCATTAAAAGGCCCAAATATAGCCCTGTGCAAGGGTCTTCATGTCGGGGACATGTTGCTACAGGTCCCAGTGAGAAAAAAAAATCGGAACCAGGAAGTCCAGTTTAAGTAACATATCCTTTTTCTATGCAAAATACTTTGATGATTTTACAATTCATGACATTTTTTTGCAGAAACATGTTTTTTAACCTTTATCTTGACAATCATGAGAATGACATGAACATTCTGATGACACTGCTATTTGTTGTGCTATAATCAACTTTTTGGCTGCTTATTTTGCTGGATGATCCCATATTTACACGTGTTGAGCTTCTTCTGACGCTGCACTATTGTCTGTCTGAACATGGTCTTGGTGGAGGAGAATTGAATAGCTGGTCATCGGATCTCTGTCACTATCCTGCTGCCTCGGTCTCTGTGGGGTGCAGATTAAGAAATGGGGGCCAGGAGGTTGAGGAAAGTGGTCTTATCATTCCCTTTTGGCTTTCTCACTAGATTCCCAGCTCTGCAGGGGGCCGGCTTTCATGGTTTTTTCAGGTCACAGTCATCTCACACTCTCAAAGGCAACTTAAGCAAAATTGTGCAAGAGGATGAATTTGTATTTGTGTTCTCTGTGTATATATTAATAGTGGCTGTTTAGAGTCTGATTGACAGACCGGTGATTTTTCTCCCATCCGTTGAAATGTTTCCTGTCAGTCACTCTTGAGTCACTCTTGACTGTTCAGCTTGCTCTCAAAGACAGCAGTGTAAGTGTGGGGTTAAATGTGGGGGTGACATAGATATAGACAACAGGGGCAAGTCAAGTGAGAGAGTGACAGAAGGAGGTCAGGAATGTGAGCGGGGCATGCTGGGAAATCAACAGGTTCTCGAGCTGTGTCTGTGCCTGAATCCCTCCCTGCAGTAAAGACAGGTTATGGGTTATAAGGGGGCAAGTTTGTACTGGAAACCAGATGTTCTTGTCTGTGCAGCTTCCAGTCTGTTCTTTACACAAATAAATGGTCTTTCTGCAGAGATGATTCACTTCTCAAGGACTAGGGTCAGTTTCCCTTCAGGTCATTCAGTCCTGAGTGCTGGTTGAAACAACGCTGATAGAATTTGGACCTACAAAATGTAATGAAACATAAATCTTTGTTTGAGGACATGGAATGTGACAAACCGCTCTTTTTATAGTCTGTATTTAAATCTCCTCTCTCACAATTCTCATGTCCTCCCTCGCTCATCTCCTTCTTTTTGCTCACCTTCTTGTGTGTCTTTGTCTTTCTCCTCTCTAACACCCCACTCAACTTTTGTTTCTCTCTGCGTCTTTCTCCTCTCCATTCCTTTTTTCCCCTGTTGTGTTTTGACAGCAGTTGATTCGGTTATTGAAAGATGCCACTGCCTCCCACACACCCATATGCGCAAACTCACAAAAGACCATCAAAAAGAATAAATGAACTGTGTGTATATTCCCTGCATTTTGCTTCTGTCCTAGTGTGCTTTTTCAAGTGTAAGTCTGTCTTTGTAGACAGCAAGAACTCTGTGCATTTCTTGTTATGGACAGTAACTTTGAAGTTCCACACTGAACAGGCAGTGCTTCAATAGTCCAGTCTCCAGAAACTTGCCATACAGTCGACTGATTCCACAGCCCTTTGATATACAACACTTATATTTACATGCCATGCAAGGTCTCTTTGGGGATCTGCTTGTTGGCTTTATGAAGTCATGTGCTGTTTAAGTATTTGGATTTTAAATAGGCCAGCACAATTAAATACTGTTTCACTGCAGGCTAATGGGCAACTCATCATATTCCTCATCCACTTATGGCTTGTATTGAAACAAGGCTAGTTAAAGTGGGGGGTTCAGACCGTGCTAGGTCTCCATCTCCCAAGCTAATGCCAGTTACAGGGCATGACGGCAGCTACAGCACAGGCCCACAGGGTCAGACAGAGCTGATGCACACAGCGCTGGCAGACAATAAGTGTGCATGACAGGTGACATTTCCACTGTGTGAAAGCTTCAGAGCTGACTGCTGCTCGCCAAAGGGCCCAATTTCAGTCTTAAAGTGGCGGCTTCCACCGAAAGTGAAATCCATTTGACATTTTCTGTCCACAGAGGGTATAAAAAGAGTCTCAAGTGCAGGTTCACATTCAGCTTTCTTCTGATACTGCATGGCATTGCATCAAACCACTGTTCAACAACACTTTGGCTTCTTCTTCTGGTCATCTCTCATCCTGGATGTACAGCTACATATATGATTTGTTTATTATTATCTACAGTACGCTACACGACCAAGAGGATGCAGACACCCAAACATTACACCATTGCAAAAGCATATAACAAATATCCATCCCTCTGAGAGGGCTGGAATGTGACTGCAGCCATTTGCATCCATTCAGCCACAAGAGCATTAGTGATGTTGGGTGATAAGACCTGTCTCGCAAAATTCTTTCTGAAGTTGTTGGATGGAAATGGGGTCAGGGCTCTGTGCAGGCCATTCACGTTTTTCCACACCAAACCCTGAAAACCAGTTCTTTATTTACATTGCTTCGTGGATGTGGAGAGTATGAGGATGTCCAGGGTAGTGAATTGAGGAGTTGCGTATTTTATTACTTGTCGAATATGTTATTTCCTCTCTAAAAAAAGACTATCAACACTAACTGGGCAAAGCTACCCAGTAGAAGACAACATCTGGAAAGGTTAAGGTCTGGAAAGACTTTGGCTGATAATGACTTAACCTCTCTCTTGTTCTCCTATCAATCTTTGCTATCTCCAAACCTCCCAGACGCTTTTCTGTCTGTGCGTCTAGATCAACTTAAAAGTATTTCACCTCCTCTATGACCGTATGGGTCCTTTGATCCCGTGCTCCATCAGGCAAGGATTGGTTCTCGAGATGCTCTTGAGATAAAGTCACCGCTCAGATTTTTGGATGACCTCACCTACTGGTGATTGAGAAGGTGAGTCAATAGAGGGAACAGAGAACAACATGGTCTGAGAGGGGCAGGGTTTCATAATCTTGTCTGAATTTTCTTTACTCATCCAGACTCAGCGCGTCTGTTTTGTTGTTTCTTGCCTGATATGGTTTTGCGAGATTTGTCACCACAACAGTATGAGCAGAGTCGCCTCAGCTTGTTTTCAAGGATTTTCAAGAGTTTCAGTTTTGACCCAAGTATTTTAATGTAGATGTGTACTTCTGCCAGTAGACAACAGTGTTAACAGCGGATGGACGTGAAGCAACCAAGAGTTACATGCTTCTACATGCTCACTGTTCAGGACTGTTAATAATCTATGAATGGTTTGCATCTATGACAGACACTTCTTTACTTCCTTATGGAAAAAAGTGGAAAAAATGGCTTAGTGTGATGGGAATGAGTTTGAGGATTGGGATGTGATCACCGCTTTCTTTGACATCGAAGCCAAGAGTGGGGATTACATTAATTGCAGCCTCTCGTGACTCTTTAAACCCCCAGTTGTCTCTCTGGGTTTTTCTTCTTTGACAACTATCAGGCAGGCTGCAAGTGTTATTAAGATTACAAAATGCTCTCCCTCCACATCAATTGGCGCACTAAAATGGATATGTAGTTCAAATTCATCAGAAATCCGTTTTAATGACCTTTTTATGCACATATCTGTTTCAGAATTGGCTTGTTAACAAGTTTCTGAGAAACTGCGTAGTGTCATGAAACTGCTTTCTATTCTGCCAAAAGGGAATTTCAGAGAGTGAGATCTAGTTACCTTTGCACAATCCAGATGTCCCCTTTTTTTGTAATTGAGCTGACAAATTGAAGTCTGTAAGTAGGGGGTTGATTTTAAGCTAAACCCCCCACTTTCACTTTGAATCGAGCAATCACAAAATTTCACAGTATGGATTCATATGATTTACCAACCATTTTGCCATGCTGTCCTTGTCCCTTTGCATATGATTGAGAAAGCTTATTAAATCCTCCACCAAACTATCTCCATAGCAGCAAAAAAAAAAGAAACCTGTCTCTGAATGTAAGTAAAGGGACAGCATTTGTTTTCTGTTTATTTCAGTTCCTCTTACCCACTCAGATATTTGTTTCTGTTAAGTAATGATTTGTTCCTCTATTGACTGAAGTCAATTAGGAGACTTTAAAAAAGTTTAGAAAGAATTTTAATTCCAAATGCAACAAGGAAGGAAGTGACAATGCCTTGATGTTTTCTCAGCTGTGGGAGACAACTCACCTTTGTCCTTGGCTTGTCAATAAGTACCCGCTGACTGGAGAGAAGTCCAGTGAGTCATTAGAAGCATGAGAGTAGGTGAGTTAATGGTGTGTTCATGGATCAGGGGTCTGTGTTCACAAAATGAGTGGATGTGACTCATCCCTCGAACAGAAACAGACAATAATCAGGCCACTGAGCAAGAAGAATGAGCTTTGGTTATGTGACTACTCATGAGTGTGTATTGTAAATCCCCTGTTTGGGTCTGGTGTTTGTTTTTCTTTTGGGGTGTAGCTTGGGGCAGTGTTGCCTCTTCCTGATTCCTGGTGCTGTGCATTTCTCAAAGAGAACTGTGCATGTCAAATTAAAGATAAAATAAAAGCCTTAATCTCTTTCATGCCCATCCAGACTTCAAGTCTCAGGGTTTTCACCTGTTGAATTCACACTAATGTCATGTCTACATCTTTTCCATATTTACCTACCACTGTGGTCTGTTAGTTTGGCTCGGTTACTCAGCAGAGTCTTCAAAGCTAATACTGCAAATGTGGCATGAAATTCCTTCAAACCAGACATCTCACTACCAGATTGTTTTTTCAATTTAATATAATGCGTGTGTGTGTTCTAGCCCAAAGCTTAAATGTGGTTAATTTACCCAACTGAGGGGTGCAAGCGGATGCAAGGCCTCCCTCAGGGTTTCCTCTCAAAGAGTCAACAGAGAAATCAATATGTCTCCTGCCCTCCCTCTTACACACTTTTGCCCCTCAGGCAAACATGACGTGGTGTATGTGAATGTGTGTGTGTGTGTGTGTGTGTGTGCGCGCGTGCCTGTCTGTCTATGAATGTGCACACAAATTGCTGTATGTACAAACTGCAAAATATTCACAAAATTTTATCTCCGTAGTTCAGACGATTCAAATTGAATCTCTTGCTGCTTTTATTTTTTTCACGTCGACATGTTGTTTCAGGGGACTGGATCTTCATTAATATCCTTTATTAATAATACATTATTTTTCGGTTCCCATCTGTGATCGCCTGCAAGAAGAATATTTGGTTGAGGTCATTAAAATAATTTTGTGTCCATGTAGCACACAGATTAGGAGGGATGTTGTACCAGAATTGAGTTCAAGGTTAAGTTGTAATTAAAGGAATAGTTTGACGGTTTTCCAGTTTGCTTTCTTGCCTGGAGTTAAACAAGAAGATCAATACCTATCTCATGTCTCTGCGCTGAGTATTTAGCTGAAGCCAGGAGTCAATTAGCGTCAGACTGGAAACAAGTGGAGAAGCTCATGTTGTGTCTTATTTGCTTAATTCATACACAAATGAACACAATGCAAATGGAAACCAACAGAATATAAGAACAAGTTATGGTTTTACCTGTAGTTATGTGCTGTAGTTATTTCACCTTACAGAACTAAAACCAGGAAACAGTTAGCTTAGGTTAGCAGAAAGACTGGGAGCAGGGAGAAACAGCTGGCCTGGTTCTCACCAGTGCTCAAAAATGTGCCTGCCAGCACTGTAAAGGTGAGTAACACCTGGTATCTTAGTGTTTAATGTGTGCTGATACTCAAAAACAAGCTGTGGTTTAAGTGGAGATTTGTGCTGCAACTTTCTCCTGAAAGAGCAGCAGTGACTTCCTGGAGTCTTGTCAAAATAGTTACGACACGTTAACCCACCATGAAACAATTTTTTTCATTTTGGTTTGTAAATTACAAGATACAGCGTGCAATGTAGATATATTTTTGAACATTTTTTTCCCTGCTTCAAGGCTTTATGCTAAGCTAAGCTAATGGCCTCCTGGCTCCAGCTCCATACTTCGTGCACAGACATGAGTGTGATATTGATCTTTTCATATAACTCTTGGCAGACAAAAAGCAAAGACGTATATTTCCCAAAATGTCAAACAAACATGTAACACAAGAGACAAAAACATCGCAGTATCTGAGTAATGGTGTCAGTACTGCTGAGTGACCACATAATCCACCGTGATGAAGCTTCCTCCCACTGTACACTCAGTCAGATGACTGGGACATGTGATGTGGCAGGAAGACAGGGGTGAATGCAGTGTAGATAAACACAAACTGCGGGTTATACTGTAATATTACTATCATCACTGTATATTTTGCACATGACTGAAATGACCACAGTGTCACTGCTTTCTAGGAGCTCTTGAGTTTGTTTGTGTTTCTGGCTTTAACCAGAACCAAACCGTTTGTCACACCATCTGAGGGATTTTCCTTCCTTGTGTTATCACTACTCTTAGAGACTGAGGGAGTTTTTTTCATTGCCTCAAGCCATGACAGGCATGAAAGAGATGCTCTGAAATCCGGGGTTATAAAGGTTGAGGACTTTCTGACCTTTAGCTGACACTTTGTTGCTAGATGTCCTCAAGTAAATCATATCTAAGATAACACTCAAGAGACAAATGAATCACCCTGTGTCCAGATATTCGAGTTAAACCACATCGTGTCTTCAGTTGTTTAGCATGTTTCTTTAGCTGTCATTGTGTACATTGTGGAGTCTTTGGAAAGAACAGAGAATACTTTTTCTTCACTGAAATGCCCTTTTTTCGAAGGTCACTTCCCAAATCAGAACTTCAGAGATGCTCAGCAGAAGCACAGTTTGAAATCCCCAGCAGGGCACAAAATTGAGCTTTTAAGGACACTTCTTGAAAGCATAGTTGTGGTAGTCGGTCAGGAAAAGGAACTGGTAGCAAAATGACAACAGTCATCTGTCAGAAAGGGCGCTTAGTGTATTTACTGCTTGGTTGACCTCTGAACTTTGTAAAGGGAAATGGACAAGTCAAGCTGACAGAATGCCATATCCACACTGGAACATATCTTCACTTTCTGCTCAGTAAATGCTAGTTATAAATTCAAAAATAGAAGCATTATGCATATCTGAAGCACTGTGGTCATTTTGGATTTTCCTCTTGACTTTACCCTGTCGTATCCTGTGCTGCTTTACTACAACAGCAGCTTTGAGTGCCTCAAAAGTGCCCTTGTCTGTCCCAGTTTGCAGCAGCTGAAGTGACAACAGACTGTGAACGTACAGTATCTGGTGTGACAGTCACACAGCTCGGCAAACGACCAGGATTAAAGGAAACTTTCATTTCTTCCAGTACCACGTGTAGATTAATCGCTGTCTGTGAGCCAACATCCTGTGTTTGAATATCACTTTTCAGCCAGAGAGCTGTATTATATTCTCACTGGCTTCTTTTTTTTCCCTTTAATGTCGTGATGCGGTTACATGCAGAAAATAAAGACTGAAAAGAAGTCCCAAGATGCCTGGGATGGGAATTTGTGCTACCAATAGGAACAACACATTACCCTTGTGTTTTAGCCAAGGCACTGGCTCGTAAAGATTATTGATGATGTACACCATGTGATACGAGTGCTGAGCAGGATGAGACAGCATTAAATCTCACTGATGTATAGGCCTCTTTTCCTCGCTCCCTCTTTCCGTCCTGTGAGAGACAGAGCGGGAGACAGATGAAGAGAAATTTAAAAAGTTGCAGGAAGAAAAGAAAAAAATCCCAGATATAGCTGATTCAAACTTTGCCTTTGTGGTTTTCAGATTTTCTTTCTTTCTTTCTTTCTTTCTTTCTTCCTTTTCTCTTGGCTGCATCACTGGCATTTCTCGGTCATGGTTCATCTGTGTGTGTGTGTGTGTGTTGACTTGAAATTGCAGTGCTGAGAGCACAATATGCACTTCAGACAGGTGCATGTATCAACGTGTATTTAATAAAGGTAGATGTGGAATGTGAGATGAAAAAAAGTGTGTTTCCCTGCAGTTATGGTTACCTGTGTGGTTGTCATGAAGATTTTATCGACCCCCTCTTTCTGGATGTGTTTCACAGGAACCCGTCCTACATTATGGTTACTATATTTGTTGCGATGCGTGGATAATAAATAATAACTCAAGTAGCACTGTGCGCGCATCTCCTTTTGGAAAAGGGGGCTGCTTCAGGTTTGCAAGATGAGGCACATAAATTGTGTCTGTGAAAGCAACAGTTGCTGTGAGGGAAAGAAGCCCCCTCCTCATTCAGCGTCTGTCTAAATATAAAACTGATAACTCAGGCATTCCCCTCTTGTTGAGAAGTATGTCAGCTCTGTCAGTGTTTGCTCACCAAAAAATCGAGACTGTGTTTATTTGCAAAGGCAAACTGTTCCCGTTTCTCCACAGACTCAGTCGCTTGTGTGCGGTTTTTGCTTTTAGAAACGGATACCAGGAGTTGAGAGAGGTTTTTTCTTTTTGGTGGAGTCCCTACATGTCTATGAACTGTGCAGCTTCAGGCGTTCAATAGCCTGTGTAATGAGGAGATTGTTCATAACTTGCAAAAAGACTTTTGATCGCCAGTGTAATATTCGGGTGCTACAGAACAGCTGGGTTTGATAAACCATTTGTTTGCAGTGAGACCTGATGTACACTTATCTCACCCCCAAAGTAATCACATTCATTATAAATTAATTAGAAAAGATAGAGAGTTGGGGGATACATCATGATGCTATAAATCGACAGCTAAGCAGCAAAGTTCACAGAGAGCTTGTTCTTAAAGGCTGCAGTGCTGATAAGAGAAATATTACCTGAAATTATATCAGATCCAAACAGTTGGTGTGTGTGTGTGTGTGTGTGTGTGTGTGTGTGTGTGTGTGTGTGTGTGTGTGTGTGTGTTAACCAAAAATAATTGAGCCAATTTTAAATGTACCTTGTTTGCAGGCACAGCAGGCAGATGTTGTGCGGTAACTGTCATGTGCTCAGCGGGGGGTCAGCCTGTCATGGTTAACACAATGACTGTCAGATACAGAGAACACCCTCTCCCTGCTCTGAAGCCATTAAGATCACAGTGACCTCTGTGCACTGAATTATAAATTCCTGGTTGTGTGTCTTCTGTCAAAGTAAGAGAACAAAGAAGGCAAATTCACAACATAGACACCATCATTTTATCCTCAATTATTTCGCTGACTTTGCCATTCAACCTCGATTTTGCCTCTAACTCAACAACTAATTGTATGTTTACATCCCAGTTTCTTCACTGACAGTCTATGTAAGCAAGATTTCAAATATTCAGGGGGGGGCCTGTTCTTTAGGGGGACATATCTGTGTAGTATTTGGAAGAGCAGAGCTATAAAACATAGAGCGTATGTGCTGTTTACTACAAAAAAAGAGAGTAAGATTTATTCCTGCTGCACTGCCCTTTGTACTTATTGCAACTAGAAATGAAACAGACTTCCCGGGCCGCATATGGAATCTCTCATCTTTAGCTTTTGATAGTGAGCAGATTTCCTACCACTTCACATAATTACACCTCAAAACACTTCAGTCTCTGACATCCGTGCAAGTGAAGTGAGCCTCTTCCACTCCATCCTGGAGAGCTCAGCGTTCAATAGCTCCTGGCATGTAGCGCCCCCAGCTGTACAGTTAACAGGACTCCAGGCTGAACTTGATTCATTATGCCCACTCTGGAGTTTGACTCATCGTGGAGGTTTATGCCTCTCATGTGGTTTTGTGAAAGTGTTTGATTTGTCATTTATTCATTTGATCCCCGCTAGCACTGCTTGTTCAATTAAGCTATGACTAAAAATTTCACTTTTTTTTGCCAAGTTTCTTTCCCACCTAATATGAAACACTGAGATAGGTTTGACAGCCGCCCTGTGCCTCTGAGCATCTTGGGTACATTCTTTCAGTATTACACACTAGAAACACTGAATCAGGGATCAAATATACTCCTCCCCACCTTCTCTTAAATCTGGGGATTTTTCAAAAGGGGAATAATATGGTTTGGCTATGCGATGAAGTCTTTGGTAAGACATGCATGCTTTTCAGCTAGGCAGCAAAAGCTATCATGAGACTGACACAGCACTTTATCCTGAGCTGGAGGGAGAGATTGAGGGGATTTCTGCTGAACGGATGTTAACAGCTGGAGGTTTAATACTTCACAGAAAACTGGGATCTGCACAAGAATTTTGTGACAGTCAATTTCTCAAATTTTTTTAATTCATTTATCTTTTTTTGTTTCATTTTTATCTCCGGTCCCGCCACACTTATTCCAATTCATCTCGAGAATTAAATCAAAAAGGGTGAATACGTTATCAGTTTCGGAGCAGTGGAAGCTGGATAGGAGCAAATTTAATAGACCATTCAACCGAGTGACAGGATAAAAAGATTTAATCCCTTTATTACTATATTTTTGATACTGCTCTGAGAGAAACAGTTGAAATACATTTTAAATCAGATTAGTTTTGCCGTGCAAAAGTCAATTGTTTGCATCCATTATTTGTAGAAGCTTTTTCTCAGCTGCTATTGTCTTCTTGAATTAAACCATTTGTCATGATCCTTCCCAGCTACTAGCTTTGCAAGACGCCCTGTAGAAGAATGTAGATGAGTTGTGATAGGCATCAGAAACTCTTATCTAACATCCCTTGTTACATAATATTTGATTTCTTATGACCAGAGAGACTGGAGAAAAAGACAATGTATGGGAGAAGAGGCAGTATCCTCTGTGGTGTTACACAACAGGCAGTGAAACAAGGATAGGAATCAAATATGATCATTTTGGAAATATTTTTTTGCGTGGAAGAAAAAACCCTGTAGTACTCCACTGTGATGTGTTTTGCGTGTGTGTCACATCTTGGCAGCATCACAGGTTCAAAAATATATTAACACATGCACAGGTGTCTAGTATCAGGACAGATGACTCAGGTTGAGTCCCCGGGTGGTGATGGTTACACTGCGTGGATGTGCGTCTGTCCCTGCAGGCTTGTTGTTTTCAGAGATTTCACAGATGCAGTGCTGCTGGGTTTTTGCGGTGATGCCACTGACCTGTGGAAGAGCTGCATCCTCCTGTCTGCAGCTCTTTCTGTCTCTGGCTTCCTCTTCTGTCACTAACTAAAAGGCTGACTCAGAAAACACTCCAAGCTTTGGAAAACATCTAATAAAGACACATTATTTCATTATGAGAAATTAAAACATGATGGATTCTACATTTGCTTGCAACACTCGACAAACAGTTTCACTTAGATGACGACATTGCCTTTTTTTTTTTCTTGCTGTGATTGCAGCGTTAATTGACACTTCCCTGTTTATTTGTAAATGCACTTCAGAATCAATTAAGTTGATTTTAACTAAAAATGGAGACTGATAAAAAAAAATGAAATTTTGTCATGAAACATTCTAATAATTAAATTACAGAGATGGAAGTGAAATCATGGGGTAATATTATCATACTAAAAGCAGTGTGAGTCCTATTTTGTGAATTCACAGATGTATTGTAGATGTATAGATGCCTTCACACTGTAACCATATGGAGCCACAGATATGCTGAAGATGTAATAAGAAAGCAGTCAAAGCTCATTTTCCCTTTTCTTTCTTCCTCTCTTGCTCTCTTTATGCTCTCGCAGACAGAATATTAATTGTGATCGGGACCAAATGTTTCTCAGCGCTGCATATTTCATAACACATTTGTTTGTTGTGGTGTGATCCCCTGAAATCCTTTGACAGGCAGCCAGGGAGCGTCTTTCATATCAATGGGAAGTCAAGAAGGGTATGCTAAGTTGCTGATTGAGGCCCACAGTTCACAGTGCGACAGCTGGCAGTTAATGTGATGTGCAACCAGTAATCATCAATTATTCATTGTTGAAACATTTTCCCCAGTAGCAATAAAGAGTGCTTTTATCGATAGGCAAATGACTTATATCTTTATGGCCACTTTATCTCCAAATTCTTTCCAGACATGTTTTGCATAATACATAGTTTGAAAAGCAGATGCAGAATTGTGGCTAGCTGTAAAGCCTTTGCTTATGGGGAATCCATATTTGTTCATTTTTCTGTTGACATTACATAAAACATTGGATAAATATTTTAGTCTCAGTCTTGGCCATTCTAAATGCATTTTATTAAGCCCAGTAATTCTTGTGCTTCATCAGAAGACACTGAAGTGCACTTATGGGCCAAACACAATCAAGCTAAATGCTTTTTATAACTCTATAAACCTGATTAGGAGTCACATTTCTGGGACAGCAAAACATCTATTTACAGATATTGTTTGCTGGGCTGCTTTTGCAATAATTTGAAAGTGTTACATAATAGAAGGAAAGGCACAGATAGTGATAGAGTGATGGACAGATGTAGGACCAGGTGGGGGGAGAGGAAAAGAGCCTGACCTGACAGGTTCACCGCCTCAACCAGCTGGCGGCCCGGCGTTATTGTCAATCATTTCACACACTCTCACTGCTCTTTCCATGTTTACCCTTTTCTATCTTTAACTTGAAGCTTGTTTTTCTCCTCTCTTGTGATACTGTCTGATCAGAAACGGATGTCAGGGCTGGACAAGAGGGCAATGACTCTCCCCCTTGTTTATTAAAGTTGTATTTATCTGAGAAGTCTTGACTGAGAGTGCAGCGCCCTTGATCATGCCCGTAGTTGCTTCATGCATTACGTGGAAAGGAAGAGTCAAAATGTCGCAAATGAAGCCAAAACAAGTTGCTGCACTGGCTGAGTTGCACGCGAGGCCATGCACCGCCTGGTGTTTGAGATCAACATGGCAGTTACAGAAACATCCCACTGTTTAGGATCAGCCCACTGAAAATAAACCAGAACTACTTCAAAATCCGGACTGGGTTTTTGCTTGTTAGGGGTTATTGACAGTTGAAATTGTCTTACAAAGCACTCTACTGTGCAAACACGGAGTTGTTATTAGAAGCATAAGAAAGTTCAGAAATACCAGAGTTCATAGAGGACACGACTGTGTTCACAACAAAATCAGAGCTCAGCTGGTAAAGGTAAGACTCGTGTGGATTATAGGCTTCAGTGTTCTCGCAACAAAGGTGAATTTGCTCAAAAACAATGTCTGCGTTCCAGTTTTGTAACACTGTCTATTAATACTTTGACCCTACTAGTCTAGTATATTATTTTAGATCTAGTAAGCAAAATTAATAATTGACAAAAATGACATGCCAGTCACTACACTGCAGTCAGAAATGATGTGATATCAAGCGTGGGACTAATAACATCATGCAGTAAGAACAATATCATGGGATTCTGTTTGGATCGGTAAATGTTGGACCAGTCACCAGTTTACCTTGGCTGTCCACCATTTTTGCTGCTTGAGTAACTGACATTAATCTTTTGAGAGCTTGTATACCCAGAGCAAATGCCCATGATTTTCAGTGAGAGGTGTTCATTCACAGTGGGATCAGTAGTACTAGCTACACATTACAGAGAATCGTTTGAGACAGTGTAAATAACAAAAACATTGCTCAGTGACTCAAGTGTGAGTGAGTACGTGTGTATGAATACTGTATTTGTAATTTTGCTTGTGTCATTGGCAAATTAAGAAGCTCTTATCATATTCCATGCTGTTAAAAACATTTCCACAACATTACACACTACCACGAGACATTATTAAAGATTAAATAGAAGACATAAACAGAGGGTATCGGCCAGAGAAAAGAAAATCCCACGAAACTCCACCCATTATGTGATATTATGTCGGTTGTGATTGTACAAAATTTTGATTAATGCAGAAAATAAAACAGTTAGCTGTGCAATGCAGTGCAATGTGAGGGCCTTTTTTGCATTGTGTGTCCCTTTGTTCCCTCTGTAATTCAACTCTTGTGGCAACTCACAGCTTTTCTCACGGGCATCCTGACAGTAGTGACTGAGAGAGAGAAGCCCTTTGCTTTTTTTTTTTTTTTTTTTTTACTTTTGTATATTCTTTACTTTATTCCTTTACTAGATAAAATATGGCTCTGACATAATGTAGCAGCCTGGCGCTCAGATTCTGCTTCGTTAGTCTGTGATGCCTTTGTTGACCCAGTTGTTGTGTTGTTTGCTTTCCGTTTCTGACTCCATCTTACTGGGAGACTGATGAACACTGACCACCCTTCACCACAGAATGATACGCTCACGTTTTTCACGTGGACATAATCTGTCTAACCCTATCTTCACGGATGCTGCCACTTTTATTCATGCGTGTATGAATCACTCAAAGACAGAAAGACCAACAGACAGGCAGAGACGCAGTCATCGGACCCCTCTGACCCTCTGTACTATGTTCTCCGGGTGAGTTGTGTCTCATTGTTCCTTTCTGTCAGTCTTGCAACGGGCCACAGGACAATCAGACTGGCCTCATAGTGCCACTTTCACTTCTCCAACCCTGGTCTGATGTCACACCTCTCACTTCACATTCTCATTACTCCAGGCTGTTATTAATTTATTTAATCAATAGCTGTTGAAGTTCCCCCCCCCAGAAATCCATAACGGCAGGCAGATTCACCAAGCTGCTACATCAGGTTATGAGCAGGAGTTGTGGTGTCTTTGCCCAATCAGATGTTCTCTTCAGTTGTGATATACAGAGTGGTGCATTATTTGCATAACGTAAGCGTCGTCATCATCTTCAGATAGTTCGCAAACCAGTAAAGTGATTTACTCAGGGCCTCAGTAAGATTTCTCTTCATGTACTTTGGGAGCGTTTGACGCTGACTCAGAGCTCATACCAGTCCAGTGGCTCCATTGTTGCCATCGGCTAAACTCTCCAGCCTCCCTGTGAAAGATTATGAAACTGGCTTTAAAATAGAGAGCAGCAGCTCACCAGGGCTTTGGATGATTTGAGGCTAAATATATGTAAAAGGCAGCTCGGTCCACGGGCTAGAGTGGGATCTGGGTGGATGGCAGCCAAGGCCTTTGGTGTCTCTTTTTTTAATTTTTTTTTTTTTTTTCCACTCCAAATCAGTTTGGTAGAAAGATGCCCTGGAAACAAAAATCTAATGTGAGGCAGCAAGACTGAGGTTCTGTGTATTGAAGTGAAAACGGCTATATTGTAGTGTGTTATAAAATATTTATTATTTACACTGCTTATAAATTATAAATAGGGGTTACAATAAAGTGTTGGAACAAAAACAGGGGCCTTGTGTAAAGCTGTGAACATTGTTTTACATTGTTATTTCCCCAGATATCATAGTGATAACTATGTTTTGACTGACTTTCTTATGTTATTTTGCATGTGGATTTCAGAACGGACATTTCACCATCTCAATATATCAAGCAACAATGCAACAGCTGGGCTAAAGTGACAAAAGGTCATGTCACCAGCTGTCATGTTAGATAGCAGGGGTCGTCACATCTCATCCAATTTTTATATCATATGATATGACTCATCTTTACCGAATTTCCTGGCATTGTGTTTGGCATTATAAAATAAAATGAAAAATAAAAAAAACAGCTGAGATCATGAAACGACTGAGTCTCTTCCCTGAATCTACTGGCGTTTGTGCTACTGAAAGCAAACTGCCTGTCATTTCACCTTCTTTACTCAAGTCATATTATACAAGCTCTGTCAAGTTCAGTCTCCTCCAAGACACACGGGTTGCTCATTCACCGAGTGACTGCAGGATTGGTTCCTCAATAGCAGGCTGGCGTAGGCTGAAGCGCCAACCTGAATAGCTTCAGGTGTAATCCTCACCTGCTCTCTCACTGTTAAATCCCAAATGTTTTGATTTATTTTGTCTCCCCTCTCCATTTGTTTGGGTCTCTTTTCAGCAATGGAGGGATTTAGCAGTAAGGGATTAGTCAAAGTGGGCCCTGTTTATAGTGCTCATGCAGGAAGAAAGTGATGTCAAGGCATTTCTCCTGTCACATGGCAACATTGGTCCAAAAGGCATCTGTGAGCGCGTGCACATACGGTTACATATACACACAACCATACAAATACTGCACTCTATACGCTTCACTGCACCTGCCTCCTGTTATCAGCGCCGTAAATGACTCTATACTCTGAGTCAACATCTCTCTCATTCTTTATTATGTGATTAAAGCAGCATGAGAAATAGATGCTGATGCACAAAGCCTTCATGCTGGCACACCTGAGCCGCAGAGGGAGTGACGGAGCACATTCTTTCTTTTCACCTAGATGCTTTTTTTTTTTTTTTGTACCAACTGCTGCTTTGAAGTTTCGTTGCTTTGTGCATCCAAGCCCTTAAACAATGAACCGCGGTCGTGAACGTCCACATCATGTCTGTTAGTGTGGGGCTTTCTGTGGTTGCATGCACAAGGAGAGAGGGAGGGGGGGGGGAGTGCAGCCTCCTCGCTCCAACACATGGTGCCCAGACTAAACAACAAGATGAATGTTTCCTGAATTCAACCTGGCATGCAGGCACCCCCAGTCTGCCCGTGTGGCTCCCACTGACTGACTGAAAGACTCGCATTCAGCGCAGGAGAAATGAAAGGTTAGAGGGGAGGAGAGGAGAGCACAGTGGATGGAAGAAAAGACGAGAGAGAGGTTCAGTCTGTTCATTTCAAGTTTGGACTCTCCACCGCAGTAGCATCAGCAGCGAAGGATAATTCCAGTTTATTGCAAACTGGGTTGTTTTCTCAGTAGAGCTCTGCGGGAATGTTGCTCAGTCAGATGGGGTCAAGAAATATTATAGACTGATACAGAGGACTCATCATGAGGAGCATGACACAGCTGGTGAAAACAGCATATATCCTAAATTTCCAGAACTCATTCATAAGCGAATTGGTTGGAATTATCCTTTAAGACGAAGCTAAGCACAACAATTCACCTCTGAAATTCAGAAAAATGTGGTTTTTGTTCTGAAAGCTTTACCTTGAAAACATGACACCTTTTCTTCAAGTTGGCCTGAACTCTTCCACAGCCCGCAAGGTGTTACCTTCATGTGACGATGGAACTGTTAACAACACCAACAAAAGCCTCAGTGTTCTCCTGTCAAACCTGTCTCCTCCCACACGTCACCTTTCACCTCACACTATCCTGCAACCCCCCTCCCCACATCACACCTCCGCCCTTTTTTATTTCGCCCAAAAGCCTGGAAAGAGCTGGCCCGGCTTAGTGAAGCACTGAATTAGAGGTTGGGGCTTCGGGAGAAGGGGTTGAGGTATCATGGTGAAAACTTTTGGCAGACTATGGGAAAAGGCGCCTCGTTTGGAGGGAGCACTCTGGGGCTCTCTGGGGGCTACGATGGGCTGAGCCTCATTGCGGTTTGTAACAACAAGCTGTTGGATTTGGAGAGAAAGTTCCAGACACACCCCCAACCCTTACTCAATGCTTCTACCCCCCTTTTCCTCATGTCTGAAAAAGTGTATCTGTCTCAGGAACATTCAAGCAGGAAGCCCCCTCCATGTGTTTTCCTTCAGCCTACCAGCCTCGCTCCCATCCTCCATCACTCCTTCAGCTTGTAGTTTGCTTCTTCTTCCTCGTTCTTCCTCTCCGGATTGAGGAGAGCCAGACTCCGGGTAGAGGCAAGAGGTTAAAAAACCTTAGTCAAGAGGGAACACACACACACACACACACAGACATCTACATGTGACATGCTTCTGCCAAACAATGGCTGTTGGCTGAGAGAGAGGTGGGGGCGGAGGGGTAGCAGTAGTTTCTTGGATGGCCTGATTGGAGCATAAACAGCAGCCCAGGAAGTGCTGAAGTAAGAGAGAGAGAGAGTGAGAGAGAGAGAGAGAGAGAGAGAGAGAGAGAGAGAGCGGAGGGAGGGGGAGCAGGAGAAGTGTGCAGATCTGCCGGGAGAGAGCAAAAAGTTTGGGGACTGCGACGGTGTGTTAGTTAGTTTGTGTCACTCTGGTTGTGTCCAAGAGTTTGGCTTTTAAATTTTTTTTCTATCAGGACGTACTGTATCGCAGAGAGCCAGAAAATAAAGGTGAGTAGCTGCGTCTCACACGAGGACACACACTCTCTCTCACACAGATGTGAACTTAAGAATGCGTAGATGCTCAGTCATGTACATGTGAGTACAAACAACACCCATTTTCTTCGCTGTCCCTTCCCTCCGTGGAGTCAGATTGACGTGTTCTACCGCAAATATCCTTGCATGACTTGGGAAGAAGCTTGTTCTGATTACTGCACGTAACACCATGTTCAATTCCAGAGGGTATTTGAATGGCATTCACTATAGTGTTTTTTATGTGTGTGCTGTTTGCTGATGGTTCCCCCTGGATCTGAAAGCTACTTGTTTTGCATAGCTGTTTTTTTTTTTTTTTTTTTTTTTTTTGTGGTGCCTTGAATTGCAGCCAGCCATTCAGAGAAGCAAAAAGGGGACCATCTAATGTGTGTGTGGCTGTGTCTAATTAAGCTGATGGGGGGAGAAGGAGAGTGGCGAGGGGTCAAACCATGAGAGGCTGAACTTGAAAACAGCACGGTCACTTTCACAAAACGCACTCCTTAGACAAACGTACATTACAGTAATTGTATCAGATTCAGTCCCTATACAGAACTTTTCTCAGTCTGTTTGCTGCTCCTGAATCAGATGTGTGTTTCTAGAACAGGGAGTAATGACATCTGTGGATGAAAGTAGCTGGTCGAGGATCAGATTCACTGTAGATTTAGCCTTGTATGGTGCTGTTTGCTCTCTGGATCAAATGCATTGCTAAATTTTCCCACCAGGGAGATGCTGCACTTCTCCTCTGAAAGTCAACGTCAGTGTCACAGTGCAACATCAAAGACATAAATCCTCACATAGATCCCTTAACTAGGCTGAGCAGTAAACTGGAGTCAAAGCTGAGCACTTTTTCTCTGAGCACTATGCCTGTTAGTGCGCACTATTTCTTTAGTTTGTGACTTAACTGCCAATTAAATAGCATTTCAAGTATTTTACCGTCTTTACAAGTATATTTTCCTGTCTGGAGCTCTCCAATCCTGCTGGAGTTGCTTTAACTTTTTCCACTGTTGAGTAGATTTGCATCTGGAGAAAGCTGCTCTGCCCCGGCACAGGCAGATGGAAAAAAATTAAGTTAATTTCACAGCTATTCACGTGTTAGAGTGTAATTTGAATCTCACTTAATGTCACATCCAAATCCAATATTATCAAATCCAATAAATCCAATAAATAATCAGCAAAAACAACAATCTCAGAACAAAATCTGATTATCTTTTTAGATAATCAAAGTAACATCCTTTTTGTAGTTTTGTATTTAAGTCTGGAGTAATATTCGTCCTGAAAGGTTCTAAAACCCAATCTTTTTCCACTCAGATGTTCAGTGATAGATGTGATTTGTTGTGTCTTTCAGCGATGAGTATATCAACTTCATTTCCCCTGCTGGGAGGGAAGGTAAACTGGTCGGAAAGGAGCGCCTCGTCAGAAAGACAAATGAGCTTGCACCCTTGCACCCCTTCCAGACCCCCGAACCTCATCCTTCATCACTCGTTCCGGTCCTCTGACAGCGTTAGACCTGTCTCTCACAAGTTTTCTCTGTACTATGCTGATGTAGCAAGTTGTCAGTTTCTCACAGGACCAGAGGAAACTGTTATTAACTGAAATGCTGTGTTTTGACTGCCAGTTTAATTCAGCCAAGCTATTTGTCTAAGTGCTAGCATATGAGGTGCAGTGATTTTGGCTGTGTTTTTACAAGCAAAGGCACACAGTAGCTCCTGACCATATGCCTTCATTTGTCTGATATCATTATGAGACGCAAAGGTTAAATCTTGACCACTTGATTACCTGGCTGGAATACTCTGTTGCATCAGGATCCAGACATAACAGATCATATCTGGATCCATGCAGGAGATCAAGCACTAACCTGTGCCATATGTATTAGCTGATGCAAATCTGAAGCGGTGGAGTTTGATGGCTGCCACGGGACATTGAGCACGGTGGAAACACACCTGGGCCAGTGGCATGTGGCCGAGCAGCGCTGAGGCCAAAGGGGGGAGGGAGAGGCCTGGCCAGGTGTTTCTCCAGCGAGCTGTCTGCACTGTCATTCCTCATTGGGCCTCGAGCCAACTTGCGCCACGTCTCATTGAACTTCAAGGTTTGATCAAACCTCATTATAGAGCTCTCATTTCAGCTCCTGTTGGTGGATGAGTTATGGAGATGATAAAACAGTCCCACTTCATGAAGCTTTCCAATGTGTTTGTAAAAAGAAATGGAGATAAACAAAGAAAGACAAAATGTTGCTGCTGTATATTTTGCTTTTGACATGAAACAATATCAAAGACCCAAATTACACCGAAAAAAAAAAAGTTAATGTGGACTTCATTGTCGACTTTTAACTGCTCAGTCATATTTGTGGATTGCACAGAGCAACAGCAAAACTGTTTCAGGAAAGAGATTTTAAAAGTGATATAAAAATGTCATTCCAGTCAAGAAGTCCATGAGGTGTGACTGAAAGCCTTGGAAAAGTCCCAGTAAGTGGACCTTGTGCTAAGAACCTTTTGTTAGCAAGGAACTTTTCTTTTTTTTTTTATACATAATTTGAGTTAACTGACCTTTTAGAATGAAGCCATTGCTTATTTTCATGATCCCTGCCTCATCCCTGGCTACGTCTTGGTTTTAAGGTTTATATAAATCCTGACTTCCTTCACAGAGTCAGAGACAGTAAAGTGCCCACTGCTGGTAACATTTCTGTTGAGTAAGTTTTAAGATTTTGCCTGAGGCAAATTATATTCTCAATTAGCTGCAAACAGCTGATCTCGTCCTCTAGGAAGATTTTCTATCACTTCAGCAGCTTAGTCCAGAAGCCGTCCATATGGCCAAAACAACTTGAGTCTAATAGAGGTCGGAATGATAGCAAGGTATAATCAGACAAAATCTCGACCACATTAATTGACTTCTACCCGTTGTAAATTGACCTCATTTTGAGCCAAATCACTTTCTGAGGAACAGATGAAGACGCTCTTTAAAAACCTTTTATTTCTGCAATGGGGGTAAGAAGTGCACAGTATAAACACCTCATCTTAGCACAGTTTTAAAGGAGCTGAAGATAAGCCATTTAGTAAGCCACTAGTACACACATAGACTCTCACAGTTCCTTTTGAATGTAAGTGAAGAGACTTTCTATCATGGCAACATTTTAATGAGTCGTACGGACAAATTTGACAGACCAGCAGAAAATGATTTAATAAGGCAGAGATTTGTAGTTCAGCTAATAACGATTCATTAGTGTCAGTCTTCTCAGTTTTTTTCCCTTTTTCCCCATGCCCTTTATATTTGATAGTCATAATTGGTCTGAAATGATCTGATTTTTTTATCCACCGGCAGAAATCTAAAGCAGAGAGGAACAAATTCAGCCACAGATACAAAAAATTGTCTGTATGTCCTGCAGAGTTACCCAAAAAGTGACACTGCAGATGTTTCCCAGATGTTGTCGTCTTTTATTGTGATGGTACAGGCTTATGTTAGACCACTGCGTTGTGTTGCTGCTGTAGGCTTTGCTGCAACAGGGATTATCCACAGAGAAAAGTCGTGCCTCCTGTCGTGATGTCGGATGCTGGTGCAGCTAATGTAAAATTCTCCAAGACATAAAATTAGATTTTTATGTAGGTCCCTCTGCACAGATGAAAAGAAATGGGTGGACTTAGAGTAAGAGGACAACTGTAAAACATCTGGTGACTGGGCATAATTATATACTTTTTTATTTGGGATACAATTGTTCCCATTCTTGTAAAACTTCCTTGTTCAGCTGACACAAAAGTTTAAAAACCAATATCTCCTCTTGTCTCTTTATTCCCTCTTGACGTTTGTGTTCTCCACCTACTTCAGTGGCTCCACCCTCTCAGTGAAGTCATTTGTTTGACCATCTCCTCTTTCTTTGGCAATGATGAGAAGGGGGTGGGGGGGTGGGGGGCGGTAAGACAAATGTTCTCCACCCACGGGCTCAGACAGAGGTAGGAGAGGCTCAAGCAGACACTGACACTCTTCAGTCGCTATTAACCCCCCAAGCTCCTTTTTCCCCCCCTGTGTAAACATCCCTCCGCCTCTCCCAGTCATTTGGCCTTTTTGTTTGACGTGGTGCCTCCTGCAACACACAAGAACACGCCAGACATGCTTTGTGCACACATAAAAAGGAGTTGTGTGTTTTTGTATGACTGTTTTGTCAGTCCGTCCTCTAAGAAATTAATCTGGAGGAAAAAAATTAAGCAAGATTGATGTCTCAGTGAAGATTAAATGCAAGAAAAAATCCAGTCATAATTATAATTTGGCTCTAATTAGCAACCTACAAATGCCCTTATGTGTCAGGCCTGCAAAACTGCATTTGCTGACGTCATTCTGCTCTGCTTTATAAAGCACTCGAGGTTTTGTGTCCCCCATAAAACGCTGTTAATTAAGAAAAATCAAGTATTAATCAATTAAGTATTAAAGCTGCGTTAATCCCAATAAATATGGATGAGACTTCTGTCCTGAGTCCTATTTAACAACCTGCTGTGTCCTGCCCTTTTTCCTCAGATGTTGGCTTTTTTTAATGTTTTCCATCGACCGAACTGACCGCTCGCTAATGACTCATTATCGTGGCATGTTTTTATGATTCTTCCCTCTGCCTGACAAACTCAACTACACTCTCATTTAGCCACAATTCCCGTTCCTGAAAATATTCAGCAAATCCTGTGACACGCAGGATGTTTTTGTTAAGCCGGGCTATTCTAGGAACAGCAGCTACCTTAGCTCTGGAGTTGGAAGTTTTGAGGAAACCTGTCTTCTATCTCTACATAGTCTGTTTGGAGAACTCCTTCCTGCTCTGACTGATAAATAGGCGGGACCTTGTAAACACTGGAAAGAGGCCCAGCAGAGCAGTTTAATGAGGATCAAATAAAACTATTTCAGGCTAAATGTAGTGACAGATACACAGAGAGAGAGAGAGAGAGAGAGAGAGAGAGAGTTGCTATATTTGCACTATATTTGTGTATGGATAGGTGAAGTCACAGAATCCAGTCTGTACACTCTGAAGACTTTATTTAAGTAGTAGTGGGATTATACAAGTGTGACACGTCTTACCTTAAAATCCGTGTTGCAGTTGAGGACAGCATTTGGTAGCATCACTGCTACCAAATGCTGTTTCAAGGCTAAAGCAGCAGATTCTTTTTAGTCTGTCAGTCAATTGCTCCAACGCTTTGGTCAAGACAATATTTTTGATCCTTTTGTCTTGTGACAGAGTTATTGAAATGTTGAAATCCTCATGACTTTTCCAGTGGCTCCAGCCAGTCGACATTTGTGGATCAAAATGAAATTTCATGAAACCTGTTGAATGGATTATGATGCTAGTTGGTGCAGACATTATACAGTTTTGTGAAATTGTGAAAACAAACTTTCTTCAATGGATTTATTTATCTAGCATCTGTCTATCTGATTTCTTTATAATGAGCAATATAGCTTCACAAATAGACTCTTAGTCTTATTAGAGGATATTGTTGGCAATATTGAATATTTTTCTTTACAAATCCAATGAAAAGATCAAAACCAACGATAATTTCTCACTTACCCAGCCTGCCTCTTAGCTCTCAGCCACAAAGCTCCAAAGCTCCTTCATTCCCTCCTGAAAATGTCACTGGAGTTTTTAGCAAACATTACTCAGGAGTAACAGGAGTAAACAGTGTATTTGGTGGGGCCTAAGCACAGTTGTAGATTTGGTGTTCTTGGATAGTTTTTTGACAGTGGAGATTGATAATACAAACAACTAACCAAGACTTTGACTACACAGGCAATGCTTGTTAATGAAATCAATTTATTCTTGGTTTTGATCTTTTTATGAGATTTGTTGAGAAGCATATTGGAAATGCAATATTGCATGATATATATATCTCTTCGACTAAGGATCCTCTCAGACACAGTACTAAATAATTGTAGGGGTGTTTTTTTTTTTAGCTTTTTTTTTTTACCTCTAGACCATCTGGCCCAGACTGCACTCCTGTTCCATTGAGCTATTCTACCCTGTGCTCCCATCAGAGTAATGAAAGTCATCTTGTAAAACCTGACATTTTCAATGTTGGAGCAAGTCATTTACTTCTCTGCTCCACCTCAGTATCCTGAATGGGTTTCTGTGGTACTGCCAGTGTTAATAAAAGCTAAATATGTCTCCAGTGAGAAAATAGTTTAATAATATTTTAACAGTCTTGATGGCTGAAAATTGTAATAGGTCTTAGGTATTTTCCATTTTAGCTTGCCCAGTTGTGACGGGGTTCTGTTTTGAGTTTTGAGCTTAAAAGCTCCTTCACAAGACCTGATGAGAAACTCTATATTTTAAAGCTTATCTCTACAGATAATATCTATATTATAGAGCAGTAATATGGTTTACCAGTCTATCATTACATTCCCCATAAAATAGGGGAAAACTACGGCTAGTAATTGGTTTGCTTGGATTTTCCATTCCCCCAAGATCCCACTCTGCTTCTACCTAAAATTCAAGGCCACAGAACATTCCACGAACGTCTGAACATTTCCATTAGTTTTTATAATGGCAGGAAGAGGGGAAACTGCCCCTAACACACATTCATCCACACACCAACACACACAGTTCCGTCCCTTATGCCCTTTATCAGCTTTTCTTAGCACTTTGTTTCGAAGTTTCCTTCCCGTCAGGTTCTCCTTTCACAAGAGTGCGTATCCTCCCCGGCAGCAGCACAACAATGCCCCGCTTCATTTCAGCTTTCCAAGATCTGAGACCGCTGGAGCCAATGGGCTGCAAGGCACATGCTAAAGCCATTAGGTGGTGGATGACAGTGGTCAGCCACAGAGGCTTTGCAAAATAACCATCTCACTATGTGCGTAATGAAGCCGAGGGAAGGAATCGGGTACTGTATCAACTATCTGCGCATGTGTGCACGTGCAGATGTGTTGGAATTCGGCACGTTGTCTGTCTCACCAGTGGGCTGTCACTCACACAAAACAAGCCATTCAAAAGGAGGAATGAGCCACACATGCCTTGTTTACATATTAAGATATCAGTTCATATCAGCCTGGGTGAAAGCTTCCTGTTAATTTATCCAAATTCTGCTCAGTATCCGCTCAGTCTGAGAGATCGCAGCCATGGTTGAGCAGGCCTTTTATTATTAGACTCAGACACGTCCCATTTGCTCTCTCAGTCAAGCTCAGACAGTTTGATGGAGGACTCTCTGTGGAGCTGGAAGATGACTTAATTACAGTCACTATCTCAATCTGAATTTACTGGGAGTGCATCCATAATGCATGTCTTACTTGGTATCAGTGGGCCCCAATTAGGGTCAACCAATAAGTGTGACAGAACTCTGAGGCTTAGCTTCTCTTCAGATGTGCAGCAAGCAAGGCTTAATGTGCCTGTAATATGAGTCATATATGTCTATATCAATTATTTTTACATCCTTCTCATAATTGATAGATACTTAATAGATCATCATGTTAAAAGTTTTGCCAAAATGCCCATCAAACTTTAACTAGACCTTTGGCCAATTGAGGGCAGCACGACAAGCTGTAAACACAACACTTGGATCACTTTTACAAGTTTTTATGGTGACTGTTTTAGCTCAGAGTTGTTTACTTACACATCCAGAAGATATAGAGCAACATTGGCATTCATTTTGAACTGGTTTCCTGCCACCTTACAAGTGTTAATCTAATATTCACTCCCTTTTTTGCTGTTTTGGTATCCTCCATCTCCTGAGGGAAATATCAGGCTCTTTAGCTGCTAAATTCTCCACTATGCTCACCAGATCCTTTCTAACTTTGCCTGTCTGCCATTCGGTGCTGGGCAGGCGGTGTACAGTGGGTTTACCAGAGGTTAAACAGGGCTGATGAGAGCAGTGAAACTGAGCCAAACAGTCACAGGCATGGGCCATAAAAACCAAAACAGTAAGCTGAAAGACACTAAAATTTTCCAGAGGATTTAAGGGAACTGGAGAGTCAGGTGATAATTCTCTGTGGTTTTGTCACAGATTGATTAGAGAAATTTTAGGGCCCATGTGAGTCTCCATTCTGCTTGTTGCCAACATTCACGCAATATATTTAATTAAAAAACTAATAGTAGTGAAAAGGAACAAGTCCCCCAACCTAAAGGACCATATAGGTCTCTTGTTCCTACCCTCGGATACAACCCATAGAAATGTACCAGTGCACTGGACCATTGACGGCTTTGTCCCAAACATATGACCAAAATGGAGGGCAGCAGTGGGAAGCATACTGGATCTTCATTGTCAATGTAACAATAATAAACACAAGGTTACAGTTGTGGAATGGTCATTGATAAAATAAACAACACTGGTTACAGGAAACGAGCGATGGTCTCCAGTTTGAAAGCTCCATCTAATGCCGACTTTGTTGCTCTATATAGGCCACCTACGTCACCTGACTTCCTCCTTTACTCCTGCCATAGTTACTACGGCCACTAGAGGTCACCTAACAACAAAACTTAACTATGGGCCGTTCAAGCTACTCACACGGACAACCTTTGGTGTTGCTTTTTCGGGCAGGATAGTCTCGAAAGGGAAGTTGCATTGTGTTCACTCCGTAAACCCACTGTGTTATATACATTATTATTTCTGTTTGACTGTCGTGAAAATAATTGAGTCAGGCTTTGTAGATCCAGAGAATGTTTGGATGTATTTTGTTCATCATCGTGTTGTTGTGAACTCTGAACCAGAAATGTATCCACATCACCAGGGGAAAATCTCTACTTGTTCTCTATGTGTTTTCCCAGAAACAAGCAAATCATTCTCTTTGGACTATTAAACAGAACAGCAGCTGCATACTACACACTCGATAACAGCACTTAGTTTGATTGTCTGTTCCCTGAATTTGTCTAGATGATAGGAAATACGAAAAAAAAAAAAAATCCAAAATATTTCCCTTTTAAGAGTCTATACTGCATTGCAGTTGGTGGTCTAAGGGTTTGCAGGATGTACAGTATCATTTCCAACGGGGGTTATGTGTTACACAGTATGTCCCAGTAAGCTGGATTCTGCGCTGCTTTGATCAGGGTAGAGTCCCTTCACTAATCCGCTTGAGCTCTGGATGTTTGCCCAGGACGCGTATGTACACACACACACTCACAAACTGTGATTAAAAAACAGATGTGAGGGCCTAGCCAAAAAAGATGAAATGGTCCGAATAAATCAAATGGGAACAAACCGACTTAACACACAGATGTTTGACTACACATTTGCGTGTACTTGTGTGCCACTTTTGATGACTTAGAGGTTGTATCTGTAGTGAAAGTCACTTTACACACTGTGTTTGTGTATATGGAAGTGTACAGAATAGTGTTGTGCTCTTTATCCAGCAGTAGGATTTAATGACGTAATGCCCACTTGTATTTTCATGTCTTTGCTCACACCCTGTGGGAAAAAAATGGTCATGATCTCTGATCCATATTTTAATTACAGCTGCAGGACACAGACAGGATTAGGAAATGTAAATGCTCTCCTTCTGTCATTTCTCCTAGTCTTTTTAAGAGCCATTTAAGAGCTCTTAATAGCTCTGGGCTTAACTGCAAATCTCTGTGCCCTGTGTTTAAGCACTAATAAACAGGTGGGAAGGGATTTTTATCTGGATACAGCTGATGAGCGGAAAGGGCGTAATGAAAAGATGGAGATGGAGGGAGGAATGGGGAAAAAAAGAAACTGGAGGAGAAAAGAGAGAAAGGCAGGAGAAGAAAGACGGGGTGCTTTTTGAGTGCTTGTCATGGCCCTCCCTGCATTACATCACTGAGATGCTTCAGCACTGATGACATCGTCAGGCTGGGAAGGGGGGGGGGGGGGGGGGGGGGGGGCTGGCCCTGGGCATGATGTCATTAATAACCAATCAGAGGACTCTGGGCCGGTAGGGTCTGGCCAGCTCCTGAGGCTGAAATAGTAGGATCCCTGAAAATGTCTTTTCCTCCTCTCAAATCACGGAGCCTTGTGTCGTGCGTGCTTTTTCCTGAGGTTATTTTTAGACTGATGACAAATATATTTCAGACCTGTTTCTGCCTTTGCCACAGTGCAAAGGGTAAGCAGAGCTGACTCTCCCATGGAGGACAAAGCCCCTGTAAATATAGCCCTAAGGGAATTAGCATTTAACTAACCTAATAGCACATGAAGGAACTGCTTTGTGCCTGTCCACATGAATAGCCCAGTTACTGCTGTACTATGTTTGGTACAGGCCATGCAGTGTTCAGCATCCATTTCAAGCCCGAGAATTCACGTCAGTGGGAGTTTTTAAATTTGCCTTGACTGATGTTTTTAATGATTGTAGCACTGGCTTTTTCATCAGTTTCAATATCAGTGTTCTGCCTGCATAATACACTGTTCAAAATGTACTTGTGACCTCGATGGTGAGCAAACTTTGACAGAAATGACAGCCTTTATTCAGAGAAAGCAAGTATGAGTGAGCAGGTGGACAGACTTTAGTTGGACCCACAGATATTAATGGACACAGTGACTATTGTAGACATTAAATCTATGACTTTTCATTTTCAAGACAATTTGGACCCCCACGTGTTTAGATACTGTTTTTGCCAATCTATCAGAATCTGACTAGGTCTATATTTATAACTTAATATCAACAATTAAATTCCTTAAAATGATGTGTTGAAGAGACAAACCCAGTTTTCTATTAGTGATAAACCAATAATCTGCATTGGCTGATGCCTGCACTCAAGATACACTTTTTTACAGAGTTTAGTTTTTTGATTGCTGGTGGACATTTTTTTTATTATTTAAAATAATAAGTACAGTGCTGAGTGCGGATCTACTAAAGCAAACAGAGACAATGCACATTTCTTTCTGTGTTCAAGTGAATAATATACTAGCATTGAATAAATAATAATAACTTAAATAACATTTAAGTTCAGCAATTTTGTCTCTCATTGTTTTATTTTATCAGATGCAAAAAATGAAAATAACATAATATCATCATTATATACATTATATATTCTATACAACTCACAGTAAAACCTGCATTAAATGATTATTTTTTAATGACATGACACAATGACACAACAAGTTTTAAGCATAATATACACATATTATCACTTTATACTGTTGATATGGTGAACAACAAAAAGTTGCTTAATTGCTCATTCAGCAGACTCAGGCGAACATTAGCAATCAGAGTCTCGTGTCTGGCCACTTGGCATATCTGATAGCGGTCTCCACCAACTGCTAAGGGAAATAAATGTCTCTTTAGCTGCTAAATGCTTCACTGAGAGCTGGGAGCGTGCAGTTGGTTTATCTGTTGGTGTTGGTATTTTTTCCAATGAAAACAGCTCCTTGCTGTGTCTGGAAACTGGGCTATGAGAGTGAGGAGATTCCAAAACAGTCAAATTTGTGGTCATAAAACCAAAAACAATGAGCTAAAAGACACTTACAGGTTCAGTTGAGCTGAGGCAAACTGTTGGGTGAAGTGATAAATCTCTGTGGCTTCATCAATACAAGCAACACATTATACATAAGTAGTGGATCCGTTGTTAACACTAAAGTAATGGTTAGAGCTGTTTTGAAGTTGTGACATTAGATGTCTACACATTAATTACAAATTTCTCAATGTCCTACCTTGCATGTTGCATTGCTTCCTAAAACAGATTTTTATTTTAACAGAACAGACTGTTACATTACCCTGCTGAGTCATTTAAAATTATAAAATAGAAAAACTGTTAAATTATAAAATACAAAGATTGTTAAATTATAAAATACAACTGAACTGTTGCAGAAAAACTGATTAGAGCACAATAACACGGGAAGGCAATAATTCATGTAGTAAAATCAGTCACATTGTGCCCGCTGAGAAACTCCTCTGCTATCCATATACCCTGTGACCTGCTCCCTATCTGTCTGTGCATTATGGCCTCACTTGAGTGAAACTATTAAACTTCTCAGGCGCTCACTTTTTCTCCTCCTCTCCCACGGGAAAGCTGCAACATTTCCGTTGCTGCGACCACACTACAATAAAGCTTGTGTTGTTTTACTCTTACTTCCCCTCAAAGTTGGTCACCTGCATTCTTGTGATTCCTCTAAGAAATCCCCTCTTGCAACTCTTGAAAATATTTACATACCCTGTTTTTTTTTTGGTATGCTTTATGTGGGAAACTACAGATTTCCAATGTCTTTACAGAATGTTTTTGAGGGGAAAGAATGCACTTATCCCTACACAATTATAGTTTATGCACACTTTCTGCATCAAGGCACTTTCTCCCTCCCTCTGAATAGGTCTGGCCAAGCTGGTCCGTATTCACAAACACTTCAGCCTCAGTCCCTTCTGCTCCACAGAGCCTTAAGCTTGGATGCAGTCCACCCACTGACTCACACGGACAGGACATACAGCCATAGACACATAGACAGCACACAGCAGGTTTCACAGATAAAGACTGGGGACAGTGGCACGAGTCTTCCCAGGATTCTCAGAGTGGCTCCCAGTCCACAGAGCCATTTCACATCCCTCCACCACCTGCATCACTTATCAGCTCCAGCAGCACTCACATATCCAAAGCAGGACCTTATGGACCCACTCAGCCTCATCAGCTCTGATGTAGACACACACCCAGATATAGACCCTTTGCGAATATAAAGTAATCTAAGTAGTTTTGAGCTCTTTGAGCGTTACATTTTAAAACAATACACCTATATCCTCAAGCCTCATATCACAGAGTTAATTTACGGCATGACAAACGATGATTTGCTGTTATTTGATTCAGTAATGCATTTAATTTTTAACATTTCATTCCTGAGCTGCTGGGTAGTAATGAGCTTTAGGTTTACGCTGGTTACGCTGTGCTAGCATGCGGAGAAAAAGAGGGAGAAGAAGAGATACGCAGTGCAGAGGGGAAAGTGAGGAACCCATGATTGACTGGCTCGAGAAGTCTGGGTCCTAAGCTGCTTATCACTATGAAGAGAGTCAATTGCAACGCAATCATTTTTTAATAAACTTGTGAGAGAGCAGGCATATTGCAAGTCATATTTAAATGGAAGCCATGTACAGGCTTGCATAGTTAACTCGCTGCAGTGAAGGTGATGGTGAAGTTGCTTTAATTTGCTTCGGCCTCTAGTGTGTCTTCATCCACAGCTGTCTTTAAATGTCTCTTACTCCATCTGATTACCACCAGATAAGGAGAGCAGGTGCTTCCTCCAGTGTTTAGGCCTGTCTGTGTGTAGTGAGCCATATCATTTATTTACTGCAGACTCTTGTGCTTGTGTGCCTGTGTGTTTTTTATATGTATGTTGACATCACACAAGCTTATCTGCTACGTGTGCTTGTTTTTGAATCTGTTGACTGAGAAATCTTGCCAAAACAGATAAGAGATATCTTATAAACAAGCAGTTTGGGAGGGGCATGAGAATGGTCTCTCACTTCATGGAGTTCCTGTTGCAATACTTGGGCAACATACTGCAGGCTGATGGACAGTCGGCAGTAAAACTGCTGTAGGCAGATCTGATGTCCACAGTAAAATAATCATCACATGACCAGAACTCAGCAGAGGGATAATAACTCCTGATTTTGATGGAGTCCCATGCGTCATCTGCCAGTTTATTAGGTACACCTAACTAATGAAGTCCACATGCATACAACAGCATATTTATAGTAGATAGGATATAGTGCATTACTGAGCTGCAATTCTAGTATTTCATTTTTTTCTTCACATAAATTCCCATTCCTTTTATCATTGATTAAATCTGATATAATAACTGACTGGCAAAAAAGGTGTCATTTTGGTATTGAAACTCAGATGTTGAATCAGCACTAGTATTCAATTTTTTTTCAGATCATACCCAGCCAGAGTGACACTTGGTAGGCCGTTAAACGAATGAGTCACTCACATTGGGGATTTGGTGTGATTAAATTAACTGCAAAGAACTACTTTCTTTCCCAGTGAGTGCACTGTTATCTTTTATCCAGAGAGAGAATTCAGATTGGATCTCCTCAGGAGATTCTGCTCCTCGGGAGGTTACAGTGGTCAACTCAGCGTGAGTCATTTTCCAAAGAAGAAGTGCTCTCAGGCAGGGGAGAAGATTCCTCCTCTTCGGCTCCTGGGTGCATGCCTTGCTGCAGCTGTTCTCAGCATCTCTCTGTCCCTCCCCCTCGGGACGCCACTAGCCTCGCTGTTGGCCCAGAGACAGTTGTCACGGGAGACCAGCAGACATCTGAGCTGGTGGCTAGGTTGACTTACACCTACTCTGGCCACGAGTTAATGAAGTATGCACACTGCTGGGGTTTACTGGCAAACATGTGCATTTGTGTGCATACACACACATAATTGCAAACACCGACGCACCAACAAACACATCAGTTCATTAAGCAGCACTTAGTGACTCAGTTAATAAATGACAAAGAAATATTCTAGAGCCTTTTTCCTTGTGAAAAATGGAAAAGACACACAAACATACTACTCTGTGTTACGTCCGGCTCAGAGACTGCAACAAAGTAGGGAGATTAACACTGGAGTGCGTCAATCATAAACTCATATTTATCAAATAAAGAACAAATAGTCAACAAGAATCAATGAGGTGTGGGAATCAGAATCAGTGGTGTGTGATGGTGTATGAAAGGTGAGGGATGAGAGGTGCATGTTGTCAGTGTAAAGCAAAATAACCCAACGAAACAAAGGAGAGCGTGTCGAGCTCGGTGGTGGGTGAGAAGACCACACGTGGCATCTAGACTGGAGGGCTTAAGTAGCTTCCAACACTGGCCAGGTGTTGGAAGTTACTGTGATGTGTCCTTAGCCCCGCCCAGCCAAGGACCTGCAAGACAAAACAACACAACACACAGTACACTGGGCAAAGGCACTAGGGCCGTCACACTCTGTCTTTCACACACTCAAATTCACAGACACAGGCTGTATAATTCCCTTTTGATCACGGCACAACATGCCCGGAGCATGTTCAACAGCACCCCCTGGTGTGGGGAAAATGCAGTGCCTCTCAAAAGTAGCAGCAACATGTTTAGCAGGGAGATGGCAGTAGCCGTTTAGTTGCTTTGGATTGATCTGGGCCTGATGTGTGTCAGGAAGGGGTAGCAGGCAGACATGGTGTTTGTGCTGATGAGTGGAGCTGGCCAATAAACAAAGCTGTTTGTTTGAGTTGTCCTCAGGCTGTCTTAGAGAGATGTATCAGAACTAACAGGCCTGGTCTGCCAGCGCCGCTCGTTTGACTCACCCCCGCTTGTTTGCTTTGTTAGTCGAGCAACAGCAGGAGAAAGAAGAAGTGGACGGAGAGATAATATAGACTGAGAACACAGAGAACAAAATGACACAGGAGGACTGATTCTTCCCAGGATTTAAGCATTATTTACTTTTAAGAGACCAGTAGAACCTTTGCTGTCCGAAGACTGAGTTAAACTTTATTGAAGTTGCAATCCATTCATTAGGAAGCATATTAACTCTGCACTTGAGTTAAAGATCTACAAATCTCACCCACTCAGGATAAGCAATTCCACTTGGAGGCAAAGCTGCAGTAAAATCAGTTTGCCATGCTTCATTGAGTCCAGCTACAGGAAGGAGCCTTACTTGATTACGCTAGGAGTCTCCTATATGATGGAGATGTATTTAACCTTTATTTAACCTTTATTGTGCAATGTTAAGCTGTCACATCCTCTGCTGTCATATCGCTATTCTGATATCACACCAACTATCTCCACCACTGCTACTATTCCCAGTGATGACACCCACACTCACAAGAGGCCACATGTCTGTAACTCATATCTTTTGGCCAGCTGCCCGTCAGTTTGGCAGCTCTGTCTGTTTATAAGGCTTCACCAGAGCGGAAAGTCTGGTCAGGCCTGTGTCTCTGATTACACACACAGACACATATACTGTACATGTTGGTGCATACACATTTGTATCTCAATTGGAAGATGCATTGCAGTCAGTGTGTGTGTATGTCTCATTAGGCAAGTGAAGTGGGAAAAAGAGACAGAGAGATGGGAAAAGAAGTAGAAAAAATACAAATACACAAGCAGAGGAGGAAAATCTAGTCATATGCTGAGGAGTCAAGCTACAAGTTTCAGGAGCAAAGCCACTAACAAGATGTTATTTGTCAGGTTCATATGTATGATTCATATGTGGTGTTTATTTTTTTCCTGGAGCAATGGACAGTTGTGATGTTCAATGGGGAGGACAGCAGAAAGGAAACATTTGGAAAACGTGTTGTGTACTGTGCACTATGACAGTACCAGTGGACACCACAGCTATGGGTGAATGCTCTCACAGCACATACAGGCATCGTGGACTTCACTCTTGAATCAACGGGTCACATAAACAGATAGAGGATAAGAAAGAGGTTAGATCACAAGGGGGTTTCACTGTGAGAGGAGAAAGAAAATGAATGGGAAAAAAACAGAAAACAGCTAAGGTACACTGTCTAAGAATGTCTGTATTCTATCATACTGAATTCATTAAGTCTTGTTCTAAGAAGATCATAACAGCCTGTTGTTCTCCCCATATTGTGACACCCTGACCTGAAGCTCATATAATCAACCTCAAATCAAAACAAAGCTGCACTCATCCACAGCCTATTGGAGAGAAGGATGTGGGGGGCAAAGTTCACCTTATTCACAAAGGCCTCTCTGATTGGTGGACTCATAAGTGGACAATTTTCTTTGGCAGTGTGCCTTAGGGTAATCTAGAAGTAAAATTCCTCTATTTATGAGTGGTTTCTATTTCTCCGCTTCTCCCATTTTCACACAAGACATGTTTTTCGCTTTGTGTGCAAAATTCAAAAGTGTTGACATGACTTGAAAATTGAACTTTTTATGACTTGAACAGGCAAAAAATGAAACAGACACCCAGATAGGAAGTCAGATATTTCCTGCATGTGAGTGTTGAAGCATGAACGTCTGTGTTTGTGTGTGTATGTGTTGTGTGGTCTGAAAAATGTGGCCAGGCTGCATTGCGGAGGCCTTTTTTTTTTTAAACTCTGGTGTCACTTACCTCCACAGAAAGAAGCTTATCTGTCAGATCAGCAATCAGTGAGAAGTTGCTGTAGAATCTTTTTTTTTTTTCTGTGGGCTTTGAGTCGGTCACCTCCACAGACATGCAGACTTTAGCCCTCTACTGTGGCTTGGCAGGGTCAGTGTGCAGTGCTGACTGTGGGAGGAAGAAAGTAAGTGGGCACGGAATCAGGTGGTCTCGGTCTGACGTGGGAAGGGTGACTGACGGGAAAACAAAGGTTCTTTAGGCACAGGATGCATAAGAGTGAGAAAATGTGTCCATAGTTGTCTTTACAGACCATCACTGCAGTTTTAGATTGTGAAATCTTGTGAACTCGCTTGTGAAGGAGTTCTTTGAACTAAATGCTAACATCAACGTGCTCACACGCTTGCTGTGATGACGCTAAGATGTTAACGTTTAATGTAAGCCATGTTCAGCATTGTAGTTTAATGAGTCATTGGGATTCATTGTTTCGGAACAATGTCTGTAGAAAAAAAAAATGTGCCAGTCGACCCAGCAGGTGTTGAGATATTTCACCAAATGAGTGAAAACACTGACCTGCTGGTGGTGCTAGATGAAAAGTATGGGGAATCACCAAAGTCATTCAGAAACATACTGGTGCACATGAATGCCCGTAGAGAATTTTATGCAAATTTATCAGTCTGTGAGATGTTTCAGTCCGGACCAAAGTGGTGGAGCAATAGATCGACCAATATTGTCATTCCTAGCTGCTAGCGTGGCTAAAAATCTTAGATTGGGTAATGATTGTTTCACTCCACTGGCAAACAAGACTTTAAGTCTTAGTAACAATCTAAATACCTAGTCAAAATAGACATTATTGCCATATTTTAGAACTTTAATTTATTCTAATCATATTTAGTTAAGATACTTTTGTACACCAGGCTCAGTTCCACATGAGCAGATAATCTGATATCCAACTCTGATAACTTTCACATTATAACAATACTGTCAGATAGTCAACAGTGGACCAGTGCTGTGTATCAGTATTCATGGCTTCAGGGTATCGCTCTGTGAGCCCTGCTTTTACTGCACACAACAGGGCTTTGTATCTAACTGCATAGTTATGGGACAGTAATAGTAGGGGAGAGTGGGAGTCCGCACAGGGATACATTCCTCCATAAATAAGTGACAACCAGAGAGTAACTGCGAACAGCAGGAGGCCCTGCTCCTCATAAGACCTGGGTGTTCATGGGCAAGTGTTTCATGTTGTCTTTCAAATGAGAAGACCATCATTTACTCAACACCGGCAGTTGTGAAAGAGAGAGCAACATTCTTGAGCCATTGGAGCGAGACATAACTGACTGGCAGATCTCCTGTGACTTTGTGAAAGAAGGAGGTCAGTTTTTCTGTTTGGTCTGGAACGCTGACAGTAAAAGTGCCGCAGGGCAGGTTGTTCGGACCACAGGATGTAATTGTTGGTTTGGAGGAGCTGCTTTAATTATGAATTTGGCTTGGCAAAGACAGACCTGTTGGTTGGTTGGGATGATGTATGTGTTATTGTCAGGGCAATGCATATTTGACACAGAAACACTGTCATTAACTGTTATGGCTTGAAAGGAATTTCAGTGACATTTCAGGATTTCAAATTTTGGGCTATATAGTCTTTGATACAACTGTTTGTTATATATACATGTTTAAGAAAAAGGCCACAACCCTGATAACACATCAGCATTTATCTTTTTTATGTGTCAAATGTTATTTCCACTGAAAGAATATGAAATATTTAAAGATAGTTGTACGTGTGCCAAATGACCTGGCACAATTTCATGTTTCATGTCATTTCCTAGTTGTATGTCCATCAGTATGACATACTATAGGAATTTTCAAGGAACCTTTATTGTTTTAAAATACAGATAAATATTCTGTCTTCCTGTTTCTGGACTGGCTTTCACCAATCATACATGGGACAATCTTATCAGAGGAGGAAGAAATACCATGTTTACTATACTATAGCTGTTGCACCCGACATTTGCTCTTATAGCTATTCCTGAATGCAACATGTTCAAGCCTGTTCTCTGAGGATTTTCTGGGGAACATAGGAAATTACTAACTCATGCAGACGTAGATGAAGCACTTTAATAAAGTTTGTGCACAAGAAAGGGTATTTTTTTTTACACTATAATGCCTGGAATTGATTGAACATTATAGTTAACAATGTGAAGGCTGCCAACATAGCATAAAGCTCATGCAATTCCACAGTATGATTGAATGACGCGACCCCCGTGTAATAGTCTGTTAACTGTCTGCCTGTTGTGGCTAAGTGCCTGAACATGTGAGCGCATGAAAGCAGACAGAGAGTGGGTGGAAGCCGACTTTGTCTCCATATGTTAGACATTATCCATCAGCTGCTGCATTATGTTTGTTCATGCGCTCACCCCACCACTTTCAATTACATGGCCCACAAACTGGGCCATTGATCTCCTCACATTTTCCTGTTAAGGTATGTCAATTTGTGCCGTCCTGCACATTTAGATTGGGTCACTTACATCAGCAGCTGCAAAGAAATGAACTCATGCACAGATGCGGCCCTTCCCCCTCCACCTCCTTGAAAAGAACGACCACATACATCGGCTACAGACATGCACATGGTGACATGTTTGCACAATATATGAAGCTGGCGAGCATGTTTGCTGACTGTCAGGCAAAACAGGACAGTGATGCTTTTCATAAACCCCAGGAGCAGGAGCAAACAGAAAGACTGTGGTCTCTCCCGTGAGGTTCCTAATTGGAAACAACATTGCCTGCAGGACTGACGCTTGTCTTATTCTGTTGTGTTGATCAGATAACTCGATCACATATTAGCTGGCTGCCGTACACTGAGAGCAGTTGGGATGTGGCTCAGAAGTAGGTTATGACACATTTGGATGCATGCTAGTGTCTGGTGGGCCCCTCAGCAGGGACAGAGAGTTAAACAAGAGACAGCTTGCAGACAAAGTTCTGATAAAGAACAGACTGTGTGTATATTCATATGTGTGTGTGTGTGTGTATATATATATGTGTGTGTGTGTGTGTGTTTGTGTGTGTGTGTGTGTTTGTGTGTGTGTGTCTCAGATAGTTTGACTGACACCTGTTAGTCTCGGGGTCCAGTTTGAAGAGGAGAGAACGTGTTTCTCATCAGTATCTTTTTTTCCGATGCTCTATATACTCCTTGCCTCGAACCCACACATTTACATTCAGTCTATGACCACTCCGTGGTAGCAGAGGAGCTTTTAGCCCAAGGGTTAGGGGCTAGTTGCTCTGTGTCCTGGAATGCAGTTGACTTTCTAAATCCCCACCAGTCTATCCTGGGGCTGTGGGGCAGGGCCTATCTCAAGCCCCCTTTTCCACGTGAGCTACGTCTGGAATCTCCAAGCAAGCAGTTAGCTGGTTCTCCTAGCCTCACTCTTTCACCGTCACTGTGTGTGTTGATCCCAGAGTGCAATGGAAGAAGAAATTGCAGATGAAGACAAAGATTGTTCACTTGGGGAAGGTAATGAGCTTTCTGACATGCCACCCGCAAATGAATTCAGATCCTTTGGAGGTTTGAGAGTGTGTCTGTCTGCTGAGTGTAATTTGGTTGGCAGTGGGGAAACTGTGTGTTGGAAGTTAAAAATAGGATTGGAAGTACATGAGACGTGCTGCGGCTCTGAACTTAAGCAGGGTGGGGGTTTGAGCTGATGGTGCTGGTGACGGGGCTTGATCATGACGTAGCAGCTCTTAGTATTTCTCAAAAATTATGCCTGTTTCTGGATCTATTTAGTTTTGTGTTTTTCTTAAAAGATCTGGAGAATGAAATGAAATTGACAAAAACTGTATCAAAGGAGAGAAATTAAGTGGGAGGAAATTTCATGGCACATGAAAACTAATAGAAGTCCAGTCACTGAGGCTACTAAACATGTGTTTTTCCAGTCTACTTTAACCTACATAGTTACCTCTGTCTCAGTCCCAACATGTCTTTGTGAGGAAAACAAGAAATTCCTTTTTCATCTGTGGCTCACAGCATGCATTCAAGCTTTCAAAGAAGAAAAGAAAAGCCATATTAAACCACCCACAAAATAGTGGCAAATCACTAGACATTTCCTCCTTCAACTGTTGAGGACCTGAACTCTGTAAGAGGTCCTTTAGTTTCCACCATTACCCTCTGAAAGGTACACATTATAGCTCTACCTGGCTGTCTCGAAAACAAGGCAGCAGATCAGCTTGCTTTATTGCTTCTTTCCCCACTGTTTTCACACTTGAGCAGCTCTCCTCCTCTACTGCCATCCACACCCTCTTCCCTCCTCTCCTCCTCTTCTCTTCTCGCACAGAATCTCATAGGATACCTTTCAGATTGATGGATTATGATTGTATTCCCCGGGCCCTAATTGATTCAAGACAAGATAACAAAGTGAAGAGATGCTTAAGGAGGTTGTGTTTACTTTATCTTTATTCTGCTCTGAAATCAAATCTCTATCTTTTACACTATTTTGTTGATTTTATATGTGATAAAAGGGGAAGATTTGCTGATTAAAGAATAAGGATGGCACAGCACAATGTGCTTTAATCAGAAACATGCTTGATGTCATGCTACTGTCGTAAATCTGTGAACCCGCTTGCAACAATTGGAAAACTAGACATCCATGGAGTGAGAGATCTGTCACGCAACCATCAAAAATAGAAAAAGACATTTGACTTAATATCACTGAGTTAAAATCCTCCCAGTTAAACTTATTACATCTGGGAGATTCTGCTCAATCTCAAAATTTTGCGCGGCTCTGGATGTATAAACAGATGCTCTGGATATCGTTTCTAAGTCTGTCTCTCGTTTGCATCTCCCGGCATTGATGGATATCTATGGCTTTTCTAAAAGGAAAGACGCCTGAACAGCTGTTTCAATTCAGTGTTTTCATCACCAGTACTGTGTCTGTCACATTAAATTGCGGACTTATTGCTGAAATATAAAACAGCATGTATACATAATGAACTGGGCTGACTGCATATCAGACAATGTTTATTTCAGTGTTGCTTCAGGAGAAGATATTACCATCTTTTTGAATGTGGAGTCAGTTGTGTCTTTTCTCTTGCAGTCTAAAAACATTTAGGTCTCAGATGGTTGAATTTGCTCTGACATGCCCTCGTCATGACCTATGGAAGCATAACATATGTGCACGCACTTGTTGTTGATGTCAAAACATCAGCGCAGCATGTATTCTTGACCCCTTGTCTCTGTGTCACCTCTGTCCCCTCAGAACAAAACAAGAGCAACCTGAAGGTAACCTCCCCAGAGGACGCGGAGCACGTAAGCCGCAGACAGGCCTCCCCAAATGGGAAGCCCCCTTCGAGAGGAGAAGCCAAAGGCAGTCGGACTGTCCCTCGAAGGCACACATTAGGGGGAGCCCGCAGCTCCAGAGAGATCCTGGCTATGCAGCCGTCAGACATGGACAAGAAGAGGGAGGCCTTCCTGGAGCATCTGAAGCAGAAATACCCACATCATGCCTCAGCGATCATGGGCCACCAGGAGCGGCTGCGGGAGCAGGTCAGTGGGGTGAGAGAGGCCTTTATAAAGAATGTTGTTGTTGCGCTCAAATTGTTTGGATGATCTGAATTATATTGTACTGTTTATTTCAATGAAAACATTACAGTAAATTGATATTAAAGCTGCACAATTAATATATCACCAGTAGATCTAATGACTAACTTTAATGTGAAGGGGGTTGCTCATAGTAACAAACCCACAGAGACTTGTTGCACAAGTCTGCAGTTACCCGCCACTCAATGGAGCATTTTAGCATCTTTCAGCACATTGTTTTGGGTCTCCAACCCACAAACTCATCAGCTGTGTTTCCAGCAGCAGGTGACTGACAAAGTTGGTGGAGACCAAAACAGAACTAAAAGGAGAGTGAATAGTGGATTTGCTAGTTGGCCAGAAACAACTCTAAATAAATGATAATGTTTTCTGCTGGATATGTAAATAGCCATTTTAGCATTTATGTTAACCATAACAGCTTTATAATGTGATAAAATATCAGTGTGTTGTGTTTTTAGTCAAGCAGCCAAAAATCTTCATATGCAGCTTTACTGTCAATTTAGGACAACCTGTATTTATCATCATAGCATTTTTTTTGTTCAGTTCTGATACAGCTTTATTTTACGTCTGGAAATTCAACTACCATAAGGCACAAATATTTCTTAACATAAAAACAATTTTAAAAAAAGTGCTGTTGTCCACTCTTGGAGTTATAGGTATTTTTATTGTCCTTTGCAGACTGAGGCAACAGTGCAACTGCAAAATTATTCCCTGCCTTCTTTTCGCTGCAGGTTAAATGTGCAGTTTGTTCTATAAATTTGCCTGTCACATTTCCCTCCCACAGCTACTGTGAAACAGCGAGGTGATGTTTTTGTGGAGCAGTAGAAAACGTGAACCACAAACAGTTTGAGGTATCCGTACACTTGAAAGCCTGTTTTGTTCACCATAACTGGACTTGCTTATAGCTTCAGACTGGTTTGTGTATTCTAGACTGCAGCATGATGTATAAAGTATACATTTCCCAGTGTTGTTTGGGAGATTTTACAGATTGTAAAGTCTCCTCGTGCCTCAGCTTTTTGAGGCACAGCGAGTTGATGGGGGAGGGTCAACACTGAGAGAGTCTCGAGGTGGACATTTGACTTACCTGGTCATTGTGTGTCTGTTTGCTCCAGGTCAGGGGAGACAAAAGGGAGGGGCAAGCTGGCTTTGTAGCCAAAACAATTGAGGTAATGGTGAGATTGGCACCAAGCCACGAGGGAGCTCCAGGCAATAGTATGAGGCATTGTGCAAAAGGGATTTTGTGTGCTGTTTTCAGACTTCCCCACAAAGCCTGCCCACATGCAAAGTAAACCCTCTTCATGAGGTGCTGTTTCAATCCACTGCACTGATCAGGAAAGCTGATTTGCATAGGTAACATCAGTCAACAGGGATGATAATGTCCCTGCAAATAGTTTGTGTGCTTTTTCGTTGACATGTGCTCTTGTGTGTGTGCATTTTTATCCATTAACAGTACACATAACTTATCTTACACGAAAACTCCGCGTTCATCCTCTGTTCTCGTGTAGCACACAAGAGAAAGGTGGAAAGAGTTTGTTGTGAATTTAGGTAGTCAGACAGGTAAGGTCGGCTCTGGACTGGGGTGGAGTCAGAGTTGCCATAGTGACTCATGATGTCACCGCTGGAGGGGCTCAGTTTTCCTGTAGGTGCCTGTTGAGGCGAACTGACTTGAGAGCCGTGTGAGTGAGTGCAGGAGCGCGGCTGAGCACAAGAGGCGATGGACCAGAAGACTGTGTGGAAGCATGGCTCTCTGTACGTGAGGGAACACAGATGAACTTTTTATACGGACAGGAATAAACCCACATCGGCCGTTTCAACCCGGTCAGAGGCAATAAAAGGTAAGATATGTGGGGGGAATTTATTGTTCTGTTAGGCTGTCAGCGCATTCCCACACATTGAAAACAGCACCGGGAGCGCGGCTACTTTTATTGCATGGATTACTGCGCTCTGGAGCAAAGTGAAATACGCGGAGGAGTTTGTGCACTGCAGCAAACGCGGTGCGCATCAGTCTTTGGAGTGCTGCAAAACTTCCGCCGGGCGAGCGCCAAACTTGGCTCCCCGAGTTTTATCAGGAAGAAACGGACGACGGCGAAGTGTGACCCCTGCCTTTCAGCGGCGTTCAGTTCCGTGGACGCTCTGTGGTTGTCAGTTGTAAAGCATCCATAAGCTACAATCACCTGCTGCAAGCTCCCCGCAATTTCTTTAACGACACAGCGATTATGTTGCCATAATTGCAAAGCAAATGATTACTTTTGAAAGGAGGTCGTGCTTCTATCATTACAACATGCTGTATCTTGCATGGTCTTGATGGTGGTGGTGATTATAGAGACGTTGCCAGTAATAATATGTGATTGTTACAGCAAGTTTTTTTTTTGCAGTGGCATAATAATTAATTGATTAAAAAGCCAGAATCACTGTCAGTTTTGTATTTTGCATTGCACCGTCTAATTCCTGGCATGTGGTCAAATGTGTTCATTTTTATGGACTCATTTCATTGTCTTCAGAGGTGGCTGCAGTGCCTCCAAGATAACTGGATTTCTTCTGTATCACACATTCTGTGTGTATTCACAAGACCCATCTCCTTGCTGGTTATACACATAGTGTGGCAGTGTTAGAAGAAGCTACAGGAGGAAGATTATTGTCTTTTGCTTGTTTGTGAACTTCAGAGTCAGAGAATTTAGTTTGTAATTTACTGTCCTTATTAGCTGGGAATTATCTGGCAGTGCTTTGTTATTGATAGAGCTACTGTAATAAAAATATGAAGTTTTATCCCAGTTTGTTTGATTATAAATACCCCTCTGGAGTTCTTCCCTTAACTGCTCAGACACTGAAATGTGACAAGAGAGATACGATGATCTGTGGATGTCGATTGTCAGTTTATAAAACTCGACACTCAAATTGATTTTGGAATGAAACTCCTCATATGTTATTCATATGCGTGGGATGAGATCTGAGCGGTGATGGCTCTTGAATTCATCATGTCAGGGAGGAAGATACAAGATGCTGTCACAAAGCAGACTGGTTGGAGCATGAATTTCTGGCAAATTAATGCAGCGCTGGAAAGATGATTGACGACTGTATTTGGCATAATCTAATTCAGGATGTCAAGAGGGATGCAATCATTCCCTGCCAATATAAACAGCAGAATATTTAAACAAAACAAAACAAAAATAACAAGTTAACTGAAGCGTTTGTCATTTGATGTCCTGGAAAGGTCTAAATATACTGCCTTGAGGAAAACAGCAAGAGAACAAGCCACCTCTGCTCACAGTGTGGCTGTGCGATCTGCACTAGGTAGTGAGGGAGAGAGGGAAAACTTGCTGCTGTTCTCACGTAGACGCAGAAGTGGCAACCATACAGGAAATACAACATCAGTGGCAACAGTGCATGCTTTAGAGGTGAGACAAAACATGTCTTTGGTTTGAGTTACAAAGGCAGGGATTTATCAAGGTCAAGCGGAGGTTGGGGAAGATGATATCGCTTCAGTCTGAAAAGGGGATGACCCCCCTCTCCACCCAACACAGCCACACAAACACACACACACACACACACACACACACACACACACACACACACACACACACACACACTGAATTATTCTTATATAAGGTGCCCCTCGATTCTCTCCACCACTCCCTGTGATCCTTAAACCCACAACAAAAGCGAGTGGTTTAATTTCCTCCTCTCCTCATCAGGCCTGCAAAGACCTGGATCCCACCCAAGGGAGATGAGATAACATCCCACTGGCCCTACCACCACCCATCTTTTCACCCTTCTCTCTCTCTCTCTCTCTTTCTCTCTCTCTCTGTCTCTCTCTCCCTGCCCAGGGGCTTAGACGAGCCCAAACTGAACCGCTTGACCGATCACAAACACACGTACACGCTCACCGAATTCCCTTCCGTTCCGCCTGTGTGTCAGCGTGTCTGTGCGTGATGAGCTGTGACTCGCTCAGGCCAAGGGTTTCTCTACAGGGTTGAGCGGCCATGTTAGGACAGCTGTCTGCAGCTGTGGGCACCAGACAGAGAGACAGACAGAACTGTCACCTCCAAGCTGTGATAATCCATTGGCTGACGAGAGCACAGATTATAGAAATAGTGTGTGTGTCAAGATGGGTAAATTGTTTTCCTAGTGCCATTTTTTGTGCTCATAGTGTAATTTCCCCACAGTATGTGGTTTCGTCAAATATCTGTCTGCACCAATCAGAATTGAACAATATAGAAATCGGAGTCACAGGAAGATGTCTGTATCACTCAAAACCGATCAAAGCTCCTGATGAGTTTTTGATCCGAATTAATTTTAGAGAAAAAAAACTTAAGATGTGGTCTGTTACCCTGTAAATAATCGTCTTAAGAATGTATATCTAATTATTTCCAGTCATATGTTGCATGCAGACAGAGAGTTGAACAGATCTATGGATTGAGTGTGTGTTGTGATGAGCAGGAACAAGCTAAAGCAAAAAACTGTTTATAGCTGATCAAAAATCTCCAAATGTTACTAGATGTGTGGTGATGACCTTTACTGCCTGATTCAACAAAGCCAAACTGCACCACCGTGTCTTTGCTTGCCAAGTTGGAGCCTTATTATAAAGTTTAAAGCTATAGGGAAATTCACATATTAACAATTTATTTTATAATGTTTTTCTGAAATACATTTAATGAGGTGCTTTCCAAAAAAAAAAAAAAAAAAGAATATGAAAAAAAGATATGACTGTCTTGGTAAGTACTTCCCCTGAGAGGAGGGTAAGAGAAAAACCTTTAATGGGAAGGCCTTGGAAAAGGATCACACAAGAAGAGAGCCCTTCTCAGAACTAGTGCTTTGCCAGCATGTCAAAGGAAGATCAGTGATATAAATTAAGCATGGAAAAATGCTGCATTTAGTAATAACATCACCATCAATAAAATGCCAGGGTGCAGGATGTCTGCACCCTCCCACCAATTCATGTCGAACAAAGCAGCATAAATGGCGCACATTTCTCATTATAGGCAGTAAATGTGCTGTAAACTCTCCCTCTGAGTCTTTTTTGAGGTATTGCAACATTTGGCCTGTCCCCCACATCTTTCTCTCTGTGGGCTCCTGGCTCCGCTACACTTTTGCTCCTCAGAACCAAGGTCAGCAAGATAACACTGGCTCCAAGCATGCCTCAACTCCCTGCAAGAAATCTGACCATGATCAGACAAAAGAAGAATAGGGAGGGATAGGGAATAGGGGAGTACTGTTCCTCTTATTACCTAAACCGCACAGAGAAAAGGATCATTCATTGTCCTCCGCTGCTGGCACAACATCCCTGCAACGATTAGGGTATCACAAGAGCTGAGATGAACCACCAAGCATGCATGCAGATATTACATACTAAAACATTTATAGCCCAAGCGTGAATTTGCACAAAACACCTCTTTGTTGTACCCAGTATTGCACCTTGTGTCCGAGATCACACAATCAGCTACTGTGTGCAGCAGGTCTGCAGCAAAACATCTGTTTTTAATCACCGGACCCCCCTCCGCTGACCATCAGGAGCAGTAGCTGGGCTGTTTTTTAATCGCATCTGCCACCTCTGCATGAAGTGACACTTTGAGAGCTACGTTCAGGAACACAAACAAGAACCACAATGTTAATGACGGGCATGCGCTGACCTGCCAGTTAACAGGGGTTATGTGGTGGGTTTTAGGGGTGCAGCACCCCAACTGAGAGGACAAGTGGTCCGTGGAGTGGCGCCAAGGCTGTATCTAATCCAGAGTGTCATGGGGGGGTTAAGCCGCTCTGACAGAAGGCCCTGATGGACCCGCCTCTGATCACTGCTGATAATGAGTCCAGCCAGACAGAATTTTGCACACTGTCTCAAACGCAGTGCCAGTGTGTTAATCAGACCAGCTAATCAGGTCTGAGCTCTTTTCAGTGCACTATTTTGCAGCAAAGCAGAGCTCTATTAGCCCAGACTTAAGTAAACAACAGCAGTCGGACTGACCTCAGTATCATTGTTGCTCCTCTGGCTTAACGGGCAGGTAGTCGTTATGAGGATCTTAAAAAAAGTTCAGATGTTCTTGACAGATTTGCAAAGAATGGAGGTGAAATGTCTGCGACCTTTTTAACCTCTTGCCCTTACATTCCACTGGGTACAATTAAGACCATTTGTCAATACAGCAGAGAAGCAGAGACAGCCTGAGGAGCTTCATCATTCTTTGACTTCAGTCTGTCGTCTCCCGAAACTACGAATCAACCTAACCAATACAGGAAAGGCAAAAGGGAACAGGTAATTAAAGTTTTCAACAGGGAACAAATTAAACGGTGAACTATGTAGTCAACTATCATACGAGGCGAACTGTAGTAATTAATTCCCCATTTGTAAACCTTGTCTTGTCATGCCTTGCCAGCTCTGTCTTTTCTGGTTACAACAGCTCAAAGACGAGAAGCACAGTGTCTCCAGGAAGCCTGGACTGTATATGTTCTGGCATGAATTCATGACAGGCCCTGTAACAGCGGTAGTTTTCAGCAGCTGTTGTTGTTGCTAGTGCAGAGCTAAACCAGTGTGTGTATTTACATAGACTGCCATCAAATAACATGTTAACATGCTGTTACCTGTTTGGTCGGTCATTAAGATTTGTTTGTATATTAGTTTACTTAAAGGAAGCACTAGCCTACAAGCATATTGATATCATGTCCATGCTTTGTTGGCACTTGTGATTTATTTTTGTCAGCATAATGTTTTGCCAGTTATTAGCCTGGATTGAGGAGCTAAGTGACTTGTTTAGTAGTTAATCTATTGGACAAAACATGTTGTCATCTTCACCATGTATTTTTGTGTTGTTGATGTCTTCAGGCAGGAGTCGTGGCAGCCAGATGCAAGTTTGAAAATCTTTCATTTTGATGGATTACCATTACTGGCACCGCTGTTAACATTTTTTTATTTATTTGAGAGAGATTCCAAGTTTTTATGATCTCCAGAACCAAATGGGGAGCAAAGCAAGAGGGGAGGGTCTCCTTGTTTTCTCTATCTGTACCTGTGCTTTGCAAATCTTTGCATGCATCCCGACATCTGGATTCCACCTTGGGCTAAAGGTATGGGCCTAACTTCAAAAGGCAAATCTGAGACAGAGGCACATCGGGATGATTTCACCACCGACAGGACCAACTCTCAAGCCTTATTTTGATCTTCTGTGCTTTATTTCCAGTTGGTCATTCTCAGTGCAGATACAGGGTGGAGTGTGAGTGTGGGGTAGAGGAAAGCATGGCAGCAACTTCGCATAAAGTTAACGGCCTTTCTTTTGTAAATGTTTGAAATACATCTTCAAGCTATAGAGTGCAGTTTTTTCTTTTGCTAAACAAGACGACGGAGATGATAGGGAACACCTGGTATGTGAGTGAGTGTACAGTGGGAAAGTATATATTTCAGGCATCAGCATCTAATGGAATCAGTAATAAATTAGACTATTTGACAGGAGTGAAGCATGCACTGCAGTTTATCATAGCACCTCCTCCTCAGTTTGACAGCATAATCTACTTCAACTATGGCTCATATTTTACATACACAAGCATTCACATTATATCCATGCAACTCAGCTCCCGCACTGTTACGTTTAGGTTGCTGTTCAACACTTTGCAGTTGGTGTTAACATGGTATCTAACAAAACAAGTCAGTCATGAGCCTGAAGCTCGGTGTACTGAAAACGTGGCGATTTAGCACCTTCAGCATCAATGGGTGCTGTTGTTTATTGACAGTGAGAGTTGGAGTTTTGCGACTTATCACATATGGTGGACTGAGTCATCTAGAGCTGAGAGGTCAGGACTGTGTGTGTGTGTATGTAAGCAGTGTTTCTTATTGTGTTTCACAGAGGTCAAAAACAGGCCACCATGGTCAGAGGTACATATAGAGGAAAAAACATGTCACTACCAGTCAGTGAGAGGAAAAAACAATGGATAGTAATGGAAAACAAAGCATGAAAGATAAGCACAGAAAATAGACATAGTTTAATTTTCAGGTTTAACTGTAGGAGACTGTGTTGACATGACAGTAGCGTGTAGTGGATCATGTGATCAGAAAACCCAGAAACATTGGATGCAGTTCAATCTGCAGCGTAACAAAAACTTCATCACTGATTATCAGACTGTTTTTATACACACACACAAACACACAGAGAAACTTTCCTCTGGGAGAGTGGGTATAATAAATCTCGGGCTCAGCGGTAGAGCGCATGTGGTCCTCTGTGACTTGTTAATTAGGCATGAATAGCAAAGCTATTATCAGGGCTGGTTTCATGGGATGAAAAAGAGACTTGACACTTGACAAAATAGTGTGATTTAAAACCAGCAAAGATTTCCTGTTCATTGAAAAAGAGAAAAAAAAGGTGAAAAATTTAGTTCAGCTTTGGCACTACTAGAATTACACCCCTTTCATCACATTAGACTATGTGTGAGTTTATATGTGTGTGACATCATGTAGAGGATGCAGGACTCTGATTCCTCTGGAGAGAAGAAAGAGCTTTTTTGTCTTTGTGACCACAGGCCCGGAGATACACACACACACACACACACACACACACACACACACACAGTGTGTGTGTGTGCGTGTGTGTGTGTGTGTGTGTGTGAGAGGTAATGAAACATTTATTACATGATTCTGGGATGCCGTAAGTGTTCAGAGCTGTAAAAAAGTGTCTTGCTGTTGATGAAGTGATATTAAAGAGCAAGTCTGGACAGATCAGCACTCTGCAGCCCCGTCAGCAAATACTTTGCATGTATTTGTTTGGTAAGAGAGACAGTGAGTGAGCGAGAGGGAAGGGAGGGAAAGAGAAAGCCTTTATTTGTGTGCACTCATAGGTGTGTCCAAATCATTGCATGCAAGACTAGTAAATGATCTGCCAGTCTTGGTGTAAGTCTGGACCTGTCATATTATGTAACACCTCGAGTTTATTGCATGGCTGAAACCACAACACACCTCACCTTGTCAATAAAACTATATACTTAGCAACACGAACCGACCTTGCTGTAATGTTTCCAACATTCATTATTGTAAAATATGCTCAGAAATCAAAGTAGGCGATGGCATATTACAGAAGGGAGACTGTACATTTGCTTGCATTGGTATATGGTGTCAGAGTGTGTGTTTTCTATAGGAGGAGGGCCTGCAGTATATCTTGTATAGGGTCTCAGGATCCCTGAGGGTAGAGCAGGGTCTTATCTACTTCGGACACAAGTGTCATCTCTCTTCAGCCACAGCCTGAAGGCAGTGAGATGGGAGCTGAGATTGGGCACAAGACGTAGTGTTGAAGCTGCTGTTTTAAGATAAACTGTATTATTTCATTGCTGAATGGAAACTTTATGGACGTTTACAGCTGTTGCAGGGATCGGATTTTCTACTCGTAAGCTGTTAGAACAGCCTGCAAGTAAGAAATATTTGAACATCATGATTTCTGCAGATACCCCTCGCTCTCTAACACAATGGTGCAAAACACAGACGTATAAACAATGACTTTCCCCTGCTGTCCGCCGGGTGTGGATTGTGTGCGTTTGTATTGTGCTGTTGGATCATTAGGGATGTGGGGTGGTGTGTGCATTGAATGGGGGGGACATCCGCTGTAAGATCGAGCAAAAAGGGAAGGGAGCAGGACAGGGCAGCTGCACACAGCAAGCGCAACAAGAGCTGAAATAACAGTGGAGGAAGAGACTGTGTTGCCCCTAGAACCAGGGAGTTTCCAGTCTCACATGGAAGTCACTGCTGGAAGGAGATTGCCACAGGTCTAATATGGTAAATAAGCTTTTCAAGAACATTTAGAACATGACAATTGCTTAAAATGTGTTTAATTTAGATTGTACATGACATAAGTGTTCTTTTGTGCAATCAAAAGGCTTTTAAACCTGGCGTCGCAGAAATTGCTTGAGACAATTTTCTCTACTTCATAAACTGCCATTGGCTGATATATCTGATGGCTGCCTGTAACCTCGCTCATTCAGAGGAGGGGGCGATGTCTGCTGGTGATAACTGTGACTAACTCATGTATGCGTGAGTGGATGAAATCAATTGGATAGTTATTCAAAATGTCACAAGTGGCGGAAGAGATAGTCATTTTACCTCCATTGTGCACCGGGTCAACAGGCAGAGTATTGTCTCTGTCGTGATTATGCACTTCATTTGCACTCTGAATGAGAGATCTGCTTGATTATATTTTACTTGCCAATGTAATATTTTATTAATGAGCTGGTAACAGTTCTGGTTATTGTTTTGCCTGTAAAATAAGCTCTGCACACAGCTTCACCTTAAACATCAGCTTTGACTGTGGATACTATAAAGTCATCTCCTTTTAACATGTCAATTAACAGGCGAGGCCATCTCTGAAAGGTCATCTGGGGATTTGGATGAAGGGATTAGAAGAGGAATGCATCAGAGGAGGGAGCGAGAGAGGGATGTGGTAGCAATGAATAGGAATGGATGACTAGGGGATTTCAGTATAATGTCATTAAGGCTAGGGGAGACAAAGGATGATGGTCTGTCCACAGACAGCATACGGACAGAGCGCTGGCTGGTTGATTGACCGGGGCTTTATGCTTCATAGTTGTGTAGAACTGCAGTGGCACTGATTTTTAGACTCACACAGGTGCTTTTTTTGTAATGCACTCTATTAGTTTTGCTTGTTCTTTGTTGAATTTTTGTAGCACATGTTAATCTATTGGGTTTTGGTCAACTATGTGATCTGTAAGAAGGAGCGAGGAGAGTACAGATTCAGTGTTGTGCTCAAGGACACTATCAGCATCTCACTCAGTTCTGACACTCACACCATTAACTCTGCCAGACTCAATGCTCTAAGTAGTATAATGTGCCAGAATGAGACAAGTTAAGCAAGAGGTTAACAGTCTGCAGAGCCAGCGTCTTCTGTTTATGTGTTTGCCATACAGATCAGACCAGGTAATTACAGTTAGCTCTATTTCCGCTCCCTAGAGCCCAGGCCACATTAGCATCTTAAGTGGAAAGCCGTGCACACAACGCTTAACTTTGTGTTTAAAACCACACAAGCTGTTACCTGTATGTGTGTGTGTGTTAACTCTGTGTACAAGAGAGATGATGCATGAATGCACCCAATTACAGTCGGACTCTGGTAGTGGCTGTTGTTGCAGTTGAATACATGTATGTAAAAGCTGTCTTGCAGCAAACTTGCAGTGTATCGTTTGTCACAGATCAGTCAGAAGGTGAAAAAGATTAACATGAGTGCAGAGATATTAGGAGTACACCCTCTTTTTTAAGGCGAAAGCCAGACTTTGTTATGAGAAATCTATTATAACCCCAGCTATGTTGATTATATAAGAAACAAGGCACCAATCAGTAGGCTTTGTGACGGCTGGCAGCAGGTGTAGTACATGACGCTCTGGCAGCTTTTAAAATGATGTCTGTTCTTAAATCTCCACCAGTGACACAGCGGGCACCTGATGGGAGCTGCCATTTACTTTACTTTACTTTAATCGCTGGGCTCTGCATATCAACCTGTCTGTCAGGAGCTAAGACAGGGGCCGCATAATATAAAATAATCTGTTCTGCTGTGTGAAATTATGCAGCATTGTAACTACAGCGTGAAAATGGCTCTGACAGGTGACAGGTAGCAAAGACAAGCACCCATGCTGTACATGCTCACTCATGAGGCTCAGACAAAGTCAGAAGTGAAATGCTGGCGTTGCAGGCGAGTGCAGAATAGTGATTATCGCATGTACCTGCACTGACCTATAAAATTTGAATGCTACATTGTAGGAAAGCAGACACACGAAAACACAGACCTGAGCTTTCTTTCTTTTTGATGACAGCATACTGTTTGTCAGACCACTGTTGCATAAATGTTTTCAGGATGTCCTGGGTTCAGGTCAGATTTTCTGGAACAATGGCCTGACTCACTCATGCAGGCAGTCTGTCTCTCTTTGTATCCCTCTTTCTCTCTCTTTCAAACACACGCACACAACACACAACACACAGACAGCACGCACGTGAGCTACTTTCATCTTGTATCTATTTTCCCTGCAAGCATGGTTGTTTGCCTTATCGTTGTGTGTCCACATTACATTAAACTTGACATCAGTTTCATGTAGAGTTCCTGCAAGCTATGTGGAAGACAATTAAAAATCTTAAGGCACATACTGAAGAGCCTCTGTGAGTGAGCGCCTGATGGCCTGAGGAAAAGTTTTGCTGCAACAAAGCAGTTTGCATTTGTGAGCTTTTAGATGAGGCAAATTCCCTTGAGTTATTTCTAGACCTGCTCTGACATACTGGAATCATGGTGAGTATTTGACATAAGTCTTATAATAACAACCCATTGACATTGGCTGCAGCACTTCACACACAACCCACCACCATTGTAAAAGACATTTTCAGATTTCTTGGACACTTTCTTAATATATTTTCTAGACATGTGCCTTCCCAAGGGGCTCTTTACATGACTCTAAATCTTGTCATATTCCAGTGTATAAGCTAATGTCAGTGTCTCAGTTTCACATTCATCATAGCTGTCAGAGCAGATGTGGTGTACAGAGGGAACCGCTGCTGAAAAAGCAGAATCACAGGCTGTATGGTTTTGAAAGAAACTGGGGAAATCACTGGTGTGGAATGTACCGTAGGTGTGAGCGGGCTGAGGCAGGTTTTACAGTGTTAATCATACAGTTGGCCTGCGGTTTTCACATCTGGACCCTAAAACAGGAAGTGGTTAGTGGGGACAGGAAGTGGCTTTTGATGGAAGGCATTTCAGCACTGTAATGCATAGCTGCTGTCAGGATGATGGTCTCTGCGTGTGTGCAAGACAAAGAGGCACAGTGAGAGACAGAGGAGTTAATCTGAACTAAACTGTTGACCTTTGGAGGGGACGCCTCATTTGTCAGATGTGGACCGGTGTGGAGTGGTTTAACTTAATTACCTATCTCCACCGAGAGGCAGAAGGTCTCATTTGCAATTTCCTCCTCTTTTATATGTGACTGCTTCCTCTGTAACTATCTTTCTCTCCTGTGAAATTCTTCTTCTCTGGCTGTTGTATTGTGTCTATTGATCTGTTTTCCTCAAATTTGACAAGTAACAGTTTTAATTAGCATATTTAAAGCAAGACCATGTCACTTTTAAAATAAGAAATAACAAGTTTCTTCTTGAGATTAAATGTTAAAATCATAAGCAATAAAATGCAACCTTTTTACTTCTATACACTCAGGGTTGTGCTTCCTAAAGCTTTGTTGATTTCAGCCATATCAGCCATCTGATGGCTGCAGTATAATTTGACTGACTTGTATCGTTTATCATGCAAAAATACAATAAACTCGTCAAATGTGATAGTTCAGTAAATGTTTATATGCAGGTTTGAACGCAAGTTCTTCTTCCCCCGCTTTGGTATTTCATAAGATATTGGATTACACTGCCAGGCCACTCTGACATAATTACTACCTACAGGTGATGGAGGAAGCCAGTATGATTCAATATTCCCAAGGGTGACAGAGTAACATATGAGAAGATAGAACAGCAGTGTGGGAGAGCTGTTCGGACCCACCACCACTGAATATGCTCATAAATCATTCAGTGTTCAGATTAAATTTCCCAACACATGTCTGGTTTCAGGTGACATGTCAACTGCATGTGACCCCTCTGTTTTAACAGGTGACTGTCAGCATGTATTGAGAGCATAAGGGCACATTTTTAATTCCAGGGTGCCGCTGCCTAGGCGTATTTGAATGGAATTACAGGAGTCAAGTGATGGCTCAACAGTTTTGCCCGCTGTGTCAGGTTGCTGTAAAGGTGCATCACATGAATGTTAACACACTATGACTCAACAAATATCACATAGGGATGATGGTTAGATATTAATCAAGGCATCTCATTACATTAATGATGGCATTAATGTAATTGTAGAATTATTAAATAGTGGTGTGTCAAAGATTTCCATGTCAGAATTCATTAAAGTCAAATAAGCTTATAAAAAGTGGTTGAAGATACGCTTGTATCTAGATTCTCTTTTCAGCCTCTTTCTTTCCTTTGGTCTGCTGTTGACATTGATTTGTTTCCATGGTTCCTCTGTTTTGTTTGATGACCATTTCTTTTTCCATCTCACCCTCCCGCTGGCATTTCTCAGCCATTTGCTTTCTGTTTTCTCCTTCTCCCCTCTTTTCTCCCATCAGTCTTTACAGGGCATGCTCTCCTCCCTTCACTCTGAGCTTGACATTCAGAGGTACTTGATGAAAATCCAATTGCCCCACAGAGTTAGTCAGCCTTTTATCTTATCTGCATCATGCCATTGTGTGTGTGGTTATGTTTGCATCCTCACTAACATCTGCTGTGTGACTTTGTTCCCAGCCCCTGTGCCCCTATGTCTCTTAACGTCTGCCCTGTCTAGGCTTGCCAAGCACACTTGGCTCCCAGGCTAAACCGGTTCTGGCCATGAAAGCTCCCACAAATGTCAACTGCACTTTATGTAAAATGCTTCAATTCCTTATTTGTCCATTTGTGTGTGAGAGAACAGAAGCGTGCGCTTGCAGGTGCGTTCAAGATAACCTGGTAGACCTGGCCTTGTGTCTCCACCTGCATTAGCTCTATAGCACCACACTCCTGTCAGAGAAGAAGAGCATTTCATAAAGAGCCCTGTGTTCACTGACCCCTCAGTTTCAGTCCCACCTTGTCCCCGTGGTACAGATCGCCTTACAGCACCACATAATAGCTCAATGAAGGCTCTGAAGTCATGTCACGCATCGTCTTTTTGTAGCTGTGGCCTGAGGATGCCACGTCATGCAGATCTAATTGCAGAGTAGCCAACTGATCTTCAAATTTTGATGACACAGTTCCAGATCCTTAATCAGTGGTCCAAAGGAATTTCTTATTCTTTAGTAAACCACATTATTGGTTTCTGTTTGATCTCTTTCGGTGTGTCATAAAAAAACTTCCTCTCTCATACACTGTTAGTATCATTTTAAATATTTTTATAATGCCAGCTCCTGCAGGTCTGTGCCTCCTAATGCTTGACAGATTTAAATGCTACGAGGTATTTGGGGGACAGTACTCAGCAGTACTGGATGTGTGAGTATGTATCAGTGTCATACAATATTAACACTGCTTTGCACATTTGCATGACTGAAGTAATTTGGTTTATTTGGTGGTTGTGTTGGAGTCAAGCTCAAAGTCAACATCAGAGCCACTTTATTTCAGCTCGCCAGAGAGTTTGTGTGTGACTCATAACACACTTGACATTGTCAGAGTGGCAGATACTGAGTTGTTTTCTAACTTCACCAAAAGTGCCCATATCTAAAATCAGTATCAGTGGAATTTTAGAAAACGTTGCTGTGTCATTTCCAGAATATGAAACTCATGCATGCGCTGCATTGTCTTGTGTACACTGTGTCCATGGTCTCACCCTTACTGTATTATGTTTCCATGTGCCTCCCCCTCCAGAGCAGAAGCCCAAAGCACGGCCCCAGCCCCCAGCCCAGCGTCGGCGACCACGTTGACCACCTCTCCCTGGCCTCCCTGGAGTCACTGGATGCCATGTCAGAGGCCGATGCACCTACACCCTTCACCCGCGGCAGCCGGGTTCGTGCCAGCTTGCCTGTGGTGCGATCGACCAACCAGACAAAGGACCGCTCACTAGGTACACAGTCTATCGGGCTTTTGGGCTTATGACAGTTCAGTCATTTGAAATTTCTTATCTATATTAGGCTTTTTGTTGTTTCTTGTTTACCACAAAATGTTTTAATCAACAATCTTGTAATTCTTTTCCTCACTCAAAATCCTTAGAGAATTTCTTGTATTTGTCTACTAAGAACTTATTGAGAATAAAGGCTGTATCTTGAATCTTGAATTGACTTTGTAAATAGACTGAAGTGGAAGTTACTTGACATGAATCCTGTTTGATAACCTTACATTTTCCAGCTCCTTTAACATGATCTCGGCATAACTTAAGAACTCCCTGAAATAAATTCTAACAACACCATGATTTCACTGTTTCACCTTGACAGTCCAAGTGTTTTCCTCACACTCCATCTGTCTTCTCCTCTCCTCCTTCCTTCCTCTCTCCACTTCAGCTCACAGCTCTGTTTTAATTAGAATTCATTTCCTCTGTAGTGAAAGCATATTGTGAATTCATCCACAATATGCCATCGTGTTATTGACAGGATTAGAAATGGGTCGTCTTATCAACGCACATGGTGCTTCATTTGCATCAATATGCAGAAACGCTAAAAGTTGTGCCGAATTAGGTTGCTGCGTTAGGGTGAGAGTGGTGGGAAAGAGTTTGAGAACTCCCCAAACTAAGTGTAGAGGCTGTATTATTTCAGGAGGATAGTCTTCAAAGGTAGCTCACAGCTCAGCAAGGCATCTGCTGCTGGATAATAGCAAAGCGTCTGAGTGGCACGCCTTTTGACCAAAGTGAAAATGAATGAAACTATAGGGTGTCGTTTTCCACACTCGTCTGTGCCAGTCGCGCCTCTTGCTTTGCTTGAGAAACAGAAATGCAAAACCTGTATAAAAACACTCCAAGTACTACAAGTATGCTTTACCACACATGCATGTACACACACGCACACACAGAAACACAAACACTCACACACGCTCCATCTCGCTCTTGCTCTCTCTCAAAAACATCAGGACAAAGCGTTAGGACAGTGGGGGGTTATGGTGTGATGAAGGGGGAGGAGAAAAAAAGGGGCACCTCTTTACTACAGTGTCCCTCCCACAGTCTCACACACACAAACACACAGACACACACTTTGCTGGGTCCCAACGGACATTTGGGGCTTCTTCTTGGGGCTTAGTATCTTGTCGCGTGGTCTTCTCTAGAGCATCAGCAGAAAACAGGAAATCCTTAAAACCCCTAATGTGAGTATCAGATCCATTCTTGAGTGTGGCATCAAGTATATGGTATTTCACGTCATTTTTACTGCAGTTCCTATATAGTATTCCTCTGCTTTTCCTCGCATTTCAAACTTTGTGTTAATATTAATGGACGCAGATGGATATTTTTCATGATTGTGCTTAGTTTAAACTTTTGTGTCTCAGTGGAGAGATGTGGAAAACTGTTTTAAAAGTCAGACGGTCTGCTGTGCTGTGCCCATTTGGTCAGGAAACCCACTGGCCATTTGCTTCCAATCCTGAGTGAAACCAGGCGCTGAGGAATGTAACACGACTCTTTGTTAGAACCGAGCTATTCGACTTTGTTGCAGCAAATAAAACTGATGTTAAAGAGTTCAGATCTTCATAATGTATGCTTGGCCAATGGCGCTTTGTCATCAAACTTGTTCACTCTAGTTGCTAACATCTGGATGAAAACAAGCCGACTGTTAACATAACAGCTCTCAGGGGATCTTCTTTTGGGGGGGGGGGGGGGGGGGGGTGTAGTTAGTCTGAAAATGGGCACTTTGTTAAGTTGTTACTACCCAGCAACCCAGACAGACCAGAGCAATGGATAGACTCAGCAATTTTATTTCCTGGATTTGCCCTCTCTCTGTCTCACTCTGTCTCGTGGAGCATGTAGGATCTTGTATAATATTTCACCAACATCTGGTAGCTTTTACTGGCTCTGTCCTTTTATGGGGTTACACCAAGTAAAACCATATTTCCTTTCCTTAAAACCAGCTATTTTCAGTGAAAAATATCTCTGAAACAACTGATTTATTTGTATCACAACAGATTTTTTTGTCTTAGAGACTGATGAAATGTGACATGCAGGAAAGTTCTCATTGAATGGAATACAACATAATAAGGGGACCAACATAAATCGATTTAATTCCTTTGTTCTTTTCATTTAAGTTCTACTATTGCTGCAGATAACCCCAATAAAAATCAGTGCCATGCTCTTTGAAGCAATGAATCAGAAACTAGAAATAGAAGTGTGTTTTTTTCTTTTCCCTGGCATTGTTTATACAAGTGCAGTGTGGGCGTGTCCATAAATTTTGTGGGAGAGACATCTGTTTTTCTAAAGCACAGTGCAGAAGCCACACCCAGGGTTCAGAGGTTCAGACTTTGGTCTTTTTGATGCACAACTTGTGCTGTTCCACCCTTTGCAAACCCCCCCCCATTCCTTCCACGACTTGCTTTTTAAATATCAAGTAATTTGTCCGTTTTTCTTGAATATACCGCGTGCTGTTCTCAAACACATGTAATCCAAACAGGAAAGAGGTGGTGAAGTTTAGAACAAAACCACATCTTGCAAATAAGCTACGGAAAATCAACTAGGAAACCGTATGACAGTTCAAAGGTTTTGTCCTTTGTGCTCCAATTCATTCTGAAGCCCAATTCAAAAGTCAGAAGAATGATTTCCAAACCGACTTCAAATGAGCCAAGTAGTCATTCATCTACAGAAACTAATGGAGGATGAATGTGTTTTGTCTACGTCGGTTGCTTGGGTTTGATGGTACACCAGTGGAAAAATGAAGAAATTGATTTTTTGAAAATTTTAATCGGGCCAAATACCCACACCAGTCCAGTTCATGTGTTGGAGGTTGTTTGAGGCTGCAGTAAACAACCAAACCTTTCTGTTTGACCAGTTCTGTTTTGTTGTTGCTGTTTTCTGCTCTTACATTAATCTTAAAACATCCAAAATTATTGAAAAAGGTCCAAATCCAGATTTTAGCCAACTTCAGAATCACCCGCTAACTCCGGTTGCTAAGTCAATACTTTGTGCAGCAGCTTAAACAGTAAAAGCCCTGCAGTGGTTTGTAATTGGGGGGTTTTACTGTTAAGTGGCTGCATGAAGTGGTGTGTTTGCATTACCAGATTAACACTGCAAGGAGGACTGAACTACTGCAAGTTATGGAAATCACGTGCCTGTCTTGTTTTGTGTTCGCAGGTGTGCTGTACCTGCAGTACGGGGACGAGACCAAGCAGATCCGCATGCCTAATGAGATCACTAGCATCGACACGGTCAGAGCTCTGTTTGTTAGTGCCTTCCCACAGCAGCTCACCATGAAGATGTTGGAGTCGCCCAGTGTCGCCGTCTACGTCAAAGACGACATGAGGAACATGTACTACGAGCTCACTGATGTCAGGTAAAGGCGTATGTTTGTGTGTGATAAACGTGGTACAGAGTGATTGGGAATATGTTGTGGACAGCATACTGTAGATTGCTGTTTTGTTCAGTTTAACAGGTCATCCAAGGTTCATAATGCTCCATAGTTTTACTTTTCCACTTAAATGTCCTCTCTTTTTCCCCTCCCTGAGCACTTCCTGTCTAAACTCCCTCCGCACAGGAAGTGTCATTGGCCAGGAAAGCTTCTCACTTCCTTTTCCCTCCATGTTAAAACTTAATAGGAAAGAAAGTTATGTGGAGATGAAGCCCTGCAGCGAAATGTCTCCGTTATACTCAAGCAAACTGAAGAGCACTCTTGAGAGACTTTCATGCCTGTTGTCCTTTCTCCTCTCGTGAAAGTTTGACTCCGGAAAGTTTGAGCAATGCAAACTTTGTCTTTTTACACTTTCTGAGGCAGCTTTTCAGAGTGTAGCTTCCAAAGACTTGTGTACTATGTTGTGTGTGTCATTTACAAGCACACATACTAGCTCAGTGCTTTTCTTCTTCCTTGCACTTTATACCTTCCTGGTTTGGTATTTGCCTGCATGTCTTATCAATAATACAGCAGATTCTATGCACAGAGACAGTATACAGCCATTTGCTGTAGTTGTTTTTCAGAGAAACATTACTCTTGAAGACTCAAGCAACTTTGCCCCTGTGTTTCCAGAACGCCTGCGCAAGTGTGACGTGTACTTTGTGACTAATTCTTTATCAGGGCTGTAAAAAATTGTCTCATGATTCCTGAAGGTTGGTACAGGTGTCCAGGGTGCAACACCATAGTGAGAGAGTGAGAGCTGTAAAAGAAAAGAACGGATCCGCTCTCAGTTTATGCAGTAGAGCCACGTTTTAACACAGTATTAGTGGATGTTTTGATAGTCTTTGGAGATTTAGAGGAAATGTCACAGAACAGAGGACTGTCAGAGCCTCTGTCAGGGTATGTGCCCTTGGCAGGGCTGCTAAAGAAATCCAGACCGACGCAGGATCGGCCACTGTCTGACGGCGATATCTGGGCTGTCTTCTTACCACCGCACACGTCCTCTTCCTACAGGAACATCACAGACCACTCCTGCCTGAAGGTCTACCACAAAGACCCAGCACAGGCGTTCAACCATGGGCCAAGACCTGCCAACGGCGATGCCAGGGTGAGTACTTAACCGTAACAGTCACTAACACAGCAGTGAAAATTATTATCTCCTTAACAACAGCAGCAGCTGCAGGGAAATGGCCAGACGCGCTGCAGATAGAATAGCAAGCCCAGCCTCCAGTACTTCTTGATCTCACATCCTGTTTGCAGTTAAAGGAAGGAATGTCCTCCTGCCTCTTGTTAATCTGTTTAGAGGGGGTCTCATATTGTTCTCCCAGGGGCCCGTGATTCGGCCTCGCCTGTACGCTCTGGTGGAGCTTGCTTAAGGGACAATTGAACTCAATTCTCTCTTGTTCATTCTTCCCCCCAATATCAGCTCTAATCTCTTTCTCTTGTTCTGATTCCAGCATGTTTGTTTCCTGCTGATGTAACAAAACTAAAGCCCCAAAGAGCCCTTTCCTCGAATGTTCCTCCTCAAATCCGCTTCTCTAATCCGCCTGACCCTTTATCTAACCCGCTGCTCCTCTCTGCCTGCTGCTGATTTCCAGGCAGCATCGCATTGCTATTGTGATACTGCAGAAATTACATTAACCTTGGCTATAATCTCACACTGCCACATACTGTGTTTTTCATCAAAGTGTGAAGTGAAATTGATAAAGTTTTAAGGAATGACAAAGCATGCTTGACGGTGGCTTAAGAGGCGTTGGTTCAGATGCAGTGATGGCTTTGAGGTGCTGCAGAAAGCTGCTGGAAGGTGCTTCTCTGCTGGGGTCCGTCAAGGGGAAATGAAAAAAAAAAAAAAAGGCAGTTGAGAAAAAAAAAGATGGTAAAACGATACATCTGATAAAGTGAAATGGAAATTTAGCTGTGCAAACAGTCTAACAGCAGTGAAGGTTGCAAACTGGCATCAGCAGAATAATTTGGATTGTGTAGAAGAGATTTCTCAACCTAGTTTTTTTTTTTGTAATGGCCCTGGAATTTGCTGATGCAGCAGTTTTGAAAAATATAACTTACTCTGGTTGAGCTGAAGTGCATTTAGCGAAGAGAAGCCGGACAACCTTTTTAAGGGCCCGTGTGCAAACATTGTGAAATCTAGGTGTGAGGTAGAGATATGCAGAAGAAGATTGTTGTCATGAATAGTTCTGTCACTGTTTAACCAAGCAGCAGTTGACACACATACAGAGACTGGACGTGGCTGAGGTTGGTAAACGGCACAGGACAGGACAGAAACAAAGTAGTTAGATGACTTTTTTTTTTTTTGCATTAATCCAAAATATAAACACATGAACATGAGGAAAGCTGTAACACACATGCACACACACACACACACACACACACACACACTCAGTCATCTGTAAAGGTTAGAGGTTAGCCTTTTTTGTTTGTTTTGTTCATCTTTTTTTTTTTTATTATTATTAGTTTTTTTTATTTTTGACAACCTCCTTTTATAATGAAACACAAACCCTGTCGCTCAAAACAAAAACGGCAAATACTACAACCTAATGAGCTGTGCACCTGTTTAAACAACCTCAGGTGGGGGTTGGGATGTGGGAGGTTATCCAGGTATATTTCAGATCTGTTTGGGCCATTCAGTCTGAGACCAGGCCTTGGATCAGATTTAAAGCAGGATCCAGCAGGACTGAAACTTTCTGGCCAAACAGTTGTCTCTGCTTATGAAAACAACCCTGTTGTCCATCAGTAACTGATATAAGGTGGACAGATATGCACAGTAACTGATGAGCAACTTGATAAGAAGAATAAAGTCGGGATCAAGTGGTATTTTCTTGCATTTGAAGCGTCTATTTTTCTTTAGATGAAAAAAGTATTTTGGAATTTAATCCGTACTTATGTAAGGGGTTGAGCCCAGAGCAGTGCTTGGTATTCACAGAATAGTCAATAGTGGCTGTCAGAAGTGATGTTATGTACACATCGCTGTAGGAGATATTTTGTAAACAGAGGTTGAGTGATTGGCTAACGATCTCTGATCTGTTCTCCTTTGGGTAATCGATGTAATTTGTGTTGTTATTCAAAGATGAAAAGTTGAATGTCTGTCTTCATTTTACTCACAAATTATGATAATTAGCAGCAAGTTAATCTTTTCATCAGCGACACCATTAGGTCCACAGACAGCAGCGTGGTGTTTCCGGCCATGCAGGCAGCTCTTTAGATGTTGACACACTTCTGTGTGAGCATCGCGGCGCAGCCTCTCTTTATCTGTTTAGCTTGGCTACCCCTGAGGCTCTGAAGTTTGTGAATCGGTTTAGAAACCCTCTCCATCTCTGACACGGCAAGAGATCGGGGCAACTTTGTACGCACATGCTGCCCTCATTACTGGAAGCTTAAGAGCGCGGTGGAAACAGAGAGAGTGAGAGTCTTTAAAAAAAAAAAAAAAGTCCACGAGTCAAACTCAAACCAAATGTTCTCAACACAGCCTCTCATTTGCCTGACATGGTCGCTCATGTGTTTATTTTTCGAAGCCTTTGCTCCTCTGTTGTGACTCAAAGCAGTGATTTATGAATGTTGTACAGACCAAATCTGTGGATTACAGGGATATTTTCGGCATAGTTGGTGTTGCAAAGGTGTAACGTCTGTTTGGGATTGACATGTGATGCCTTTTGGTCCAAAGTGTTCTTATAAGGCTGTGCTGGAGTTGGTAAAGCAGAACAGAGATGTTATTTAGTGCTCTGCAGAAGCTGCTGCACAATAGGGCAACTTTTCTTTCTATGTGTGGAAGCACCTTGGATAGTGAAAGTTATTAGGGTTTGATTATGGTCTGTTGATGATGGCGGCCGTGTGCTTCTCAAATTTCTTATTACGTGTTGTGTAGCTTGGTCAGACTTGTTGCTGCTGTATTTATTAAGGACTGTGTGCGCTTTTATTGCCAGCAAGTTTCTTTTTTTTCCCCTTTGTTATCACAGCCAAGCCTGAGCCCTTTGTTACGGTACACTTTGAGAAGTTGTTGTTTTCCTGCTTATGCACACACACACACGCACACACACACACACACACACACACACACACACACAAAGTGTCACACCCACTTTATTGTTCTCCTCATTGTATTAATGTGTGTCGGCACCGGGGGAAAAAAAAATACATAAAGACAACACTGAAAAAGCAGTGTCAAAAACTGTACGAGAAGTTTGTGAAAGAACTTTGTGAACATTGTGTTTTGCCTTGTCTTCTCATGTAGGTGTAACTCATGAGTCATACCTTGAAGGAACAATAGTTTGTTTGTTTGACAGGAATAGAGTGTTAGACAGGAAGGAAGATGGATTGGATTTGTCCTGGCATGTGACACTCCTCAGCACAGTGTTGTCATATCCAGCACTTCACATATCCACAGGTTACATCTCAGTTTACACACTATATTTCAGGCACATGTTTACATCTATACAAATATACCTCAAACTCTGAATACATAAAGTCACTACTACTCACTCTGGTAGAGTTGCTGTTGTTTGAAGTTTAAATTAATTTAAATACCTGTAATATTACTAATTGAGAGATGATGTAACTTTTTCTGAACAGTTGCCCACAGGTACTAGAGGTAGATTAATGGTAGTAGAATAATGGTCAATGGGAAAACAGAAGCATAGTTAGTAGTAGAATGTAACAATAGCGCAACTACAAAAACTTAATATATCAGACTGACCGCCTTAACCTAACCTCTGTCTAAATTACTTCTATGTGCCTATAAATCTTTCACCTGCTTTTTGTAGTTTTATTATGTACAGCCTGAGTGCTCATGTTTCCCCTAACCCAGAAAGCCACTCTAGTTAAATGAGGTTAGGTTTATTGTACACTAGCCTTCAAGGGTCCTTCATTGGTGGTAGAGAACAGTGACTGTTTAATTAGACTATGCCAGACAGATCTTGTTGCAAATTAACCAGCTACCTTTTAGCTCCAGAGCTGCACATAAAAACTCTCAGAAAGAGAGAAAAAGACCAATTCATCTCCCAGAGACCTTGATAAAAACTACAGACAAGAACTTTGTGTTCATACGTTGTAATATTGTTTTATAAAAGCCTGTGGGTATAATAACCAGGACTTTGAGTGAAATGCTGTGTGTACCGGGGATAGTAGCCGTGCAAGTAACTATTTTCTGCTTCTGGAAAAATTTGCTGACAGTGTATTTTCTTTGAAAAGCAACAGTGTAAACTGAGTTAGATGGATGTTTTTGTTTCAAGGGCAACTGCAGTCCAGAAATACAGGCTATATACAAAATAAACAGTTGCTAGAGCTTTCAAGCAGGCAGAATTATGCAGTCTGGGTTGTTGACTAATCCTTAAATTAAGGGATTTTTTTCTTGAATGTTTTGCAGTATTTGAAGTAATAATAATTCCAGTTATGTTTCTAAATGTATAATAATATTTCTATATGCTTTTCTTCTTGTCTAGATGCATGGTGATGGACAGCACCCTCTGAGACAACCCCCAATGGGTCCCCCAACACACCATCCAATGCAGGGAGCACTTCCTCCATCTCCCCACTCCATGCCGCCATCTCCCTCCAGAATCCCATTTGGCCCACGGCAGGGCTCCATACCTGGCAGCGCCACTATCCCTAGGGACCGACTGTCTAATGCCAACCCTCCAGCGCGCTCCATCTCACCCTGTCCCAGCGCCATCCTGGAGAGACGGGATGTCAAGCCAGATGAGGACATGGGGGGGAAGAGCCACAGTCTAGCCAGGGGAAATGAGGGCCTGTATGCAGATCCATACCTGCTCCAGGAGGGACGAATGAGCATGGCTACTGCCCATGGACCACACCCCAACCCTGGGCTTGATGGTCCAGATCATGGCATGGGGGGATTTCACCGTGCCTCCATCCGCTCCACAGGCTCTTACAGTGGGCCCAGCCCCACAGACACTATGGATCACCCCTCTCTGTACAGGCAGAAGTCCAGAAACAGCCAGCTGCCTACTTTGGGCTCCAAGACTCCTCCCCCATCCCCTCACCGGATGGCTGAGGTACGGATGATTGACATCCATGGCGGGCCTCCCCATGGCGTTCCACCTCATGGAGTTCCCATGGAGAGAGGCTCACCAGTGCGCCAGTCCTTCAGGAAGGAGGAAGTAACAGGGACCAAGCCCAGGAACAACATGGGATCACCTGTGGTTTCAGACCTCCAGGGTCATCTCCAAGGGCCCATTCCACCTGCCAATGACCATCAGACACGGTAAGCCTCAGGGGGCTGGACATGATATAAAATAGGTTGGTTGGATTGTTTAAATTAGGATTAAGACCCTGCATGGGAGCATGGACTAACTCTGCATCCCAGTTTCACCCTAACCATGAGCGGCTGATTTTTAATCCCTGGCTCTGACTCTGTTCCATCATCCATGACTGAAGACAAGAATATAACCTGCACTCTCACTGTTTTAAGCCTCAAGATCTGCACATGAAGTACAGCAGACTAATGTAAATCAGTTTGGTTTGTGTATACAACCAGCTCTGATATCTGACCAATGTTTTCACAGTCTTTGTTTAAACTCTGGAAGCTCACGATGTTAATTGTTACAGAGCCTATAGACCCAGACACTGAAACAGGATAGTATCTGAAAACCCCATTAGCCCATTGTAAATGTTTCTGTTACTCTCTGACTGTTGTACAAACAACAATCTCTCTGTAGAGTCTATTCATTTTGGATAATCCAGAATTCATTTAAGTTCCTGGGTTTAGGTTTGTCTCCTCCGACTGAGAGCACATAAACATAGAAATAGAGAAAGAGACGTGCTTGCCACTCAGCCAGGAAAACGTGGTTTCAGCAACAGGGATGTTACAGGGGTTATGTGCATACCTAGGAAACCCAAAGAAAATATTGACCAGGTTGAATAAGTATTTGAAATGGCCCAATCAGTCAAACAGATCAGGCTGGACCACCTGGGCAGCCCTAAAAACCCCCCAACAGAAATGCCCTGGGAATGCGGCAAAAGGGTGGAGGAGTTTGAATGAGAGAAGTGCTTTCAAAATAAACACTCTCTTCTCTCTATAGCTGTATATGAATATATATATATGTATTCATGTGAAATATGCTGTATGACGCTGAGGTTAGGCATTGTAGTGCTCACATAGGTGTTGTGTCTGCTTGCTGTCAATAGTGCAGTTAAGACCACAGACCCCACCCTCCCGTGTCCTTCCTCAAGATAAATGATGACTTCTGAAAACAAAAGTCGAGTTGTTCTCTTTTCCAACCTCTAGGTTTGCCAAGCGATCTCAGTAAGGTCCCCTTCTCATCTCTCAGGTGTTTGGCTTTCTTAAGGCTGTGTATTTTTTTTTAATTGTCTTTTCACTCCCTTCGTGGAAGCGACCACTTATGACACTCTGTCTTTTTATTTTAAAAAAAAGAAAAGAATATGATTTAAACATCCTCAGTGTCAACCTCAGAGTTCTTTGTTTGTATTGAGTCTTCCACCTTGTTTGGACTCAAGCTTTTTCTTTTTGTGAAGAGATAACTGCTGTTGCGCTGCTGGGATTCAGAAACGATTTATTTGACCATAGACAATAATGACTAATTGCTAATCAGTTGCAAAACAAATATCTGCTGTGTAATCTACCCATGGAAATAAGAAAAAGATTTATGGTCAGGTGATCAAAAACAGTTGATTATTATGTTACAGACCTCCCATTTCCATTCTGAGCGAATGTTTGCTCGAGTGGCAGCTGTGTCATCCCATAGGCCTCAGTGTTGAAAGTAGAATTTTCTGATGTTTCTGCAGAGAGCGAATGAAGGCTATGGAGCAACAGATTGCCAGCTTGACTGGTCTTGTTCAGCATGCACTTTTAAAGGGGCCAAACACTAGTGGCACCAAGGAGCCTCTAAGGTAAGCAATCACAGTATAGGACAGAGTGAGGCATCAAGGGAAATTTCAAATGAAAAGCCTGGCTCTCCAGCCAGAGTAGGAAAGATAAAATATCCCATCTGTAATGGCGATATCAAACAGGTTAAGTAGCATCTGGTGAAGAGGAAATAAGTTTGGCTGTGAATCTGATATTGAAATCATTTGCTCTTTAGATAAAAGGCCACCATGTATGGTTTATCTGGCTGCATTTCAACTCTTTGCATTTGGATCCTCACTGTGGAGATCTTGTGTTAATGTTTGCTCGACAGTTAAAGGGCCTGTGACTGCAGTGAATCTGAACATTCCTGTGATGAAGCTCGTTAACATCATTAACATCATTTTAACCTCTTTGGTTTGTCACTCTTTCCCATCATACTTTGTTGTAATGTGTTTGTTATTACTAATACTAACCTGTAAACTGCACTGTAAAGTGCACAAAAATGCTGTTTTTTTCTTTATCGAAATCCTGCTCTTATGAATTTTTCTCTGGCTGCAGTGAGAGACCACCAAAGACATCATCTCCAGCCCACAGCGCACATAGCTCAGGTTGGTATCAGTGTTACTCTGTGCAATTTCATTACTTTTTTTTTTTTTTGTAAATAATAGTTTAAGCGCCATAATGTCTTGTGCAGACAAGCCCACACATCAGTGTCAGTCAACAGTCCGCAATGAGCAGTGTTGGAGGGAGGGAAAACAAAGTCAGGCTTCTTTGCTTGTCATCGGTTCATATTTCCTCACAACCCCCCCTCCCCTGTACATCCAGTTTAATAGGAGTTAAGAGACAGGAGCCAGCAGAGCTAACACAAACCCCTCAAAGCACTTCTTAAAACAAGACGCTATTACTTCTCAAGCCTGCCAAGATGATTCAGCGATTCAATCTCTGCTCTGCAGCGCTCTGTGGCTAGATCTAGGTTTGATAAAAAAAAAAAAAGATCTGCAACCTCACCAGTGACAGCCAGAAAACACAACACTACTTATGTGTCTTGATAGTTGATCTCACGTCTCATGACAAACCTCATGTGTAGCATTCAGAGGGATTTGGGATTTACATGTCATGTTGTGCCTGAGTGAATCTTCAAAACGTCAGAGTTAGTTACAGTGTGTTCTTTGATCTCGCCGGACTGCCCTGTAAATCAAACGTGAGGAATTAGTGGCACTGTTTATTTTTTTCCCCCTTAAATGCTTCCTCATTGTTGCCACACAGTGTGCACTTCTTTTGATAGACATTGTGTCCCCGAGGCCCAAAACACAACCAGCAGTGTGCATTGTAACCTGTACTTCAGGTTCAGGCAGCTGTCAGGTAGACTGAGCAAATAGAGTTTTGGGATTATCAAGACAAAGGTTTGTTCTTTTACTGCCCCAGCAGCTTAGATAGCACTCTGAACAATCCCTGACCTATTGTGTTATCCAGTACAGACGCTACTTTCTTTAACAGACCCCTTGTCTCCGAGGTGAAAGAGTTACTTCTCCCACAACACAAAACAAATATTTCTCACTTGCGTCTAGTGGTATCCAGCCATGCAGATAGTTTTGGTTTTATTTGCCCATGTTTTGAAATATCCATCTTTGAGATTCATGCCTCAAACCCACTATAATGAAGGTGATACTGAAATTTTATTTGTAGTGCTCACAGCTTTGAAAAATTACATTTTAAAAAATTCAATTCTAATGTTTTTTTTAAGACCTTGGAACTACCTCCAACCAATAAAATAGCACCCAAGGAAACTGTTAAAGCTTGTTCTTAGGGCTAAAAGGCAGAATATTCTTTTGTAATTTGAGTGAAGTAACCCTTCAGTGGTGAAGTCCGTGGAAATATGGATTGGATCAATTTACGTGATTATCCTTTGTTTTTAGACGTCCTAGATGTCATATAGATCAAACCTCATGGTGGAGTTTCTGAAAGTGGACTGAATGAAATTATTATTGTTTTTGGCCATTTACAGACTCACACCCAAACCACAAATATTACTTCCCTGGGTTTCCATGGTTTCAACCTTTTCCGCATCTCCAGTGATGAGTGAAATGTTGAAATCAGCTGACAGACATATCAGAGGTGCAGCCAGTATGAGTGTCAGTGTATCTGTACTTATTGTGCAGGGAAAAGGACACCGCAGAGAGTTCCGGCAATCATCACTGAACATTAGGATCATTAGACCAGTGTGTTACCAGGGAAAATGTGCATGCAGACGTGTACAGTCTAACCAATAATTTGAAGAGGAAAGTCAGACAGGATGACGGAGTGAGGTTTGGAAAAGAACAACTCACTCTACTCCCTCTAAGGGGAGAATTATCTTTTTACTTTTTTGACATGCCTGTGCAATAATTTAAGGTATAATTTCCACTTTACTGTAACAATACGAGCTGTGATGCCTCCATGGTGTTCTTAAGGTTTCAGCACGTGCATATAAATGAACATATTCTTCTTTTATGTATTACTTGGGTCATATTTTTCAGGAAACAAACTTCAACTTTGTGTTTATTTTTTTCCTGGCCCAGGTGGTTCCCCAGTCCTGGCTCCCAAAAGCAGTGCAGCCCCATCAGACAAGGGTTCAGTTCCTCTCAAAGTCAACCTCCTGCAGTTCAGGAAGAATGTCTCTGACCTCAGGATGCAACTCCATCAGATGAGACAGCTGCAGGCAAGACCTCTTTGCCCTTTTAATTAATTAAAAATGTGGTGGTCTGTTCAGATGTCCACCTGCGTGCGTGCATGTGACAGAGTGTGCACCTGAATGACATTTCAGAAGCTCTGCATGCTGGTTTTGCTAGTGCGGGTCCTGTAATATCTCCTTCCACTGTGTGTTTCCACTCAGCTCCAGAACCAGGAGGCATTACGGGTTCAGCTGAAGCGGGCAGAGCAGGAAATCAGTGTTAAACTCGCAGAGGCCATGCGGCGTCTCGAGGACCCAGTGCAGAGGCAGAGAACTTTGGTAGAAGAGGACAGGCACAAGTACTTGGGACTGGAGGAGCGTGTCCTTACACAGCTCGGGTAAGACTGTTGAAAATGTGCTGATTTACTCCCATAACAGGCATTATGTTTTATATATCAGGGTGGATGCGGTTGTTTGCATTCATTACTGAATGTTTACTGTTAGTGGATTTAATTCCTTTCATGAGAGCCTTGGACAAGAATTAAAGCTGATTCAGTACACACCCATGTTGCTCGAGTCAAGGTGCTTCCATTTATAGGAAATCCCCAAAAGACTTCATTTTTATCAGCTCACCTGAGCTATTCAGTCCTAAAGTCTTTGACAAGCCAACGCCCTCCAAATTACAGCTCACAGGTTTATACAGGCAAGCAGTGCCTGCCTCTCAGAGACAGCAGTCTAGAACAATGGACTCAACTGTGGAGTAATTACTCACTGCCCTGCACTTATTTGAATTCACTTGCAGCATCTTGCCAACAGGGAGCAGTAATTTTATTTGGATGTTTACAGGCAAGGTCAAACAGTGTTGTCTTGCTAGACAGTAGTGAACATTCGCTCCAATGAACACAATGATAGCAGATCATAGAGCCTGGGAAATGAACAGGCAGAAGTAGGTGGATTAAACTCTCAGTTACCCTTGGTATCTACTGTAGGCAGTTGTAAGTTGGCAAAACACGGCTGCTGGCACTTTAAATAAGTCTTAGGTTATTAGTGCTGCTTGACTGTAAGGAGAATGTGGTGTGAAAAGAACTGCACCCTCAAGAGGAATGACCTATAATGACACTTTTTTTTAAACATTTTATAACTCTGTAGCAACAAGGCTCACTACTTCAAATTGTGCAACTGGTACTATGTGGAATCATTTTTATTAGTAATCCAAAGACAGGGAGCAAACAAATTAGTCTCAGGAGTATTAAATAGTATGGTTGTCAGTGGACACCATTGATGATGAGCTTCCACAAAACAAAACTACAAAGCATTTATCCAAGTAGAGAGCCACAAACTTACTTCCAAGTCAGTTTTAATCTCAAAAGCTATCCAAGCTATTCTCATTTCAAGTCACATGTTTGGGATCCCATACTGAGAGTTTCAGTCATAACAGTAATTTACAGGATAAGAAAGAGTATATGATGATTCGCGTCTGTGAAGGCTGCCTCCTTTACTCTGACACATGGAGATGTAGATTATGCAGAAATACTTTTTTTGTCTGTTGGAGGTTTGATTAAAAATTAGTATCAGTTTCCTTTCTGGTCAGCTGGAATTTCCCATCATCAGTCCCATTACCAACAGGCCTAAACATAGCAGGGCATTTAACACACAGCCTCCTTCTTGCCTTTCCCACTCCCTTTAGGGGACCTCTATCAAAGAGTGTTTCTCAAGGGTACCTGGCCACAATGAAACACTATTTTAGCCCCTCTCATGCAATCCCACACTGCACACAATGTTATCGTTTGGCACATTTCCCCTCGGGGTAGCCAGTTTTCTCCAACACTGGGATGACTGTGAAGCTGCGTGATATGTTTTCTCTGTGAGGAAGTGTCTCTGTCACAAATAAGCTCTCATCCAGTGTGTAAACATTTGTGGTTTTGGGAAGAGATCCAGTCCAGTCTGGTCGAAGCAATTTGATTTAGATGGGGAATGCTGTGCACAGTGGGGAAGTGTATTGATAGTCTTAATTCGTGTACATATTTTATAATTTATACATTTTATTTTTACAGATCACAGTCCTAAGTCTGCTCTTACCTTTGCCCAATCAGTATCAATGTATGATCTTTAAGAAAAATGATTCTGTCCTGCCCCCTGGTGTTTGCATAGAGTAAATAAAATAGTTATGTGAATAGAACTTTTTCTGTCTTTACCCCACATTAAATATGTGCTGCAGTACATAAATCAGGAGCAAAACACTTTCTGAAGTGGAATTGAAATGTTTCACCATATCAATATAATTAATAATTATTCATTTCATGCAGAAATAAGTCGGTCATTGGATATTCTGTCTATTGCCTTAAAGTACCATATTCTTTGTATTAACCAACTGTTGTTGGAAGACTTGTTTCTCTTAAGCTATAAAATCTCTCTATCTTTCCATTGTGCATTTTGTTCGTTTCCACAGTGAGCTGGAGCAGTATGTCAGCTCTCTGCAGAAGGACTCAGCAGCGACACACAGAGTGGTGACCCTCAAAGATGTGGAAGAGGGAGCAATGACTCTGAGGAAGGTGGGAGAGTCTCTGGCAGGGCTCAAAGGTAAGACCACAGAGAACACAATTACTACTGGGAACACTACTCTGTACAGCCCCCTGTTCCAAACTGTCCTGTTAAGTCTAGTAGTTACAAAAACTAATGGGACAAACAAATCTGTACTTAGTAGATGATTCTTCTAAGTTATTGTCTTGAATAACAGACGGATACTTGGTTTGTATAATGTTAACTGGAACTTGAGCTCTTGGCAATCAATATTTTTATGGAATATGTTCTGATATCAATGTATATTATGAAATGTCAAATGTGTGTGATGACAGAGTGAAATAGTCAAACTGATTTTCAAAGCAACCCATGTAATGATTCTCATGACTCTTTTTGCCAGTTTTTGTTTGCTCTGACAAGATAATCTGTATAAATTCCACTGAAAGAAGATAAATGATAATATTGAAACATTATGCATTTATTTAACAGTTCAATAAATGTCCTGTATTTTTGGATAACTATTGGAAAGGTATCCCATTGGGACAGTGCCTTAATGAGCTGGTAACCCTGTAACTGTTATGAATGTGAATTGTAGTGTCATGACAGTCTAAATGTTGTTCTGAAGCTTTTCCTTACATTTTTCTGTGTGTATTTAATCAGGAGAGTTCCCGGCCTTACAAACCAGGATGCGGGCCGTGCTCAGGGTGGAAGTGGAAGCCGTCAAGTTTTTGAAGGAGGAGCCTCATAAACTGGACAGCATGCTGAAAAGGGTCAAGAGCCTGACTGACACACTCAGCAGTCTGAGAAGGTAGAGGAAAAATAGAAAAAAACAATGCCAAAGGAGATAAAGTAGGGATCAGGGGAGGAGGTTGCCAGGGTATGGTGGCTGAGAGTGAGATGAAAACAAAAAGCACTCTGCAGAGCCTCTCACAGGGGTCTGAGATGCAGGAGATTGTAATGTTTGATTATACGGGCAAGTTCATCCCATCAAAGAGGTCAGTCTGTGTGGACAGAGGAGTACGGCGTCCAGTTTGATTTACTTCCATCGCCTTCACTGAACCGATAAGTGAATTAATTTGGTGGACACTGCAGTACCTCATTTCCATTTTAATATGTCACAGATACCACACTCACTCTACTTTTCTCTCTCTCTCTCCCTCTCTCTCTCTCTCTCTTTCTCTCTCTCTCTCTCTCTCTGACTCTTGGAAAACCATGGAGAAAACCAGTGCTGTCGACATGGTTTGTAATCCATACTGTTTCCGTTCTCTCTGCAGACATGCTACTGAGGGTTCCCAGAGGGGGTCTGATCCTTCTGCCAATATCCCAGTGGATAACAGCCCCTCAGCAGCTGCATTAGAGACCCCTGCAGAGGCTCCCCCAGTATCAGTCCAGCCTACCTCCACCTCAGCCCCACTGGAGCTCCAGAACTCCACCATCAAATCAGGGGTGATGCCTTCCTCCCCGGTGGTCATCCATCATGTCCAGAGCTCCCCGGTCCACATGCAGCAGTCCCAGCAGTCTGCAGCCTTGACTGCTCAGCCCAGCCCCCCGCTCACCCCCAACCCCGCTCAGGTTCCCTGTCCCAATGCAAGCAAGAGTCAAGGCCGAGAATCTCCCAAGGGTGCCTCCTCTGATCCACCAAGTCCCGCCCGTCATAAGAAGGCACATGGGAACCCAGTGAATAATGGCAACCAGGATCTTGTCATAGAGGAGCTGCAGAGCAGTCAGGACAAGAGCAAAAACAGAGCCATGTCCATAGAGGTATGTATCGCCTGGCCAGGGTCATATGGTCTTGATTTACTTTCGTCCAACATAGTAAAGCTGTGGTGATATTCAAACTCTCTCTCGTGTTAAACCATTCAACTCAGTCACCCTGAATTCTTTGCTTTATTTTATACTCATGCAGTTATTTTTTTGTTGTGTTTTAGGAATAACATTCCTTCACTCTTCTTCCTCAGAATCAGAAAACATATTTGGATTTTTCTTTCTGTCTTTGTTCTTCTCTGTAACTTGTAGGCAGCAGAGAAGGAGTGGGAAGAGAGGAGGCAGAACATGGGTCACTACAACGGAAAAGAGTTTGAGAAGATCCTCCAAGAAGCCCAGGCCAACATGATGAAGGGAATTCCAAGTCTAGAGGTAGAAGAGAACCCAGCACTGCCAACTGCTGCCGGTGGAGAACAAGCTGACGTTCTTGTGGAGACAACTTCAGGTACAAATCTAATACAGATGTTGCTTAACAACATGAATATGGGCACATTTCACATCTTTTTTGCTATATGAACACTTTAGATTATATCTTCTTATAAAACTTAATTGATCTGTGTGACAGAAGAGCCCCAGTCTGAGCCTGACTCTGACAAACCAGCCCAAAAGGGGCCTGAGAAACTTTCAAAGCCTTTGATGGAGAAACCAGCCAAGCCTGCTCTAGAGAGACCCTCCAAGGCTGCCACCAAGCCAGCGCCCACTGACAGTCTTATAAAGCAAGGGTCTGAAAAGTCCAGCAAGTCTCCACCACCACCTCCTCCGAGGAAGACCTACCCCACCTCGAGCTCAGGCATGACCACCACACGCTCTGGTGAGGTGGTCTACACCAGCAGGAAGGAGTCTGTCTCGGCTCAGGTCAGTTTGGTAATGTGTGTGAAATGTTGTCAAACTGAAACTGCAGCTTGTGATCTTTTTTTGAGATTTTACAAAGAAAAGGGGAAGAAAATATGACTCTGTAACTATTTACAATCTTCTCTACCATTTTTGTGTTTTTTCAGAACAGCACAGAAATGAGAGTGGTATCAATCCTCTCATCTACCTCCCAGCTCTTTGTTGAAGTTGACTCTTTTAATGATTAAATAATTCCCTTCACATCACTTCTTACAGGAGGGTGAAGAGGAGGTCCCACCTCCCACTCCCCAGCCCAAGCCCACCAAGGTTCCACCAGAGACCAAGCCGAAGCCTGCTACCCCTCCCCCTGTTACTGCTTCTGTTGCCAGAGAAGAGGATGATGAAGGGGACAAGATCATGGCAGAGCTCCAGGTTAGATGCACCAGTACACTCAAGCAACTTCCACAAACACTCCCACAAACACACACAATTAATGGGTCTAATCAGGTGTCCTTGATTTCGCTGCATTCTGCATTGTGGGAGTGGGTTGCCTATCATTTCTTCCCATGGTTGCTGACTTCCTCAGAAGTGGTAAAGGATGGCCACTGACAGCTGCCAAGAGTTTGATTTTCAGTATAATTTTATCAGGTGTGGGGTTCTATAGTTGTTGCCCTGGTGAAGACTCTCAAACTCCTTCCCTCCCCAAAATCCTTGTCCCCACTCCCCCCTCGCTTTTCTTCACTCTTCAGGTTTTCCAGAAGTGCACAGTTAAGGATGTAGGGGTGAAAAATTTGGTAGAGCCCACCTCTCGAATTGAACCGCAAATCAGAGAACTAAGACCAGGGGCTTTGTTGCCCCTCAAAGAGAAAAAGGTAAAATACACATCGCCGTGCAGCTGCCCAGCTAACTGCCTGCCTCTGCCAACTGTCTGATGCAATCGATGGCTGTGTCTTAACCCTTCTACAACTCTTGCACCCTTGCTTTGGCTCGAGAGAAACCTGTAACAGCTGCCTTCAAAAAGCTCCTTTCCTTGCTGCCTCATTTTCCTTCCCTCTTTTGATTCTGCCGGATATCACAGCTTGAATTTTCAGGATTAAGTCTGCATAAAATGAAGCCTCTGAAAAGATGCTGTGTCTTTTGTGTGTCTGGACCAGACAATGATGTGTTTTGCCACTGATTTAATTATCACTTGTCTCTTTCTCCAAATCAATAAAGACCTCGGCACTGTATTCTACAGGCAATTAAATCGTCTTCTGTCTTTCTTTAATGACATTTCTTCATACAAAATCAACAGAACAAATATTTCTTAAAGGATTGACATTTGAGAGAAACAACATAGTTAAAACTCACTTTGTGGACACAACCTGTTTTTGCAGACTTGGTTCACTAGAGGTCAGTCTGGCCACCTTGCATGCTCCTCTCTTATACTTATACTTTTCTGGGGAATTACTTTTCTGTTTCTCTTTGTCTTTGCACAACTTTACCTCAATTTGCTTTCCCAGCTTTACACCTATGTAACCAACACAGCCCATGGTTTAACAGGTTAAACAATACAATCATTTAATATGATTTTTTTTTTAATGTGACAAAGAGTACACATATGTGCAAGTGCAACAAATTTGACTAAATTACAGCCAAGCTTTTTTAAAACATGTCCTATAAGTATCAGCTCTCTCAGAACAAATTAGAGTGGTCATAGGCTAGTAGCTACCATAAATAATAAAACATTATAGAATTATAGTGATTACAGCCCAAATTATTTCACTGAGGTGAAAGTAGTGTGAGAGATCATTGGCATATCAGTAGTGCATACCATGTACAGGAAATAGGGTTTCTTAAAGTTAAATCGGAAACACTTTAGAGACCAGAGATACAGTTCCTAGAAACAGATAAAATCAAACTGCGGTATTCTCAGCTTTGGCATGTGCAAAAACTAAAGGCTGAACAGGCAGGATTTAGCTATGAATAACTTGTAGTAACTGGTTGTTGTAAAAAAAAGAAAAATGCTTGTAGTTATATATAGCTTTTTAAAAAATTTAATTAATTTTTTTGCCCTGCATGCACATTGATATATGCCATTTATATCAGAACAGCATATAAAAGTGATCTCATACACTATGTAACTCTGAGGTGTACGCCTATATCCTGTAAATATTTTTACTGTTGTCTTGTACAAGGTAATTTCCCAATCATGGATGCTACCACAATCATGTATGTGAATTCACAGTTAATCCACAGCAACTTGGCTCACCAGTTGCACAGTAATATTATTCCCTCACACACTGTCCTAGCAGAACTCAGAGCCCAGTCGAGTGGATAAAGATCCAGACACAGATGAAAATGGGAATACTACTGTGAGACAGAGCCAAGGGGTATGTATTCCTTTTTATTATTGACACTATATTCATGTATATTTAGTATATATTCTAGAGTCTAAATGATCAGTGATGATGATCTGATTTAATTTCACAATTACAGGTCATTTTCTATGTGACTGGCCAGATTCCCAAAGATCATCCACCCCCATCAGGAATGGAGGAAACCCCCGAACACCAAGAGCCCACACAGCCTCCAACACAGGTGTCAAATGTCAATGTTAATGACAATTCTCCAAGCCAGGAACAACAGCAGGAGCAACCACAGTCTCCACCACCCAAATCTCCCCCACCTATATCGCCTAAGCCTGTGGGACTGAATGGATTAAAACTACCAAAGAAGCAAGTTAAACGCTCTGAATCCTTAAAGACCAGGGCAGAAATGGAGAAAGGAAAAATCCTCAACAAAATTAACACTGAAAAGAAAAGTAAAATCATCCAGGAGCATGTTCCTTCCAATAAGAATATAATACCTGAGCCCACGGAAACCACAACAACCAGCACTGTAAGAGAGGTGCTTAAAAGTTCTGTTGCCCTATCTAAAAATGCTCCTAGTGAGCACAGTGATCCACCTAAATCTAACTGTGAGGATGATGATGATGAGGGGGCTGGTCTTAGTCCTGATCTACCTGGAGAAGAGGCACCTCCGCCCCCAGACAACATAGCATTTATGGTCACGAACACTAAAGTTCAGGCCCTATCTTGTGGTGAGTACCAGGAACTGGTTAATGCCAAGAAGGGAAGTGTCCAGACAGTTACTGTAGGTGGTGCCGCAAACAGAGGGAATGCCACAGCGAGTGCCACTGCACCACAGGATAATGGCTTCAACAAGAAGCCCGTTATCATCATTTTTGATGAGCCCATGGACATCCGTTCAGCTTACAAGCGCCTGTCCACCATATTTGAATGTGAGGAGGAACTGGACAGGATGCTAGCAGAAGAGCGCATTGAGGAGGAGAGTGAGGAGTCAGACACAGAGAGGAGTGGTGGGCTGCAGGTAAAAGCTGAAGAGACCGGAATGATTGATGGCAAAAAGGTCAGCTCTTCACAGGGCACTGCTGACCATGCCAGCTTATCATCGTCATCTTCGTCTTCAGTATCCGAACTAACGGACAGTGGAATAAACTTGGAGTCAAATGGAGACACCAAGCAGGACAGTAAGAAGAAGTTCAAGTTTAAGTTCCCTAAGAAACAGCTAGCAGCACTGACCCATGCGATACGCACAGGCTCCAAGTCAGGCAAGAAGACTCTACAGGTTGTTGTTTATGAAGATGAGGAAGAATCTGACGGTACTGTCAGGCAGCACAAAGAAGCAAAGAGATTTGAGATTGCGCGTTCAAAATCCTTAGCGGACAACCCCAAGGCAACAAGCTCAGCCGTGGTAAAGAGGCAGAACACCGAGTCCCTCTGCAGGACAGATGAGATCCGGAAGAACACCTACAAGACACTGGACAGCCTAGAGCAGACCATCAAGCAGCTGGAGACCACAATTAGTGAGATGGGACCGCGTTCCCCTGAGGAGCCAGTCTCTATGGAGGAGCCTAAACCAGGGAATGGAAGAAGCCCAGAAGGAGTGGGGCTGAAGAGGTCTTCCTCTCTCCCTACCTCCAGAGGGTCAGGCCCTAAGGTACCCAGTAAAAGTTCCTTGCAGAAGAAGACTAAACCTCAGCTCCTTCCTCGCCCCGTAGTCATCCCTACTACCACCACCACTTCCACCACCACTGTCCCCAGTGCCCCCAGCACCATACAACAGGTCTCTCTCTAGCTTTTGTTGCTCCGGGAGGCTTTGGGTCCTTCTTTTTCCAACCTACCTACACACCAACCCTAACCACTGAAATTACAGAATCATTAATCCGCTCCACAGGTGCTTGGAAATGTCGGAAATGTCCCCCGTAACTTTCTCCCTCTGTGAAATCATGGTGACATGATTGGGGGTGGCATTTTGTTGGGTTCCTGGCTACCATCTTTCTCCTTCAGTTCATTGCTAAAACTCTGAGGTTTTCAGCAAGTGGCAAACTCATCATCAAAGACACTCACATGATGATTAAGCTCTGATATCTTCCTTATTCTTGACTGCATGTACTGTGTATATTGACTTTAAGATTTTTGGTCCCACGGGGTGCATGATCTTTCACTGGTGTTGATTGTTGAGGTGTTGAATGAACAGGTTGTTTTTACCTGTTAGTGCCTTGATTTTTCATACTTCCTATATGGTGTGTGTTTTTTTCCTTTCTTTTGTTTTATTTCTTGTTTTGTTTTTCGTTTGGATCCCCTTGCAGAACACCAGTGTCGCTTCCCCCACTAGTCGGATGCCCGTCCCTTTGTCTGCGAAGTCCAGGCAGTCGCCGGGTACTACTGACAAAGCAGGAAAACAGCAAAAACTGCAGGACGCTCAGAGGCAGTTCCGACAGGTAGTTTTACTGTAGGGCCTTACCAGAGACTAGAGGAAACAAATATATAGGGATCGAAAACATGAGGCATGTATTATAAGGGGGAAAAAGACTACCAAAGCTGTGAGATTTCAAGTGTTTTGAAAAAAAAACAAATAAAGTCGCCATGGTGGCGATTGTGGATCTGTTAATGTTTCTCTCGAGTCTGCTCTGACAAGAAGGCATGTTTGACTTTTGACTGTTACCCCATAACATCACTGTACTGTATGCTTCTGCATGTCCACACTGCTCATGGTCTTCACTGTGTTGGTGATTTAACAAAAAAAGGAAAAATGGCAAAGAAAAGTGGAATCCTATCCTCTCATCATCTGAGTTGTCATCACATCTCCAGTTCCCATCACAGCTGAGTTCCTAAACAGTGTTGCGAAATCCCAGGATGCTTATGGCTATGTTAAAATACAAACCTAACTGACTTTTCAGCTATGCTCCTCCCTTCTCACAATGCACCTCTGCTCAACCCAACATTACTGCATAGCTTTTTAACCCCACGGTGATATATTTCCTTACCCTCAAGACATCGGCACAACTCACCATCTTGCAACGTCAGTTTTACTGGAATACTGCCCCACGTTTTCCCTGTCTGCTCTCACTCTTCAAACTCCTAACCCTGTTATCTGTTCTCCAGCCCTCCTATGCAGCTTTGCCTTCTGAATTCTTCCCCACAGCCCCTCTACAACTCCTCTAACACACAGGCAGTCTGTAGAGATGCCCATCCTGTCTGCCAATGCACTGTCTAACCTTTGCGTGTTCTCTTTCTTGGTAACATGTCTCTCAACTTAGTGCATCTCACCTTTCATGTAACCTAGTGAAAACAGCTTCTGTACATGTTGTTTTTGGTGTCTTTTAGTTGTGTCATAGTAATGTTAATGTTTGTGCAGTCATAGTGTGTTTCTATGTGTATAACTTGTAGTTTTATTTAACATCGTCTTGCCTTTTTTATGTATTATTTGACCAGATTTCTTTTTTGACAACCAGTATCTGTTTTGGCATCTCTGTTTGCAGGCTAACGGAAGTGCTAAAAGAGTGGGAGGGGATCATAAAACTACTTCCCCAACTATACCCATCTCTAAAATCCCTGCTTTTTATCCTAGCTCTACTAAAGGCAGCTCCCAGTCTGCACAAAACTCAGATGCTACTAATCCCATTAACCCTTCCTCCTCCTCCTCTTTGACAAAGTCCTCCATCCTGTCCTCTCACACTCCTCGTTCCGGTTCCCTACCCTCCACCCACATCCCCTCCTTGTCTAATGGATCCCTCAAACTCCCCACACCCTCACAGCACACAGGTAAAGCTCTCTCGTTCTCCTCGCAGACTCAGAATGGTCGAGTGCACTCCTCCTCTTCATTCTCCTCCTCCTCCTCATCCTCCTCCTCCTCCCCCTCCCCTCTGTCGCCCACACCTTTGGGCCCAGGTGGAAAGAGCATCCGCACCATACACACCCCCAGCTTCACCAGCTACAGGTCCCACAACGGCAGCAGCGGCAAATCCTGCATCCCAACAGCCACAGCAGCTAAGGACACTACTTAGCGCCGTTATCGCCCCTCTGGCTTTACTGCATAGCAGGTAGACTTGGTCATGTTTTCTTTTATATAGTTTTGGTTCGTTGTTTTTTTTTTTTCTATTTTTGACAGTTTTTGTAAAAGTATTACGTGATGCACTCGCCCAATTCATGTTTTATTTGACACTGGCATTCTCACACCAATGCTTTTATCTCCCTTTGAGTGGCATTTTCAAATTTTGAATCATACTTACTTGGATTTTGATTCTCTCTTGAAGGTGTAACAGATGCTCTCATAAAAGATTTTACAATGGAACTAAAATCAATTTAGTTTTGCCACTTTGTAGTTGAAGTGGAAGGCTTTCATGGTGTTGAAAATCTATTTTTCTTGCTGTAGCTATGAATAGGGAATATAGAGTTGATGTACAATCACAAAGTACTGTGTAAAAATTGTGTTTTATTTTTCAAACCAGAGATTGAATAATCATAGTATATTTAATCTTCTATATTTCTTGTGTTGCCAGACATTCAGCAGTCTTGTAAATGCCTTTTATGAATGTATACATAATGTATACAGACATTTTAAAGTTGAACTCATTCTGAACCTTTGTTTTCTGAAAGTATTTTCTCATTTCTCACCCATATGAACTGCCAATTTCTTTTACAGAGATGTAAAACTGGTATCATGAGAAATACAAGTTTTCATTTTAGTGTGCCTCTTTGCCAAAGTTGTTTTACAATGACTCACTTCAAGCCTAACCCAGTTGCAAGATTTGGGGAATTTACATGCACTGTCTTGGTGTGATGGCTGAAGTGTTGACCTCAGTGTTTGCACTGCTGGTCGTGGTTTGTTAAGTTAACATTAATTGTTGTCTAAATGTAAACTGTACTAAAAACAAAGTAATGAATCAGTTCTACCATGTGTACATAGATGCTTCTACTAAGAAAATAAGTAGTTTTGTTAACATACCAAAGTTTATTTGTATGCATGCCTTTCAAATACTTTAGGAGAGTGGTGTAAAAGAAGAATTGTGTTTGCACAGATAGATTTTGTAAATATTTGGTTTTCTCCTCCTTTTTGTAAAGCTTTAAATCATACTATAAAGGAGCAATGTGGTAAAGATAAAACTGTGTTGGAGTAGCAAAAATAAAGACTTGCATGCTTGTAAGGCACTGAGCTTCAATGTTTTCATTTCTTGTCTCTGGTTTCCTGTGTGAGTTTTATGTTTGTTTGTTTGTGTGTGTGTGTGTGTGGTGTGTGTGTGTGTGTGTGTGTGTGTGTGTGTGTGTGCGTGCATGCGCGTGTGTGTGTGTGTGTGCGCATGTGCATTAGTGTGTGTATAAATATGAAAGTAGAGAGGCACCAGAGAAGACCAGTTCTCACTTCCACTTCCACACCTGTCTCTTATTGTCAGACTTTCCACTGATACTAAACACATGGTAGAATTCGGTGCCTCTACGATATCAGGTAAGAATATGAGTTATTATTATAGGTGCAATGCTGAGGGCAAAGATTTATGCACAAAATGTACTCTTACATTCTTGTATTGGATCATGTTTTATGAGATAGTTATGAGATAGAGGTGAGAAGTACAAAATTAGTGGTACTTTAACTACAAATCATGCTTAAGCCTGTAGCATCATTTTGTACATTTTATTGTTTATACTACCTAATACACACATTTATTTTACAGAGCAGCCAATGAGGACTTAAATCATCTTTTGAAAATCTAGTGTCTTTTTTGGGGGGTAGTGTCAGTTCATTTAATTACATGCACTTGATGGTGGACAACTACCAGATCATGTTTGCTATAAAAGATAGAAAAAAACATTTTTCAACATTTTATTTAAATACAAATGTATCCAACTTGATTCAAAAATGTGTTATGTTTACATATGAATGTAATATGAAAATGTTTATATTTACTCTTTAAACTATCTTAACAATCCTTAGAATTGATTTTAATCTCTTGAAAGATATTTATCTGTGGTCAATGTTTCTATGGTGCTTTCTGCAACTATGAGTGCAGTAAAGTCTTGGAAGGATACTTCCTGTTTCTAATAAGCCTCATTTGCACATGGTGTTGTATGTGGGTTGATATTTTCTCACATCATTCAAGTCATCTTGTTGTCACATGCACATGATGCTTTACTTCCATTATGATATAACAACGTATGATTTGGTGAATCATCCAAAGATCATTTGACTGCAAGCCAGCATTGCTGTCAGTCAATGTAACAGGTTATTTCTGTCTGTCATGTGCAGGCTGATCTGCAACACATCAACCATGAATATCTCTGAAGAGGAGGCACAGGGCTTCTACAGTAGTGACTCCCACCAAGAGAACATTGTCTTTTCTACATTTTATATCCTGATTTTCATCATCGCTGTGCCCGGGAATGCTTTGGCACTGTGGGCCTTTTTTCACCAGGACAGCGCGTCTCCATCAACAGTCTTCCTGAAGTACCTTTCTGTAGCAGACATTTCTTACATCCTCATTTTACCTTTGCGTATTGTGTATCACCTATCTGACAGCCACTGGCCCTTTGGACATGTCATTTGTCAACTATCAGGCTTCCTCTTTTACCTAAACATGTACTGCAGCCTCTACTTAATGAGTCTGATCAGCCTGGACAGATTTCTGGCTGTGGTTCATCCTCTAAAATCACAGTCAGTTCGGAGGGTTAAATATGCAAAGATAGCTGTTGGAATTCTTTGGGTGACAGTTATTGTGTCTATGAGTCCTACACTTTTTTCCAAAAGGAGTGTGACTAACAACTCAACTGGCATCTGCAACAAGCTATACTTAGAAAAGACATCTCCAACTGCTTTGACTTCCACTATTGTGGCATTTGTTATTCCCCTTACCACCATTGTGGTTTGCTACATACTGATTCTTCTTAAACTAAGGACAGTCAAGCAACAAGTAGAGCGACCAGTAAAAGACAAAGCCATAAAGATGATCATCCTCATTGTACTGAACTTCCTTGTTGCATTTGTTCCCTACCATGTGAGCCGGGTAATCTACATTGAATTTCACAGTCATGGCAATATGACTGCAACAAGCCGTGAGTTGCTGGGAAGAGCCAATAAGATCACATCTGCGCTTACCTGTGTCAGTGGTGTACTGGACCCTGTTATGTATTTCTTCCTGAACCAAGCCTACAGGAACAGATTGCTCCAGCTGTTCTGTAAAAATAGGGGAGATGTCCAATGAGCAACAAATATCATCGTGTACACAATAAAGATTTTCAAACAAATTGTCCTCTTTTTATATCATTTTTAGTGAGTTATTCAGACATGAACACATTCAACTGTTGATTAACACATTAATGCAGGGTAACAAAATGATGAAAGATACTGCACTTGTAAAATATGAATTATTCCATTCCCTTTTAAATTTTAGATTCTGAGTAATGAGTGTGGTCAGCGCTTGTTTGGAGAACCTAGGTAAGTTGAAGATACTCCCTGGTTGTCTATGGGACACCTGTAAAGTTACCAGCATTAAGGACAAAACAGTCTTTTTGAACAGCTGAACTCTCTGCTTTCCAGTACTTCAGATGTTCACCGAGAAACAGTGTCATTATTTAATTTTCTTCTCATTTTTACATCATTAAACTTTTTGAGGAAATGAAAACTTCTACCGCCTATTTATAGAACACTCTTACAAATCTACCAACACATATGGCGCAACAAGTTCAAATTCAGCAGGTTGTTTTTAAACTTAAAGGTCTTGAATGAAGGCTGGCTTCCCTCCCCAAAATGGTCTGTTTTTCTTTTTTATTTGACCTCATAAATACAAGACCTCACAATTGTTCCAAACGAAGACCAAAGAACAACAATGCATTGTCTTGCACAACACCTGCATAAATCCTACAGGACTCCCTCACAACTAAACCATTCCTGAAGGACTTGTCAAATTCTTGAGAGACTAAATATAGGTTTTTGGAACATGCAGGCTATCACACTTTATAAAATTATAAAATAGCGCAACACAAATATTGCATTAGATAATTCATTCAATACATTTCATTAAAAATATATGATAAATTATTATGATTGTATTTGAAAACTTGAAGCTAAATGTAAATTATGCAGTATCAGTCGAACAATTAACTAAAGCTAATCAGTGGGACATAGTAATTCAAAGATTAATTGACACGAATTAATCAACTTTTACCCAGAATTGACTTTTGCCCAGTTTGACTTGTGCAAGCACCCGTATTATCGACTTGTTACCAAGGCAGCCAGGAAGAAGCTGAGAAGGGAGCGGACGGTGAGTGCTCTTATTTTTTCAACCTAGCTTCATATGTTTTCATCAAGACTTTGGGTTTTTGTCAACATTCCGTCGAGGCTACGGTATGTTCAGAAGTTATTGTTGCTTTCATTCCTATTATTTCTTTAGTCTTTACACCGGTAATTGTCTGGTCGAGCGGGTGGAATAGCTTTTTCTGCACCGTTACGCTAACATTAGCTAACCAACTACAGCTGTGCATATCGTTGTTGGTCAGATAGAAATAATTACCCAGTAGGTGCAAACGCTCCCTTAAAGTCACGGTGGTGTGAGGTGTTGCTTTTGTAGAGAGCAAGTTAGCTTGTGGCTGCAACTATACATTAAGTAGCTGTTTTGCGTTTATGGTACAGCACATGATCACAATCATCTTCCACAGCCTAGGCTGATGAAAGCTTTACAATAGTTGTCTCTGCCCATTCCTGACCTGTCTGTTATCACACAGGATCAGGTATGGGCACCCGAAAACTTTAGGCTGCCACCATGGGCACCGCGTCCTCTTTGGTCAGCCCAGGAGAGGTGATTGAGGATGGATATGGGGGTGAGGGTGGGGAAGCCTGTGAGATCCCGGTGGAGGTCAAACCCAAAGCCCGACTCCTGCGCAGCTCCTTTCGCAGAGGACCCCGGGTGATTGGGGCCAGTTTCAAATCCACAGGTTCTGTGGATCTTGAGTATGCTGCAGAGTATGAAAGACTCCGCAAAGAGTATGAAATTTTCCGTGTCAGCAAGAATAACGAGATATCATCCATGCAAAAGAAGGAAGCCAAACTGGATGAAGAGAACAAGAGGCTGAGAGCTGAATTACAGGTAAAATGAGTAAATTGTAGATTGCTAGATTGAGTGATTCAGTGATCTTATTACAGCACAAAGTTATTCACTACAACATCTAAGGTTTGTCCTTACGTTCTTACTGTGGTATTAATCGTTCTTGATGTGGCAACAGGCTCTGCAGAAGACCTACCAGAAGATCCTTAGAGAAAAAGAAAGTGCACTTGAGGCAAAGTACCAAGCTATGGAGAGGGCTGCCACTTTTGAACATGACAGGGACAAAGTAAAACGACAGTTTAAGGTAAACCACTCCACATATTACTTAATAGCATGCTCTCCAGTATTCATGACTGCAGCCCTAACCTGCTGGCTAAATAACCACCAGATTTTCCGTGAGACAAAGGAGAAGGAGATTCAGGATCTCCTGCGAGCCAAAAGGGACTTGGAGGCCAAACTGCAACAGTTGCAGGCTCAGGGCATCCAAGTCTATGACCCAAATGATTCTGACTCAGATGACAACCAAACCACCGTCACTGGTAAGACCCAGAAAACCACAGTTTTTGGCCCTTTGCCTGCTGTTCAGGGACACAGAGAGACAAGAGCCTATCTCAGCATGCTTTTGTTTTTCTCCCACAAGCATTAATTATCTGTTAGCATACTACATATCTAGTCTCTTTCTATATGTGTATATTAACAAAAAACATTGTTTTAACTTATTCACCATATGTCTTTAGCTGCAGGGACACAGTGTGAGTACTGGACTGGTGGTGTGCTGGGAAGTGAGCCCTCTATGGGCAGCATGATGCAGTTGCAACAGACCTTCCGGGGACCAGAGTTTGCGCACAGTTTGATAGATGTGGAGGGGCCCTTTGCAAATGTGAGCAGAGGTAAGTAAAGTAATCTTATAGGCAGGGCAGAAGTAGTCCAACTTCTCTGCTTAGTGTAACCTTTCAGTAGGTGTATATTTATGTTTGCATATGGATAGCTTCTGAAGTACACTTGTCTGTTCTTGTGTTTTACACTTTACTATGTGTGTCTGTGTTTGTCAGATGACTGGGATGCTGCAGTGGCCAGTCTACTTCAGGTCTCCCCTCATGTGCCCCAGGCCTTATGGAGTAACACAGTGCGCTGCTACTTAATCTTTACCCAGGAGACCAAAGCTGAGCTGGATGTCTTTATTAAGGTTGGTTTATTTTGGTACTGTAATACAACAAACAACAACAAAATTTTGTGTTCGATATAGTGGCATTATGTTTTCCACCTTTTTGGGTTTCCTGGATACACTGTAAAGTAACACAGGAGCAGGTCTTAAGCAAGAATAGTTGGTCTTTACTGAAACAAAATAGTCAAAATAATCAATGTGTCTCTAATTGACAGACAGTATTAATCTGAAGTTAAACCTGCTCATAGAGGTTTGATGTGCTTAATGTTTTAATTACAGAAACACTCTCCTGTGTTGCGGAAGATGTGTGAGGGTCTCGGCCATTTCTACCTGAATATCTGCTTCCCAGAGGAAAGTGCTGCCTCATATACTGTGGAGCGAAAGCAGGAGATTGAAAGGAGCTCTGTGTGTGTGCTTCTTCTCAAATCTGCTGTCACTAGGTACAGGGAGTCCTATACCTATCCTCACTAGGATATCCCCATGTAATGAAAATTGTGCATTGATTCAATTTTTGTTCTGTTGTTCCTGTAAAACGACATGTGTAGCTCCGTGGTGGAGGATTGTGAGGAAGCTTTTGTGAAGAATCCAGATGGCCATCCACTGGTGCTCTACCTCAGGACTGAAGAAGATCACAATTTGACTGGGCCCACTAGGCAACTGCTAGAAAGAGTCAATGCTGCAGACAAGGCTGCTAAAGTCAAGGTGAGTGAGTGTGTGATATATTGGATAAACGAAGAAAAAAAGGTTACAATGGAGCAGATATGTCACAAAGTATCTAAAGTTAGATAAAAGCTTATATTTTACCATGTTCAGCATAATAGCTGTCTATTGAAAATTCTGTGAAAGTGCACTGTATGTTGGTATGATATTTAAAGTCATAAGTATCTGTATGTGCTTTATTATCCAGAATAGTTTCACTTAATGAATGAACTCTCACACAGTCCCACACACTATTTGCACAATACAACCACACAATTAACTCTAGGTTTTCTGCCTCTTTATTTTGGTGGTTGCTAGATGTCTTGTGCTGATATGTTATCAACATTTCCCCAGGTGGTGGATCATAGTGGTTCTGCAGAGGATGGGGCTGACCTGATTTATGCTCAGCTAGAGAAAGTCATCAGACAGGTACAGAAAGTGATCCATTACTTCAGCCTTTTCATCAACACATAATGATGTATGCACACTTCTCATGTACCTCACAATCTCTCTGTCCTTTCAGGAGCTGCTGGGTCTTGAAGGAGCAGATGTTGACTCTAAGGACTCTGGGATAGAGGAGGGGCGTGAGGAAGACTCTGGAGATGTGCTGTGGGACCTGCATGATGAACAGGAACAGATTGAGTCCTATCAGCAGGCTTGTAGCAGCACCACCTCTCAGCTGGGCTTCCAGAAGGTTGGCCAAATATCCTCTTTCCACATCTTCAGTCTTGTCTTGCAGTCTAATAATTTCTTAATTCATTTCCCTGAGTTTGTGCTGTATCTATTCCCCTCCTCTACTCAGTATATAGATCGTTTGAATGACATGATAGCTGCTCCCCCTCCCACCCCTCCTCTGCTGGTGTCTGGTGGTCCAGGCTCAGGAAAATCTCTCCTGCTCTCTAAATGGTGAGAACTTATTCATTTTAGTTCTTCCTTATTCAAACACGTGGATGTCTTTTAATTTGTGCAGTGTGTCATTATAGAACAGACCATTGAATGAATTTTGTCTACTTTGCTAACTGTTCTTTAATCCTTTTCAGGATTGAGCTGCAGCAGAAGCAGTCCCCCAACACCTTGTTCCTTTATCATTTCGTTGGTCGCCCTCTTTCCACAAGCTCAGAGCCAGTTCTCATTATCAAACGCCTCACAGTAAAAGTAAGGGCTTACTTCCAATATTTGTCAGACAGGAATGTCACCCAGTCTTATTAAAAGCTGAGGGATGTGCTGTCTGTTTTTCTCTTGTTACATAGCTGCTGCAGCACTTTTGGTCCATTTCTGGCTTGTCCATGGAACCCAGTAAGATCTTAGAGGAGTTTCCTCGCTGGCTCGAAAGGCTCTCAGCACGCCATCAAGGAAACATCATCATCATCATTGACTCCATTGACCAAATACAGGTATAAGCTCACTTCTTTAACTGAGATTTGACGGTCACATCCATTTTCCAGAGAATAACATGAAACTTTATGGTTTGTCTTTTTTTTTTTTTCTAGCAAGCAGAAAGACACATGAAGTGGCTGATCGACCCTCTACCTGTCAATGTTAGAGTGGTGGTGTCTGTCAATGTTGAGACATGTCCTCAAGCTTGGAGGTTGCTTATATGTTTTACGCTGGTTCCTATTTTACTGTTTTCTGTGCAGTTATATATATTTTCATAGATGCCTCTGGAATACTGCCATTTGTAATACAGTAACCCTGTCTTTTCAGGTTGTGGCCCACCCTCCACTTGGACCCGCTGAGTCCCCGAGAGGTCAGGAGTGCTGTGAATGCAGAATGCCAAAGCATGGATCTCAAACTTACTAAGGACCAGGTCAGTAATTACCCCAACATTCCCATTTTTAAACACTCTGAAGAGATTTCAGTCTTTACACAGGTTTTGAAATTGTGGAAATACATTTGGAATCAGTGGCAGGTGTCTTTTGTGATGATGTCACACTTGAACGTATCTTTGTTCCAGGAGAAGAAGCTGGAAAGGCACTGTCGCTCTGCATCGACCTGCAATGCATTGTATGTTACACTGCTGGCCAGGATGATCACCAGGTTAGCCAACAATGGTTTTCAAATACAGACAAATTCTCTTTTCTTCCCTTCCAGCATGGTCAAATCACAAGCTCTGCTTCAAAGTAGACAATATTCTGGTGCTGGTGTTCCCTTGTTGAAGATATTTTAAGATTGCACAATTATTTTTTACTGACCTATTTGGTTATAGGTCTCTCTGCTGTTTTTATATCCCTTGTAAAGCAACAGCAATGCTTAAAAACGTTACTTTTCATGTACTTTCACTACTTTGCAAAGGAAAAGATACTGGACACATTTTTTTCAATGCAATGAAATGTTTATAAGTTTTCTATAAATTCATGTTGTCAGGGTGAAAAATGGTATAGCCCTCTTCATTCTGACTTTGGTGTCTCTGGATGTGTGGCTATATATGATTTCACTTATGTTGACTTGATCATGTCATGTGTTTTGTTGCTGCTCAGCAGTAGATCATGTTGGTCACAGGAGAAGAGCATGGAGCAGTGTCTGCAGTGTCAGGACACCATGTCACTGTACCGCCTGGCACTCAAGATGACTCTGAACTCCCTCAACACAGACAGAGAGCGACACATTATGAGAGAGGTGAGCTATCTCTGGACAAGTGTGCTGCAAACCTTTTAGCTTTTTCTAACCATGTTATAATCGTTATAATAGTTCCTTAGTTAGAAATGTCAGTCCGGTTTCATTTGGCCTCACAGGAACTCACATTAATACTCTGTTGTCTTTGTTGTGACTTTTTTTTCTTTTCTTTATGTAGCAGAGTAATATGTGCTTTTTTGTCTCTCTTCAGTTACTGTGCCTTGTATGTGCCAGCCATAATGGAGTGAGTGAATCAGAGGTACTAGACCTTTTCCCAGAGCTAGAGTTACCTCTCCTGTCCTCTATGCTGTACCACCTGAACAGACTATGCATTGTAACCCTCCGTTGTGGGCTCGTCAGGTTCCAACACCTGCAGGTAATTATTCTCCTTGACCAGTTAATGACAAAATGCATAAAAGAATTAGGATGTTCATGGGACACAAAAATGTTTCAATAAATAATTTAGTCTCTTTTGTCTGCCTTTGTGACCATGTTTCAGGCTTGGGAAGCTGTGAGGTTGGAGTTTCTGAGTGGAGGAAGCAGCTCTGCTACTTACAGAGAGAAACTCATCCATTACTTCAGCCAACAACTCAGGTGCTTCATAATGGCTATCCTCCCCTCATGCAACAAACCTCACATTCTTATGCCAGTACAGTACAACTTATGTCATTGTGTGTGTGTGTGTGTGTGTGTAGCCAGGACTGTGTGACATGGCGTGTTGCAGATGAGCTTCCCTGGCTGCTCCAACAGCAGGAGGACAGAACCAAACTGCAGCTCAGCCTCTTGAACCTGTTTGTCTCTCAAAACCTCTACAAGAGGTACAAGACATGCATGTCCACAAGCTGATACCCTAAAACCTGTGACATTTGTTCAGTTATTGTCTTAAAGGTGTATGTTGTTTTTATTTTCCAGGGGCCATTTCTCTGAGCTTCTGGCCTACTGGCAGTATGTGGGCAAAGACAAAAGCTCAATGGCCAGTGAGTACTTTGACTCCCTGAAACACTATGAGAAGAGTTGTGAGAGTGAAGATAGCATGACCAAGCTAGCAAATCTGTATGAGACTCTGGGACGTTTCCTTAAAGACCTGGGCCTTCCAAGTCAGGTAGAGTATATGGTTGGGATATTTTTAAGACTTTTAGCTTTTGAGTACCTAAATGAACCCATGTTAAATGTTTATGGCACTGATTTTTCTGTATTGTCTTTTTGTACTGTTTATTAGTCTATTATTTTCTAGTCAGGAAGTGCACACGCTCAAAATTGCATATGCATCTCCCTGTTGTCTAGGCTGTAGCCCCTTTACAAAGGTCCCTTGAGATCAGGGAGACAGCTCTGGACCCAGACCATCCCAGCGTAGCTCGCTCCCTGCACCAGCTGGCCGGGGTTTATGTTCAGTGGAAGAAGTATGGCAATGCTGAACAGCTGTACAAGCAGGCCCTGGAGATAAGTGAGAACGCCTACGGTGCAGAGCACGCCAGCGTGGCACGAGAGCTAGAGTCACTCGCTATGCTCTATCAGAAACAAAACAAGTAAATCAGACTTTTCTTGGTGATGACACGCATGATGTTATTTGTAATTTTTTCTCATGTAGTATAGTTTTATGGTTGTTCAGCCGAGCAATGTGTTTGCAAAGAGGCATCCCACATGTGCGGATGATCTTACGAGCTTTTTAGAGTCAAACAGTAACTGAAATCCTCAAAGACAAGTGATTCATTTTAAGTGACATGTTTAATGGCTCACACCTGGTACTTTTGCAATCAGATATGAACAAGCAGAGAAACTGAGGAAGAGGTCAGTGAAGATACGTCAGAAAACTGCTCGCCAGAAAGGTCATATGGTGAGCATATTTCTCAGATACCCATATGTTTAGTCATTCTCACTTCATCAGTCATACATTACATGTCTTTTGTCCCCCCCCCCCCCCCCCTTTCAGTATGGCTTCACTTTGTTGAGGCGCAGAGCCCTACAGCTGGAAGAGCTGACCCTGGGTAAAGACTCCGCTGACTGTGCCAAGACACTTAATGAACTGGGCGTCCTGTACTACCTCCAAAACAACCTGGAGTAAGGCACATGTTACAGCTGGCACACACATACAAAGACATTTAACACTCCATTAATTATGGACTCTATTAATGATGCAGTTCCAGGCCAATTCAGACTGCATTTTATACCTGTTTCCTGAGAAACTTGTTTGGTTTGTTTCATATGAATCAGTTTGTAACTTTTAGTATCTCTTTCTTTGCTCTCACCAGTGCAGCCAAGGTTTTTTTGACCCGCTCTCTGGAGATGCGACAGCGTGTCCTCGGTCCAGATCACCCAGACTGTGCTCAGTCCCTTAACAACCTGGCTGCACTACACACTGAGAGGAGGGAGTATGAGACAGCTGAGGACATGTATGAGAGGGCACTCGACATTCGCAAGAAGGCCTTGTCCCCAGACCACCCCTCGCTGGCATACACACTCAAACACCTTGCCATGCTCTATAAACGCAGAGTGAGACACACGTGCCAGTTGACATGGAAACCTTTGAGTTGTTTCTTGAATGAGAGTCTGATTTAAAGATGTGTGTTTTGTACAGGGGAAGCTGGAGAAGGCTGTACCACTGTATGAGCTGTCTCTGGAAATCAGGGAAAAAAGTTTTGGGCCTAAACACCCCAGTGTGGCCACAGCACTGGTCAACCTGGCTGTAATATACTGTCAGCTGGTGAGATTGTTCATCATGCATCTTCTGTCTGTACCGCATACTCCAGACTCACAAATTTCTTTGATATAATTTGTAGATACTGTTTTTATTTTAACAGCTGTTTTGACCAAGTGTAGCTGTATTTTAGGTTGTATAGAGCTAACTGTGAGTTTCTTTGTCTTTGGCAGAAGAAGCATAGTGACGCCTTGCCTCTTTATGAACGAGCACTGAAAGTGTATGAGGATAGTTTGGGGCGCTCACATCCACGAGTTGGAGAGACACTAAAAAACCTGGCTGTGCTAAGGTACGGTGGTTGAGTTTATGTTTGACGTTTGGTTTATCAGAATTAAGATAAATAATTGTTTTTACATTGAATAACTTTTCATCTTTTCCGTTGTGTTCTTCTGATTTGTAAACAGCTATGAAGAGGGCGACTTTGAGAAGGCAGCAGAGCTTTACAAGCGTGCAATGGAGATTAAAGAGGCAGAGCCATCACTGGTGTGTGGAAATGCTCCATCCCGTCATTCTTCCAGTGGGGACACATTTAGTCTGAGGGGACCTGCTCCCCTCCCACATGCCCCAAGGTGACTGTGTTTAGCCACTAATGCCACAGCTAACACCTCTAACTATCATAGAGTAGCATCAATATAAAAACCCATGGTTTCATCAACAAGGGAATCATCCTGGTCATCACACTGTGACTGTCGTCTGGATGGAGGTTTTAGGGTGTGATCCGTTATACTGTACTTGCCAGCAGTTTTATGAAGGCTGCCAGATTATCTGTGAAACCTCTGTATTTGCCAAAAGTATTTATTAATATTTCTAACATAATCACGAGTAAGAAACAGAACTTGTGTTAAATCAGTCCTTTTAAGGACCTGGAACTCAGGTTTACACTAATTTTAACAAAGACTCAAACACTTCATTCCTGTCTATATGCCCCACAGTTTATATCGTTAAAGTACCAGCATAGCTGACTTGCTGACTTGAATCACTCCAGCCAGATTTAGCGTCTTCTAATCTGTAACATGATTAATGGAATAGACACATTTGGTGTTTTCTGCTGTACAGGGGATATTTTCCTATGCACTCTTTCAAGTTTTTCCGTTTTTTTCAACTTAGATATTCATGGTTTCAAAGAAATAACACTAAAAATCCAGTGAAAAAAAGGGCTTCTCAAGCTTCTGCTAAGGAGATACCAGATGAACTGTCAAACATTGCCACAACCCATTATTATCATGGCAGTATCTCTTAACTTTTACCTAAAACGTTTAGAAAATATTCATTAGTAGGACTATCAGAACTCAAGCACTTTTGTTTCCAAGTCTACATTCCAGACATTCTGAATGAATAATATCTGATGCTGCTGTCTCTACAATCAAATGAAGGTACCAGTTTTTATGTTTATAGTAAATGTAATGTTTACCTACCAGTATTAAACATGTATTCTAAAAAGGGAAACCATAGAGCCCAAAAGTCCAAAACAAGCCTAGACCAAGTCTGAGCACCAACTTTGGTACTGATTACCTGGTTGGTTTATTTAAAACTAAATGTACATATATTTATTCATTTACAAAAAGGATTTTAAGGGAATTGCCAAAAACATGATGGTGCCACATGACTGTCCACGTCAAAGTACAATAAAATAACCAGTTATTGTCTGAGTGAATGTACATGGAGCCAAAAGGGACAAAATGTACCAAGACCTAAAGTCTCATTGTCAAATGTAACAAACACAGTGTATCTTAAGTTTTTATATATATATTCATGTACTAATGTAATGTAATTAAAAGCTGTAAAAGCTGTACAGGACAACAAAACTCACATCCAATATATTGGGAAGATTGTATTCCATCTAATAAATACTTTATTGAGACAACTTTGTTGATGACATCGTTCATTGGCTGTAGCAGATGTTTTCTTAAAGCTGAGTGGTGAATGATAGAGCACAGACTCTCACTAATCAAAACTGTAGGGAAATAAACAGTGAAACATGTTAATGCACTAACAGTGATATCACTCTGACTTTATAGACATTTTATTAGACTCCTCTGTGCTACACACCTTCTCTGTACATCACCAAATGACACATTTAACCGTTGCATTTTTTTTGGTGTGTTCACTAAAGTAATGCCAGCACTCTTCATGCATTCTCCTTTTTTAGATGTTAGAAGAAATTAATTCTTACTATCACTATTTGGCTTTGACTTTTTTTGTCCCCAAGCGGCCATTATTAGGTTGTTTATCATTAAAGAAAGCGATGGAAAATACATGTGAGAAAAGGCATGTTTTATCTGAATAGCAGAAATATGTCTTGAATTTGTTGCCTATAACTTTCTCATCTGAGCCATCAGGTCCTCTAGGCTCTGTTCAGTCTCCTCCACTGTCTCTCCACTCGTTGTATCCTGGTTCAAATAAAAGGAAACAAATTATTTTTGCAATTTAGGGGAATTTTGGACTTTTGCCAGCCATGCTTTCATCTTATTTCAGTATGGTATGAAACAAAATCTGACACTAGAAACTTTCCAGACCCTGCCTGAGAGTGAATATTTTTTTACTTTACGTTACAGTATAAAAACTTGTTATGCTGTATACTAACCAGAAAAGTATTTTAACTCAATGAAATCAAACATTTAAAAACCAGTTAAGTCCTTTCAAGCCCTGTTGTCTTAAACAGTACTGACCTCAGCTGGAATGGTGTAAGCCACAGTGATGCCTTCTGGGAGGTCAGGCACAGTGCCTGATGCAGCCTGTAACTCTGCATCAGTCACTTCTGATACTAGTTCAATACCTGCACAGCAAAATTAGTGTTAATACACGATTGAAGCAATATAACATTTTCCAGATGTTGCACTGTTAGCTGGAGTAGTTGTTCTGCACTCACCCCACTCATTGTCTTCATGTACAACCTCCTCTTCTTCCTCCACAACTTCCACCTTGGGTCGCTCTGCTTCTTTTTTCTGAAGAGAAAATGTTACACAGGTGGTCACCATTAACTCCTGCTTTCTAACTGCTACAACACCATAGATGCTTTGCAACAAACAGGGCTTTGGTTCAGTCTCAATATCCATCATCCTTCATTCTAATACGTGAAGACAAACAACAAGCACACACACCTTGTACTCCTCCTGTTGTCTCCTGCAGTGGCGGTCGTTACACTGGGGGTTGGCTTTCATGGCCATGGTGGGAAAGAAGTCCTGCATGGCGTTGTAGCCAAGATAATAACTGACAGTACCAAACTTTAACAGATACCTAGGAGATAAATACATACATAAAGTTTACACCTTTGACTTTACTGTTGTCAGGTTGCTTGGTTGGCTATAAATGGCATTTTCTTACTTGAGGACATTTTGGACCAGAATCCCTGCGACCACACCCATGGTTGTTGGTAAGCTGGCAGCACACACACCCTCCCTCTTGAGGGTCTTCTCATCAATGTTAGCTGCCACCACCAAGGGAGGAGCACACTAACAGAGGATTTTGTTTATTATTAACTTTATTACTACAGCTTTATTGTTATTATATTCATTTTAAGGATAAAAAGGGGATTTTGTTTGTCTGTGGCTGTTGTGTGGCATGTGGACGTACAGCAAAGCAGGCCGTCTCTCCAGGAATGATGAGCTGGATGTGTCCTGATACAGCATTCTCACTGACACCAGACTCCATCCAGACCTGACCTAGTTCATTACACGCCTGAGGCAAACAGGATAACATTTTAAACGTGTGCAAGAGCAACATACAAAGCACTGTGTGGATTATAGAATATACTGTCAACTCTGTCTTTTTATGACCATGAGGCACTTACTGTATTAATGGCCATTCTGGCCTCAAAGTTGTCCACACAGCTCAGGACCAAATCCACTGGTGTCCCTTCTTCCAGCCCTCCATGACTGAGAAAACATAGAATAACATGTTATGAAGTTATATTCTACTGTGGGGACAGAGGAAGAAAACTAGAACTTTGGGAGTAGTAATGCCCACCTGATGCGATCCATGAAATGTGTAAAATTGTCCATTGTGGTGATATTGTAGTTGTGGGTCTCAAATGACACATCCGGATTGATGTTTCTATTGGGAAAATTGACATGTAAGCAATAACAAATCAAATGTCTCTGCTTTGGAGGAAAAGTGGTTTACTGTCAACAGCAATATACCTGAGTGTGTGTTCTGCTGCTTCCACTTTACTGAGGCCTGCCTGGTGAGGCTGGAAGAACAGTCGGTTCATATTGGCCAGCTCTACTTTGTCATAGTCAAAGAGGAGCAACTGTGATGGCAAAGGGTGAAAGTGAGCAAAGGTAAGCACACAGGCGGACAAACGTTGGAAAGGAATGAATGGAAACAAAGGTAATGTGGATTAAGTAATTAAACGTTTGCATTACCTTACCAATGCCACATCTAGTGAGCATTTCAGCTGTCACGCTGCCAACTCCACCAACACCAACCACAGCTACTGTGAATGTCCGGATTTTCTGTCAAAAAATTTTGGAGATTAGTATTCATCCTTATCAATGCAGAAGCATTATTATTACATACAATAATATGTATTGGTCAAAATCTATTCTGTGGGGCTAATTTTTTTTTTCTGTCTTCTATAATATATTCATATTTTGAAATGAATAGCACAAAAGTCACATGGTCTGTAAAAATAAAAAAAACATACACTTAAAGATGCACCATGTGATAAAAGCTAACCACCTGCACTGAAACGTATTAAAATACATAATGGTAATAATATCATAAGACATTGGTGGAAAAATAGTGGAAATTGGTATAAGCTTCAAGAACAATATCAGTCCTCCCTAACCTTCATTACTGTACTTCCTCATTAGAATATTCTTACCTCATAATCATCCACGATGCCCATTCTCTTTAGAGCCATTAGACGACTGCAATGCAAACACAGCTGAGGTTAGCTTGTTGTCTATGAGGTCCCACCATATGGGACGAGTGACTCATAAGGCGTAGCCTCCCAGCGCAATGAGCAGCCTATACGCAATCTGTCAGAAACTTAGACAATAAAATAAAATCTCACCTGTATGGGTTGGAATCCACAACCTCGGCGCTCATTCTGTCAATTTTCGGTCTGTGAAGTGCATCCTCCATGGCACACTGCTTCTGCTTACACTTTATCAATTCATTCTCCAGCTCTCTCACCCGCAGCTTCAGTTCCTCTACCGTCGCCATTTGTAAAAAAAAAAAACAACAAGCGCTCAACAGTGTCAACGGACTGTTTTTGTTATAAATACAAATGCAAACGCACAACCAAAGATGTTTCAATCGGCACAGAAAAGTACACGTCTTCACAACTCAAATCAGCTGTCAGGGCGTGTGTTCCAATAAACATCGTCCGTGCAGAAACGAGTGCAAATACCTCAAAGTGTTCCTATATCATTAATGGATGATATGATCAGTCTTCCGAGGATAGAGGCTGACTATCGAACTGTTTCTGATCATCATGTTTTAAAACTCTGATGAATTACTGTTAAATATGAACTTAAATACGTTGAGTTTTGAGGATGTTACGTCGGTGTGCATCCGTAAACGCTCCGTCCGACCTACGGACGTGTGGTCCCACCACTATCAACATTGCCGAAGTTATCTTAGCGACGCACCTGGAGATGATTAATCCGGTCTGACTGAGACATGGAGGAGCAGACAACTCCCGTGCGACAACAACACGAGTTCAGTGTTGGCAGACTTCAGAGATATTTGTCTGTCAACTCAGTCAGTAACGCCACACTCGCTGTCAGACAATACAGGTAAGTTAGACAGCGTCGGTCCGTTTCACAGTCTCTCAGCCAGCAATACGAAGCTATTATTGTGCAAATCATGATTAGCCAACTTACTGATAACAGGCTAACAGCTTATTGTCTTTGCAGTGCTGGCCAGTCAAACCCAACCTTCCTGATCCAAACACCCTCAAAAAGCTATGTTCTCAGGAAGAAACCCCCAGGTGAGCTGCTGCCAGGGGCTCACAAGGTAAGTTTTAACAAATGAATTACTTTGGTCAATAAAAAAATAAAAAAGAAATGTTGTTTTGTGTGTTTTTTGCAGCACTATTGTGTGTCGTCATGTCATTCTCCAGCAGGGGGAGAAACCTTAGCTAGAGGTGCTGTCAGAAAGCTTACTAGCCATTAAAAAAAAACCTACTCGTTCAGTATAATGATCAATAATTAATTTCTAGACAGTTTCCTGTAAAGATCTATGTGATTTGGGAGGCATTAGAGAGAAAAATAATCAACATTCTGATCAAATTTAGTCATGTTAAGTAAATTCAGATTTTCAGAAGAATTTAGTTGAAATATAAATCTTAAAGACTGGTTAAACTGAAAGAGAGGCTCCCCTGTGCACAGACAAACTATCTTAAGATAGAGCAAGATATAAATTAATTAGAATTATGGAATTGGAATTATAAGTGTATCACCTGCATATCATCTGCAATTTTAGTGATGCAAAATCACTTTTTAGAAACTGTCATATAGATTTACAGTTACATATCCTGTATAGGAAATTATATGAGACCCCTAAAAAATATGAATATCTTAATATCATAATATCTTACAATATGGGTGATGTTTAAGCATGGTATGGTTGATCTTTGTGACTTTTTTTTTTGCAGGTGGACAGGGAATATCGGGTGCAGAAGGCCCTGTTTTCTGCTGGTTTCCCTGTGCCTCAGCCTCTCTTGCACTGTACTGATGTTGAAGTCATTGGAACAGAGTTCTACTTGATGGAGCATGTGAAGGTAAAGTTATGGTTGTGACTGCAAAGTCACCAGCCTTAAGTCCCTTCATCTGTTAAAAGGCACAATTTGGACTCACATGGGCTGGCTTGCTCACACACTCTATTTTGACATACCCAACTGATTAACAAGCCTCTAAATATATACTGGTTAGTAATCATGAGATGAAAAGATAGATATTTAAAAGAAACCCACTATTGTGTCCATCTCTATTGACCAGGGGCGTATATTCAGGGATCTTCGTCTTCCTGGAATGAGTCCAGCAGAGAGAACAGCTCTATATGTGGCTGCAGTGGAAGTGTTGGCAAAGCTACACTCGCTGGAGCTGGCATCATTGAACCTTGAAGGGTATGGGAGAGGACCAGGCTACTGCAAGAGACAGGTGAGATAGCACCCTCTACTCAGTAAATCAAAATGACTTTGTATATCTAATCTGGAAAAACTAGATACATTTTTAACATTCAGAAATTTCTTTCACTCTTTAAAGGTGTCCACCTGGACGAAGCAGTACACCGCAGCAGCCCACAGAGACATTCCTGCCATGAATCAATTGTCTGGTTGGTTGATGAAGAATTTGCCAACCAATGACAATGAAGTTACACTTGTCCATGGAGATTTCCGGCTGGATAACCTGATATTCCATCCAACAGAGGTACTATACTCTTACCACAGATACTCTTCCCACTTTGCTTCATTTGACAGCAAAAACTTCACAAAGTGCATTTGATGTCATTAGGCACGTGTGATAGCAGTGTTGGACTGGGAGCTATCTACCACTGGACAGCCCCTGGCAGACTTGGCATACTTCTTAATGCCTCACTACTGGCCCAGGAGCCTCAACATTATCAGCACAATGGGCAGCTTAAAAGGAATAGAAGGTAATGAAAACTAACAATTATTAACAGGTACTGGAAATGGCTCGTCAGAAGACATGTTTTTTACTATTTTGTGTTTGTGTAATGTTTTTGTATAAACATATCTACACATGATATGTGTGGATTCACGGTGTCTGTTCAATTTGTCATTGTGCCTTTCCTATCTCTTGTCTCTCCAACCAATGACCAGGTATTCCAACTGTGGGTGATCTGATCTCCATTTACTGCAGGTGCCGGGGGATCTCATCTGATTTGCCACAGTTGAATTTCTACCTGGCTCTGTCGGTCTTTAAAATGGCAGGAATTGCCCAGGTGTGTCCCCGTTCATGTTTCAAGTACAGCTGCAATTCTACCCCTATTTTCCCTTTTGAGATATACATACATTGGATATAAGGAGTTAAAAGTAATAGATTAGGTTATGAAAATATAGTTTTGAAGTTGTAAATGTAATATTATATTGTTGGGATACTTGAAATGTACAGAGACAAACTACAAAGGAGCCCAGATAGATTTCTCACTCCTTTTTTTTTCTTTTTTTCTTTTTTTTATTCACCCATTTTATTTAACAGGGAGTCTATGCTCGCCACCTACGGGGTAATGCCAGTGCACCCAATGCAGCTCAGTTCGGCCACTGTGTGGAGCCCTTAGCTGAGGTTGCCTTGCACCTTGCACAAAGGTTTGTTGCAGTTCAAATTTTATTGCTGTTTACTAATGCATTGATATCAGAGTTGATATATTTTAAAATAAAGCATTCGGATTGTCTAAACATGGTGGGATTAATAGAGTCTTATCAGAATTCTGTGTGTTACTGCAGGCCAGAAAACAGATCGATTCCACCTGCTGACTAAACTAAAGCCAGCAACATTTGGAATTTGGCATCCAGCTGCTTCCTCTGATATTCCCTGTTGCTATCATGTGAGATGTGTTTCTTGCCAGGTCTCTCACAGGTACAACAGAAGACAGACTGTTCCTCCAGACAGCTAAAGGCCAGGCTGTTCTCCAGCAAGTCAAAGACTTCATGAGACAATACGTGCTTCCTGCTCAGGAGGTCAGTGCCAAGTGCTACCAAGAACAGAAGAGATATTTGTTTGCCCAGATGGACTTTTATTTTGGACATGAAAGCATTTGACTGAGCACAGAGGTTCATTCATGCAATCAATCAGGACTAATTAATTCAAGTGAGAAAACAATGACTCTGTTGATTATGTAAATTATATTGCACACAGTCTTTGGCTGGGGTTCATAGTGTTCTTAACACAGAGCAGAGAAGGCATTGCAAATTTTTTTTGATTTTTTTATCAAAGAAATGGACAACAGAGAGAGCAACACAGATATATAAGACTACAAATTCAGTTCTGCTGTAGAAATATCTCTAGAAATATTCTATTAACACATTGTAAAGATTAGGATTTTCTGATTTTATGGTGCAGGTTGCCACTGATAAAAGCCATGCAGTAGTGAGAGCACGGTTGACATGAAATTAGTTAATAGATTGATATTACTATTATATATCTTACAATCCACAGGGTAATAGTTATTTTTTTCTACAGGAAGTTGCAGAGTACTACTCCAAACATGCTCAGTCTTCACAGAGGTGGCACAGTCCCCAAATAATAGAGGATCTAAAGGTATGTGAGGATATTGCTGTATCTCTATTGCTCTTTAACTTGGAACCTGCAGCTCTTTTTCCAAATACATCTAACATAAATATTATCACAATGATTGAATGTTACAGAGCAACATACAAATTTAGTATCAATCTAGCAGGTTAAATCCTGCCTCCACACTGCACCTCCCTCCGAATCAGCTACTCCCTACAATCCTTCATCATCGTCATAAACGGTTCAACATTCAAGCAAAAATATAGTTGTTTTTAATGAATGTTTTGATCTGTTCCAACTGCTTGAGCTCTGCTTGCCATTACTAACATCTGCTTGAACAAAGAATTCAGTTTGTGCATGCATATACACTGTGTATAATAATGTGTATGTGTGTGCAGGTGAAAGCCAGGGAGGCAGGGCTGTGGAACCTTTTCCTGCCTGCTGTCAGTGGTCTCAGTCAGTTGGACTATGCCTATATTGCAGAGGAAACTGGACGCTGCCACTTTGCCCCTGAAGTTTTCAACTGTCAGGCTCCTGGTAAAACATCCTATATAGTGGCTGACTTTTGAGATCATTTACAGGCCATGGACAATATTATAAGTTTATTTTGGCAGTCGCATGATACTTACAGCATGACCTTGCTCTTTGTGTATACAACAGATAATATTTTCTCATGTTTTGGACAACATCCTCTGTAGTCACTTAAACTCCTCTGCAAATGTCAACTTTTCAGCTTCATTTTTATCATAACAACCATGTATGTTTCTACTCATCTGAATGAAGAGATCTACAATATTTATTTTATACTCTTTCAAAAATATTTGTCAGATGAGTTTAAACAGTATGATTAAAATCTTGGAGAGTGTATTACTTTCCAAATTTAAGTCATAATTTACTAAAAGATATTGTATTATGTTGCTTCTCCACAGACACAGGAAATATGGAGGTGCTGCATATGTTTGGCAGTGAGGAACAGAAAAGGAAATGGCTGGAGCCTCTACTCAGAGGAGAGATCCGTTCCTGTTTTTGTATGACAGGTATTTCTCTAAAATGTTGTTGCACTCTTGAGTTGTGAAGACAACCTTTTCCAGAGCTTTAGACAGAAAAGAGAAGATCATTTTGAGATTAGTCGGAAGTTATTAAGTATAGTTGGCTGTAAGTTTGGGTGGGACGTAAAGTTGACTAGGGACAAGTTGACTGTTTGTGAATGTTTTTTTCTTTTTTTCTATGGATAAAAGTTTATTGTGGATACAACAGAAAACACCCTCATCCCTAGATTCAGTAGAGATGTAAGTGATGAAAGCCAAGTGTAAGGTCAAGTGGAATTTAAGAAATGAAATGTTTTACCAGGTGTAGACTTGAGGGAGCCTTTAGGAACACTTCTTACTGTACATTTGTGTTGTTCCCAGTTACTGGGTACTGCTAAAGTTCAGTCCTCAAGATATTTCTTGTGCTTTTCCTCCAAATGTTCCAGTGATGGCTGTGGTCTTGAAGCCATGCTACACACAACATGTCTGCTACCAACTCTGTAAAAGGCTTGTTTAAAAGTCAAACAGCAAACACTAGCTCACTATGAGTAATTTCTCCCTGTGTTTCTCAATTTGGTTCCACACTGCTTGGAAACGGCAGCATGCCAGAGGTGATTACAGAGGGTGTGAACCTCCCCATGGTTTTCACAAACACAGATGTGGTGATTAGTAGTGTTTTGGGGATGTTTTTTGTCCACAGTTTAGTAGATGTCTCCATCTTGTGCGGATAAACAATTTCTGTGTATGACTAAGAGTTAGGCGTCATCTGCTATACAGAGTCATCTGCTGTACAGTTTAAGAATGAAAATGGTCTGAGTGTGCTATTTATATTATATTTATATTAACCACGCTGCATGTGGTTTAAGCTGGAATCCAGAGTTTTGATTTAGGAAAAGCTAGAACATAAAACAAAAGCAGGGGACTGGATATTGTTAGTGTGAGTCTCATTGCTTGTTATATTGTATGCCCTGTTATCCTTTCCACAGAGCCTGACGTGGCCTCCAGTGATGCAACCAACATGGAGTGCACTTTTCATAGGGATGAAGACAACTACATCATAAATGGAAAAAAATGGTGGAGCAGTGGTATGTCTATATTTCTATTTTTATTAGGTATGTAAGGAAAAAAAACAAACTTTACACCATGAAGAATTTAAGTAATTTAATAGTAAACCTTAAAGGCTGTTGTTCATTATGCACTAATGAGCTTTTCTCAGAAAGAGATGGTTTGTATGTAATCAAGATGTTACTGTAAGAAAGCACTACAGAGATAAATGCTCACCCAGACTGCTAACATATGGACAGCAAAAAATAACAGATGAGTCATAAAGGAAACATAACATAAACAACTTTTTTAATGATCTCTATTTCATTCTGGAAAATATTTTTGCAGCAGGTTTTATCAATAGAGAGTCACATCCAGTTGACATTTTACCTTTAACTGATCAGTCAATGTAAATGATTCAAGATGAAAAAGACCACTAAATGCACTTTAAATATTACTTCAAATCTAAATGCCCCTAAAACCATCCAAACGTTGATGCTCCACTGAATTTACACATTCAGTGTGTTTATTCTCCTGGCCTCAAGACTACACTATGAGTCATGTGTGAGTCAGTATTCTCCTGATTTACAGAGCAATATACTCTTTGACCACAGACTGGCTCTCTAAATTAGTTTGTTTTATATTATGCTGATTTTATGTGGAGGAGCACTCTGCAAATTCACAACTTGAGTCACCATTCTTAAAGTTAGGATGAAATTACCAGTTATTGCTTAAATATCTAAAGGTCGTATTAGTGTTTTTAAATGTTAATCATGCACCTCTCCAGTCGCTGGGACTTGAAAGATATTCCAGATGTTTCCTTTGACACAGATGTGGGCTGAGGTTTTAACACCGAACTTAGTGGGAAAACAGTGGTCTGTTGTTTTTGTAGTTTTTTTTTTTCAAATTTGCACAGAATTTCTTCTTGTCATTAAAAACTTACAGCGCTATGATTTACCAAAAATGAAGAGAATTCCCACTTTGTTGTCAAAATGTTGTCCTCATGAAGTACACAGTCTGTGTCTGTCATAGTGAAGGTCCATAATCCATAATAGTCTCTTTTCTGAACAATTCTCTTTTCTTCAACGTGAAATTTCCATCGGTGGAAAAAATCGGTGTGAATGGCCTCTGCCAGCATGGATATAGCTCTCTGTTAGGAAAGAATGCTAATGTTTTGATGGCTGTTTCATTCTTAGTGTGACCTGTGGCTGCTTTTGTGTCCAACCATATTCTTCAGGAGAGGAAACTGGATGGTTTTGTGCTTTTGCAGGGACGACATGACGTCCAGACAATCCAGCTTCACATACACCAAAAGGGAAGTAAAACTAGACAATGATTTATAAATTGAAAGTACATTAAAGGAAAATGTTTTGCTATGGTAACGCATTGTTTCCAAGTAACAATTATAGTGGCAACTGCCAGCTCTTCATTGATGTGTTACTGGTGTTTCCCCAAAGGCCGTCAAAGGCATTTAGCAGCTCTTGCGTCCCTTAAAGGAGAATCTGTGTATGAAGCTTTTCCCAAACAGAAACAGAAAGTAAAGACTTCTCTGTTTTGGTTTTAATGCTGTATTTCATTATGATAATTACACAGGAGTTACCACATTACATTGTATTAGCTGTCTTGGGAATGACTGTTACTTGTCATTGAATAACCTACTGTAAGTTAAACTTACTGGAAATAACATGCCTATCCACTTAGATGAAAATTGTTGCCTGTGATCTGAATGATGCAGTTTTCTTCTGAGCTGTTCCCTTTTTCACTAAAGTTGTTTGTGGCAAACTCTGAACAGTGGCGTGGGCGGGTTTACAGATGTTGTTAGTGTAGCTCTGTGGTGTGGAAGCTATAAGACTGCCCAATAGGCATGATAATGTATTTAAATGATTCCCAGACCTGCAGTCTTTTTTCTTTAAATCACAGGCATCTGATTTAAAGAGAGGGATGGATGATGTACAAATGTATGACATTATTAGTAGTTTGTGAAGTGGAATCTTCATACAAGTCTTAATCGTTTTGACCTCTTTTGACCTTAAGATCATTTAGTATGATCATGATTTGATGTTGTAGTTTAATGGTGAGACATGTACTGCCCGCCAATACTTACTTGATCATTTACTGTTTAAGAAAAAGCTGATGTACATATGTAACTAAGTGGGGTTGCACAAGATTTAGAAGTTCCTTGTTTACTTATTTAGTCTTGTGCCGTGCAATTTAATACTTGTGTTACCAAGGTTACCAGTCATCTCTCTGCTTGGAGATTGTTTAGGTTACCTAAGTAACCTAAACGTTTGTGTCTCTAGTCAGACACGCCTAGTTTTGTGTATTGTACAGTCCAGCTCCCACAGATCCAAGCGGTTAGGCATTACAGGGGAAATAGGATGACTAACACATTGAGTAATTTTAAAGGGGAAAAGATGAAAATCACCAGTTTTAGGAGTCTGGAGACAGCATTTATATACCACTAAAATGTTAAGTAATCACATAGGTCTATGTGACAAAACATTTGCTCTTTCAAGATCATATTATTGAAATAACAAAAAAAGTTGATTGGATTAAAAACATTAATGCTTAAAGCTCCTTTAAGAAATACAACACTGTGCTGTGGTTTGATGACATGGAGGGGTCCCTCCTGCTGTTTGCTGCTCTTTCTTTCTTTGCCAAATGTTTTTCTACTCAATGGGTCACCTACTGTGCAATCCAACCACCCCTCATCCCAACCCAAAGCCACGGGATGTAATAAAATAAGATGCAGATGATTTCATGGGAGGTAGTGTAAACTGTTGAATTGGACTTGCTGTGAGGAACCAGAGTAGCACTTCAAACCTTTGAGTAGCAGCTTCTTTTAATTGCAACAGATTCTGGTAGATGCATGTCACTGAAAATCTTTGTTTTATTTAGCAAAATACATCAAACAAAAATAGAAATACATATAACAAAATACATCAAAATACTTTGCTTAGTTAGTGTATATAAACCACCTGTGTATATATACTTTCCGTCGTGGTCTCAGACTTTTAGCTTCCACTATATTTATTACACTAAGAATTAATATTAATGGTTATTGACATCTAGCGTGCATGATAAGGATGTGTAAATATATATACATAGACATACAATTTTGTACAAGTGCTCACAAGAAAATAGATGTGTTTTGAGGGTTAAATAGTAAAGGTGCTTGTGTCTTGGTCTTCTGAACCAGAGTGGGATTGCGTTTGAGTGCGTGTGTTTAGTGATATCTCCACTGCCGGCTCTTCATTGACATGTCTTGGGTGTCTCTTGAGTCGCTGTCCAAGGCGCTTGGCAGTCTTTAGGACATGTCCCCTGAAGGAGGATCCAATGAAGGCATAGAGGACAGGGTTAATGCAGGCGTGGGTCAGTGCCAGGCTCTCTGTCACTTGAAGAGCATGATCCAGCCCCTTGCTGACTTCGCAGTCAGTCACGAGGATGTAGATGACATCCATCGCTCGGCACAGCTTGACCACGTTGTAGGGCAGCTGAGTGAGCAGGAATATGGCCACCACAGCCAACAGGACTCGCAGGGTGCGCCATTTCCGGTCTCTCCGCACTCCAGCTGCCCGGCTGAGTGCCCGTCCTATCCAGCAGTAGCACACAACCATGACCAAGAAAGGTAGCAAGAATCTAAGGGTGACTTCGAGCAGCTCCAGGGCAGCCTTTGCAGGTCGGGCCATGCTGTGCGGGTAGACTGCAGTACAGGCCATCCTGGTATGGGAGTGTTTCACTGTGGAGAAGATAAGTTCGGGAAGGCCCAGAAAGCTGGCTACAGCCCACAACACCACACACACCAGGAGCCATTGTCTCCTTACCCGGGCACCTGTCCCAGTCCTGCCTGTTGGACTATGGGCAACGGCACGGTAGCGATCCACACTGATACATGCCAGCAGCAGCATGCCACAGCTGAAGTTGGTACTGTAGAGGAAGGAGGTGAGCTTGCAGGCTACCGTACCCAACATCCAGCCATGGACAGCATCAGCTGCCCAGAAGGGGAGGGTGAAGAGAAGCAGAAGATCAGATATGGCAAGGTTAAGGATGCACACATCTGTCAGGGTTCGTAGTCGCAACCGTGATGTGTAGACCACCACTACCAGGGCATTCCCAGCCAGACCAACCACCAGAGCCAGGGCATAGATGACTGGGAGGAAGACACTGGCAAAAGAGCGCACTGCCTCTTTGTCACAGATACTGTGTTCGTAATTGTAATCGTAACTGTCATTTAAGCTGGATTCCTCATCGTCCTGATAATAATCGAAATCTTCCATTTTTTGCTGTACAGAAAAAAAAAGTACAATTTGTTGTAATCATGTTGTAATACATTCTATGGACTATATAATCAATCCATTGTATAAAATATTATTATTAGTGTTATTTAACAGAACAAGAACAGTGTAAGCCATGAGCTCTTTTTCATCAACAGGAAAGAGGAGTTACTTCTTTATTCTGCCTGAAAGGAATCTCTCCTGCATGGTTTCCCTAATGGCCTAAGCCCTGTCTGTCTGAACTGTGTGTGGGCTTGATTAACCATACTGAACACAACTCTGGGGGAAAACAGACAAAAGACTTGCAGAACCTCAAATCACCTTTTGAATTCAGTTAGTTTGCATTCTGTTGGATACTACAGATGTTAGAAATGGCAGCTTTTGGTTTACTGTATTTGCAGCTTTTAAATTTGATCAGATTAATGAACACACTGATCCAGGTGCACAGCTCCAATTTCTTTTCTTTCTCTTTAATGATTAATGGTATTTTGCCTGTAGGACAGTCAAGAATATCAGGAATTATGTGGAGGGAGAGATGAGGATGAGAACGCAAGTGTGTTGTTAACATCCCCTCCCCAGTTGTTCATTCCAGATAGAGATGTTGTGTCTACTGAGGACTATTAAACACAGAACACAGTTTGAGTGAGTCTACATGTTGACTCTTAATAACATCATGATCAAACCGAGTTGAAATTAATAATTACACTTTGTTCACGTGTGTGTATATATATATTTTGTATTGTATTCAGTTCACTAACAAGTGGAATTTAGGAAACCAACAGCAAAACACATTACGTGACAGATGATATAATTCCTGGCTGGAGACCAAAATATTATGCATAGAATATTTTGCATTTCAAAAACATTTTGGCAAATCACACTTGCTACTAAGATGATAGCAGTCATTTTACAAAACATTTCCAGGTTTGTTCTATGAGTCAATATTTCCCAAATGGGAGAAACAGGAGTTCTGAAACAGATGTTCATTTGAACACTGAAATATTTCAAGTATTCCACTGCAGTCAACAGCTGTGCTTCATGTGTAAGGGGTTCATAATAGATTAATACAAGTTTTCATGTTTTTATAGTGGTTGCTTGGTTTATTTGGCCTTCACAAATTAAAAGACAAAAGTCCTAATGCATTTTTTTAACCACATAAATGAACATACGTTTCCATATATAATTTAGTAGTTGAGTATAATGATTAAGATAATTCAGTTTACGTGATGACAATTGGAAATACAACCCTATTCCATTCCTATTCCAAACTTTGAACAGCACTGGAAAAATATAATAGACTTTGATGTTGGTATGTATTGAAAGGCCTCTCAGTCAGTTCAGGAGTATTAGATTTTAGTAGTGGACTAATATTTTTGTTTGCATTTGGATGAAAGATGCATTTGATTCATTTTACAGTGAAATGCACATATTTACACCCGTGGGTGTGTGTCACAGTGGTTTCCCATTGGTAAAGTGATCTCAGACCCCACTCTACTTATTGTATACATGCACATGATCAACCACAACATTGAAACCAGTTACTTACCAGTTTGAATGTTGTGGCTGATCAGTGTGTAGTAATAATTATGTATTTTGGTTGTTAGTGAGCAGAAAACAAAGTGGTTTACTAACACAAAAACAATAAGGAGACAAACACAAACCTAACACAACAGGCTGAGTTGAGCTTATTATCACACCTCACTTAGGTCATGAAATCATAAAATATTGAGGACTTTGACTGTTAGTCTAACACTAAAGTGAACCTTTGACTCAACTAAAAACAAGGCTCAATACTGTTCCATATATCTCATGGTGACTGTAAATGTAAAATGTAGATGGCTAGTTCATTTACTTAAAATTAACAGCACAAACAAAATAATATTACAAAAAACATAAGGGCCTAATAACATTTCATGTAAAAGTCTATCAGTACATAACTTAGTGACGATTTTTTAAAAAGTCTTGTCATAGTTTAACTTGTTTCTTGGTTGAAAACAGAAATTTTCTTACCTTGTGTCTGTTCCTTTAGTGAAACTGGTGAAATTGATAATATAAATCCTTTTTTTTTTTTTTCTTTTGAAACACACACGAACAGTTGTTATGAATCCTGAGTGGAAAAGTGGTATGCACTGCAGGACTGACGTGACTGATCTCTCTGCCTCAGCCCGCCCCACTCCCTTCACTGCTGACACTCTCCACCATGTAGCTCTCCATTCAAGTGTGCGCGGGCGTGTGTGTGTGTGTCATTGGGTATGTGTCATGTTGCTGGATGGATAAAAAAAGAAGAGAGCTGCTTTTAGTCCTCACTGTGTTTCTATTCAAAAACAAATAAAAAACGATTGCAAAAGAACTGTAGGAAAAAAAAAAAAAAAAAAGCTGGTTTTCAATCTCAGATAACTTGTTTATTTAATCTCCCACACTTGATAACTCATAGGGAGTGCCCTGGTAGCTGCCCTTTGTTTATGAATGTGCAAGAAAAGAAATGATAACTTTCCACACGGATCATGTTTGTCCCGTTTACAAAGCTTATTGTAATGCTTGTGTGGTTTGCTGGAATGTTGTGTACATTGTTTACCAACCTCATTCACATCTGCAAAGATCCTGTGGACTAAACCTTCTATTTTACTTTTAACTTAAAATTACTGAATGATACTATAGTATTTTGGTTTCCTTTTTTTTTTTTTTCCTCATGAATGTTGTTTCCTTCTTTCAGCTTCGTCAGAAATGGTCAACTTATTTTTAACCCCCTGCTTTTCCTTTCTGTTTCTCTCTCTTTGTGCATCTGCATATAAATAAATGAATGATTAAACATCACCAAAGTGAAAGGATTTGGGACCAAAATATAAATAAAAACTTGATTCCATAAAATTCTTTGAAGTTGATCAGTTTTGGCAAAGTAAAAAGGCATTAGTTTTTGTTGTTTTTCATGTCAAACTGTCATGAAAGATTTTCAAAAATTCAACTACATAAAATATTTGGATGTCATGTTCTCAGGAAGATGGATTACTGGGCTGGGAAGGTTTATTTTCATTCCAGTGATGATAAGACATGTATGGGCATGACTGGCAAATGACAGTAGGGCTCAGCTTGGATTGCCTTATGCCCTTATGTAAGGGTTCACAGGAAAACTCAACCTGCCCCCGAGCCAAACGAGCTTTTCTATATGTGGCTTTTGGGTGGAGTCGGGTGTGAAGTTTTTTCTGCTTTTGTTACAGTGCAAGCATAATCATTTAATGTCTGTTTAAATTTCTCCAATCAAAGACTTTTTAAAGACTAAACATCTGTCAGATTGTGTTTGTTTCAGTGTTCACATGTGCTTATGCTGTGATCATACAACCACCGTTGACATCTCGTCTGTAGCCGTCTGGTGTCCATATGTCCTGTCCTTAGGGGACAGTTTTGCCAAATTAACGGAAATATAAACAGGAAGGCAGACCATTGGTCACCCTGACTGTGCCTTAGGGATCCAAGGCCACAAGGACGACTTTGTCTGTTTGCCTTCTCTGTTTACTCTGGAATTTCCCTGGTTGGGAGTCCACTTTCAAAGTATTCTGCATTTGGTCAGTATTACAGTGAACACTGCAATTATCTGGTTATCAAACATTTTACATCATGAATCGGCCCTGTATAATATCCACATATGTGATGTTGCCCTCTAGTGGGAGCTTTGCACAGTGTGTATATGTTTTTGCAGCCATTAAAAGAATATTTTTTTTCCAGAAATGGCTCGAGTAAATTTTCAGCTCCTCTCTAACAAACAAGATTCCCTTAATGATAATCTGAACGTTATTATATGTGAAATAATCCAATTCCAAAATCCAAAATATAAATCAAACTGTGGCTGTCTCAGCTGGCCATTCTTGTGCCATAAATCTATCACTATCCATCCATGCTTGGTACTTCCCAGTCGGTTTCCGAACCACATTCCAGTCACGGAAAGGTTAAGGACAGAATGAGTCCCTAGCAAGACACGAATACAAATGAATCATGGGATTTTTCACTGTTCCCAACAGGTGCTGGCAATCCCCAATGCAAAGTGGCCATTGTGATGTGCAGGAGCAGTTCTCAGGATGTTAGCAGCAGGTCAGTCAAACAGTCATGTGATGAAGAATACTTGCTTGTTTGTTTCCTCTTCTGGTATTTGGGAATGTAAGAAAGACATTTTTTCTCTGTTTGTGCAAGAGCTCAGGCTTCTGATGTCATGTTTTTAAACCACAGTTTTATTATTCCAGGATTGGGTTATGCTTTATTTGGACAGTCGGCCTGCAAAGAGTTTACAGACAAATACAAATATTCAACCAGCAATTATTAAACCATGTAATCATTAGGGTCAACAAAACAGTTGAATTGTTAAATCAACTAATGATCTTTTGGAAATTTTACAAATAATCTCTAAAATCCCCGTAGGCAGACTAACCAAATAAAATGAAAATAAAAAATAAAATTTCTGTGCTTGTTTGCGTACCGTTGCACTTTATTCAGGAGGCTTATTCTCCCACTGAACCTCCTCTTTGCTACTATTATAATGGAAATGGACTTTGCTTAGGTACAGGGTGTTCTCCCCAGCATGCACTTGCATTTTAAAAACTGCCTAGTGTTTCTGCCTTGAGGTTTGTATCACGAGGCAGAAAAATGTATCAAATTAATTTCGATGATGCTTGTTGTCAGTTAAATCTTGCGGTTGGCATGTAATTGGCATTGATCTTTATCCAAAGCTCAGCAGTTACTAGCATTTAGTTAATAAAAAAAAAAAAAAAAAAAAACCACACCCAAGATATGTAATAGACTTTCTCATTCTTTTGTTGCCACAGCAATGTGACAAAACCCACACCCAACTGTGTTTGCAAAGAAAGAGTGAGATAATACAATGGCTGCTGAAAAATATGTCAAATGTTGAGCAGCATAAAAAACCTGGTCAGAAGTTGTTCTGGAATTGAACTATTTAAAGAAAATGGTTGAATTGTGTCATTCTTTTTACAGCCCTCATTATAAATGTGTTTCTTAGGCATGGCCAACACAGTATGATCCTTGTACCTATGGATACGCCAGGTGTTAAGCTTGTCAGACCGCTCACCGTGTTTGGACAGGATGGTAGGATTATACCTGTCGTTACAACTTCATGTGCTTGATATTTTCCTGCTTTTTCAGTATATTAATTATCTCTTTGCACACAAACGTGACAAATGTGCTTTCCTCACCAAATTTAACCCTTTTCCCCCTTTCTGCGCTCAGATGCTCTCCATGGTGGCCACTTTGAAGTGCACTTTGAAAATGTTCGTGTTCCTGCCTCAAACATTATTCTGGGTAAGACTCTGTATTGCTGTGTATGTTTCCTTCCTAAGAAGCACACTTCACCTGTAAAGCCATAAAAATATGCAGTATGATTCCTTATCTCTGTTGTGTTTGAACAATAAAGTGATCTTGGCTTAACAGTTATGTGTAAAAGGTCACTAGGACAGAAATTTTATTTCAAATTTTAAATTCTGTCCTATCTCTAGTATTTATTGTATTGTTCTCTGTTATGTTTCTGGGTTCTTTCCCACTGTGCATTTGTTTCCAGGAGAGGGCAGGGGATTTGAGATTGCTCAGGGCCGTCTGGGGCCGGGCAGGCTGCACCACTGTATGAGAGCTGTTGGCCTGGCAGAGTTGGCACTGGAGATGCTCTGCCAGCGGGCTGCTGCCAGGCACACATTTGGAAAAAAACTGTACCAACATGTAAGTGAACATCTATTCACAGATTCCTCCAACTAAAACTTCAAGGCTGTGGCAGCATGTGCTGAGTTCCTTCCTGCTGTTGACACCTAGTGGACAGATTTTTAGGTACAACACAAATAAATGTGTTATCTGTGTCTAGGAAGTTGTTGCTCACTGGATAGCAGAGTGCCGTCTCATGATTGAACAGACCCGCCTGCTGACTCTACATGCTGCTCATGCCCTAGATACAGTGGGTAGCCGGGCTGCTCGCAAACAGGTAACACTGTTAATCTGATATTCTGTCTTGGACATATTCACATGCTCTGTCCTAATTCCACAGAATAATTTAATTCTAAACAGTACGTTTTAACGTATATAGCAAATTGCTTTTGCAGTTAGAATACAAGAAGTCATTTAAAGGGTTTATATACCTACAGAAATGATACTTGTGCTGTCAGATGTTGTACTGTGACTTCAGAGACAGACTGCCAATTAAACTTAACAATGAGACTGTAAAACAGTTTTTTCAGTCCAACAATTTTTAGTTGTTTCACCACCATCTGCAATAAGTTTGAATTTTTTATAGCTGTGAGCAGCTCACTGATCTCCTTAATGTTGCACTGTGGGAACATAGTGTTCATGGGAGTCTTTTAGTATGAAAACTGTTGTGAGTTTACAATATATGCTAAGCTTGTGTAGATTTAAAATGTAATTTTAATTTGGGATACAGCTACAGTTTTTTTTGTTCCTGGTCTGCTTCTTAGATTGCTATGATCAAGGTGGCAGCAGCCAGGATGGCCTGTAAGGTGGTGGACTGTGCTATACAGGTTTATGGAGGTGCAGGCGTGTCTGGAGACTTCCCATTAGCACAGATGTGAGTATAATCACACAAATGAGAATAAGCATTAAATAAATCTCCTTTCTGACGCTTATACTGCCATTCTTCCTCAGGTATTCATATGTCCGGACCCTGCGGATTGCTGATGGACCGGATGAGGTGCACCTCTCCTCCATTGCTCATCTGGAACTGAGGGATCAGTTTAAGAAGGCACAGGCCAAACTGTAAAGTAATGGTCACATCAGCTCCACTAAACTGAAGAAACGATTACATTGCCTTGTTCAGATTCTTGTCAGTAATATTTTTACCCTCAGAAAATGCTTTCACTTCCCATGATCTATTTGCCAAGAGTCGTTAGTCTTTTGTGAAATAATTAATTCATTACCAAAAGACACTACATGTAAATTAAAGACTGTTTCTGAATGTCACAAAATTATATTTGATTAAAAATGACACTTGTTTATTAGGAATTCTTTTTAATGTGAACTACAAAAACAGAAAATGACAGCATGAATATAAGACTATTGTCATCACACTCTGTATGGGTGTGGTCTACCACATGGATGAATTCCACTGGGAGGTGGATGGGAATCAGGACACACAAGCACATTATTTTTTTTGTACAATATAAAACAGCAATGGCCCCATCCATTTGATACACCAGATGGCAACCCATGCAATACCCTCCACTCTTCATTGTCTATACATTAACATTTGGGCAGCGATCTTCAGCTGCCAAATCACTCAGTCAATCTTTTATACAACACGGCGCAGAGAAAGGAAGAATGGGAGGGGAGGAGGTTAAAGGAAAAGATGTGTCAGTGTTTGCTCTTCTTTGATTTTTTGTGAGATCGGTGAGGAGACCTTGATTTGGAACGGGACTTCTTAGCTGACTTCTTGGGCGTCCTGGAGCGCGACCTCCTCGATCGTTTGGGTGTACGAGGTGATGAGGGGGATCTAGGGGGACAAGTGTACAATATTTCTATTGCATCGTAATGGTAAAATGTAGCTCTAATGACAATTGTTGCATTTGACAGACTACTGTCTTACCTTTTAGATGACTTTTTGTTGCTGGATCGAGGGGAGTCTTTGTGGGAAGAGCGGGAAGATGTGTCTTTTGAGTACGATCGGTCGGAACGTTCTGATCTTTCTGAGCGCTCTGAACGGGGCGAGGATGATCGGCCTCGTCTGCTACTGCTCCGCGTCGGGCTAGGTGACCCACTGTGGCGCCGCTTCCTATCAACCGGAGGGGACAAATATCTGTCAAATGGGAAATTAAACAAATCCCATGTTTTATGAAGTACACTCTGAACCTTTACTGATTCATGAACCTGATACTGCACCACAACCTGGCAAATGGTTATCTCACCTTTCTTTCCTGGTTGGCGTGTCCTCCTTCTCTTTTTCCTTCTTCAAGTCTTTCAACCGTGCCTCAGCCTTTTCCTTCTCTTTCTTCTCCTTCTCTTTCTCCCGTTCAAGTTTCTCCTTTTCTTTTTCCTACAGTAAAGGGATAGAATAAATGACCCCAATTTTAACTCCTTTATTTAGTATTATCTTTTGTAAAATTTGCAGAGCCTGATTCAGTACCTTTTGCAGTAGTCTGTCCCTGTAATGTTCCACCTGCTCCTGGATACTCTGGCCAGGCTTCTTTGGCCTTTTCCCAGATTCCAGCTCATCCTGGAACTTCATGACCTTAACCTTGATGAACAATACAATAAAAGCAAAATGATTAAAACACCACAAATATTATGTTGGTACATGTTGTATGGGTGTTTGCTGTATTTGTAAAGTACCTCTATCTCTCTGAGCTTGGTGCGTTTCTCCTCATTCATTTCAGACATCTTGGATTTGACATCTGAGTCATCTCTGATGGGGTTGGAGTAGCTCTGATTATCTTCTGAGCGAGGGCTCCTGTCATCAACATCACTGTCCTCCTCATCTCTTCTGTGCAAAACAGTTTATAGAAAAAACATTAAGCGTGCACCAAGGTATTTGCAGTATAATAAAACAGAGCATTATCCTAAATGATGGCACACACACAAACACCAAAACTCACTTTTTTGTTTCTTCTGGCTGCTCAAATATCTCCCATTTTGAGGTTGTCACGGCTGAGGAGCAAACAAAAGTCAAATTAAGAAATTGCACCATGGTAAATATAAAAGCAACTTCATATGTACAACCATCGTGATATCTATACTACTATAATTTGGGTAAAATGTACATAGGTCTCACCTTGAGCTGCTAACTCTGACTCATCCACTGCCTCCCATTTTGAGGGTGCTACCTTGAAGGTTGCTTCCTTGGACTGATCCACTATAAAACCAAGAAAATAACAAACTTGGTCATTGCTGCATACATCATTAACAACCACCACATATAGCATCCAATGTATCTGCACCACTCACAAGGTATTCCATCTATGTCTTCTTCCATGGGTTTGATAGGAACACCGTCTAGGTCATCCAGGGGGGCTCCGTCAATAGGAGCCCCATCAATGGGCCCTGCGTCAATCGGCACCCCATCCACATCCTCCAGTGGAGTGCCATCTACATACTCCCCTATTGGAGCCCCATCAATGTCCTCTGCTGGCTCCGCCTGGGGGAAAGACGGCACAAAAGTAATCAGGCTGGGACTATAGTAACTGATTGGATAGGATTAGAAAGTATTACAATGGTGAATTCCTGTTCAATCACTTACCTCCACACTGAGGCTTGGAGGTTCCTTCTCTACAGAGAGATTAACAAGACCCAGAAAGATGTTCTGCAGCTTGATAAGGAAGGGGTCAGGATATACAGCCCAGTCCTCCCATGCCCGGAAACATGACATTACTCGTTGCTGCCACAAAGAAGAAAACAAGACAAGGATGGTTGAGTGACTTGGGTCAACTAACTGTAAATTATCCAATGTGTTAAGTTTACCGAACATGAAGTGATTAACATCTGGTACCTTAAAGTTCTCAGACTGAAGGTGGCCCTGTATCGTTTTGTATGTTGCATTGAGGTCTGAGAAAATCTGGCAGAGCTTTGTCTCAAAACTGTTGAGAACAGGGAAAGAATAATTACTTGACTTAAAAACATTAAGTAGTTACTTAGGTATCCAAATGTCAACTTGACGATACAGTGAAATGCAGTCAAAGTATATAAATTAAATAACTTACTATTTTCTGTAGTAAGACGCATTGGCTACTTTGGCAGAGGAGTTATACAGCACATCAGAAACAAGATATAACCTTGCAATCTGAAATGTCAAAGAGAAAATGGGAATTAATTTTGTACCAGAATGTTTTAGGTAACTGTCTACCATAGAATTTGATATCAAGTTATTGGCCCTCTTTGTAGCTGGGGCTCTGTGTATGACTTGCCTTCTTGGGAAGAGGGGTCTTGAGGATGGAGAGAGACTCTGTGATACACTCCACAATCTCTTCAGCAGCTTCGGCATGGCTGAGACAAAACAGCATGGCTTCTGCGATATCTCCCCTCCTGGGAGTCAAACCACGCAGCATCTCCTCCAGTTTGTCCCGCTCTCTGCAGAAACGGTGGACAGTTAAGCACAATTGTAGTTACAGGTACATTAACAGCAGACATTTTAATACAGTTTAATAAATTATGAATATGCAGTTTATGACTTGTAACATAATTTATTCTGACAGTCATTAAGAAATAAGTATTACTCTTCTTTCAAGCAGCCTTTTTTGCTGGATTCCTCCTCTTCCTCTTCTTCTTCACCATCATCATAAGGACCATGGAGGTATGGATTAAGAGGAGGCGGACGCCACAAGGAGCCATTTTTAAACATCCTAAAGTCCTCTGTTCGCCATTTGCCTGGTGCTTCACCCTGACAAAGTAATAATTTACAGTAAATGTCAAAACTTCTGGACTATGATCCCAGAGCCTTGTTTTTCTTCCACATGGGCTGGATGCCACTGACATTTTGTGCTGAACTCAAGCAATCTTTAAATATAGAAATCAACCTGTAGTATGGAGTAGAGCTTCCACCGGTAGTATACATGTGCTGGGCTCTGGTTCTCAAACAGAAACCTGGAAGAAAAAAAAAAAAGAAAAATCATCAAAACTCAGAAAAACAGCCCTTTTAATTACTAGAATGATAACAAGTAATACATTTCTGATGTATAGTTGCCCATACCTGTACATGGGATTGTTGATTTCCCTGTTCATGATCATGGCTTCAAACATTGGGCCTTCACGCACCACAAACTCGATCATTCGGTGGATGAGAGAGAGCAAATTCCTACAAGAAAAACACAGTTAAAGCAAACAGATTCAGACTGGCCTGACTTTTGAGCACTATAAAATCCTGCCTATCAAAGATTAATTTATGCTTGGTGGTCTGACACTTCAAACTGCCTTACCAAAGACATAACACGTGTTTCACATACAATTTCAGCAGGGCTTAGCTGCTGCTGTCATGTACAGTAGGCCATAATTGAGTAGTGCATGGCCATGATAATACTTGCTATAACATATCTGGCAGAAGACACTGACTAAAGGACTCAGCCAAAGATTTACAATACCTGTTCATTGATAATTTACTATTGCTAAGATTTAAATAAAGGGCCAAGTGAGACATATCTTAATAAGAAGACAACAGTCAGTGTCAGAGACCAGGCATAAATTAAGTGCAACTGTGACTATGCCTCTGGGCCTATGTAGAACATCAATGAATAAATGTTGCCAAATCTAATAAAAACACAACTGATGTCAGTGAAACATTCATATTAATTAAGAATTAACTAACAAATCAAAGAACAGCAGATTTTTTTAAATTGTGTATAACTTGTTACAAAGTTTATCATGAAGTTCTTTAAGGCTACAGTGCAACAGGTTTTGATTACATTGCACTGCCTCGACCCCATCTTTGAAAACTTCCTAGATTCAAATTTCACAAAATGGGGAACAAATGAAGCTGAAAAAGTTGGGAAAGTAGGAGCGAGACATTGACAAGACACTGTATTAGCTGAAACATTTTGTCAATACAGTGCCTTTCAATTCCCACTCATCTCCTGACTAAAGTGAAGTGAGGAAGAACCAAAGCAGTATAGGATTGTTGGCCTAAACAGGTTATCTATTGGTGCTGTTGGGAATGGCTGGATACAGTGCAAATGGGATCACTAGAGTTCTTTTGTGACATTTTTGGGGCAATACATGGTGCAGGCTGCATACAATAAGCCTAAAGTGGCCAACAAGACAAAGGATGTCTTTCATTTGACAACACAGATCACATTTACTTGTATTGGAGCCGATCGTACCAATGGCGGGGTAAAATTCAGTATACTTTCCCAATCCATCCCATGATGCTTTTCAGGTCCCTCGCTGCTGCAGACAGTTCAACTTGTGCTGCTCACCAAGGCCAATGTCAAAGGTCATAGAAAGACTAATACTGGCAGGTTTGGATTTGTTGGCAGGGGCCAGATTTACTGAGCTCCCGATAGGGTGACAGAGGCCAAGGGGGTAGACGGTCTGAGTGAGCAATGGTCAGAGAGCAGGTTCTCACAACTACAGGTCTAGAATCAGCAGGCTATGTATGTGGCAGAGTACCATGTCACTAAAGCTGAGCAACACAATTACATGTTGATGTATGGAGTGGAACTGTGATGGAATAAAATCATGATCTTTGTCTACACAGCACATTAAATAAGCTCTATAATGATGTGTCGCTACATATTTAAGAGGAAATATGAATGAAGATGATGTGAAAGAGCAAGATACACAACGTCAGTCAGTATTATTCTATGTACTAGTATGAAGACATTGTACAACTGCCTCAACCATTGCTCACCCACACTGACCAGCCCCCTGTAGCATGCAGTGATCAACTGATCAAAGTTTTAGCTTCATTATGGGATGTTTTTTTTCTAAGTTTGAACACCAATTTAAAAAAAGAAAAACATGTACCTTTCTGTTGGGATAACCACTTTGACTATGGCTTGCGACAGAGTCTGTATATGAAGTCACATCAGATAATAAACATAGAACGTGAGTATTGTTAAAAAGGCAACAGGTGAAAAATGCATTTAAAAGTGCAAAAAGACAACAACTTTCCTTTACTGCTGTCAGTTTTACTAAAGGCCAAACACCTCTGACACTTCATTAACCATAAACACCTCTCTGTAACACTGAGCAGTTTCCACACACTAACATTTCATTATACGCACACTTTTATATATAGTGCAACTAATTTAATTCAGTGAACAGGTCAAAATCTAACACTTACAGAAACTAGGATCTATACCTGCACTGCTCATTACAAAGGCTAACATCTTACCAGCAGAATTAACAAAACACTGCCATAACCCATGAAAAAATCCTAGGCTGACATGTTGAATTACCTTCTCAAACTCCTCCTTGTTTTTAGGTGGAGGAAGCAGGGGAGCATTGGGGTTCTTTAGCCTCTCCCGGGGCTGTGCGTTGAAGGGAAGGCCAGACGGAGGTGGTGGGAGTGTGTGCTCCATCATGGAAGGAGGGATGTAGATGGGGTGGGGTGGAATGGGCACACCTTTGCCCCATCCTAATTTCATCTCAAAGTTCATTATCATCTTTCCTGTAATGGAAATAAAAATTATATAAAAGGACTGTAAAGAAACCAAGCATGTTATCTCTTTATTTAGTATAAAGAAACAGCTTTGTACCGTTTAGGTTCTTGAGTGCTCGCTCAGCATCCCTCCTGTTCATGAAAGCCACAAAGCCACAGTTCCTCTCCCGAGCCCTCTCCTCGTCTGTCCTTGGCCACATGATCTTCACACTGGCCAGCGGGCCATATCGGCCAAACTCTTGACACAGCATCTCCTCATTCATCTACAAATAAAAAAAAATATACCCAGAGAAAATCATTACTTCCTAAATGGACACTGGGTAAATATGTGCATAACATAAGCACATTTAAATTAAGGGATTAAGCAGTATTTGGAATTTAGAGTCAGTCCAAAGCCAAAGAAGGCTTGAATCAAAGTGCTTTCAGTCAGTGCTGTAGCATCTCTCTTCATTCCAAATACTGTATGTTTGAATGCAAATTCACCTGTGGATTGATGTTTCCAAGATACAAGTTAGTAGTGGATGGGTCTCCAACATCATGGGAACCTGGCGCGCAATCATCCAAAACTGCAGAGACAGAGAAGAGAGAAGAATTTCCTACTGCTGTCTGACAGGACAACATATTTTCTTGGCAAGATGAAGGTATTCACAACCACTATATTAAGTCAAAATTACCACTGGACGGACGGTTTCTTCTTGAAGAACCATCCGCTAAAAGAAGCAGAAAGGCAGTATAAATTTTGTTTCAGGACAAAAGTGGATAAGGGGGGTAGGGGAGTGGAGTAAGGTGTGCAGGACAGGGCCATTTCAGGCCAGGTTAGTACATGGAGCAGATACATGCAGCATATGGACACTTACATGAGCGTCTTCCGTCCATGCCCGAGAGCGGTTCGAAACGACTAACACGTCCCTTCATTTTGTGTCTTTCATCCCTTTCCTCCTGTATTCTGCAGGCAACAGCATAAAGTACATTTAAATGCAACCTATGTTCAAATTATCGCAACTTCTGAACATTTTTAACAGTGATATTGCACTAATAAATTTCACCATTAAAATTTTAAAAATCAGTTTAAAAAAGAAAAAAAGCTTACTGTTTAAGTTCTTCTTTGAAAAGCTCCAAGTTACTCTTCTTCTTCTCCTTTTCATTACTTTTCTTCAAAGGCTGTAACACAGATGTGAAAATATTATCAGCACAGTAAAAACAAAGTATGTTTTACTATAGCAGTAATAAGAAAGGCTAGTTGCCTGTGATAGTACTTACATGTCTTTTGTCTAATGCTAAAAACTGAGGTGGGGTTTCCAAAGGCAAGAAGCTTTTTGTTTGGGTCTCAAAACGTGACTTGGGCTTGTACAACTTCCCTCTCTTCTCGTCAGCAGCTGCTTCTTCTGTAAAGGAGAGAGAATATTTGTTTTAAATTTCAGTTGTCCAAGTCAGTAGATGTCAACTCAAGAACTGTTCCTGTTCATTTACATATTATGCAACATTCTGTACCTTTAGTGGCATTTGCAACACCACCACGGACAAAGGCCTTGACTTTGCCCTCCCCTCCGCCTTCAAAAGCAGCAAGAAACTCCTCATAAATCTCTGCCGCTGCCCGCTCATCCTCCTGAACACAAACCAGAATCCAGTGATTACAATGATAAAATTACTGAGAAGCATCTCACATGTTATCACACACAATGGCAGTCCATACTCACTTTTTTCTTTATTTCATCTTGTTCCTTCTTACTTAGTGTTCTCTTGGCCACTGCCATCTTGCCAATGCTGAAAGACTTAAGTTTGCTCTCAAGCAGCGCCTGCCGATGTAAACAAAGCATCGTTGACTTTCAACAGGTATTTCACAGCATCATAGAAATATATATCTTGACTGATGCATATAACACATCGAGGCCATCACAAATGTGGTTATTGTTCCAGTAGTACTAATATTCATTGTTATTAATCATATAATTTCTATAGAGTGGCAGTGACCATGTTGACAGTTAAGTTAAGCGGGTTTTTTTCTTTCGTTGACACCACGCAATTCATACTACACTGAAAAGGGGGTTCGTTTGCGCCTAGAGAGTCGATGGTCATTCTGCAAGTTGAATTTTCTGCACGTTTTCTATGTAGTTGCAGCTGGGCATCAGGAAGTAACAACAAATAAGCAAAATTAACCAGAGGCCTAACAGGCTGGTACCTGCTGCAGCGCCACCGACAGAATGCATTAAGCGCCGAATGACTGTTACAAGAAGCTAATGCTGTAGGCCCAGTTTCCAAATATTCTGTTTTATATCTCTTCATTCATAAATTTACCGACTGCACTTTGTTCTGAAGACTAGCTCTGTCAATATCACCGACAAGTTGTGTGAACAATATTCCTTTCAAGGCCAACTGCCCTGACTAGTCCTAAGCTTAGCTAAATCATTAGCTTAGCTTAATAGCCAGTGTGGCTGGAGAGCCAAAGGTTAGCTTTAGCGCGTTGGTAGTTAGCTAACACCGTTGCGCACACTCGCAACTCCTGTCTCCTGCAGGCTACAAATATGTAAATAGTCAAAGTAGTTAAAGCACACTATAACTGACATTTTAATTACAACAGACGATACCTAGCTAATACAAGCATAAAAGGTAAAATCACCTTAGCGCTAGCTTTTTGAGAGCCACCAGGCGTTCGGTCCGCCATCTTTTGTGGACCTAAAATAAAATCGATCGTCGATTACAAGATAGTGACAAATGTAAACCTCCAGGCGACACAGTCGATCATCGAATCAGCGATGGCTGAACTTATTTCCTCCGCCACTCAATGGTGACCACGTTTACATGCAAATAAAACCAAAACCGGCGTCGTGTTTGGAAAACTGCAATAATTTAAAGAGACAACTAAATCTCGTTAATGTGGTAAATTTAAACCTTTTTTTTCCCCCCATTTGCTTTATTGTTTGTGGCTGAAGAGTCGTGGCTTCGCATTAATAGAAGAACTGCATAGGTAGCATAATACAACGCCTTAAACTGTATACAGTCGTTTCATTGTTATAGTATATAGAAATACTGTAAATTCCAGCTATAATGAAATGTGTCCCAAGCGGTTATTTAGACAATATTTCCAGCAGGTGGCGCTCCTACTCTCTATCGCGCTCCAGCAGTGTGTGTCTGCTACCTGTGCACATTATTCAATACAGCCCGAGGCCATTTCAGTCACCCGTCTTTAATGATGTGTCAGCCGGTGTGAAGTTTAAGTTCCTCCCGCAGATGTCTTCTGTCACTCCGCATCGGGTCAATAAGCTGCGTGTAAGCACAATGCAGGAGCTGCTGCCATGGGTAGGCTCTTTATGAAGCCTCCGCCATGCGTATGTGGGCCATGTAATTAGAACTTCTTGAGTCAAGTTTATTCATGTTCACACCATCTCTTTCGAGGTTTTTCAGGCCAGGTGCCGTATGAAAGTAATGCGGGACCCCACACCCACTCCCACACCCACCCACCCTCTCAGCGCGTCTATAATCTTTTTTTTTTTTTTTTTTAGGGGAAAAAGCGGCAGCCTGTGCTCCCTCCCTCCAACCACGCAGAACAAATGCTATATTCATCTGCCCCAGCTCGCAGTTCCTGAAACTCCCCGCAGGAACTCGTGGGTACTTTTCCCCGCCGTGTGCGCTGCTCAACACGATGCCACTCATGCTGCCACGGGGCGAAAGCAGGCGAAGCGCCGGCTCCGTCAACCCAACAATGTGGAGAACATGCAGTATTTTTTGCGCATGGAGTCTACTGTTCTTGACAGAGGTCTGTGCGCAGACTCAGCAGAGGTACACCTTTATTTACATTTTTATTTATTTATTTATTTCAATTCATTTGAGAGCTTGATCAGTGCGCAAGGTGTCAAGGATCCCATGTAGTCTGTGGAGAAGCTGGAGTTTATCTAGGGGAATATTCTGCAGTCATCGCTGCTTCCAGGCAGGACGTATGGCGCATTGGCGAGGAATTCAATCTGTATTAAACCAACCGTAGGCTGTCGTTAATTGTTATGCCTGTTTATTGTTTTAACACATCACCATCATTTGATATTTGGGGATTAGAAATCATTCTCCTCCTGCCCTCCACTTAGACCAACCTTCACATGCGGCGGAAACATCACAGGGGAGTCTGGAGTAATCGGGAGCCAGGGGTACCCAGGAGTTTACCCACCAAATACCAAATGTGTCTGGAGAATCACAGTGAGTCCAGTTTTCATAGTCACATGTTTTGCTTTCTTATCATAGCATAGAAAATGACGATGATGAAATTGATATTAAAAACACACCAAACAGCTGCACTATCTGATACTCTCTCACTAACCCCAAACTCCTAATTTCCTTCTAAAAATACTTAACCACAGCCACAGCCAGCTTAAGGCAGTTTTTGCTGACAGGCTCCATTATATACTGTACTATGGCGTGGCTGAAGCAGCTGCAATTGCAACCTGATTCACACAAGTATCAGGTTTAGTAAATGTAATGTCATGTGGAAATCATGATCAATTATTGCTGCAAGGTGTGTGCCTATGGTGTCATTTTATCACTCAATACTATCAGTAACGTGAAAGTGGGTCTTAACGCTCTCTGTAAATTCCCACCCAGGTCCCTGAGGGTAAGGTGGTGGTCCTGTCGTTCCGCTTTATTGACCTGGAGAGCGACAACCTGTGCCGCTATGACTATGTGGATGTTTACAGCGGGCACGCCAATGGGCAAAGACTTGGTCGCTTCTGTGGGACGTTCAAGCCAGGAGCCCTGGTTTCCACTGGCAACAAGATGCTCATGCAGATGGTATCTGATGCCAACACCGCTGGGAGTGGCTTCCTGGCTGTTTTCTCTGCTGCCCACCCTCATGAGCGGGGTAGGCAAACATGGAAAGAAGGAGCCGAGAGAATGGTCTTCTTGGTGTGCTTCTTCTTAATGTTGCTGTGTTACTCAAAGGTGCCAAGGCTGCAAGGGTAGCAGCTGTGGAGAGAATATCTTGCCGCTACCCAAGCATGTAATACAGAGCCACGTGGGATTTTGTCTCAGTCGTGACTTCACTCCATAAAGGAATCTGATACTGGCCTGGGAGTGTGTCTATTTGGGCAGAAGGTCAATCTTTATAGAGCAAATTAACAAAGCTGTTAACACAAGTCGCCTCAGTGAGGTCATAGCATGGTACCAAAATGCCCAGACAGAAACAAGAAATGTACCTCCTTAAGCAAAGCTCAGCTTTTGTATAAATCTGTGAAACATTTCCAAGGCATGCAGACACAGTAAAACAAAAGGCAGTGCAGTCTTTCTTTCTTTCTTTCTGTCTTTCTGTCTTTCATTCCCAGTAAAAGCCAGTGACCTTTGGGGATTTCATTTGTTTGAGACGAGGCCATTAGTTTAAGGTTCCAGCAAAAGAACCAAAAGACCAAAAGAGAGCAACATCTCAACACTTTTCACAGTCTGATGTGGAATTTCTCGCTGAAACTTTTTTGGAGCACTTCAGCAGAAAGCACAGGTCACAAGTATCACTCAGAGCTGAATGAGCTGTTTCCTCTCTGCACGGTTGCAAAAGTCTCATCTGCTTTTTTTGTGGAATTTTAATGGCTTGTTCTCTGTACCGAAGGAGCTGTCAGCCGTAATGGACAATGTCTATTAACCAGCCTCCCGGGCTCTTAGATAGCAGATAGATCATTGCTATGCTGTCTCTGAGCGTTGTCAAAACTGTACAGCACAACATGTCCTCTGTTTGTTAGGTGTCTATTTTTGTGACTGTACTAAATTGTACTTCTTTAGTTAGTGTTGGAAGGGAAACATCAATCTAAGTGTATGTTGCAAAGAACACATGCTTTTAAGAGATTCAGTTCTTTGACAGTCTAAAGAGCTTGTGAGGTTATTGAACTGATGTTTCTCAGATGTTTGACAGCACTGGGTGTGTGTCGTCTCTTTAAAACCGCACACTTCGTGGGATTAATGAGTGACTTGCTTTTTAGGGTGCTCATAATAACAAAGAAGGCAATGAGAGCGACTGAAGGAGACAGGCGGTTAATTCCATGACCCTATAATTTACACACCATCCCTGCCTTTAACATGGATGGCAGATCTGAGTCTTTTCCTCCAAGAAACAGGGTTGATATTTTGCTGATTCACTGTGCAACAGTCAACTGTGAGTCATGATGATGATCCAGGATTAACCTCAGTCATTCCTCCACAGGGGACCAGTACTGTGGAGGCAGATTGGACAAGCCCTCTGGGACTTTCAAAACCCCCAACTGGCCTGAGAAGGACTACCCAGCTGGAGTCACCTGCTCCTGGCACATAGTGGCACCAAAGAATCAGGTCAGAAGGTTTAAAACAAGTTTTCATTAGTAAAAGGAGGTGTGATATGTAAATTGCCAGTGGGCAGTAGCCATTAAGTAATTGGGTTTTAGGGATTACATGACCTATAATGTCTTTTTAACGCGGCTCAGTGCGTACTGGGTGTGGACAACATGAACCCACAATTGACAGAGTAACCTTTTAATCAAACACCTTAGTCTGATATTACAAGTTTGTATAGTTGAAAAAGGATTTTCTTTGTTTCTCTTGCTGCAGATTATTGAAGTCAAGTTTGAGAAGTTTGATGTGGAAAGAGATAACTACTGCCGCTACGACCATGTCTCCATTTTCAACGGGGCAGAAATCAACGATGCTAAAAGGATTGGCAAATACTGCGGAGACAGCCCCCCAGCGTAGGTGATTCTGTCATGCAGAAGATTTTAATTTCACCAAAACATCCGTGAGTGCGAGTTCATCTCAGTTTACCCTCAGCCCGGTTGTCTGTCTCTCTCTCTGCAGGCCAGTCTTCTCCGAGGGGAACCAGCTCCTAATCCAGTTCCTGTCAGATCTCAGTCTAACTGCAGACGGCTTCATTGGACATTACAAGTTCAGACCAAAGAAATTCCCCATGACCACGATACCACCCACCACTACCACACAGCCAGTCACCACCAGGCCCATACGTAGGTAGCAGCTTTTATCCAATAAAAACCTCTGGAAGACTTCTAACATCTGTATTTGTTGATGTAGCTATGAGACTATATTGGCTTTCTACTACTGGATTCTCTTGCTAACATGTGGGGTTTATCTTTGCTTTAAACACGACGGGAGGAATCTGGAATCTGCTTCTGATAGCAGATCTGGGCAAGAGAAGGAATAAGTGAAGTGTGCTGCTTAAGTAATTATACAATATGGAGACAATGAACTCCTTCATAGCTTTTGAATTCTGAATCAGAGCTGATTTATACTACATCTGAAGAATTAGCGAACATAAGTGCAAATATCCTGTTTAAATATGAATGAAAAACAGTGGATCTTCACTATTAAATGTGCAGTTGTGATGCATGGTTCCGCTCTATAAATCAGATTATAGACGCAGCCAACAACAGCACATGTTTCTCTTATGTAAACTGTACACAAAACAAGTCCTTATACAGTGTGGGCGTGCGTCTGCAGCCGCAATCACAGCTCATTTTCATACTCAAACTCGCATTCCCACACAATGTTGTTTTTTCCCTTAGTCAAGCCAGGATATTTTGGCGCCTCCCTGCCATGATGTCATACTGTCATACTACAATGCTTTCTGGTTGGCTTATCTTCCCCAACTTTCCCCTCTCCAGTAGGGATAATATTTAGACAACCACCTTGTATTTTCTTTAAGTCTTGGTTCTTTCCTTTATGGACTTGTTATTATGTCTAACTCTAAAAACAGATGTTCACTTGTCCCATTATCTTGCCATTTTACACACTGCGCATTGTCTGGGAGGCTGACGGCCAGTCGTTTGCAGTTACTGAGAATATTCTGTAAATAAACCACAGAAGAAGCAGATGCAGCCATAACTTACATGCTTGAATCATTGACATGCAGAATTACAGAGACTGAATTATCTCTGTGTGTGTGCGTGTGTGTCTGCAGCTCTGAAGTACTCTGTTGCCCTGTGCCAGCAGAAATGCAAAAGACGAGGAACACTTGAAAGCAATTACTGCTCCAGCAATTTTGGTAAGGACATCAATGCTTATTGCAATTTATTAAAACCACAGAAGAAGTCACTGATTTGCTCCAGCTATTATTGAACATATCTACTGTTACATGTGTTCTAACCCTACGCAGTCTGAACCTGAGCAGCACAGAGACTCCTGAGACATGCAGTTTACAGTACTGATCATGTCACTGTCTTTGCGCCTCTGATTTTTCCTTGTACATCTCAAAGACTTCCTTGATAGCCTGTCAGGAAGTAAAGGAGTGTATACAGTAGGACACAGTTACCTCCAGTGTAAACACACATATGCTCAGCCTCTGACTGTGGGGAAACTGTTGATAAATGAACGTGTTGATTCAGGCTTGGCCACCGTTTGCTGCTCTCCTGCTCTCTGATGTTTTTCCTCTCAGAGACGTTTACTACATGTGTTAGACTGGCATTTCAAAGAGCTCGCCTGGATCCGCGTCATGAACCGTGGAAAGGCAAGCGATGTGGCGGCGCATGTGGGAAAAGTTGCCCGTGTGATGTGGTGGCAGAATCAGCACATGACATGTTACCTCGCATTTTAATGAATGGGCGAGACAGTAGACTGAAAATAGTTTGGCTAATCAACACTTACAGTCATAATTTCATGCACTTTGAATTGTCAAAAGCAGCTCACTGCTTTGTGTAACAGTAGCAACAGATGGAACAACATTACTAAAACAGGCAGCTCTCTGGATAGTCTCATCCCTGACAGGAAATGAAACGGACAGTATGTGAAGTCCAGACATATTGGTACCATCAGTGTAAAGAATCCTGCTCATGCTGTGTGAGATGTGATTCCCTCTCGCTCCACTGGTTCCACTATCACTCTGCTGTCACCGCTAAACGTCAGGTCTCCTCCATGGTCGGCAAGTCCAAACAACAAAACTGTATTTTTTGTACTTCTGGAGACCTGGTCAGACTAAACAGGAAATAACTGAAACTTCAGCCTGCACATTTTAAGCACCAGCAGACAGAAATGACTCAACCTGTAAGATGATCTCATAGTTTCAGATTTTTTATCTTTTATCTCAATTGTATTTGTTTACTAAAACACAAATATATTTTTAGGCAAAAGCTCTAACTTGCTATGTGTTTTCTCTTTATATTATATTTAATTATATTGAATATTTAGTTATATTTTGAGTCACCTTTGCTCATGCAAAACATTTTAACTGTCTGCTAATCAATTAAAAACCACACATTTAACTTGGTTTTGTCACAAGCCATATTCAGGAAGTGCTCGTCTTTGAAAGTCCAGTCAATGATATCCTTGAAGTTGCATTTTCTGGGTTTTTGAGAAGGAGCTATTCGCTCATGGGTGGATGAAGGAGCTATAAAAAGGTCATGTGGGGAGTGTTAAAGGCCTGAAAGGAAATGTGTGCCTGTGCTGTTAATTCATCGTGACATCTTTACAGTGCACTTCAAAGACAAGCATAGTAAGAACACATTGTTCACATTTCCCTCAGATTATTGATGATGTCAATAAAAAAGCAGATTCCCTGTGCTACAGCACATTCAACATTTCCAGATCTCATCCTAGACTTCCATTTGTCTTCTCTGGTTCCTTATTTGTTCTTATTCATGAGAAAGTGTGTGAACTGTTGACACACGTATTCCATGTAACACAACACACAGTATATTCACAGGTGGATTTCTGTACTTTTGTATGTTTTCATTTTATTTTTCATCACCTTTTTGTTTGTGTATGACAGTGATAACCGGGACTGTGATTACGGCGGTGGTGAGAGGAGGAAGTATGTACGCCACTGTCTCCATCATCAATGTGTATAAAGAAGGCAGTCTGGCCATCCAGCAGGCAGGAAAGACCATGAGCACCAAGATCATTATCTTGTGCAAGAAGTGCCCATTTGTCAGAAGAGGTGAGTGTACATCGCGCTGGTGAAATTAGATTGGCTCACTGTTCGCCAGAATATATTTTCTGACGTATGAAATCACTGTTGCAGAAACCTGGTCGTTATCTAAATGATGATAATCACTATGCACTTCCTGGTTGACTGTTTTGAATAACCTATGGCTCTGAGTTTGCTTCCTCTGCTGTGCCGTCACACTCGGTTGACAGAGCTCGCTCCAAAGTGTGAGGTGAGCAGAAGAACTCACTGTCCAAACAGTCAATGAAGCATTCAATATGTTTATATGTATGCATATAAACATATGGTATACATATGCCGCGTGGAGATTCTGATGTTTGGCCTCCCTGAATGTCTCTGCCGTTCCGCCACTGCATTCAGGTTTTTTTTGTGTGACCTCACCAGGCTTGAACTACATCTTCATGGGCCAGGTGGACGAGGAGGGCCGTGGGAAAATCGCCCCTCACCACTTTGTCATGGCGTTTAAGACGAAGAACCAGAAAGGACTCAGCGTTCTGAAAAACAAGCGGTGCTGAGCTCCAGTAGCTCTGCGGACTGGTGTGCCTGAGGCTCAGCTGTGGATGGAAACAATTAAGCAAAACTCTCAACAACATAAACACAGGCAACAAAAAAAAACCCAAAGCTGAATCTGGATGCGGAGCTGCCATTTTCATTCAGTTAAGGGGAACTCAGATTTTTTTTATGAATTTTTCTGAGGATTGCGTGTTTTTTAGAATAAACAAGAAGATATTAAGACCTTCCATTCTGTCTTTTATTAGCAGACCCAGCCTCGTACGCAACCTCAGATTATTCAGCAACAAAATGAGTTGAAATTTTAATCCCTGTTCCCAGCCCATTCGCACTCTGTAGTCACATTCCTGACATGCCCCTAGCAGGGAATAACACTGCGGCCAATAACAGGAGCCCAGACTATGGTGTATAACAAGTCACAGACTCATATTTCACAAGACAAACATTAATAAGATTGTTTGAAGTTTTCAGTCTGTACATCTTTTCTGACATCCTATGATGGCACCATTAATATAAAAAAATTGTCTTAACTGTCAATTTTATTTTCCTTGGAGGCTGTAGAGTGCAATATAAGTTAAGGTATTTAATATCATTATTAAATATTATTTAGTCTTCATTAAACAACAATATCTGGCAGAATAATCTTAAAAATCTCAAGCCTAACTGGTATTCAAAGGGGATTTGTTACAGCTGGTTGTTGTAGATCTAATGGTGGGTGATAACAACTCGCCGTTAATTTTCTGTGTTCAACTTTAATGGGCAGGGTTTGCACGTTTTAAATGTGGTGATTAAAGTGCAATATTTAATATGTAGATGATTCTTTTAAAAAGATTTTTATGCTGGTTTTATGTGAAACAAACAAGGACCTTCCTAGCTAAAGCTCTCCTCTTTAGTTTGTTTCCAGATGCAAAGCGCCATCATCAGCATACGTCATTCACTTACTGTCATTGTTTTTAAAGGAAGAGGTATGAAATGAAAAATATTTTCATATGAAAAAGTCTGTGAATATTATTTATATTTTATTGTTTCATCTGCCCAAATAAAACTCCTGTAACATTTTCCTTTTGCTTGCTGTCTCTGTACAAGAACTTTCAGCTGGAAGCCAAATAATGACAGATAATATTTGAGCTGTTCAGCTAAGATCAGCCAAGGCAAGTACGCTCTGCTAAGCATGAGAATGGATCAGGTGTGCGTAATGTGACTCTCACATGGACTAGACTGCTGGGCTGTTGGCTGAACAGCTGACTGTTTTCTGGCTTTCACACCTGAGTGGCCAAACACCAGTTTTCACAGAGAGACAACTTCAAATCTCAGAAGTGCATTCAGTGAATTGTATCAGCCATTAAAGTCCCAGCAGGTCAGTTTTTTCCATAAGTCTTTATTTGTCTTTCTGTTGAAAACAATGGCTTTCTTTATTTACAAAACTTTTTTTTTTTTAATTGAATAGCTGAATAATACATAGGGCGGGCCTGAGACGGGGGGGCTTTGGTGGAGAATATATATTTTTCTAGTTAAGTTCCAGCTTTAAAAGTTGCCTCCTCTCTGAAGGAGAAGTGCAAAGTTTTTGCACATGCTCGGGTCATACGTCATCCCAGATAAACTAAAAGCAGAAGTTTTGTCAGTGGGAGAGGGGAAAAGGGGCAGGCAGCGATATCTGGTCTTTCTTTAGCTCCTTGGGTAGAACATGGCATATTTGGACGTCCGGAAGCCGAGCAGGTCCCTCATCTCGTTGCGAAACTTGGAGAGGTCTTGGCGTAGGTCGTTCAGATTTTCCACCGTGGCCTGGTCTGTGCTTTGCATCTTTTGCCGCGTGGAGGTCAAGTAGCGGTGAACCAGACAGCACATGATCTTCTGGTAGTTCTCATCACGCTTCTGCTTAAGGTTCTTCCATTCCTGCATGGAACAGACAGCGAAGGAATTCAGATTGATGAAATTGCAAAAAAAAATGGTTGACGCAGGGTGACCATTTGTTTAAGATTAGGGGGAAGGACTGAATTTACCCCTCCAGAAAATAATCCATCAATCAAATCACAAAGATGCACTCGCAGCCATTAACCTACTACAATTTTGCTTTCACAAAACAATTTTTCTTACCTTCAGGCTGTTCTGTCTCTTCACCTTGCCCTTCGAGGTATGTGAACAGATCCATTTGCTCATGCTGGTCACCAAGTAGCACACAGTCTTTGGGGAGGGGAGGATATTGAACGGTGGTGGCAGGGTACACTTGTCATCAAAGTAGCTAAGCCACAGTTTGGCCCGAGCAAACTTCCACTCCTTATCCTCATGATTCTACAGAGATCCATGAGCCAAGAAGAACATGAAGAACACAGGAATGTGAGAATTGACTTTTAAGTGCTGTGAATATGCAAAACCACTATTTCTGCAGAAATCCTTAAGAGGATAGACTTTTTTGCGGAATGAGTTGCATAATCAAAATCAAATGGAGGTTCAAAGGAAACAGAAAATGTGCAGCTGGGTTCCACCAAAAACAATTAAGCACATGTGTAACATTTCAAGACGAGTTACAGTAAAATTAAATCAAATGACAATAGTTTCAACTTTCTGTTCCAAATTGAACTTAAATGAGCCTTGATGGTGTTGAGACCGCTGTGCCAAAAGTTTGTGTTTACACTTACAGCAATTTGCCTGAAGCTTTTATGGAGCATTGCCACCAGCAGCTTGGTCAGGACAATAACAACCACAATGTTGTAGGTGCCTATGATCATTGCACCCACAAAAGAGCGCAGCTCCTCTGTGTAGCTGATACGGGTGACAAAAAGTGCAATGTGTGCCAGGGAGAAGATGTACCAGAACAGAGCATAGCAGGTCCCCATAAACCTGTGAAATGGAAGAAGCAGATAGATTTTAGTGGGCATTTGGGCAAGATGTCTGCCAGATGCATTGTACAGTTTAACCCCAAAAAACATTCTGATGACATCTAATTTTACAGTCATTATGGAACCAGCTGTGTTTACACAGCCACATATATATATATAACCTCTAACATCTCTCAACAAGTATTCTGAACATTCATCACTGTCGTCATCACTGTCTAAAATGACAGACTTTGGTTGGCCCATACGTGTGGAATGCATCATTGCTCTGTTGCTGGCAGAAGATGCCCTCGCAGTCCTTGGATGGATTCTTGTCTGGGTCTTTATGGTCTTTTCCATAAAGCTGGGTGAGTCCAATGGTGAAGGAGAATAACACCAGCAGAAAGAGGCCCAAAAACTTTCCAAACTCCTGCAGCATCTGACCCATGGAGATCTGGTGGGAGATTAATATTTGTCTGTTGAACATGTGCTGCTTGATCTGATCTGATTTGATCTAATAAAGTAGACATAAGTCTTTCTTTTTTTCTATTTTTCATAGTCACTTTTCTGCCAGCTTTTCCAGCAATCCTAATTAACTATCAAGGGAGGTAGCTGAGGTCAGATCTGAATGTTTTTTCCTGATGCGTACGGAGTTTAATTGATTTCTGAAGAACTGAGAAGTTAATATGGCAAAGCGAGAGCAGTATTTTTGCCTTTATATGTTTATGATCATAAACATAAATCAAATTTCCCTTTTAGTTATGCATTCGGATGTCTGGGTAATGTGGTCTGCAGAGTTGAGGTAACTAGATTAGATGAACGAGATTTTTTTTTTTTTTTTTGTAGCTTTTGAGTAGTTGCAAACTTTTGAGAAATGAAGGCATTACTACAGAAATAAACTTAAAGACCTCTCTCCCAGAAGGCATTTCGACTTTTAGCAGGAAGGACACGGTTAAAACTAACAGTATTAACCACTGGAAATATTCCATTCCAGCTGTCACAGTAAGCTCTGCTGTGTAACAGCAGGAAACACCTCAATGGAAAGCAGCCAGTGTAACTGACATTATTAGTTACACCTGTGCTTTTCTTGCTATGATAAATCAAAATGTCTGCGGGGAAAGAGATCTGTTGACATCGTAGCCAGTCTACATTAACATGACTTTGAAGAGGTAACTGACTGTGACGTTATAATGCTTAATAATTCAATATAACCAACTTGTTCAATATTAGTAAAGAATAACCTCAACAGTGCTGTTTCAGTCCGTGTTAGCAGTCTGCTAGCTAGGTTAGCCTTTTATATAAGCTAATAGCAAGGAAACCTCAGAGTAGCTTAGCAGTGAATTTTTTTTCAGACAAGATAAACCATATGTATGTGATTTCCTTCTCTCTTTTTAACATTGCATGGGAAATACACATGATGTCATGGTTTTAAATAAAGTAACAATGCATCACATTAGCTTACTGTGTATTTTTTCTTTCTTATCTGTGAGCTATATTTCAGTTTATTTTAGCAGAATTAGCTACAACCAAGGTTTCTTTTCTTGCTCTTTAAACCATTGTTTTCACCTGTATCTTTAAAACTTTAATAAGGCAGATACAGTATATTTCTACTCGAGTGTGATGTTTTGATTCTCTTTCAACACTTCCCCCATGTAAGCAAACTTTCTGACTGCTTGTAGCCATTTTCCCCCCATGTTCTTGTTTAGCAGTGATTCCCCGGGGAGGTGGAAACAGCAACGTATTCTGGCAGCCGCAGGGCTCTCACCCTACCCGAGGGACAGCAGGCAAACATGGACGAAACCAGAGAGAGAGCTCGAAGACAGAGAAAGTCTTCTCAGACCATCGGAAACCCACTATTTATAGACCTGAGTGGCTTATCTGTTTACTAGGACCTAGGGATGCGTCAGAACACGCTCGCCCTTGCAAAATACAAACACACACAGTGTCCAGTGTGAGAGATGACCACTTTGCCTGCCCCTCACCTGGCAACTGGAGTGTTTGCGCTGAAACCCAGCCAGCTTGTTTGAGGAGACGGGCCAGTCTATTAGGGTGATTCATTCTCTTGTCATGTCTAAATCCCCCCCAGTGTTTTCCACTGCCACTTTGTATATGTCTGATTTAGGAGCTGAGGGTGTTCCCTGCTTGCCCAGCCTGACAGGTAGCCTAACTTAGTTACTGTACAAACAGAGCAGGAATGTAAGAGGTCAGTAGCTCTTAACCTTGACTGTGGGTGGGGGTCTAATACATTCAAAGTGCCTCAAATGTATCTACAGATGCACAAACAGAGACTTTTTACAAAATAACCCAATAAAACATTCACCGCACTTTAATTTGCCAACATAACTGTACTGGCTGATCATATATAAGAAATGTACTTTACAGAAATACAAAGAATGCACCGGTGGATTCAGAATTACTATTTATTGTCATTTTCATTATTTAAATGCATTTCACTGCCATTTCCCTGTAAAGTACCTTTTTAAAATGCACTCTATAAATACATGGACTTCATATCTAATTAAATTTAGCAAAGCAAAAACAAATTGTTTGTCCAAAGATTTTATTTTTATATTCTTTTGTTCCTGGAGCCGTCTCGACACTGTTCCCCATTTGTTTAAAATGTTTTCCAGCTGTGAGTCTCTCCTTTATTTTCTTTCTGTAGTGCAATAGCATCCACTAACACCACATGTAGAAATCAGAATACTTAATTTAGTTATATTTACAGTGTGAACACACCTCTCAGAACCTGGTCAGGATCTGTATGTAGTTTGGGAGCTGGGGCATAACTTATGTCTCTTTTCTCATATTCATACATGCTTCCTGGTGTCCCATTGGTTATAGTAAATTAATACTCTCAGTGAGGTTAAGTCTGGGCCATGAGTGAGCTCACTGCGTGCACACTGGTGATAGCAGATATATACAGACACACACTCACACTTTCAGTCACTCTTTCCAACCTCAGTAGAGGGCACTACCCAGCAGAAATGTGAGCTGGCCTCTTCAGGAAGGATGGGATCAGAGAAACCTGCATTAATTACTGCAGCCCACACGGTACTGACTCACTGTCTGTGTGTGTGTTAGTGTGTGTTTGTGCATGAGTGGGCGCATGTACATTAGTGGAGAGGTGTGTCTGCCATGTGAGTGTCGGTGCGGCGACAAACACATAGCCACATCTATTTCCAAAGCTAATCATTTTTCCATCCTGACAAGCCAGACAGTGATGTCACAAAGTGAGTGAAAGAGATGAGAGACGAAAAGAAAAGAGAGGGAAGCAGAAAGATGGAGGAGATTGTAGCTGAAAAGCCCTCATTAACAATCTACTGGGCACTCATAGTGTTTTATAAGTCAACCACAAACACGTCCTTGACTTAATGACAGGAAGGTATCCCTACAAATAGACTAACTCACTGCATACCTGAGGGCTGCTTTATGTAAGTCACAAACGGGGGAAAAATGAAATCCTTAAGGCTGCCAGCACAAAGTCAGACATTGGCTGGCTTTACAAACTCTCACTGTCAGCTGGCTGGATGATACATAATATCATGATGTGATAAAAAGGGACACCTATGGCACTGACATTGTTGAGAAGCCTGAGTAGAAAATATGCAAAACAGATTTTTGGCTTTACTGGAAAGCTGGAAAAACAGTGACATAACAAGAACTATCAACACAGACTTTACTATGTGAATCACTTTTTTGAAACATGTGAAGCTTTGTGAGGCTTTTGCTGGCGCAGTTTTACAGATATTCACTATTTACACAGCTAGGTGGAGAATATTCCTCTTCCATCAGAAAAAAAGACAACACAAACAAAAGGTTATTATCATAAATTGATAAAAGCCATTGCCATGTTGCTGGCAATGGATACGTGTTGGTTTATCAATGAGAGAGATCAAATACGATGTGAAAAACAGTATTGATATGACATTCATGTTCATATACTGTACAGGCTAACAAATACTGTCTACTAACAAAGGGGGAGACAAGGACAAATTAGGCAGCCAGAGGGACCACAAAACCACAGAAATGACCATTTTTGTAAGATTAAATGTTTGTTTTTCCCAAATTTTACTTATTTTGTGTGATGTAAGAGGCATAAAGGCAGATTAGTTAGTGTATTGCTAAACATTTCCATAACTTTTTGCAAAATAAAAAGTGAGCGTTGATTAAGCCAATTCAAAACAGATTTTCCATGGATTTAGAAAAATTGAAGAAAAACTTTTCTCTTGGATCTTTTCCGACATAAATCTGTTCTTAATGCACTACACTCATAATGATTATAATTTTAGATGTTTATTTAAAATGTCAAAAGTCATCAGCCTAATCTCCATGCATTTTTCAAATCGAATCTACATTAAAATGATTTGAAAAAGCCTGTGAAGAACCTCAAAATGAGCAATTTAAAATAAATCCATAAATTTCAGAAACTGAGTTTAAAAGTTTTCAACTTTTAATGTCCACACAGTATGTATTGACATTCCCTTTTCTTTCCTTTATTCCCATGCAGTCAAATATGCTGTGAAGTCGCCAATGGATGAGATTTGCTGTATGTGCCAGATTGTGATAAAAATCAATTGCAGATCCGATGAAAATGTGTTTTTGGTGAACAAAGGCAGCTCCACCAGCTTTGAATAAGCTGAAGTTAGTCGGAACACTGAACATTTTTTCTAAGCTAGGCTCTGATTCATGTTGATGATAGAAACGATGACAGTGCAATGATATATGGTAACTGAGCTGCAAAGCTTTATGATGTTGAGTTCAGCTTCTTATGAGCATATTATTACAGCAGAACTGCCTCAGTTCACTATGCTTATACTTCAGACTTATGATGATGGTTATGATATTGCCGAGCACAGCTGGTGTGATGTTCGGTGTGGGCTCGTTTTGAGTGTTCACACTTCACAGGGAGAGGAAGAGAGTGGGTGGTGTATGTGTGTGCGTGGCGAGGTTAAGAGAGAAGGATCGAATGGGAAGCAGTTTTATAATCATTACATAAGAATTTGGTGATTCTCATCCAAAGTGCTTTACAGATACATGATTGAAACCCCTACAGGGATCACAATGAAACATTTTATTGCATGTCTGGCTTTACAAGGAATCAAAACTCTAACTCTAAAAATGCTAGTGTCGTACTTTTACCAATAAGCCGAAAAATCAGAACTACTAGAGTGTGTGTCCCGGCTGCTTTCCTACCTGCAGAGGTCCCAGTATGGAGCTGGTGGTGTACATAAAGAAGAGTCGCAGGTAACTGAGAACATTAGCAAAGGCAAACAGGCCCTCAGCCACTAGGATAGGATGGAAGGCATCCCAGTTCTTCCTCTCTGTCTCCTCCACATCCTTGAACTGCAGAACAAGCAAACACATTCAAAAGCTAAATATTAAGCTAAAACCAGTAAGGAAAAAAAACCTGCAGCCATCTATCACCTTATCACCTTAATCTAAAGTGTGTAATGTGTGGGTACCTTGCTATGGGCAACAATCTTGAGGGCAAAGGTGGCTAGGTAAAGGGAGTTCATCACAAAGCTCAGCTGGTTCCTTGACTCTTCCAGAAAGTCTTCCAGCCCTTCGTACCACAGACGCTTCACGTCTGACCACACCATCCCTGTGGGAGAACAGGAATTCACTATTGCCACACACACACACACATATACACACACCACTAGAAAACGGTATCAAGCTGTCAACATTTTAAAACTGTTTCCAGATTAAGTTGTAAGTCATCTCACAGTGCGACCCCGAGGGAAACAGGAATGTATGAGACACAGGAATTGGAGATTAATGTGCTGAAAAGGTGTCATCGGTGGGATTTAGGGAGGTGTGTGGAATTTAATAAAGATGGGTGTTTGTGGGTTTTTGTGTCCAAATGGAATTTTCTCATCAAGTCTAAAAGTACAGTAGGGATAATAAAATTAAGATTGAAAACCTGACTCCAGTTGCAAATCAAGAGGTAGTAACATATTCTCTATGCCTTGATTCAGAAATTATTACAATAGATTGAACCTGTGCTCTGTTATTGGTGTCCATGGTTTCAACAGAAAGTAATCAGAGTGGGAGTGACAGGCTTTGGCAGAGAAATCCCATTAGGTATTGTTTCTCACATGAATTGTTTCAGTCTCTGAATAATTTCCATTCATTTAGCCTGGTAAGTAGGATCTGGATACAATGGAAAGACTGAATTTGTGGTCTAACGCAGAAATCAAATCACTCATAGGCAGCGAGAGATGCCTTGAGACACATTATGACACATATGCATGCATGTATCAGCACACAGACATACTCAGAGCATCTGATTTCTACATTAATGTGAGGCATCTGGTTCATGGTAATAACAAGATGGAGGGAGAAGGAGACAGATATGGGGGGGGGGGGGGGGGGGGGGGGGGGGGGGCAATGCAAAGCAGAGTGAATGAGAAGCTGCTGTTTGACTGAAGAGCGCTGTCTGTTGACACCCAGCACATGCAGGAACTGTAATAGCTCTTGTTCACATCCTGATAACATTTGTACAAGGTTGTCGGAGCAGGGTAATCATTAGCAATCTCATTCCTGTTATGTTGTATTGATGCTGGAGGGACTGTAGAGCGTAAAACCTGCACCACTGCCATCACATTGCACAGTCAAGCTGTTTTGCAATGAGGCAACCTTGGAGAAAAAAAAAACTGCTGAACTTGTTAAAATCTATCTTTGATGTTGCTCTTTTGTGGTACTTAAGAATCTTTGCCCCTCTGGCGGGTTATCTCAGCCTATGGAAAAACCCATTACCCTTCTGTCTAATGACTCAAATACTGATCTTACTCCTGCAATATACAGAATAAATTGCAAATTACACCGCAACCATCTTAATAACATTGAACAATAGAAGTCAATTGCTTCCACATCTTTTTATAATCCGTGAGGTGCAGTTATTGGGATGATTTATCAAACCGACAATGAAAGCGATGAAATCTAGCCCACTGTGCTGTGGTTGCCGTGCTTTGTGTGTGGTGGAGAGGGGCAGGATGCTGCAGCCATGAGACAAATATCCCTGCTGAGGCAGGGCCATTAACGCAATTGAATGATCATGCTAATGGTTTCTGGGCAGAGGAGGAAGGTAGAGAGGGTTTTCCCCGGAGAAAGACAGAGTCAATTTCTGACTGTCACTATCCAGCCTCATTTGACAAGATAGCTTGTGCTCATGTTTGTCTTTGTGCAAATATATGTTTGCATGTATGTGTGCTTGTGTGTGCAGAGTACGGGGATAGCAGCACTCAGATGGGCCACCGGGGAGAAAGAAGAAGCCACAGTTCCTTTCTATAGAGCTCAGTTTGAAGCAGAACTGACAGATTTAATCCAGTCAAGCCAGGCTCTCTGTCATTTCCTATAGAAACAGCTGTTTGTCATGTTCTGCCTGATAGGATTATGGATACAGGATACTGGACTTTAGCCAGACCATAACAGGAATCTCTCATTTTCACTCCACTTGGCAATTTAATTGGATTAAATTCTCATTTGTATGATTGAATTCATATTCTATTTTCAATTCTCCTGTGTCTATTAGGAGACAAATAATTATTCAATGACTGAAATCTGACCTGAAACATTCACCGTGATAACTACATACAGTACGTAACACTGCACATAGCATACACACACGACTATGTGGTTTACTGGGTAAAAAGCTGACCTATGATCCAGAGGATGAGCAGGTAATCGATCATCTCCAGTGCGGGGCCCATGGTGTTTTTCTTGCCTTCATTGTAGACCAGAGAGTAGAGGTTCAGCAGCAGCAGGAATGTAAGGTAGGAGGCGCTGTGAATGATGAACTTGACGAAGGGTGTGTGGATGATCTGGCCCACACGGGAACGTGGCACCAGAAGGTAGCAGACAGACAGCAGCGGCCAGAGCATCGCCACGCTCAGCACTGTGGCCATCTTTAGACAGGTGTGTTTGCGCCGGTAGCTGGCCGTCTCTCCAAACCAGACGGTGTTGAGGAACTGTTGACAGTTGGACTGAGCCACAAACTGAAAAAGGGGCAACAAGATATGATATAAGCAACATATCAACAAGAGGAAGTGATCGTGATATAAATAATTGGTTGAATTAGAGAGTTCTGTTCATTTTCAAGTCAAATCAGTTGAAGGAATAGTTAGATGTTTTGGAAAATACACTTGATCAGTTTCTTGAGTTGAAAAGATTGATGCCATTCTTGTGTCTGTATGATAAACTGATATGAAGCTGAGCTGTGGACTAAAAAACACTGTGAATTCAAAGTGAGTAAGGCTGTCAGTTACAATGGCTTTTAAGTGTATTATATAGATTGGCCATTAATAGTTGATGTTCTCTCTGCAACAGGAATCCAACCACACACATGCTATTGGCCCAGAAAGGCCAAGGAATAAGTGAGTAGTTCTCTAATGTGCAGCCTTAAGAAGAACCTTATCTGTGCTATCCCCCCAACAGGAAACGATGGTATGCAGTTGGCTGTGCTGTGATATATGAGTCAAACTATTCACTCTGAGCCATCCCAGCTGTAAATTGCCCCACAGCTTCAAACTGCAAGCTTTAGTTTGTCTTTGACTGCCGTTGCCTGGAGGAAGCACTTTATCCTGCCAAACTCATATTTCCCAAAGACAAGCTCTACTGTACTGCAGCAGATGTTTAGTCCGATATGAAGTACACTAAATAAGAGAACATTAATAATAATCCTTATATCATTAGCTCTCCACGAATCTGTGAATATCTATAAATTAATTTATCAGGCAGTACAGCTCAACCCCCGTATATTGCAGATCGGCTTGATACTGACATTCAAACATTCATGTGACAGCTGCAGCTGCACTTTGCCTGGCTAACCTCTTTTTGGTTGTACTTGATGGCAAGTTTGAGTCGGCTGAGGTTCATGCGTTCCTCCAGTAAGCCTCTCTTGTCGACGTGATCCTCACTGGACGTGTGATTGAGAATAACTTCTAGCTCCCGAGAGTTTCGAGCCTGAGCCAGCAGGTCCTTGGCAAACATCTTACATTGCTTCGCCAGCTCCTCATAGTCGTTCCTGGAGTCAAAGAAATCAGATACAATCAAACCACATGAGAGATTATGATTCTTATCTGTCCCAGACTATAAAGGAAGAGGGCTTACAATATGGCTGTACGCGTGTATGTACATATGTTTGCGAGCAAGTTTTTCTATGTATCCCTAAGTCTTTATGCGCAAAGAAATTAAACTTGCTCTGACATGACCAACGGAGGTGCAGCAGCTGATAGCAATCGTACCTGAACTCCACCTCAACCAGACTGAGCTCCTTGAGGTCTGCACTCAGCTCAAAGGCCCTGAGTATGGGATCTTCCTCAGTCAACATGATGAGGGAGGGGCTGGCCAGGCACCGGTAGATGTCCAGACGGAACCTGACCCACGAAGATCAGTGGAGATGAGGAGGCAGAGGTGATGGCGGAAAGAAAAAGGGGGATGAAAGGAGATGTGAGACAGACACAGGATGGAACAGATGGAGGTGTAGAGATAAAGAAAAGGGAAAATGGAGAAACAGTCAGTCCTCTTGCTGTTTCATTTGTACCTGCTTTGACCTCTGTGCTGTTTGCCAGCCAAACGGCAGACTGATTCATTTAGTGTACTGTGTGGGAAGATACACTGGCCTGCAGGGAGAATAAAAATGTCTAGCAGCTAGTAGAGGAGATCAGCAAAATCTCATCTGCAATTCCAAGATGGCATCAGAAACCAAGAATCACTACCTACCAAAGGAAACACTGCTGTTTACTGCTTAATTTGCAGTAATTTCATATTTCAGTGCAAAACAATTACTTATATGGAAAAATTAATATGCCACGACTGGCTCTCTATGGCTAGATAAGTTGAGCTTGGCAATACCAGAGGGCATTAGGCCTGCAGCCCTCTGTGGGATAAACAGGGTAAGCATTCATGGTACTGCCAAAAAAAAAAACAGATAACAACATTTCTCAAAAGTCAAGACATAAATCACTAACTCATTTCTTTCCAGATGCTTAAGATGATATTTTCAGACTGATGCTATCATCAAAACAAGGTGTCGCAATGTTTCCCAAGAACCTTTCCCGAACGCTTAATTTGACAGACCAAATGATTCATAGCTGTTTTTAAGCTCCAACATACCAGAGCAAGGACCAAAACAGTCATCACATAAAATTACGCAGGCATCATCCGCAAGACAAAAGCGAAGTTGACTGTTCCAAGTAACAATAATTCAGAGCAACACTGGTCTTCTGGTTTAGATCAATGGGAGCTTAATGCAGCCATCTGGGCAAAGTCAACACCATTTGTACTGTAACACTTTCTCAATTCTAGATGATGGAGGAGGCCTGTACCTGGAATGTCGTAAGCTGTCCTTCTTGTTTTTAGCATTGCAGAGCGTGCACTCGCAGCCTACGGCATGGGGCCGGGGGAGCGAGATGTCCTGTTTCAGCAGCATAGTCAGGATCTCGTAGTTGTTCCTGTGGGCTGCCAGAATGACCGGAGCCACATCCATGGTGGTGGAATACTCTGGGTTCTGAATCCGCTGCATCAGTTTCTGAAAAAAAAAAAAAAAAGATGAAAATCTGAAATACTGAGCAGAAGTTATAAGAAATACAAATGATATTAGCCTGTTCTTTGCATTCATAGTGTTTTTCATGAAAGAAGATGAGACTAACAGCAATTGAGGGCTTGGAAGATCGCCTGGGCCTGTGGTTGAGGAGGATATCCACAGCTCCCACTACCTCCGAGTCTATGGCCACCAGCAGGGCATCTGTTGCCTTCAGAAACAAACACATCATTTTACAAGCTATCAGATGGCAGATTTCATGTCAAAACAACACACAGCAGCAGTAAACTGACATCATGACAATACTTAAAAAAGTGAGATCTTGTGCATGTAATATTTTATGCTGAGCGTGTGTGTGTGTGTGTGTGTGTTTACTACCTGGCAGCCATGCTCCAGAAGAAGCTGCAGGATGTCTAGATTCTCGTTCTCGATGGTGATGGTCACGGCGTCTCGGCCCAGCACGTCTACGCAGTTGATGTTGAGCTCGCCGTGTCGGTTCTCCTCGAGGAGCTTCTTCACCATGTAGTAGTCGCCTGGGGAGCACGCCAAAAGACAAGGCGGCACATCATGAATGGAATCCACTTTATGAAATTCTCACAATGTCAGGTCTACAAAAGCTAGTGAAGCATCATCTGTGGTTGACGCCAAGGAGACACACACAGCTTCAGCCATGAAGCAAACACTCTCACAGAGCAGGCTCAGCTCCAGCAGTCCTCTTAACCTCAGTGGGGTATAACAATAACATCTCCCTCAAAGGACAATTTCTGTTGCTGAGCCATGTTTGGAGAGACTTTATATGGTCACACTGGCAGTCACTGGCCTGCACACATGCAACAGCGTCCCCCTGTACAATGTTCTGAAGTTATCAATGAAACATTCCCCTCCCATCTGACTAGTTGAGTATGCCCATGCCTCCTTGCTATTTTACGCTTGCACTGTCTGCGTCTTGTGTAGTTTCGCTTCAGTTTGTTTGCTCTAACTTTCCTTGTGCAGACCAGAAAACTTTCACAAGAGCAGACATTCAACTACATATATCTTAACCTCGGTGGGCAAATTTTCTCAGTAGCCAACGTGTAGGCAGCTGTATGAAAGGTAGGGGAAAAAAAGAAAGAGGAAAAAAAAAAAAAAGTGGTCTGACAGTTTGCTTGCTGCAGTGACCCTGCTGGAACTCCATCAAGCTGTTCGTCATGGTGTATTTTACCTTCAGTACATGCAGGCCTGCTGGTATCAGATGCAATACAGCAGTGATATTTTAATTGATCAGTGCTGCACAGCTATCACCTGATTCTAACAATTTATTTTTTTTCTATGATCTTAAACACATCACAATGAGCATAACAACAGTGAATATAGGATTGGATTAACGATGGATTAACAAATAACAAACCTTTCTCGCATGCCAGCAAGAAAAGCTTCTCATCCAGCGTCGTCTCCTCCTTCACCTCTCTCACGTCTTTCAAGGCCAGAAATTTATCCGGGGAGGAGGCGTCCGTGCCCTGGTACAGAGCTGCCATTACGACGGAGAGCGAGTACGGCCAAACACTGATGTGCATCCCACTAGAAACCGGCGACCATTACACGAGAAAGCTCGTCAGGTGGGATGACATGAGAGGAATCCTTTCAGCTGTCTGCGGCAGCGCAGCAGAGGTTTAAAGCGTCGTCATGAGACTAAACCAATGTCATCCGAGTGCTGTTATTGCCGCCGCATCTCTGCTGCTGCCTCCGCTTCCAACAAAAAAAAAAACCCCTCCTGTAGCCGCCTGTCGCACTCAAAAGGCTTAAAGACTGGGATTCAACAGAAACACGCAGCGGCTGCAGGCTGGAGGAACGACGAGGTCATCTCCCTCGGCGTGTTTACATGCACCATCCTCTCGCATCGCAGGATCCTGGGGATCTTTCTGGTCCTGATGCTGCTGACGGGGCTTCTACTGCGCATGTTTCCTCCTCCACCTGCTCGTTCATTTCGCAGGCGCAAAGCCTCGCTGCCTCATGATTATGTAACCGGGCTATTCAGTTCGGTGCCGCTCTGTGCTATCAATCTCAGTGTGTGTGTATATGCAGATATACAGTCTAGCAATCATCATACCGCAAAAGAATATTTTACAGGTACTTGCAAGTGATGGATTAGATTGTATAGACACGTTTGGTCATTGTGTAGTTTATAGCATACACCCTGAAGCACAGGCCTGGTGAAATATACACATGACTCTACAGTAAAGCTCAGGGTGGTCTGAATGTGTATGATCATACCAATGTGACAAAGGACACCTAGGGCTTCTGGTCCATGTAGGATTGTGTGTCTATGTCACTGGACAGGCTATTTCCTCCATGTAGCAGATGTGTTTGGACATGCATGGGTGAAATTCATTACATATGGATAATGGAAAGAGAGGGCGAGAGATGTCTGGCTCTGTGTACAGTCAGGGGCAGGCTGTGAGGGAGCACATATGGCAGATACACAGAGCTGTCCCCCTGGCTATGATATTCAAATGAGGGTATATCAGTCCTCCACAGTCAGCAACACTTCTCACAGGCCGGCAAACATCTGTGCAAGTCATGACAGAGAGACAGAGAAAATGATGAAGAAACCAAAGCAATTTCCAACTGTGCAGCTCTTAACAGTGTGTTATAAAATTGTTTAACATGAACAAAAATAAAATGTTAATACAACACAGGGAGTCAAGCCCTGCACTACATATACGGCACTGAGAGGCAATGAAGCAATGTAATTATAATTAAAAAGGAGAATTGTAAGACAGCAGTTTAGTGATTAGGTCTTTTCGTTTACCACGACCCTGAAACTGAGTCCTTCATTAATTATGTTATTTATTCCTGTGCTTTTCCTACTGTGATGTGTCAAAATGTTTTCTGTGGAGAAGTCTGTAAAACTGTATATAATAAAAAATGTAATTAAAATCTCCCAAGCTTCCCAATTACAGAGAACTGTTTGATAGAATGTTGCTACCACATCCTACATATAAACTGCTGTAGGCCTACATGACATGCATATAGACACTATTTTGTAATGTATTAAAGATAATGAATTTCATATTCAGTTCTGTATTATTTTAATCAATTGGGCCTACTCACATTGTTCTCACTGGTAATGACATATCCTCCAACGAGTCATGACTTTTCTCCACGTGAAAAAAAGCTCACAAAAATGTTAGAAGTTTGGTCTAAAGATTCAGAGGACAGCTCAAAACAGTGGCTCCTAGAATTAACATTCATTAAAGAGCTATTAAATTTTATAAGCATTTTAAAATAAACTTCTCCCCATCCACTCACTCCATTTTGACACAATCATACTTGCAAGTGGAGAAAAGGGCCCTGTGGCTGCACTTTATTATCCAACAATACAGCATCCCAGAACGGCCCTCAGTTAATGGACCAAATGATAAGGAACTGAAAAGAACACTATGTACAGAGTAGGTGGGACCTATGCAGGCTGCTTTTTTTTGGTGCTAGATACAGAAATGACACGGTTGCAGGTTTTTCGATTTTCAGTAAATGATCCCAAAAGGAAGAAAACAGTTTAGGAGAGGAAGATTAAAAACAATCCTGTACTGGCTCTTTCTAAAATGTGACACTCAAATATATAAAATCTGGTTGATTAACAGTTCATTTAAAGGAGGACTAAAATGGGTCTGTTAATGTGATATATTATTGCCAGTAATTTCCATAAGATTGGGAAAAGACAACAACAGATGTTATTACTTCCCACTACCAACTGAACATTTTATTTGGTTTTCTTTAAGTATAAATTCAGTTTAAATAACACAAAATATATAAGTTACATATACTATATATGAATGCTTATTTGGTATTCAAATAATGTGGTATGTCAAGAATTTTAAAGGTGAAAGAAAGAGAAAGCAAAGTCAGTTTCTGTGTCCTGATTGGAAACACTGGCTCCAGCAGAGGGCAGTATGCACAAAGGTTTTGTGACATAAACATCCGCATTGGATTGGTACTACAAAATGGGCATCTGTGGGTTAGAAACATGAGCAACCAAGACAGTTTACCGAGCATGAAGAGTAATTATTCACTGCACAGCCTTACAATGCACGCCGTTTACAAAAGCACTTCCAGACACACACAGCTTTATTTGATCTGTTGTAGCTGTCCTCTTAGAAAAACTTGAAAAAAAAAGGCTTCGCTGGAAAGAGGACAATACATAAACAGCTCTCTTAATGTTAAAAAAGATTTTGATGGTGCAAGAAGTGCAATAAGGCCACGATACAATCATGAAACATTAGCATATAATCACTAAATCCCAATTGGGATGTTACAGGGCTTGAGCAGGGGTCAAAGGGTCGAGCCCCTTTCCACTCCATCTTTTGTGTGGTTCAGCTGTGTAATCCCAAACTGACAAGCCTCTTAGGAAAGATGATTTTCAATCTGCAGAGCATGTGGTTTCCTCTGTTCAAACACATGGCCTCACAGCTTCCCAGGACTTGTCAGTTCCTGGGGAACAGCTGTCAAACGTCAGATTTCAGCTGATTCCACTTGAGAGGAGTGCCAGTCATTGTTGCTGACTGTTTCCAACACATCCAATAAAAAAATAAAAAATAAAATAAACTGTGCATTGCATTAGACTTATTCCTACAGACCTAAAGTAATGCTTTATTTTCAGTGATTAATTTGAATCTTTCATCACATTAAACGATGCTAGTCCAACAGGAGCATATTTTTGCTGCAATGCATGCATGTATGGTACACGTTTAATTAATAATAAGATTTCCTTTAGGCTGGGGAGCAGGCTCTTCTTATAGATCTGGGTTACCCTCTTGAGGCAGTAGTGGGAAATAACAAATACATTTAATCTGAAATATTGATTCTTTGCTGGAGCAATGCACCATGAAGAGAACAAACATTATAGGAAAGTAAAGACGGGGCTCTGAAGAGAACATGGACTTGAGGAACAACTGAATTTAAACAAAGAGCGACGTTAGAGACAAGTGGGGACGGGTGAGACTGACTCTCTCAAGACAGAACCAGGGTACAGAGCCGCAGATAGTGAGGTAGACCCCTCTGAAACATAACAACAGCATCATCTCCAGCAGTCTACCATTGCTGCCATCTGTGGGATCCAGAGCCGAGGCTGCGCCGACACAGACGGGCAGCAGGTCCAATGGCGCAAGTCGCCGACGCATGACGCTGCAAAGAGGGGGCCAATAGCGTCCCTCTGTGGGCGTGTCTTTCCTCCCGTGTTCTGATTGAATCGGTCCCGTTTGTGTTACTCGGGTGAGCAGAGGAGAAGGAAGAGCAGGGGGGGGGGCTGGAAATCTTCTAACTGAACGGTGTCGCTGAGCCATTCGCTGCTCCGTTATGGCAGACGCGGAATGATCTGAGCTGCAGCCTCGTCGTGACGGTCTCATTGTCTTGCGGAGCCTGAATCTCACCGGGCTGCATCAGATGATAACTGCGCAGGGATGCCTCCGCTGAGCATGGGCGAACAGGGCGTCTGCTCCAACGATGAGAGCTTCTTCCTTTTTGTTTTGACCAGGGGCCACCCACAGAATCACTGCATCGCTGTGGACAACTTAGACGCTCCCCCCGTCCGTCGCTCCTGTGAGGAACACTGCGCAGTGCAGTGAAAACGGGATATCGTGTTGTGGATTTCGGGTTTGGTGGTGAATATATTACCCAATCAGCTGGCATTCAAATCGCTACCAACCCCCCCCCCCCCCCCCCCGGTATATGATATAGGTGCACGTCCTACAGAGTGTGTTGGCACACTGTCAATGTAAGGAACTTTGTCCTGTGGTGAGAGCCACTCTCCGAGGGTACAGATGAGAGGCAAACAATACCATCAACCACTGAAGTTGACAGCGCCTTGGGAGAAGGATGCTGGCTTTGGGAGGAAGCTTAAAACCTACAGGAATCATACCAAGATAATAGCACAGCCTGGGATCGTGATGAAAGTCCTCCGCAGGAAGAGGATTGTCTTATTTATGGCCTATTTCTTACTGTTGGTCCTCACTATGCTTAACTTGGCTAATTATAAATGGACTAAAGAGCCACAGCAGTGTAATCATCAGATGAGGAGCACCACTTATCAGAGCAGATCTGATATTCGCTTCCTATACAGGCCTTCCCTGGCTAAAAAGAGACAGCTTATCTATGTTCTGACCACCTGGAGGTCAGGTTCATCCTTTTTTGGGGAGCTGTTTAACCAAAATCCTGAAGTGTTCTTCTTGTACGAGCCAATGTGGCACATCTGGCAGAAACTGTACCCGGGTGATGCAGTGTCTTTACAAGGGGCAGCAAGGGACATGCTCAGCTCCTTATACCGCTGTGATCTGTCTGTTTTCCAACTTTACAACAGCCCCGGGGGCAAAAATTTTACCTCCCTCGGACTATTTGGAGCCACCCTCAATAAAGTCGTGTGCTCCTATCCCCTCTGCTCAGCCTACAGGAAAGAGGTGGTGGGGATGGTAGATGACAAGGTGTGTAAAAAGTGTCCCCCTCAAAGCCTTAGACTGTTGGAGGAGGAGTGCCTCAAATATAGCACCATAGTCATTAAAGGGGTACGCATATTGGACGTTAACGTGTTGGCCCCGCTCATGGAGGATCCATCCTTGGATTTGAAGGTGATACACCTAGTACGAGACCCGCGGGCAGTGGCCAACTCCAGGATCAAATCCAGACACGGCCTGATAAGGGAGAATTTACAGGTGGTACGCAGCAGGGACCCTAAACTTCGCCGGATACCTTTTGTGGATCCTGGCCACAAAGCCAACAAGAAGGATGGCTCAGACTACCACTCCATAGGAGCCATGGAGGTGATCTGTGACCGCACCTCCAGGACTTTGAGGACTGCCTTAAACCCACCCAGCTGGCTGAAGGGGAAGTACATGGCCGTGCGGTACGAGGACCTGGTTGAGAACCCAGTTAAGACCTTGCGGAACATCTACCACTTTGCCAACCTGACCACCAACCACGAAATTGAGTCGTTTGCACTGAACATGACCAGTGGCTCCAGCTCCTCCTCTAAGCCATTCATAGTCTCATCCAGGAATGCCACACAAGCTGCTAGTGCATGGAGAACAGTGCTGAGCATTCAACAGATCAAACAAGTCGAGGACTACTGTCACCATGCCATGTCTGTTCTAGGGTACGAAAGAGTCAGAACAGCCGGAGAGGCTAAAGACTTGAGCAAATCACTACTGACACACTCCAAACTGTGAAAACGTCCACACCACCAAAGACCTTTTAATTTAATGTTCATTTTGCATCGAGTGCCGTTTCCTCTTGTTGTGGAATTAAAGCTTTACTTTGAATAAGTGTTCGAGGAGCTCCACTGGCCACATTTGGAATGTATCATGTTTCTCTCAGTTGAAATACAGTGGTATTTGAAGGGACCACTTCTTTTATACTGGAATACCAGATGTGTTTGACAATGCAAGGCCTACGAACAATGACTTGCATAGTGAAGCTGCAACTATGAAAAAAAAACAAAACAAAAAAAAAAAAACAACAACTGTATAATTCATGTATCTTGTTATGATGACACTTCAAAGTGGATGTTTTGGGGTTATTTTTGAATGTTCAAAATCTTACAAAAATATGTTTTTCCAGTCTCCATACTATCTGTAAAAGTGAAAATAGTGGATGAAAGAAAAACAAAAAAACAAAGAACAAATGATTTAAAAAAAAAAAAAAGCTCATTGCTAATGTTTATTTGTAAGATCTGGTTAAAGTCAGAGACAATCAATAAATTGGTTTGTTGACGTGCCATAGGTAGAGGTGTGATGAATAGGCTACATCAGAACAGCATTAGTGGTACTTCTAGAATTAAAAAAAAAAGGTATGTTTGATTTTTGTCACCAAATCCTTGTAGGATACTATCATGCACTGTGGACAGTGGTATGGCTCTGGAGCTGTCTCTCAGTGTCAGTGTGAGCAGTCTGTTCTACCATTTCAAATGTTTACAATTGCTTGCTCTTATAAAAACACATGATCTGGGAATATTGCATTGAGTAAAGTTCACAGTTAACAAGACAGTCGATGCATCTGTGTTGAACAACCTGCACTGCTTTACATTTAAAAAAAAAAATCATGAACAAAAACATAACAGCAAGTAACCAGTGGTTCTCAAAGCCTGGTGCACAAGGCAAGGTCTCCCTAAAAATGATATTAAAATAAAATCCAATGCCATGAGCCACTGGATTTAATCAATATTGCAGTAACAGAAAGCTTTATGCTACTAATATTTATTTTAATTACACAGTCTGTAATAATTCGTTCCTTCATATTTATGCAATATTTCAGAGCTTAGCTCAGTACACGATGCACCACTGAGCCTCCCTCACCATTTGAGAACCATTGTGCTGGAATTATCTCATAAATTTGCGATACAATTTAAAGGTGCCCTGTGGAGTTTTCTTGCAAACAAAGTTTATATTAGCATTCAGTGTTACTCACCAAAATCCACTGTGTGTATACTTGGGGTCACACAACTACAAAGCAACTGGCAATCTTCTTCCCTGCCTGTGCTGGAACAGTGATGTGTGTCCTGGCCTTCTATCACAACCTGTAGAATAGTAGAACACTGTGAAACCATTGGTAGAAATATGCATCTCGCCATTAGCATGCGTGTGCACGAGCAATCGCATGCACGAGAATAAATGCGGGTGGTGGTCAAAAACCCCTCAGGGTACCTTTAAGAACATGTCATAAAAGATATTAATCGTAAGGATAAGAAATACTGTATTCATACAGTGGTAGAAGGAATAATTGGGAACTTCAGCTTCAGTTTTTTGACGACACAACCTTTAAGAAAATCCCAGACAAATGGCTAAAAAAGGGCAATACATGGATTTCAAATGACCTGAAGACAAAGTTAGATGTTCAAAAGTTAAAGAAACTTTTGTGAAAACCATCATTTCACAAAATTTGCTGTGATGTGTTGAGTTTTGTAGATTTTATTTCACCTCAGAAAAACAGAGGTCAATAACATTTAGTTTGTGATGCTCACAGTAGCCAAAAAAGTTCACCTGAAAAGCTTTACAGACAATAAGTCTTTCGTCACTGACAAGGTTACAGGCACGTTGTGGGATCTTGTTGTGAGTAGTTTCTCCCTTCTGAACAGAGGTTGATGCTTTAGCTGGTGGGCGTACATGAGCTTTTAGCTGGTGGTTCTCAAAGAAAACACTGGAAAAAAGGGCTGTGGTTTATCAGAAGTAACTGTCACATGTAAAAAGAGACAATTGTGTTTAGTTTTCAAATGTCAAATTTAAATGTTAAGCATCACAGACAAATGCATTACAGGCTGTCTGGATGAGCTGTTGTACTGGTGATGAGCTCTAAATCTCACTATCATCTCCAAATCACACTTAAACAAGTAAAAGTGAATCCTGAATTAGAACTGTCCCTTTAAGCATAGCACTGAAGGCTGAGCATCTCCATCAGAGGACTCACGATGAAAGGCTGTTGCTATCATTCACTCTCTTTTGCTCAGAACAAAACTGTATTCAGACATCGGCACAAGCAAAGGGGAATACATTGCATATTTTACAGCAACAGAGTTGAAGCATTCCATAGATTCACCCATGCATTCACAATATAAAATGGAAAGCCCTCAATTCAAGGACAATGGCTTTATTAATATGGAGGGAAACAGTCGGCATATTCACAAAGCCTAACCTTCACGGATTGGATTAGTGAAGTACACAACACCCTGCTTCACTCAAGGGGAAAGGGGCCATGAGATTTATAATGATGCACTCAGAGAGCACAAAAGTGCAATCTATAATTAAAGAAGTTAGAGGAAACCTCACATGCTAATAGTCTCTTTCCCAAATGCTGTTAATATACTTAAGCATATGGAAGTATTCTAGCACGGCGCAGAATGACGAGCAAGACGTGGAGGGAGATGAGGGGCTAATAAATTCAGTGGAATACATTTGAATCAGTTAAAAGGATTGTAGCAGAAAACAGTGTAATAAAAGTTTAATAAGGAGTTGGGGAAGAGCAAAGAAAAGCTGGCACAGAAATACCATTTCAGCTGATTAAGGGAACTATAATAGCATTCAATGATAGGGGATGTTCAAGAGCAGTTTTCTCTAAAGCTTCAAACCAAGACGTTATGTAACCACGTAGCATGAAGCTGCTCTGCTCATAATTAACGTGACTTAACATGTTGCCTTTTCACCAGTACTATTGCACTATAATTTTGCGTGCTATGTAAAAGTACACTGTGCACACATAGGTCAGATTCTGCTTCAACACTAGGCTCTTAAATTATACAGGCTTAACATTTCTATTTCAGTTATTAAACTCCTTAAGACTGGAGCAAAACAAGCAAAGAAATTCATTAGTAGAGTAACAAGGCAAGGCAAGTTTATTCATATAGGACCATTCAGACACAATGCAATTCAAAGTTCTTTGCAAACATATGGAAATGCATTAAAAATAAGATATTACAATTACATTTAAAAGTCAAAAAAGCAAGCAACAACAAAAACAAGAAAATAAATTGTGCTGACAAGTTTAGCAGACCTCAGGGATTGAGGAGGCTTGTTCCACAGGTGGGGAGCATAGAAAGTAAAAGCTGCTTCACCCTGTTTGGTTTTGATTGTGGGAACACTGAGTAAACCTGTTCCAGATGACCTGGGGGGTCTGGGTGTGTCACAGCGTACTCAGTGCTCATAATCAGAGATGCACTTAAGACCAAGACCATCCAGTGCTTTATAGACAAGTAGTAGGATTTTAAAATCCATCCTCTGATACACAGGAAGCCAGTGCAGCAATTTAAGGACGGGTGTGATGTTCTCCACTTTCTTGGTGTTAATGAGGACTCTGGTGGCAGCGTTCTGGATGAGCTGCAGCTGTCTGGTTGGTTTTTCACTAAGACCTGTGAAGACACCATCACAATAATCTAGCCTGCTGAAAATAAACGCATGAACAAGTTTTTCTGTCTCTTGTTGAGACAGAGATGCTTCAATTCTTGCTGTTTTTCAGGTCGGAGTAGGCTGTTTTATGTGGCTGTTGAAATTTAGGTCTAAAGTCTATAAGAACTACAAGATTTCTGGCTGAGTTGGAGATTTTAGTTTTATAGATTCAAGGTGAGCACTGACTTTTAATCTTTCTTCTTTGGGTCCAAAAACAATTATTTCATTTTTTTTCTGTTTTCAGTTGTAGAAAATTCTGACACATCCACTCATTGGTTTATTCAATGCTTTTATTCAGCAAGTGTAAGGGACTGTAGTTACCTGGTGACAGCGTTTTAGAGTTGTGTGTCATCTGCATAATCATGGTAAGAGATGTTACAATATTCCATAATCTAAGCAAGGGGGAGTTTGCAAATGTTGAACACAGGGGCCTGAGAGCGGACCCTTGAGGGACTCCATGTGATTTTTGTTTGCTCAGATTTATAATTACCAGCTGACACAAACAAGCCCACATCTTGTAAATATGATATGAACCAATTTAGCACAGTGCCAGAAAGTCCTACCCACTTTTCCAGTGTGTCGAGCAGCATCTTATGGTTAACCGTGTCGAATGCAGCACTGAGATCCAGCAATACCAGGACTCAAATTTTTGACACGCTCAGATGAATGTCATTTAGAACCTGGTCGAAATCCAGACTGAAGGACAGCAAAGAAATTGCTTTGCACCCTCTTTAGTTGCTGAAGAACAGCCTTTCAATAATCTTCCCTAAAAAAGGCAGGTCTAACATGGACCTTTAGTTATGTATTGCTGAGGCATCCAGATTGGACTTTTTTAAAAAGATGTTCACTGTGGTCTGCAGGGCCCTTGGAAAAAGAACTGAGTGAAGAGTGCTATTGACTATCTGTTGTACAACTGAGGCTATGCAGTTAAAAACATCTTTAAAAAAAAGCCAGGCCTAAGCTGTTGAACAATATCTGTCAAGGCTGCATAATCTACAGGGTGAGAGCGTGCAAAAGTAACCACAATAAGCACAATACAGAGGTCCTTTTTAGTTCCACATTATAGAAACCAAGTCTCTCTTTATAGATGTCATAATGAACCTTCACTACCTGCATTCTGCCTGTCTACAATCTCTTTTGAGTTTTTAACCATTGTGGCATTCCTCCATGGTGCTTTGTTTCTTACCAAAGACAATCTTGATCTTCATGGGGACAATGGCACCAATAACATTTATAACTTCAGTCCATGACATCATTGACAAGAACTGAAGACATAGCTGGCTGAATAATGTACAGGTATTTCACTGATATAGCGCTTTCTGATTACCTCAGCAGAGATGATGATTTAAAAAAACTAAAAAACAAAAAACAGTAATGATTAGAAACATCAGTCACTACAACTCAGAATTGTGTCAACCTTTAGAAATAATTTGAACTAAAATATGTGCCTTCTTATGTGTTGAATCGGTTACATATGGGGAACGTCCAAAATGATCCAGCATGTGCAAAAGGTAGCTGTGCACTTTCAGTACACTTTGTTCATCATGATGCTAGTTAAAACTGGAATGGCAGATAAAGGAGCTGCTCCTCGCTGTCTGGGGTGGGCCTATACCCAGTATGCAGAGGGACACATAAGCTAAAAGAGGGGCATGGGGTAAGAACCCAGTTGGTCATAGATGTATGCTAACATTTAGGACATCTGGACAGTCTGGACTGTCCTTGCTTTGTTTGGACAACATTTGGTGTCACGTTGAAACATCTCATCAATCCACTTTATCTGAATCCTCAGCTTGTGTGAGATGTCTCTGAGAGGTGAGTAGGAAGTGGTCCATGGGGTTGTCCTTGTTCTGCTGGGTAGAAAAGAATGATCTTCTTTCGCCAGATTTTACTGACCCTTTCCAAATACCAGTAGTGGGGTACTGTGGACCCTCGTTCTGTTTAAATGAACCCCGTCCATTCTGTAGCAGTTTCGCTGCTCCCAGAACAGGGTTGACATTGTCAATGAAGCTCGGTTTTTGAGCAGTGCATGCAGAGCAAAGCCAAGTGTTTAAAGCAGCTAAAACATTCAATTTCTCTCCCTACAGTGGGGATTGGACCTGACACAAATATCTGAGCTGAGATTTGCTATAAAAAGAGCAATGGTCTTTATAATTGTTTTTACTCCCTGTGTGTGGGTGTTTGCATGCATATCAGCACAATGGGAGGTGCATGACCTTTTAGGAGCCATTGTAACTTGGATCCTCCTCTCTGATGCTCTGCTCAGTGACCCCATTCACTGTGGGAAGCAAGGCCTTAGCCTCAGGGAAGCAGGCGCTGATAAGCTGGGGTTAGAGGTGACTGCTGAATCTTCAGGCCTCCCTAGTGAGAGCTGGAGCAGTGCCAAGGCCCAGGTCTCCCTCCACTATGTCCTCCTGGTGCTCAGATCCAGAGTCGCTTCCTACTGATACAAGCTGGTTCTCTGATTTCTCCAAATGGAGGGTGGAGTTATCTGGTTCAGTCTCACAGAACTGCTCCTCATCCTGAATGGCAAAGGGCAAATCATTATAGGTAACTGTCATTTCTTTAAGTCCTCTGAAGATATTTACAGCATGTAAAGCAGCATGAAAATTTTTACCTCTTGGACACGTGGGCTGTCGAAGAGCCTGGCAAATGCCCCACACCACTGTGGCAGTGAGTCGGACAGTGGAGGGCCACAATGTGTTAGAACCGGCTTTAGATATCTTTAACCTTGCTAAGGCATGGTGGCAAAGGTGAGCGATATGTGTGAAAATAAACAATTTCAGTGTTTTATGTTCATGAAGGTTCAGAAGCTAAAGGCATAACATCCTAGCTGTAATTCTTTAGCTCAGTATGTTAATTATGGACAGGACCAAAGATTCTGAGGGAATGTCTATTCTAAGAGGTGAGAGCTATGAGAGGCCAGTGATTATGTTGTCACTCTTTTCTAGAGAGAAGCAGGTAATAAATACATTCCTAAATGCACAATATTTTATACAGAATTGATATATTAAAGGAAAGAGGAAAATTAACTATGGCACATTTGCCATTTTCTTGAACATACGGTTAACGTATGTCAGAGCAAGTTCTGTCTTAAGATCCCACTCACGATCAAATGGCATATACTAATACATGACATAATACACATTAATCAACATGTCACCAAAGCACTCTGTTTCCAACAAGACTTCCAGTTCCTTTTCTACTATGCAAGCAAAAGGTAAAAATACAACAGACACTGACTCACTTCCACAAGGCACAGCACAACAAGAGCCTAAACAATGACACAGCCTTTTTCTGATTTCACTGACATCACTGCAATGATCCACATGCCACGATGTTAAAATGATAACTGTCTACGCAGTTATATTAAGCATACTCCCCTTATAAGGTCATAGTCGTCTCACTGTCATTGAATGCCAATGGCTTTCCATTTTCAACACAACATACTGCAGAGAGCTGGATATTAGTCATTCAAGCTTTAGGTGTTTGTGCTATTTTTGTTGCAGATTACTAAGCTGTTAGTATTTCGAATATACATCTACCCGTTCTTCGCATCACAAAAGGTACCATGCTACAAAAAAAGACTTTCCGGGGGGGTGCTGTAGAAGAGCAGACTGGTAGAGGACCAGATAGAGATAAAAATAAATTACTCACAGAAAAAAAGGTATCAAATGGGGTGTTATCTTGTTTCAGGCACACTGGGTCAGTCCTTCACTTGATTGAAACCAGAGGCAAGGTCAGAAATGGTTTATAAATGTGTTTAAGTGATGATATAAAATGGTACAGGCAGGGATATTTCTGCCCAATGTTGAGAGCAGGAGTAGGAGGGGGTGCTTTTGGATGTCAGACGTTTTAGTTAAAATCCTCTGGAGGTGTTGTGGGTTCAATTCAAGAAACACCTGTGATGCAGTGAAGTCACTTGATAATAACAATGACATATTATACACCCACAAACACCTCTTTTCGGGCCAGATTTCAGCATACAGTGGCATTTGGACAGCCAGTCTTGTAATACATTCTGTACCCTCTGTATTACAGGCCCTTAAAAAATGACAGCACACTAGCTAGCTTTTAGCTGTAAAAAAAAAAAAAAATCTGATTAATAATTGCCCTTCTGAATATTCGTATTTTGCATTTGTCTTGGAGAAAGACAAAACAACACTTCATAAATGCTATAATTTCTGGACAAAAGCAACCTTTGTACCTCAGAGCCTTTAATGAATAATGTGGGACTTAGAGGTAGCACACAAGTACACAATCCCCCATGGAAAGTACAAAACACAAAAAGAAGAAAATGATCTAATAAGTTTTTGGCACCAATTCTTACATTCTGGTGCTGTTATCAGAAATATGCAAGAAGTAGGAATTATGGGCACAATTCTGCCAACTAACAGGATTTATTTATAAATCTTTCAAATGAAGGACAGAGAGAGAAAGCAAAAAAAGAGGGCAGTGGGTGAGGAGGTAGAAAAGGGGAGAATAATGACTTCCTTGGGACCTAAAGGTGTGAGTTGTGTTCTTGTTTGCACAGTGTCCTCCTGTTGAATGCAGGCATAATACTAGACGGCAATCTTATTTATAACTGCTAGAGCTACTTTCTGGTCCACAGTGCTGCAGAGTGTGTGTGTATGTGTGTGAGTGTGTATGTGTGTTGGAAAAGGTGCTGAATAGTAGTGTGGGGGTAGACGCCCAACTGCTGCTTCAGCCACCACTGCAGCAAGCACAATTTCCTCTCTACACGTGAGAGAGAGAGAGAGAGATGGGTGGGGGGGGGGGGTGGTCACTGTGAGTTTGCCAGGAAACCAGCACAGTCTGATGTAAAACCACAACTTGATGCTTTAACACTTAACTGGTAGAGTAATATTTTTACCTTTAGGTAGAGCCCTATTTCTAAAAGTGAACTACTGTATATCCTTTAATGTTTGTTAGTGTCTATATGGAAAGACTGAACTGCTTTTATCACTCTTTGCTTTGTAAAATAGTATTATTTACCCCACAACATTTATATGACAGCTGTAGTTTTGCAGATTCAGATGTTACATACAAAACATATGACATGTGATATGATTAAACAACCCAACAGTACTTAGGCCTAGGTTAGGGTAAAATTAGCTTTACTGACTAGCTACAAAACAATATCATTCATCCACTAACACAACACAGTGAAAGAGGCAGTACCACACAATGGATACTTCTACATCCTAAATGTCAGCAGCACATATTTACAATTAGTGGCACCTCCCCCATAACTGTTACTTTTTGTTAAGTATTGTTTATACCAAGCTATTGTGGTATATCATATAGTACCATAAATATAAGCAACAATTCAATTTAACTCTCAAGTCATGCCAATGACTCCCAAGATTCAGCCAACCACAAAATGTAACCACCCCAGGTCTCTTAAACACGGGTGGCCTCTGGGATTTCAGAGTCAAAACTAAAACATGGCTTGTCAGCCCCAAAACCACAGTCTGCAAACCACTTCAGTAGGAAAGATCAAACAGGTCAAAATATCCGTCGTTTTGATGTCTGTCAAAATCTGTGCTTAAGAGTAAAATGTTTGTCCCAATGAGCCTGAAAGCCAGGCTGACAGGGAAACAGTTAAGGAAGCAGCAGTACGCCTTTAGAACGAGGCACCAGCAAACTCAATTGATGCTCAATTATCTGGTAGTAGGATCCAGACTGAGACTCCTCTCACCTGGTCCACATCAAAGCATCTCCATAATACGTTTTTTTCCTCCATCAATAGGAAACATCGGCCAGGACTGTGCCTTTCATCCTGCTCACAGTTTCTCTCGTCCTTTCTCTCTCTCCCTCTCTTCCTCATGTACATAGGTACAGATTCAGAAAAACCATCACACACACATATTCTGTCAAAAATCCAAATGAACCCACTATGTAGACTTTTAGCTGCAGCCACACGCTGTAGGTATACTGTCTATGGTTACACAGCAAATGTCATAAGTTTAATGTTTGCACTGTCTCATGTGTGTTCATGCTAGTGCATTTATTAACTCCATGGCTGCTTATTTTTTTTAAGATTGACTAGATCCCTGTTCAATCCCTCTTGTCAGAGAGCATGTATAACTCCATGTCACATTACCTTCAGTCATTATTGGATGACTACAATACATGAAAATATCCCTTTGAATATTCAAAAATTATTTGAAGGTAGCTGTTCACAGATGCTCCCTGTTCAATTTGAGTAAGTTTAAGATGGAAAGATAATCCCTGAATTTTAAAGGGCCATATATAAACAGACACATCCAAAAAAACCTGAGGCTGGAAGGCTGCCAAGGCTGTCCCAAGAAAGTAACCACTTAAGTTGAAGGCTTAGTTTTCATTCTCAATACATTCACAAAAGGTCATTTTATTATATTTTGTACATAATTCTAATTTAAGTCAGTTAGTTTTAGTCACGTTGCAAGACCACAAAGTGCAAAAACATCAAGGTTGTTAAATACATCTATCACTGCAGTGTAAATGCTGATGCCATTACCTCATAAACTCTTCCTCTCTGCTCTGCTTAATTAGAGTGTAGTGCTGTTATTATGTCAAAGAAAACTGACATGATTCAACAGGCCTAAGTATGAGGCATGTTTCTCATACTAGTGGACAGTGAAAAGGGAGTTTTTCCTCCCCCCCGTTGCCAAGCGCTTGCTCTTTGTGGGATCTGTTGGGTTTTTCTCTATAACAAAGTAAGGTTTCGACCTTACCCAGTAAAGTGCCTTGAGATAAGGTATATTATGATTTGGCACTATACAAATAAAATTGAATTGAATTGAAGTGAATTGAAAAAGTTAACTAGGAGATTTTCATTTTTAAGAAAACAGTGACTCAAGACTTTCTTGGTGTCACAGGAAGAGATGATTTTTTCCATAAACAGAGTTCAGTCTTGCCTAATCTCTGTTTCTTAACCTTCACATTTGGAGCTTTTCCAATCCACAGAGAGTGGTTAATGGTTTACCAACACTGCAATCATACAATTTACCCCTAACTGTAATTCACTTTAAATGCACATCTCAAAAAAAAAAAAACAAAAAAAAAAAACCAACAAAAAACTAATATTAACATTAACACACTCATGCATTTAATGAACAGTGAATGCACTATCAGGCCTGCATCTCATTGTTTTGCAGTGGAGATTGACTCCATAAAGTAAAATTATGTGCCCCTTCAAAAGCACCAGGCCAGGTCATGAGGCCATTAAGTGGTAAAATTAGATTAGCATAAACCTAATGCGATCCTCATGAAATTCCACAACAAAGGACATGACTGTTTCCTTACTTCCAAATGATTTAATGACATTCTCTGCTTACAGGAATCCACTTCACCCTGTAGTCAACAGCAAATACATTAAAGAAATAGTTTGACATTTTGGGAAATGCACTTATTGGTACATTTATCAGATCGTCTCAATCTTCTCATGTAACTCTCAGCAAGAAAGTGAATCTGTGTATATTTGCCAAAATTGTCAGACTGTTCCTCTGATGCAAACATAGCTGCAACTGAATGTATATGTCATGTTTTGAAACTGTACATGAGAACATGTACAGTTTCAAACATACACACACACACACACACACACACACACACACACACACACACACACATATATATATATATATATATAGTGTATAGGAGCTAACAGAGCACCCACCAAAAGTAGTTCATGAACTTCCTGTTTGTCCTGCAATCATAGTACACAAGGTTCTTTTCTTCACATTCCCTGAAATGAGGCAGGGAATCTGCTATTGCTCCTTGTACTCTGTGTATAATGCTACTCCACAGACCGGTGCATTAACCATTGTAAGTGCAAGCAAGATGTGAGAGTAGTTTGGAGAAGAAAGCGGTGAAAGGATACTTGTAGTCCAGACGGTGCCACAGGCCTGGTGTTGTGTCTGGCCTCTCTGCAGCAACCTGTAGACCATGAGAGAACTCCTGTTACTCACTGACACACAAAGATCCTCTGGGGTGGCTGTATATGCTGCCTGATGGAAATGCTGAACACCTGCACCCCTAGATGGCCAGCGGGGCCATATCCAATGACCTCCGCTCTGACAAGTGGGACCTCAGGCACTGTGATCATATAGGAAAAACCTGAGTGCCCTGGGATCCCTTTCCACTATAGTAAGAACATGCCCCTAGCTGTCCCTGTGTGGACTGACACTCTGGGCAAGGTTACATTCATCTATTTCCATAAGAAAGAGCCCTGGAGCTCGGCCTCACCTCTCCACTGGGATCTTCCTCCAGCCTTACGGGCCACGCTGTCTATTCTGTCTGCCCCTCTGGCCTCATAACGCCAGGGAGCTGGCCAGACCTTGTCCCATTCACAGTGTGCAGATAAGAGTGAGGCCATATAAGAAGATGAAAGAGACGAGACGGAGGGCTGCTGGGAACTGGTGCTGGTAGGGTGGGAGGGGTGCGTGTGGGTGGACGCCTCTGCACAACAAAAAGGCACACTCAGAAGGCCTCTGTGCTGGCAAGGATGTGCTACAGACTGTCATTTAGCAGGAAGCAAAAGTGCATTTCCTCCTCTTGAACCTCTTCTTCACTTTGATGTGTTAAAATATACAACAGAGCCAAGATTAAAGGGTAGAAGCTTATTATGTGTCAATGGGAAAGGATGGCAGGATATACTGTAAATCCCTGTAATGTACAGTATGGGCAAAAACTCTACCAACAGAATATGATTCAGAATGTGAGTCTGGATGTGCAACTCATTTATTAGAATTGTGAGTCAGTGAATAATATGGGCTTCCACCTGGTGAAATCATCTGGAACGCAAATGAAGCTGACGTTTTGGCTATTAAGATATTATTATAAAGAAATATTTATTTATGATTGTGACATAAGTTTGAACTTTAGTCAGATGTTTTCTATTTCTATTATATTTAGTGAGATGTTACCATCTACCATTTCTCTCTACATATTTTTTTAGCTCCTCATTCTTAAAGTTTCATGTATACTGGCAGGGACTTCTCATGAAAAATTGATCCCCTGAATACCTAAGTCAAATCATATAAAACTCTAAGTAGATCATTAGGACTACTAATTGCAGTGATGTTAATAGTTTAAGTGTTTTATAGCATACATAAACAACTACTGACTGTCTAATACATCAATACATCAATACAGTAAGGCTAATGCAAGATTCTAAATGGGATTGATGAGAAATACCTGTACAACAACTATGCAACACAGTGCAGCTAAATGGAGGCAGCAAAGTGCATACAGTCACAGTAAAGAAAATCCTATTAGCTATTAGGATGCTTGGCTGCCTATATACACAATATGCTCCATAATTTAAAAATAGATATATATTTTGCAATGTGTGAAATTACAGTTTCCACAGGTAGTTGCTTTTTACTTTGTTGAACAGAGATATCTGGACATCACATGGAAGATGGAAGCTGATGGCGCTGACATTGTGGTACTGCACAGTTAAGGTTAAAATACATTTCAGTGCCAAAAGGGACAAAGACTGCAGGAACAAATAGAGCAGATAAAATATGGATTACTGAGTAGATGCAATAAAGTGTTTTACCTCAAAAGGAAGGTCCTCCTCAGGATTTTCCTCTGCATCCACCCCCACTCTGTAGAGAATTAAAAACTTGACTCAATACAAATAAATGACAAAGAGACAGAGACAAATCCCAAAGGTTTGGTTCTCCACTACATCTGAAACTATATCCGTGTAAACAGTCAGTCTGGTGCTGCATGTGACTTAGCAGTAATAAACTTGGCTCAGTTTGAGCGTGACCTTTTCAAACAGTTTCACCAAAAATCAGCCTCGTCTTTCACATCACACCAAGAAAATGTCAGTCGGGGGAGGCATTTTGATGAATGACAAACAGCGCTGCAATTATGCTTGATATTCTGCATGGTGGCAATTATTCGTCGAGGTGTGGACCCCATTTTGCTGCAAGGCGTGCTCTAGCAACAGGGCTGGGAGCAGAGGCCGTCTGGCTCGCTCTGGATTGAAACAGAGTGACTCAGCATTGGCCAGCAACAGCTTGGTGAGCTGCTTCATCGGGAAACGAGGGCGTTATCTTAGTGCGTGCACGCATTCCCTGTGTCTACACACTGAACTCCAACACTGCACTGTCACATCATTTCTAACCCTGAATCTGAAATCAAAAGATGATGAGAATTTTGTCATGTTGAAAATTTCTGATATATTATCCTAGCATGTCACCCATCATTTACAGTTACACAGCAGCCAGCCTCCACTCAGTACACTGTGCGTGCAAGATTTCTCACAGAGATTCAAGTGATGCTGGGAGCGAGATGGCTGTTGATGCTGGTTCTTGCAGGTCAGCTGTTAATAGCCTTACATTACTGCTGCAAAGTGCAGAACATTTTGAAATGACCTACCACTATTACTATGCACCGTGTGTGTGTGTGTGTGTGTGTGTGTGTGTGTGTGTCTATGTTCTTGTGTGTCTTTTTTTGCCTAAGCCTTTCACTGAGAGGCCTCTGCAATAACACGACAGAGAGGAGATTCTCATCAGAGCATGAGAGCACAGCAACTACTTAGAGCTGTGCAGAATTTGGTCTTGGCTGCCTTCCCTTCCCTTCCCTCTCACTCTACTGCTGTTTATCTTCACTGTGTTTCTGTTCCTCCCTCTCTGATCATTGCTCCTGTGGTTACTGCTTCTCACATTTCAGTTTTGTCTTCATTTTTGTATCTTGGACATAATTGCACTTACCAGCTTCATTTTAATCCTGATTGTGTATTGCTTACATTATTCACTATCTGTCCCGGTCTCCTTCCTCTATTTATTCTGTTTCATCCTGTTTTTTCCTTCAAGCTTCCCACACAGCAACATTCATCTTAACCCCATCCATGTTTGTCTCTTTCTGTCTCTATTTGTATATTTTTTCCTGTTCCTGTTTTTCAATAGCTTCTCTCTCCTATCCCTTCTTGCAGCCACCTTCCACTTTCTCTCGCTTTTTATCTTCTTAACATCATTTTTACTCTCTCAGATCTTCCTGTTTTCATCACCTCCTACATCCTCTTAATTCTGGTTCTTTGTCTCCTCCTACCACCATCTCCCAGATTCTCTTTATATTTGCTGCCCACCACATGGATCTATTCTTCTTGCCAACAGTAGAAAGAGGCACTGAGGTTGAAATTGTGCTTAAATTGCACAGGAACGCTTGAGATCTGTCTTTAATATGCAAGGTTTTTCTGGGTCTACACTGGGGTAAGCTGGTTTTGGTGTAGCACAAAGTGTTATGGGAAAAACGTGTGGACGGGGCAGGCTGTGACAGGCACAAACGGCCTGCACGGCACATGACACATCATCCTTCAGCTAGTGGGATACATTCCAGGGAGACAGGCTCAATCACTGAGCTAGGCTGATAGGAAGAGGAAAGGGCAGATAAGGTGTGAAGGAAAGAGCAGGAAAAGGGAATACAAGCTGCGGGTAGAGCAAAAAGAATTGGATGAGGAGAGCAAAAAATAAATAAATAACAGAGTGAGTTCCAGTTACCTGAGCGTGATGGAGGACAGTCCGTGGTGACATGAGAGTGACAGAATGAGTTGGTGCTGCTGGTAAATGTGTGTGAGAGGGAGAGACAGTGAGTGTATGAATGAGAGATTGACTAGGAGACAAGACAAGACAGCCAGAGAGAGGGACCGAGAAAAAGACATAAAAGAGAATGGAAGAGAGTGGCTGTCTCTCTCAGCGCTGATGTGATGAGAACAAAGAGATAACAGGGCGGGGGGGTGGGGTGGGGGTGTATTTGTGAGTAGGATGACGGCCTGCTCTGTGTCTTGGGGAAAAATATTTTGCTGTCAGCCAGCCCTGTTCCCGCAATTTTGCATTTTTAAATTGATGCAACCCCTGTGCACTGCTACGCTTGTGTTCAGCACACTGACATTCAACCAACACAAATCAAGTCCAAACTAACTACTCTGTAACCGCGAGTTCACATGAGTAAATCTGCAAATGAGTAAAAGTGGACAGCCAGAGGCGCACACAGTAGAGGAAAGGAAGAGCAACAGAGCAGAAAAGGTCTGTAATCTCTGCATAAATTTGTATCTACTGCAAGAAACGGGAGCCTAGACAATACCTGAGTCACTGATACTTCTGTAATGAGCCTCCACAGGAACATGTGATCCTCCCATGGCCCAGTTTACCCAAATGAGGAGGAGTTCCCCATTCTGTAAGGAAATCACAACCCATGCAATTGAACCCAACCACACAATGGAGTTACTCAATCTCCTGCAATCTGGCAAGATTGTAGGACTGACGTGTGTCTGCTATGCAACCAGTCAGAAGTCTATGCTTCTGTGTCTGTTCGTGGGCTTTTAATGTGCTGATACAATCTCCACTGTCTTGTGCTGAGCTCCACTGTGACTAAAATATCTCTGGACACATTCCAGGATGACAGAGCACTTTGCACGGGGCCTTCACTGACAACTCATCCTGACTTTTTGGGAAACGTTGCCATTAATACAAACACGTTATGAGGTTATTGTGCTTGTAAGTTCAAAGATGGCACTCACCCACATGGATACAGAGAGCACCCACACAGACCCTTAAACACATCCTCACAAGCAAACATTTCCACTATGCCTCAGAAGGTCACAATATCTCAGCCTTGAGCAGTGAAGCAGTATGTATGTGTGCACATGTATGTGTGCCTGTGTCTCTGTAGTGTTGTTATCAGTAAGGCTGACAGCAGTCGGCTGACGAAGCTGCGCTAGCTGTGCTGCAGGCACGCCGAACATGAGTCCTCAGGATAGAAGACATTGCAACATCACAGAATATCAACTACTCTGCACATACGGCTCATTTATAATATATCTTCTTACCTTGGAGGAAGTCTGTGAGTGCCAGTTAATTACGTTTACATTCTGGCAAAACATTTCCCTTGCAATCATTTCCCTGGGAGGAGAGAATATCCACTGGATGTGATTAGCAGCACTGGCTAATAAACACTGGGATGAGTTCTTCTTGAGTTCAAGTACTCAAGTAGCATATACTCAACAGGGAGGGTAAATTAAGTTACACCAGCTCTTCCCTCTGCTGTGCTCACTCTGTGCTGTTTCCTTCTTTTTATGTTATGACACACAGAGAGAGGGAAGATAAGACAGAAGTGTAAGGAGGAGCACAGAGACACCGAGACAAAGACAGTCAGTGTCTCACAGGGACTGTGTTTGCTCTGTACTGTGAGTTTGGACAAGAAGAAAGCTGTACGTCATCTTTCCAGCTTCCTGTTTGCAAATCCCACTAGGTTGTTCATCTCACCAGGGACACATGGGGTCCATATCAACAGTATAAACTCTTCACAACAGAGATCTGACTTTGGAACCAGCATTGATATGAACACATCACACATATATGTGCAAATACAGGACAAAGCATGAGTATGGCATGTTGTGACATGACACAATGCAGACAACTTCTGCATTGTGTTATGTTAAGAAAAGCTCCCATCCAAAGTGTTGAGACAGATGATTTTAAACAACCCATATTTTTCATCTAAATTACAAGCATATTTGAATATGTAATTTTATAGTCTTAATGGTGTAAATAAGCGTTTTGTTTTTATTTTTTTTAATCATAACTGAAATGATTTGCCTGCTTGACTGTTTTGTTTAGGAATACAACCAATGCAAAAAAGCTTTTGACAGCATCAGAAAACATTGAGAATTGTTGTGTATACTTGTGTATAGTCTAAGAATAAAAAGCAGCCAATCAACGTGGGGCTCACAGCAGGTTCTAGTCCGAAGATAATGCTCAACTTGTAGTATGTAGCAACAAACTGCAAACATTACTCAAAACAAAAGTTGGCCTGTAAATGTCATGAGAAAGCAGAGCAAATGGCGTTCACACACACACACACACACACACACACACACACACACACACACACACACACACACACACACACACACACACACACACACAGCTGTGCAGTCTGATAAGATCTTAACTTCTGCCATGAATGAAACTCTATGACCACTTTCAAGTATTTGAGTAGTTGACTGATAAAACTTTTGACTCTAGGCAAAAAATATTTACAGTCCCAGAATCTTGTATTACATTTAAATCACATTCTCTTCACATAATGTTATATATGGTTTCTGTTCCATATTTACATGGGATGTAAATTTGAAGTCATAACACATGACTGCATATGAGCTGTCATGCATGAGGTGCTCTAAGCCCTACATCTCTCAGTGTTATGACTCTGCAATGGATGGGGAGATAAAACAAAGAACAATATATCAGCGTCCATTCCTATTATTGCAGTGTTATGAAAGAACAATCCATATATGGCAAAGTCTCTGATGGCAGTATTTAGGTCAGCCTACTGAAATCTAGAGTGAGAATCCCACTTTCTCCGCAGCTTTAACCCACATTTCACATCACTTGAGCTGGTGTAAAAAAAAAATACAGTTGGCAGAGTAGTGTATGTGTGTGTGTGTGTGTGTGTGTATTTGTGTACACAAGTGTGTGTTAGATGCATGTGTATCAGTGATATTAGTCAAGCATTCATCTGTGCATGTTGCAGCAGGCTGGGTACAGGATATCCATAAATGCATGGTTCATTGTCCAAGAGATAAAGTTCTTTGGTACATATCTCTAACCTGACAAAACTTTTTAAATTTTCTGCCACATTGCACACTGATGAACAATCACCCACTCAACAGATGCACAAATATCATGTTATCATTTCTGTTGTTTCAACTGAGTCACAGGATAATAATGGCTAGAAATAGCTCTGCATATATAATGCAAACCTGGATATTGCAGCGTGTCTTGACTTGAAGTCAACTACTCGCAAACTCAGTGACAGTTATCACATTCTCACTGTCAAAATGCACGTGTGATAATACAACCTAATATGAAATGTATGAAATTCCTTCAGTTACATAAACCTAATAATACATCAGCAAAAAGGCAAGGAATGATCCTGAATTCAAAATTTGACCTAAAAAATTAAAGGTTCAGGTTTTTTGCCATCACATATGTTAAAGGGCTGTCTACACCAAGAATGATAATTATAAATACATCATTTTAAAAATCACTCTAACTCAAGTAACTCAACTATAACATCAACGACGGTGGGGAACGATATTGTTGGAACCACTTCAAGAGCGATTTGATGAATCATAGAAACACTGAACGCTTCAAGCCCATGAGCAGGCCCCCCTGGCTGACAATTCAGCACATCACGTTCAACATGGCAGATGACACTGGAGTCATTAATGAGGTTACAAAGAGAAACCACCTGTGCTTGACAAAACAAACAGTATTTATAAAGATGCTAACAAGAAGGACATCTGCAAATCACCCTCAGAATCAGTGGTACGTGTTTTGAACATCAGCATTTATCAGTGATGATACATCGTTATCATTACAGTTATTGCCCTTGGTGTGGATGGCCCTTAAATGACTAAAAGAAAGGGTGTAAATAAACAAGCTTTAGTTGATATGTACAAAGTATCTTACAGAAAAAGTTGGACATTGTGGAACATACAATATGCTTTACTCACTTTTTTTTGCTGAGCATTAGATAAGATAATTAATACCACTCTCATCTGTACTCAAAATAAAATCCTACTTACTTAATTTAAGCAATTTGCCACTTCTCTTTCTCAGCATTATAGATACAACACTTAAGATTAACAAGGTATCAAGCATACTTTGCTAGTTTCCTCTGCTGATTTGTTTTGTCATGTATCATTTCATTACTGTATCAGGATCATCCTGTGCTATAGATGCAGTAGGATTAAAAGTGGCCAAGAAAAAATGTGCAATAACACTGTATCATATTTCTGTGTCAGTTACTCTCTCTCATACATTTTCTCACTGTGTCAGTTGCTGAAGAGAAAGACATCCCTCCACCACAGAAGCTGACAGACATCAGTGTTTCAAACAGCGTCAGTTTAGCAGTAAGGGAGTCTTTTAGCATTTGAGCCAGCTGGATCCCCTGTGGATAGCCACAGTCAGTTGGGAGCAGAGCAGGCTGTGGGAACCAAAGATATTATTATCACACAGAATTCATTTCCCCTCTCACAATGTTCACCTGTATGTCTCAGCATGACAAAGGAAAATGGCCTAAATTTAGTCTAGCAGAATTAGCGGGATATGGGACACGGCAGGAATCACTGCCCGAGGTGGTAAAATTTGACATCCAGACACAACACTGAATTTAATGTGTATTAAAGAAAATGTGACATTTTCTTTACATTTCTTTAAATTATAGAAAAAAGTGTTGAATTAAAGAGTGAATGAGTGTCAATTTCAGCAGCAGCATCTAAATTACAAATCAGACAAGAAGTCCTTGCTTTATTTCTCCAAATTATTTTTGTTCATTTTGTTCTTTTTTTTTATGCCCAGATGCTTTTCAAAATGAAAAAAATGTGAAAATGTGAAAAATGCTTAGCCTTTATAGACATACTGTAAGTGCCTCTTTGTTTTCTTCTTTACTCACAGGAATGGGAGGTAAGTTATTTACTTTTGAAGAAAGACCTGTTTTGGTAGTGCAGATTTACTACCCTTATAGTATAATAACATTACTTTTGAAAAATATATTACCAGGCAGATATATTACCAGCTCTCAAGCTTGGACCCAGTCAAACCTTCACTATTTGCATACAAATAAAGCCATGAAATGTAAATATGTCATAGCTATTCCAATATTTTCTATATGCATTGTAGTTGGGTAGTAATTCTACAAGAACTACATTAGGGAAATTCAAACAAATCCATGTTGTCTTTATCTCCTTGGCTGTCTTGACCTTGCCATTAGCAAGAGCTATTAATGATTGTATGAAAGTGTGAAGTCCCACACAAATATGGACATCTATGCCAAAGTCTCAGTGGTGCAGTCAGGTCCTTACTGAATTGCTCTAAAACCTCAAGCTGTTTAACGATTGTTAATGACAAGCAATGTGTTCGACTGAAAATACCATAATAGTGTGTTGCATTATTGCTCACTGGTGTACGCCGGTGCACTGGGAAATCATAATGAAAAGGGTTGTGGTCACTCATATGCAACCAATTTCAAAAACAGTGCTGTTGATGAAGCTTTCAATAAGTGGACTAGTCTGATGGCACTTGCCTGTGAGTCTATTTTAGCTGCCAGAACAGGGTTGTGGGACAGAACAAAGCCCGTAACATAGCTTTATTTCTCCTTCTTTCCTTCTTCCCTTCTCTCGCTCTTGCTGAAACTGCCTCAAGGACATGAGATCAAATGCCTCCTTCAGATAGCGCGGGTGAAACTCTTTTGTGGCTGGCTCTGAGGGATGTCTTGATGCTTTGTTTGTCATATTTGGACAGTGCCATCTCTTTATTGTGGAGGATCAAGGGTGATGTCTGCTAAATTTATCAGGGGACTCTCAGAGAAAGAAGTTATTGGTACAGAATGTGGATTAACATGACAAAGCAGGTCCAACAACAGTAACCTGTTTTGTGTTGCTATATGTGCCACTGGGCTAATTGCTTATTGCTTCTTTTTGCAGACTGGAAAGATTTCCTTGTCTTTTTACAGGAAATGGACAACAGTGGCCAGGCTACTAAATTAAACCCACAGTGAAAGGAGACTCTAAAAGGGAAAGCAACCACTATTGAAACAAGAACTGGAACTGACACAAGTAACGTGCCAATAGATGACAGGAGTGGTGGGTAGATAAGGAATGTGTATTGCTGTGTGTCTGCTGCCATAGCAGCCGGCTGGTCTGGATGGCCATTAGTCAAATCTGTCTGACAAATCAGATGAAGTGTCAAGCCACTGTTTCACCCAGCCCCCTAGGCATGGAGCTGCTATACTGTCAAGTCTAGAGATGCACAGATGCATGTGTTGCAGGTGCATAAATGGTCTGTAATAGTTGATTTTGGGTTTGGACAAGGTTATCATCACCCCACTATGTTCCACCTGCTCACTCATCTGCTGCCTCGTCACCCTCTCCACTTTTTGTACACACAGCTTCTTCACAATGCTGCTGCTGCTGCTGCTGAGGGGGAGATTGTTCTCTATATGTAGGTGCTGATGAAATTCTGAGGGCGAGTGGTGAATTATTTAAGAGGGAGGATTATGAAAGCAGCTTCTTGGCACATTGCTAGCGGGTATGAATCGATATGAGCTCCCCCCCACCACCCCCACCTCCCCCCTTTTTTCCCTCCCTGAAACCGCAGACCCTCTGAACAGAAGTCCAGACACATGGCCACGGGACATGGCAAACTGGACAGCCAGATGCACTGTGCCTGCGCGTGTAAGAGGCTCAATGAAATACAGTACATGCGAAAGCCAGCAGAAAGAGGACGGATTGTGTGTCTGTGTGTGTGTGTAAGAGACAGACAGAAGGGCCTAATTCCGACTGACCACTTCCACAGGAACAGATGGCCAACTCAAGGCCTGCCAAGTCTATTCTTCTTTTCCCCTGGTTCTGCCTGGAGGCGGGGGTCTAAAGTCCAAGTCAGAAGGGTTAGAAAACAGACAGGAGGCCTTACACATAGATGTGGAGCACGCATACACACAAAACTACATTTCTGTGGGCAAAGTCTCACCCTTAGCTATGCACCAGTTACATAACAGTTTCACACAGTTGCCTTCGATAAAGATTTGATTTCATGGACTTGATTTGTGCAGTGCCAATGCTCGGAGGCTTTCAAGACCAAATAAATGACCATCTTCCAGCACTCACTCCCTCGTTTCACTTGATTGTCTCATAGTGAGTTAGTCTCCATCCATTTGTCTCTCTCTCTCTCTACCCTGGCCCTTCCCACCTCCCTTCTCTCTGTGCACCCATTCTGCTGAGCCATTAAGTCTGCCTCTCTTTTCTCATCTACGTATTGGGAGTCCATGTTTGGCCAACACTGTTGTTCTGTCTCTGGCCAATGATTTCCTGCCTCAAAAACAAGCAATCGGTACCAAACAAGAACCATCTCAGGAGGGAGCTTGGATTTCACAGCAACGATCAAAGAAAAATAGGCAGGTTTCAACCTCGTGGTGAACCTAAAATTCAGGACAGAGTGCATTGCCATTCATGAGAAATCATCACAAGACTAGGTTATAACCAAACATAGCTGGACCATGTTGTCGGCTATTTGCATTCTGCCAAGTGTCTGTCAGGATCTGCCCTCTGTTTGCTTCTCTCCTCCTCTCTGTGCTCACATTTTAATACAGCTGAATTTCCAGTAATGCTGTTCTCATTTTCATGTTTTTCGGTTTCTGAGGTCAGACAATAGGACGAGTGTGAAATGAAATGTGGCACATTAAGACTACATGTTGACCAGCAGTCACTTCCAAGCTATTTCCATGCTGTAGCTCTGCACTGCTAAAAGTCACCAAACAAAAAACAGTAGATCAGTGTCTAAAGAGACAACTGTATCCTGTCAAGCTGTGGACCTTTTCTTTTCACAAACTGGGTCTTTTTGTTCTTACTGGAACAAAGTCAAACAGTTAGACAATTATCACAGATTTTTGTGTAATTGCTCATGGTCATGGTATGCATTGCCTTCTTCAGCTACATACAGCCTCATAGAGCTGCTAGTGTGTCATAATCTTACTAATGTTTCAACACAATTTTTAATGCAATGATATTTTGTACCCAACATTTTGGGTGGGCACACATTTTCGGTTCCATTTCCAAATAAGTGTTTTAGTTCAGCTAATCCTAGACTTTACAATCTGTGTGACTTTTCATATTTCTTCCCCTAGACCCTTTTGTGCTGCATTCCAAAGTTCAAGAAATTAACTTTGGGGGTGATTTTTTTTATAACTGGTAGGAATTGAGAAAAAAAGAGCCAGGTTTTCAAAGGGGGTTTTCTTTGCTGCCAAACATGGTTTCTTGACGGGAGTGGGTAGTGGTGATTGTCACTTGACAATTGTTGTCTTAATAATACAGGTGATAATTCATCCTTTGAGAAGCGCTACTTCTTCAGGGCAGACAGTATCAGAAAGTGATGGTTAGCATGCTAACTTCAGTAGAAGAAAAGATGAGACAGAGACAAGAGTTAACATTGACGTTGCTTTCCACTCCTGGTGATAGCTCTTGGAGAATAAACGACTAGTTTTGATGCTGAACCCAAATTTCTTCTAGACTGCTATGTAAACAGCCATTTAGCTATGACTAATATTGGCTGTAGGAATAGCAAAATGTACAAATAGTTCCTTTGAAAAAAAAAACCAAAAAAAAAACGCACCTTACTTTTTCTTTTATGAATAACAAATTAACTCGATACAATTGATTTTTCAGTCTTCGTCATTTCAGGCCGCCTGTCTCTCCAGTTTTGTGTCTCCATCTTTCCCTTCAATGTTCTTTCCGTTAATTCTTCAAGAGGCACAGGGCTGAAATTATAGAGGGCTAAAAATAATGGCTCTATAAATAAGAGGTGCCCATTGAGAGTGATTGAGAGGCGAGGTCGCTAGGCAGCTGGGGATGCTGGGTAAGTTGGATTCATTAGCACACTCTGCCTCCAAAGAGTAGCCCCCACAACTCTACCACACTAACACAGCATGCACGCACGCACGCACGCACGCACGCATCCACACGCACGCACGCACGCACGCACGCACGCACGCACGCACGCACACACTGATGCAGCACTGGGATCCAGAGTGTTGTGAACACACTCTCTATCTCTACCTCCTCATCTCTTAGCAGTGCTGCAAATTTAGTCCCATCAGTACCATCCATCAACCCTCATTATCACTTTCCCGTTCCCTCCATGCAGGCCACATTCTTGAAGCATTGTTCATCCACCAGCGAAGTGGAAAAATGCGTGTGCGTTTGCATTTGTGCATGTGTGAGAGAGCACACGGTAGAGGCACCCTGTGTCTGTTTTATAATTCATACTCATGCGTGGATCCTCTTTCAGCCCACAGACACCTGCCAGAGATACACACGGCACATACTGATGTTCTTACTATATTTTCTCTCACATCTGTCTCCTTTCTCTCTTGCTTTCTTCACCAATGAACTCAAAAATACTCAACACACCACTTTGTATCTGTGTGTATTCCATTTCCATTTCCATTTAGGATAATTTGTGCAAAATTCCCTGGCTCTGCATTTAGCACATCTATCTGCTTTCATACACCCACACAAGTAGACACACACAAACACGCAAGTGGGCACTTTTATTGCCCTGATGCTCTTTTTAATGGCCCTCCTCCTCCCTCTCCATACTGACGTCACATCCATTAGGCCGTGCCTCTGGGCCTTTTTAGTGGAGGCTGGAGCACAGGACGCCAGTGTACAAGACCCCCATCCAGAGTCAATCTCCACTTGATAAACTTGCCGTATTGGCTGATCTGACAGATGCCGTTACCACGGCAATCTGTTCAGTCTCTCTGCACACTGCCGCGACTATCAATCCACTGTGAGAGGGCACCCATTGAACTGTGTGTCATAGGGGAGAACAGGTTGTTAACAGTAGCACATACACACACTCAAGCTCTCACCTGTTTATTGTCTAAGCACACACACAGCTCAACTATCAACACACATAGGGGCATGTTGATAGTTGAGCTGAGAGAGGACTGCCTGTATCCAGTGCCACAGAGAATAACCCTGGCTGGCTAATGTGAAGAGATAACGTTTCATGTCTGAACAGCATCAGAATCATAATCCACTGGCCTCTCCCAGCCTCCATCACTCTCATTATGTTCCCAACAGCAACATCCTCAATTAGGGTCCTACTTATCCTGTGAGTGCTAAATTGAGTGTCTATAGTCATGCACCAAAGATAGCGCTGAAGTCTCAGTAACACCTTACAACCCAACAAGCTGCACTGACCAACCCTTTTCCCCTTCATAAATATAGAATGAGTGTGAAGTACATAGGCAACTTCACCCAGTAAGCTAGACTCAAGTGGTGACAAGGCTGTGCTGTGCTGTGGTGTGGCGTAGACAGAAATGGAAAATGACGGCTTGGCTCATGTCAATTTGGAGTTGAGAGCCAGTGCTGGATGAGGACAGGCAGAATTTTGATGGCAGAGCCTTTTTCCCGACTGAGAAAAGAGCGGTCTGAAATGTTAAAATGAAGCCTACTTCTTCGAAACTCAAGAGACATAATCAGTGGTCAGTGCGGCAGGCTGAACTTACAGGGCTCCACTACGACTTAGTGCTGCACATCTAAACCCTGTCGCTAACTGGAGCTGAGCTCAGTGTAATGAGAAATGAGACTTAACTTTCAGTACAGCCAGGGATGGAAATCACCCAAGGAGGAACAGGGGAAGAAGAAAAGAAAAAGAAGAGAGAGAGAGAGAGAGAGAAAAAGAACTGCAGGTTGTTTTGATAAATAACAGCTACAAAGTGTTCTGGGAACATTATTATAGCTCCAATCCATCACCGGATCATCAGGCAACATTAATAATGAATGTGTTCTGTAGACATAAAAAGTCCAGTGTACAAATCAGACCGAGGCTTTTTACTTGACAAATCACACCAACAGAGACAGAGAGACCGTCACTTGACCCCCTCTTGATCTACTCCTTAAAGGACAAAAGAAAAGATGGATAATTTCACAGGTGTCCACATTCAGAAAGCTATTGTACAACAAAGATTGCTTTGGAAATCCCATTACATTGCATTATGTAAATTTTTTTTAAGCAAGAAGGAAAAGAATTTGTTCCCTGTCATTTGTTCCAAAGTCATCCCCCTGTTGAAGACTGGTTTTCTAATTCACACTTCTCTTATATCCTGTCATTTGTCTTTGTTGCAAAGCAATCACTGGACAGAGTAAAGAATCTACTGATGAAGGAGACGTCAGGTTTTAAGCTTCTCTTGCTCTCCTCCTCTGTCTCATTGTCTCCTTTTTTTTTATCAGAGGGGACAAACCTATGCAGGAGCCATTTATCTTTGGAAACCTTTGAAGTATATTCCATCCAGTCAGGTTGACATCTTTTTATTATGGGCAGTGTGTATTTGCCTGTATACATGAGGATATGCAGGTGACTTTCCTCTGTCCTTCAATCTGATATATGTCTATATATTAGTGTGTGTGTGTGTGTGTGTGTGTGTGTGTGTGTGTGTGTAACCTTTTTCATGCCTTATTCTAATATTATTCTGTCTTCACATGAATGTCAATGACACACACACACACACATACAGGGGGGCAGAGAGAAAGAGAGAGAGAATGTGAGAGCGAGAGAGTGATAAGAGGTCAGTGGGGCATGAAGGAGAGTGAGTGACATCAGAGACATGGTTTTCCACCCATCCATCTGTCCACTCAAAACAAACAGGCCAGCCATTAGCCAGGCTCCAGCTGTTATGTCTTAGTCTTAAAGTTGTGATTACTGCTCGTTTATATGTATCGACACATACTACAGCAGAGAGCAAGGCTTCCTCAGTATGACATATTTTGAAATGACATCATTTCACAAAACTGTAAAAGAGGAAAAGACTTTCATGTGAGCTATTTCCAGATCTCATACTCTGTCTATTACCCACGCCTCATATGGATATTATGAAGACTATGAGTCTGCAGCCATGCATGCAGCAGCTCTGTGGGGCTGTACTCAGGCACAGCAGCGCTAATATCAGCACGCTAACATGCTCACCATGATGCTAACATACTGATGCTAACAGGTTTATTCATATTTATATTCACCATTTCAATTTAGCCTTATGCAATTATTTGCTAATTAGCGCATTAATTAAGTGCATCTTAGGTTGACGGCAAAGTCATAAGCCAAATAAGTGGGCAAACTGAATTGGCCTGTTAAAAAGTCATCCTCAGGGTCATATTAGAATTCTCTAGGGACATATTTCACTACAGTTCATCACATAGTTGTGAGATATTTCACTGTGAACCAAAAATGTCAAACTGCCAGTGACCCGCAAGGAAAGGTCAAGGGATCACCAAAGTCAGTAAGATTCATCCTCTAGAGAAAATTTCATGGCAATCTGTCCAATGCAAATTTCAGTGTGGATCAAAGTGGTGGGCTGACTGACGCTGCCATCCATAGAGCCATGCCATTGGTGTGGCTAAAGGGCTACGCAGAAACCAGTATTTGCCCTTTTCATGACATTAAGTGAGTATGGAAAACAAGAATGTTGTAGCAAATGACTGCAGCAGACACAGAGCAGAGGCTGGACGTCCATAAACATTGTTATCACTACTGTACATCTACAGCTAGCACTAATAATAGATAAGTACAAATGCTAAAAGCAAAATAGAACTAATAGTCAGAGCTGGGCTGAGGAAATATAATGATATTCAAACTGAAAGGGCTTGAAGAGGACATGACTGGCCAACGTTCAAAGCCTTGAGGCCCCAGACTGCTCACTGTGACTGGGTCTCAGATCTCCCCAGAGGTGCCCTGCCACCTCTGGCCCTCATCAAAGCAAGGAGACAGACCGAAACTGAGAAACGGCAGTGTGACATTGTGTGTGTCTGAATGCTTGCGATACTGCTTGGGCAAAGAGCTACACAGGCAAAAGAAAAGACAAAAATGAAAACACAACACCAAAGAATGGATTTGAAACACTGTGACGTGGAATAATTATTTAAGAAGCAGAATGGTTTGGTGTGATAAAGGTCATGGTCTAAAATGTGTGACACTTTGGAATATGTATTAGCAAAATTACAATTAAGGCATATGACTGATTAATAGGTTTTTAGATTAGAGTAACACCAAAAAACGTTTTATATTCGTGGACTAATGCCTCAGGAAATGGTGCGTCAGTGGCCAATAGTATTGTATTGTATTACACTTTGAATGAATACTTCTGTTCTGTAAAGACTAAAGAGGAAGAGATTGGAAAGATTACATCAACACATCATGCGTTGCAAAAATAGTGGCTTTGGTGTCAGAAACAAACAGGATTATTTTCCATAACGATACAAAGCTGGTGGAGGAACACACATTGGCAGTTTTATCAAACATAGAACAACTTGCCACCATTTCAGGGCCTGTCAGACTTGCACTTCACCTTCAGCATATACATATTGACATATCAAATCTCCCAGGCTGATGAACTGTTGGTCATATTAACAGTATATTCACCCTGCTCTTTTCCACACTGTGCTGCACTGCACCAAGGCTGAGCTTTCATTTCATTTCTGCAAAGTTTGGTTGAGCATGTGTTTGTACTTGAATGGGAATAGAGCCCTTTGTGTTTGTTTTTAAATTGGTAGTTTGGTGATCTTTCTTTTTTCCAATGTAGACATTTCTCTTGGATGGGTATAATCTACTCCCAGGTTTGTTTTTGCCTCCTGCAGAGTAATACTACCATTAACTGACAAGTGTGTGTGTGTGTGTGTGTGTGTGTGTGTGTGTGTGGATTGGAAAGCAAACATCTCTGGAAGTTGGGCTTAAGCAACAAGCCTGACTATGCAGAGGAGTAAACGAGGAGCAGAGAAAAGAGAAATGACCATAAGATAGTTTCATGGTAAGTCGTGTTCAGATATATCAATAATTACTTTCAATTGCTCAATACATAAAAATAGTATTTTCATTACTACATGCAGTTTAGTGTAAATAATCACTTTATTTTGCATCAGCATGATGTGTGGGCAATAATGTACCTTGAAATTAAGACTGAAATGGAGGGAAAGAGAGGAACAGGTGAGAGGAGGAGGAGGAGGAGGAGAGGCTTTTTTAGAGTCTAGGCTCGACTGAAAACTGAGGTAGATTTTTCACTATATCATTCTCCCCTGGTTCGAGCCTAAACCATCTATCTAAACATGCAGTACATCAATTTCACATTACATTCTCACAGACAGCTCACCCCTGTTATGGTGTGCATTTCAGAGTGTCTGTTTGTATCAATTTAGTTTTCCTCTTCTAAAAGCTCTGTTTTCTTCTGTTCCTGAATTCTCTCATGTCCACTTTGTAGTTGAAAACTTTCTTTCTTGTGCTGTTCTAGATTATTAGGCTACACTGTGCGGGGGTAATGGTAATGCAAGCAGCTTATGTACTGCACTAATAAATGGAGAATTTCAATAGTTCAGACAGTTTGTATGTCTGGCTGCAAGACATGACTGCTTTACCTACTGAAATCTGTAAACACCTGATGAATGAGAGGGGCATCGCCCTCTTCAGTTCATGCATTGGAAATCACTGGCAAAATAGATACATCAGACTGAAAAAGAGATAATCAGCTACAGAGTGCAGAAGTGCAGACTGGCTTCATTTACTGTGCCCACACACATGGACCCTGCATCAAATCACCTGTGACACCAGCTTCCTTGAACAAATTTCACAAAGTGGAAACAAGAGACATTTTACTTTCTCCTTTTCTTTCATTTGACGCCTACAGTAGTGGGTCTTTTGAGGTAGCTATAGGGGTAAAAAATAAAATAAAATAAAACTACTGGAGTAATTTCAACTTTCAAAGACACCTCCGCAAAACCATTTCAGAGATGGAATAGAAGTTAAATTTGCTCCAGGTGAAGAGATGTAATGTATTATTCACCATAATGAAGTCTTTCAAAGTTGTCCCTTCACTTCGTACAATCGGATAAGGGAAGGGAAATGAGAAGGGAAGTAGAGGTGGGAGTTTGGGATGGCAAGTGAAGAAAACAGAGCTATTCTCTGAAACATGACAGCCCTGAAGGCTTGACGCACTGTTCTGCAGTGTGCTCCAGAGATGGAATGACTACTTACAAAGACGGCGGTGTCTTGGGGATAGAAATAGACAGGTGCATTATTCAGGACACATATCCACAAATGCACATGTATATACACAGACACACAAGCAAGCAGGATGGGTGGGAGGTGTAACAATAATATAGCTCAACTATTGCAGCTAAAAGTGAAGGATGAAGTGTAGATTTTGGCTTATAGTGCATACTGAGGGCTGGTAAACCAATACATATGTTTCAGTAAAATACCTGCACAATCAGGCACCAAATTTTCAATGCCCTGATACTACAAGCAATGGCTGCCTACACGGACACATTATTTTCTGCTAATGTTAGAAAACTGCTCTTTCACTTGAGAAATGTCTGTATTTGTGTTTTGCTTGTGCTTTTCTCATTGATTTCAAGTGGTCTGATCTCTGCTGGAAAAAAGCTGATGTCACAAATGTCTACCTACCAAACTGGATTTAACAAACGTTTTGCTTATTGTTGAAGGGCAAAAGTTTCTCTGTTCTCACGTTAAAGCTCAGTTTGAGACGAGCAGATACAATCACATTTTTGGGAATCACAAGGCAATCATTTTGAATATGCAAATGACATATGTGTGATGAGGAAACTTGAAGTGGAAGACCCCTTGTGTCCAGTGGTTAAAAGTGGAAAAGAAAATCTTTGCAGTCATATGTTGTTATTAATGTGGGAAAAGGATCTTTTTAAGATTTTTAAAAATATTTTTTGTGACAAAACCATAAGAGACACAACATTATTATTCTAAGTATTTTTATGGCTTAAAACAGGTGACAAAGGGCCATGAACTCATCATGTAGTGAAAGTCATTGAGTGTTTAAACGCAGCCACTGTGTCTCTCAGCCAGAGAAACAGTAACAGTCAACATTATTACATTATTATTATCACTAAATTAATGTTTTAAAAATGACTGTCAACTGATGTTGATTCACCTCTAAGGCTTTATCTTCGAAAACAGATTTCACCAGCATTTGGAAGTTGCTGGGTGCAATCTTAGACCCTGGCCTCTAACACAGTTCAGTCTTGGTGAAGATAGGATCTAGAAACAACACAGCAAAAACTCCTTAAGCTGCTCAACTGACACAGAACAAGAGAGCAGAGTTTGTGGACACAGATCCAGTGCCCTGGGGGGATTTCTATCCAGAGATACTGGTTCTGTGTCTGGTTCATAAACGTTAGCATTACAATGAAATGAAGCTTATTTGGCTGTAAAAGCTCAAACAAACAACTTGGCAGATTAAATTACCAAAGCCAATCTGCAATTCATTAACAACAGAGAAGCGCCAGGTTTCATTTCACATCACAAATTGCTTCATTGTCTGTGTTTTGTTGCTTTGAGAGAGGGCATTTTCATGTTCAAAAATAGTCCAGTGCAGGCACGTTATGATGTATTGTATATATTTTTTTATCTTTCCACTTTTAATACAGTTTATAGATCTACATCATTTCCCTTTCTTGAGTAATTTTCATTTTTATTGAATTTTATTTTATTTTTTTTCCACTAATGCTATATGATTTGCTTTTTTTATTATGTTACTTTAAATATTCAGAATAGGAGACATTCCCCACTGAGCTGATTTCTACTCTGTCGAGATTCCTTACAGTTACATTAGCACACACAGGCGCGCACACACACACACACACACACACACACACACACTGACAGCCGCTGAAGATTCAAAAGCACTGCCTCGAAGGACTGTGGGAGTCAATTATACCACTGTGATCTGGACCATAGATTACACTTATAATAATATTAGTATCTAATTACTGCCTTGCATCCTTCACGCCTCTTCTGCACTCCTTAATCATTATCGCCCACTGGCCTGGAATCATAGATAGTACGCAGCATTTAAAAGGAAAAAAATAGCACTTACTATGCATTCTCATTATAAAGCTGCTGTTCCCTTTTTTTCTGTACATGCATTTATGTGTACACTGTGGCAAGCCACATTTATTGTAGACCTGCTTTGCCCTGTGTACCAGCTGTGCAAGTCACTAATGGAGGGCAGAGCTGGAGCAGGCACACACACACAGCTAAGTGCCTGAGTGGAGCTGAGCAGCGAGGGGAGGAGGGAGAGGCAGAATTCAAACATGCAGAGGAAAGCTTTACAAAGAGCTGTTGCATATAAAGTGAGCTGAATGCTTAATGCCAGTGTCTAATTAAGCTCTGTCTGTCTGTGTGGTTATGACAGACAGAGATACCACAGATGACGGGACAAGGATCGACAGAGGGACAGGATGATAGGTCTGACTTGCAGCGCTCTGACGGTGTTTCCCAGTGAGGTGTTAGCACAAACCTGATATTCAGATGGCGCAGCATGGGTTCAGCAGCCGTACCCAGCACCCAGATGGTGAAGCAGACCAGCAGCAGAGTGGTGGTGAGGATAGTGCGCCTCACTTCTGTGGATGTGTCTCTTACAGCAAGGCTAAGCGCGACGGCCCCCCTCAAACCTGAGGGCAGAGAAGACATTTCTGAGCAAACAGCTGGATTACTGCCATCCATCAAACCACAGGACAACCATCTAACAACCAATTATTTGAAAGAAGCAGTAGAGAGCAATCCAGTTAATAGCTCTGTTTGTGGGTAACAGATTACACCCTGACTATCACTGTCATTGAGCAGTTGCTGACCAGCAAACAGCCTGAGAACAAACTTGTAGATTGCTGTGCAGTGGTGACATAATGCTTAAAGCCAAAACAATTCCCGGAGCAAATCCTTTGCTGCCATGAGAAACAGATGGGGGAGGTAGTGGTAATGGTGGTGGTAGGGGAGTTTTGAAAAATAGCAAGACAAGGGCTTTTTACAAAGAAACCTTACGTAAGAGGTAAAGTGGGTCAGGCAAGCAGCAAAACATGCTGCTGCTGCACAACCCCACATCACTCCACATCAAGCACTCCTTTCTCCTGCACCATCAAACCATTCAGAGCTTCAACCTTTAGTCTCAGAGGCAAAGGTTTTATGTATTCTTCCTAGCTACAAAAATAGAAAAGGCTGAGAGTGAATAAAAAAAATAAAATTAAAAAAAAATCTAACATTTGGACAATATAGATTAGTGCCTTCTGTAATGAGGGTAGTGAATTATTATAAAGCCTGGAGACGACACTGGTCTTTGTGTCTGCCTAACTGACTTAATGCGCACGCACGCACGCACGCACGCACGCACGCACGCACGCACGCACGCACGCACGCACACACACACACACGCACACACACACACACACACACACTTCTTCCACAGGGGACATATTCTCTCAGCATCCTCACTAATGCCATTAGCTGCAGGCAGTGAGGAGAATGGAATAATTAAAGAGCTTTTATACAATAAATCTTAGTAAAAGTTTTCATTTTTGAGGTTCAAAAAATAACATCACCACTCCAATAAGACATGCAAAATGGCACTACAAATGAAAATAAATCATAATGAATAATGTTAAATTGTGTTATGGAGAGCAGTACCTGCAAACATCATGAAGTGCTGGTAGGCGGAGGGTATCTTGTTTGTGCGGCCCAGGTTCAGCAGGAAAGATAACGGGTAGACGTTGCATGCTCTTGAAATGAAGATGGAGAGCTATATGTATTGAATACAGATTAAGGAGAATACTTATGACTGAGAGACACTCACAGGTTTAAGTGCACTTATCAGTCAGCATGTTCTCATAAAAATTAGTTTTGTTTTGTTTTTTTCCTTGCTATGAAAACCACAAATGTTTGCAGTATAATAGAAAACCCCAAGGCCCTCGCGACAGATTTTTGTCAGAAATGCACAAGTTGCTTTTTCAGTTGTAGTTAAACTGTTTGGGATTAGGTCTGGAGCAAGTTATACTGGTCAAGGTTGAGGTAAATTATTGATATGTTTAAATACAGTAAGCTTTTGGTTTATTTATTCTAAAAAAGAAATCCCCCTAGCTGACTTCAAATAGCTTGATCCTCCTCATACAATATACATGACAGTCAATCCCATGGTAAATACAACAGTACAAATTCTTTGTGAGATCAGGCAGTAGAAGTACAGCCATGAATACTACTATATGCTTGCATATATGCATGCACGCACGCGCACACACACACACACACACACACACACAAACTCTGAATATTTTCTGTTTAGGATGCAAACACAGTGTGGCACCATGCCGAGGCACAGAGCCAATCAGTCTGTGCCAGCTGTCTCTGCCCTCCACACACACTTTGATGTTTCACATAGGATGGGACTGAATGCTAAGTGTCCTGGGCAGCAGTTAGGGAGAGGATATCAGTACAATTATCAGGGACATAGCTGCCCTTCTGGATACACTTAACACCTTTTGTCATACTTTTTGAAGAAGTTACTGTAGCCCTATATAAACTCTTCAAACCTCATATGAGTTGGAGAGCAGCCTCAGATCAGAGGTAGGTTCCTGTTAGCGGTACCTAAGTCAAGGCTATAAACCAGATGAAGCCTGGCTGGAGGGGATCAGGCAAGCTTTTTACTCTTAAGAAAAATAAAAAAAACACATATTTTCAGACTCTGTTTGAATTTTAGCACATATCTAAGTCTAAATATGATGCCTGGAACAATAAATGGACCGATATCTTAGGCAGGGGACCTTAGTCTGACAGGGCTATTACTAAAACAGAGCTCCGTCACACCCTGTAGTCAATATTAGATCTCATGCACCCTATGGATTTTCAAAAGCAATATCCTGCTCCCAAAAGCAGTCATTTCTCTTTATCAAAGGCCTCTGGGCTATTTGAATGGAGGTAATTAAGCACTTTCATCTCAGCCTCATTTCCAATAAAGCCCATCTCCATTGTCACTGGCAAAGGCAGCAAGCTACAGTGATTAAAATCTACTGCGTATCCAAAGAGCGATTAACAGGGTTGAATTACTGAGGTTATTTCATTTTTATAGACACTTTTAGCTCTGTACAAGAGGACTTTGACCTCCATTTATTCCTGTTTTTACATCCGGGTCAGCTTCCAGTAGATGTACTTTTTTTGGTCTCTGTTTTTGTTATTGAAGCACAATTAAGGACAAAGCTAAACAGGCTAAGTGCTCAAGTCAGAAATGTCCCACTGGCAGCCTTTCCCACTGAACATAACAGCGTCGGAGAGAGAATCCGCTCATCCAACTCTTTCTCTGGCGCTTTTGACCCTATGATGGAAGATGGATTGTAATAATAATTGCTGGCCATCTGGGCACTGGACTGTGAAAGAACATCTCCTTGGAGTGCAGCCACTACAGTCTCTCCTCAGGCATACGCTATGGTCATGTCAGCTCTCAGGCAAGGACAATTGTACCATGTGTAGGCAGCAGTCCATTACTACCCCTCTGTTCCCCTCAGGAGACAAAGCTGATGCACACAACGACAGCTGTGAATATCAAACAGCCGTTATCATAATATAACTTTAACATGTGAGGAGTATTATTAAGGAGCTGATGGCTTTTTGAGATCGTAGCATGTGTTGTAATTGCATTGCATTCTGGTCTTAAGAGGCTGCTGCCTGAAGAGAAACTAATGCATCTTCTGTGATGGATTTCTGCCTGTGTGATTTTTGAGTCTAGGTACAAAATCTTATGTCTAGAAAGAAGCTTTTTCCACCTAAAATTTGACATTTTTGGTTGATGCTTTAGGTAGCTGTGCATTTTTCTCCTGCCCTGGATGTTGGGCTGCAACCAATGATTATTTTATTTGTGATGAACTTGTATTTCCAAATTAGTGAGAAAAAATTTAATCACAATTTCCCAAAGCCAAAGCTGACATTTTCATATTGCTTGTTTTATCAGACCAACAGCCCAAAACTCAAATATTTTAAACCAAAGAAGAAGCAGTAAATCCTCACATTTGAGAAGCTGAAACAAAGAATGGGTCTGTCTTTTTTAATTGATAAATGGCAAAAACAGTCAATTGATTGTCAATATCACTGTATCACTACTTGATTAAGCGACTCATGATTTACTGCCTGGTCAGTTACTGGGAAAAAGAAAAAGAAATACACCACTAAATAATGTCTTGCATTGCTGGGCAAAAATAAGTAAATATGCATCACTAACAACTGTGTTACTCACAACTAACAATTTTGAAGGTACATTAGAGCAGATTTTTCCTTTACAAGATGGGAATACCATCTAACAATCAGCACTGACCTCTTTGACTTGAGTTTCTAGAGCTAATAAGATTTAATCTTCAACCTCAACAGGGATATGGTGTTTAATCCACTACAAATTTAAGTACTGTAAGCTTATTTGAAACAGGCAAACATCTTTATTCCACAGAGCTTTGCTGGAGAACAGAAAACAAGCAGCAGTACCAATAATTGAAGACCTATTTAAATTTCTGTTTCATAGGCGTTCTTTAGAACAAACGCTGCATTGCAGCATCTTAATCTGCAGAGATGGTGATCATTGGAGACTGGCTGAATGGCATTCGCAGAGCTCACCAGATCAAACCTGTACAATTTAAGTGAGGGACTGCGGAAATCACTGCACTGCAGTAACACAGAGGCAAACAGAAAACAGGAAAACCACTCAAGCTCAAATGACTGTGCAGATAAGAAGTATGACTGAAGGTAGAGGAGACAGCGCAAAACAGAACAGGACACATTTGTCAGGTCTGGGTGGGTTCTTCAGGCTACACAGCAGGGAGCAAAGATGCTCCATCATGTAGCAGAAAAGGATACAAATGCCCCAGAAATGAAGAGGGCTTTGAAGACATGGTCCGGAAACATCAACAATACATATCCCATGTAGCTGAAGATGAAAATCTCCCCAAGGAAGTTGAAGACTTCAAAGAGCTGCAAATTATAAAAGGGATTGAGAGGATCATGAGAGAGAAGGTCATCTGAGATGAGGAAGAGTTCAGTGGAGGGTGCGTGTACATATGTGTGTGTGGGTGTGCAGGGGGGTGAAAGTGAAGGACTCAGATCCTATCGGAAACAGGTAAACAGACTTAGATTTGTACAAACATGACAGATCCAGTGTTGATGTTATTCCCTGATCCTTTGAGGTAGCAACTGCAAACATCTACAGCTGGAGGAAATAATGTGGTTGCATTTAGCACCAGACATGTTTTTGTCATCATTGTCTTGTTAAAAATGGTTATTTCAAACATGCTGTTTGTGGATATACGTGTAAAGAATATCTGGACTTCAAAAGATGGCCAGTAACTTGTTCATTTCTCATGATACTTTCTATTGGAGGAATATTACAATTCATCATCTCAGTCCTACACTTCCTGTAATGATCCAGGACATATTCGAGAGCTTGGGTGTCATTTACTGTAGATAGAAATAGAATCTGAAACACTTTAATGAGGTATTTCTGGATAAAACATCAAATATTAATTAAGGCCCTTATGTTGTATCTGGATTACATTAGAGCAGATGTTATGATTTAATAAATGATTTATTAGTTTCGAAACCAGCTTTGCTTTGGTCTAATTGAATAAGTGCACCTTTTCCCTTAGGAGCCACATACCACAAGGACAAGAGATGCCACAGAGGAAAATATTTCTACTAGCCTTTCAACCAGTGTCTGCATACACTGGATCACTTTGTCTTCCCTTTGAGCTGCAGCTGCATGTATAAATCATAAAAATGTAGATAAAGGCATTCTGCCATGTAAACATACTGCACCATACATATACATTGGCTACTACATAGCCAATTCACTTTGTAGGCAAAGACTTCAACTGTGCTACATCGCCTTTTAAAAGGCTTTTCTGTGATAAACAGTTAGCTGCACTGTGGCACCAATGATGAATAATAAATGTGTAGATGAGTATATGTGTGTACTTCTGATTTATTTGCTCCTCTGTGAAGCTTGCCGGTACAGTATGACAGTGGGCTGGCCTCCATCTGTGCTCAGCCTTTTAAGCAGATAGCTGGAGACTAACCTCCCACACAGACACCCACTGGACAACTAGACCACTAATGGCAATTAATGATTGCTTGCGCACGCATGCAGGACACAAACATTGGCATCAAAAGGCAATGTGAACAAAGTGAGGAGACTGAAAAATGCTGTTCAAAACAGACAACAAACATCAGTGAAATAGGGCTCAATCACCCCCCATAAACCCACCTGCTTGGTCCTGGTCCTGCCCTCAGAGGATAAATTATGAATTGTGTATCTTGCCTGGCTCAAGCCACAAAACAACATTGCTACAATACCTGAAAAATATAAGGAAACATGCAAGTGAAATTAACAGAAATACACAAGGGAGAATAGCCAAATAGCCAATAAAGTATTAAACATCCATGATGTGGTAGTAGTAAAGGTGAGCATCAATATTTTCTGGAAAAAAAATGGTCTATAGACAGCAGGGAGTTAAACAATGTGCTGTATCTGATTAGTACAAAATATGCAAATCGTTTATACATGCACACATTATGTAATCAGGCCGTGAGAATGTGTATGTTTGTGTGCTGCTTAACACTTAACACATAGAGCCTTGGGGCTTCTAATGATGAGGATGCACTGTAGGAGGTTTTTCCATCATAGGAAAATGACTTGTGAAGCGTATTTTCAGGCTGCTGAAGAATTTTAAAAATCAAAGGACCTGAGTTCACATACCAGAGATAAACCAACTTCCAGTTCACTTCAAAAACATGACTTTTAAATTAAACCAGGAAATTAGTTTTAGTCGAACAATGCATGTGAGCAATGTCCTAAAGGGTCCAGCTGAATTCTCCTGTATGCAGCTCCTTCTGCATTTGACCATGTGACATCAGATCACACCAACCCAACCCTGTATCCACCCATTGTCCTGGTTCCAGTAAATTCCATCTGTATAAACAACTTAATCAAAATGTGCTGTCCAACCCAACTCAAGTATCCTTGTTTCGGGCCAAAAACTTTGAGACATGAAACTCTGGAAATAATAAATGCTAAAGAATGACATCATCACAATAGATCGTGCCAGATGCAGAGGTGCAGAAATTAACAGAAGGAAAACAAATGACAAGCAAAGTGCAGAAGGGAAAGAAATGCAATGAAAGGCAGCTCAACAGAGAGAGGAAACAGGGTGGAGGGATTGATTAGGGGCCCTGCTTGTTCGGAGGAGGAAGGCTGCACCAGAGTGCTGGAATCTGAAACGCATAGCACGAAACGTGGGCTGCTGCCTCACAGGACATGCTTGTCTTGTTGTAGAAATTCATTTTCACATTTTTGCTCCCCCATCTTTGAGAGAGAATCACAGATGATGGGATGGCAAAAAGTGAAATTACTGTGCTGGGTAGCAATAGTTAGGGGACAGAGCTGGCAGTAATAAATATGACAGCAGAGAGAGGATAGCACCCGTGATTCTGGCTGCTGAGTAAAACCAGTCCATTACTCTCTTTTCACCATTTGCCTGGATGCTGACCTGTACCTGCATTATGCTAGCTCCAGTAATCTCTGCTCACAATGTCCTTTCCAGCACTGTTCAACAAAGTCTAATGGAGCATGCCAGCATGGCAGATCTCATTTTGGTTCCATTTGGTTTAGGGCAACATCCTCCTCCTTGGTTTACATAACACAGACAGAGGTAACACATCATCCACCATCCACATAAAGGCTCTGCCACACAGGGCACTTGGCAACAGATGAGATACATCCCATAATGAGCAGTTGTGAGGGGCATAAGATTAATGATAACAGGGCTCCCTGTGAGGCTGGGGGTCATTAGACACACCCTCACTAAACTCCAGCAATTAACAGACAGAAAGAGGCTTGATTACTAAGGGACGCCAGGGAGGACTGCCATCGCTCTCTGGGTCCCTGTGTATGAGGTGCTGCTTCACACCAGATAGACCAATAAAGGCCTTTGAAAAGAGAAGCACATATTAGTTTTGTCAGGTCCAAGTCTGTAACAAGGACAATGAATACTGCAACAGGACTAATTTTTAGTTTACTCTGACTAAACATCAGCATCGAACTTGGTTTTATAACACTGCAGGTTTAAAGTCAAAATGAAGTATTTAACTGTAAGGCCCAGTAACGCAACACTTCTACTAAAAATACCCAAGGCTTTGCATTAGATGGCATTGAGAATCACTGCCCAAGGTTTTGCTGCTGTTTGCCTCCCACACTGGGCAGCATTAAGAGTGGTGTACTTTATAGACTGGGCATCTGGGTCCAATAGACAAAGGTCAAGTTATTTCATTAAAACTGTCTTCTCCTCCTCCACAGGCCACAGGGAGTGCTGCCAAGTAAGAGCAAGGTCTGCAACATCAGCTGAATGAGTGGAATACCTCTGACACAATCAGGGCAGGAGGAACAACAACACTAAAGTGTGCATATGTACACTACATTCATATTTCAGAGCTTATGATTGATTGATGATGAAATAGATTGCTCCAACAACTGAGCAAAGTTTTTTTCCCTACACAAGCTTATTGTTATTCCAGGTCCTGTTAATCAGTTATATGAAAAAACAATACAATAAGTATTTTTTTTTTAAATAAAAGCTGCCCTTGGTGATGGATAAAGAAATCAATGATAGGAACGGGGAAGCAGATCATGGTGCATCCATTTTTACATGTGACCTGAGCACTTCTCAACTTTCTGGGAAAGCTTGGCAAACATCTAGGGCTGGAATACTCATATACGTTGCTGCTTTCAGTGGCACCATCTCCAAACTAAAGGTGCAAGCATGCATGGTGTCTACACAGGAGGGTAGACATCATTTTAAATTGAGTTATGGGGGATGTGCTGAGAATGGGATCAGTACCTGCAGTTCCCAGTAGAGAGGAGATGGCTTAATACTTTCTTATCGATACATTATTGACTCACTATACTGCCAAGGACTCTCAGAGGGTAAAAGAAAATTTTATCTGTTTTTGAGTCAGGAATTGTGCAAATGGTCATGTCTGGACAACCGAGAATGCACACACATCATTCCCAGGTTTGTGGAGTGCAAGTGGCCACAGATGCCTTGAAAGCAGCAGAGTTTGCCAATCAAACAGCTGCTTGTGTCACTGATGTTATGGCGCAGTAAGCGAGTCACTTCATGCAGCTGAGAAGGAATGCCTGAGGGGTAAAACGCAGCGGTTCACTAACAGGATTTGTATTCTGTCTGACCTCCAAGCCACCCAGAGCACCAACATGGCCACACACACACACACACACACACACACACACACACACACACACACACACACAAATGACATATATGTCCTACTGCACTCACCTGAAAGTCCACTGGCTTCAGCTGAGAGGAAGCTGCTCCAGGACAGAAGGAAGAGGACTGATGTTTCCAGCAGTGGGCTCTCATGCAGTCGTGTGAATTTGGTGAGGTGGAAAGAGCGTTAAAGATATACAAGAAGATAATCATACAGTATTTAACACTTTGCATCAGGCTGATACATGGTTAAGATTGTAACTGGAAGACAAATTTATGGCTGTTGTGGCAGACTACATACACACTCCAGTACAACAGCCTACAGGCAGAGAAGCACTGCAGTACTAAAACAGAAACTGCAGAAGATGTTTACTAAGTCAGGGAATTAGCCATGTAGAGTAACCCACTGGGTCTTAATGAGATTCTTTCTACAAGTTCTCCAAAAAAATCCACGTCCCACTCTTGCCTTTCCGTGTACATGCAGTAGCTTAAGTCTCACATAGCGTTCCAGGCAGAATAACACAGGGCCAGATATTTGTTATTTGTGATAGTCAGAAGATGAGCAGGTATAGATACTGCTCTGCATTCCCAACCCTCTTATTGACCCTGCTGGCTTACAATAATGAAACACGTTTCTAAGTCTGATTGTTTCCTTCTGTAATTAGCAAGGACAGGTATAGTAAGTAATTAAAAGATAAGTGAGCCACTGTTTGTCAAACCAGATCTCTTTAAGCAACTGCTGTTTGAGGAGACAGCACAAAGAGCAGGCTGTTGCTATGGTTGGCATCAGCAAAATCTAATAAATGCTCACTTTGTGCTTTGCCCGCACCCAGAGATTAGTCACTGTAAATAAGAGCTGAGCTCTGCCCCAAACCTCTCATGACACATCCTCATTTTTCATCCTAAAGTCTAATTACTAGAAGATCAGAGAGAAATGCTGGACAACAGCGCAAGTCGAAACTTCATCAGAGGCTATTGGCTTGATTGACGACCTCTCTGCAACCATTAATGTCGCAGGAGCATTTAAGACTTAGCCGCATTGCTTTTGTTGATAAAGGTGGTACAGTAGGGGTTTGTTAGAGAAGCAATTACCAAGTTGAGGAAGTGGATAGATTGCAGCGGATGGTGAGGTGATAATTGACTTTGGGGTGCAGAGGCAGAGATGTGAAGGGATGAAAGGATATGAGGGCTGTTATGACTGTGAATATGAAACCCAAGAGGAGGGAGCCGGCAAGCACTCCAAGAAAATAACACACAGAGTGGAGAAAGGCAGGGGGGTCGAAGGTGTGTCCTGCCCCCATCTGGCTGTAGGTGTAGATGGCACTACAAGATAAAAAAAACACCACATATTCAAAAAAGGGTTCCACAAAAAATGAAAAAGAGACAAATTCCTATTGAACAAACAAAGAAGCCAAATGGCACAATTACAACAGAAATAAATATGAGTGTTACTGACGCTGAAACATTAAAGCAACAACATTGTTTATGGCTCTGAAACAAATGCTGTCATCAGAAATACGACCCACTAGGTTCTTGGTGTAAACCAGTCTGGAGCAGTGAGCATAAATTCACATGCTTATTATGCTGAGTAAAGCCTTTACGTGCAATTTATTGGAGTCATTCCTAAGAATACATGGCCTTCTTTAGAAGTTAAATCCTTTCCTGAAAAACAATCCGTTCTGAATTATTTGCCTGAGAGACGTCTCCTAGTAGTTAGAGGGAAACAGGGGAAATACTATTGATGTTCACTAAGACAGCAACATTGTGCTTTCCACACTGCTATAAATATTTACTTTGTGGGGGGAAGGGGGACTTCCACATGGCAGTCATTGAGTGCAAAGGAGGCTTCACAGGGAGGAGAGAAGAAATTGGGAAGGAGAGTGAGAGAGAAAGAGAGAGGGCCTGAGGTGAAGCAAGCAGAGGCAGGCAGCCATGCGAGTGGCTGATGGAGCTGGCTGCCTTTGTGGAATGACAGTATTTCTTAACCCACCACAGACCCTCCCATGTTCTCGCTTTGGACTTTGACTGCTTTAAATGAATGTCAAACCCCGGAGTCATCAAAAGGAATGTGAAAATGGTTTGCTGTTTATGCTTCCTTCATTTGAACTGACACAGCCTCTGATGGCCAGGGTAAAACAGAAAGTTGCTATAAACATGAAAAGATCCTTACAGTGTCAGAGAAATGTCTACCAAACTATTGACAAATGAACCCGTAATGTATCTCCACTTCTCATGCTGTCAGGTTGAAATGAGCGAGCACACGCCACAACATGCCTTAATCTCCATAGCAAAAGGGGAAGAATCAATCATGCTGTTGCTAATGAGCTCAGCAAGCTGAAAGGGGAAAATCTATTTTCCCCTCCACCAAAATAAAGACTCCAGTTGTGTTAGCACATTAAATTTGGCCACTAGTCACTTGTTCTGTGTGACCTTCTGGAGACTGTATCTTCAGATGTCTGGTGCTGCTAATTCCTAGTCAAAATTCTCAAGATGTCAACACAGGACCTGGTTGAATGGTGGCTGGGTCAGGGCTGCTGGAGCAGGAAGTTTAGTGCCTGTGAGAGGGCACATCAGCGTAAGGTTGAGCTGCTCCGGGAGCTTGTTAAAATTCCAGTGCCAGGACCCCGCGTGGCTCACTAATAAGGGCTGGCTTTGTTTGTGGGGCCTGGGCGACCGGCAGGCTAGTGAGCCAGTCAAGTGACAGGAGATGGCACGAAGGCCTGTCACGCCACTCCAGGAACAAACACAGCACTATCTGACTGTTTGTCTGGAAAGACGCACAGGCTCCCTCCTCTGCGCTTCAATGTACACAGAGATAGCAGCCACGGCGTGAACACAGCAATCTCCACACCCGCCTCCTTTTCTCTCCATCTGCCTGCCTGTCTGGGCCCATTTGTGCGATTGGAGGAGGAGATGTCAGAGTGTGCAGGTACTGTGCATGTGAGGTGTCAGTCTGTTTGAATATAATATACAAATATGGACACATAACTTATCCCTGTCATCTCCCTTCCACCTTCATTTGTTTCTCTGCCTGCCTCGCCATGAATGTGGACCTATTTGAGTTCTCCATCTCCATCTCTCTGTTCCCCGTCTTGCCATCTGTTAGCACGTCTACTTCTCTGGCTCTGTTCACCAGTATTGTGTAAATAGAGCAGACAGTGATTGCAGTGTGTGTGAGCAGGACAAGCATGCATATTGAGTGCAGTGCTGGAGAAACTGGAAAAAGTGGAAGGGGAAGAATGAAGCAATTGAAATGCATGGACAAGGGATGGCTATTTCATTGTGCTTTCAATTATTTTATGCTGCATTTTGTCTGAATATGACAGTAGCTGTGTTAGCTGAGTTTGTTAGCTAGGAGTGTGTATGTGCTCTGGCAGGGAGTCTTTCCACTGAGTACCTTAATGAGATGCTGACAGTGCCAGGGGCAACTCTCTTATGCAGTCCACTGCATAGCATCTGAGGCACTCATGCTGTTTTGCCATTCACACCCTTTCCTTAAAGCTGGCAGCATCCAGCCAGCCTTCCCTCCCCCACACATCCACCTCCATAATGCCAACCGGAAAAGACTGAGCTCCCACACAATTAAACCTAGAAATATATTGCATTCTGAGGGCAAAGACAAATCCTGAAGTGAAATACTCACTGTGTCAGAACGATGGCCACGGCGTCATTCAGGACGCTCTCGCCAAACAGTAGGGTGTGCAGATCCAAGTCCACACGCAGCTCTGACAACAGGCCAAGCACTGAAACTAAAAAAAAACAAAAAAACAAAAAAACAAAACACACATAACAAAGAGTTACTGCTGTTTAAGACTGCAGACAGCACAACACAGCAACTCCTCTGCTAATCACACTGAAAAATTGGTGTGGAATATCCCCTCTGCTGCTACAAACAGGAGAAAGCACGGTTACAGTGAAACAATGTAAGCTGACAGAAAATGTCAGCACACTGACAACACAGGGGGAAGGTTTTGACATGTGGAACAGCCAGAGTAACTAAACCAAGCAAAGACTTGTTCACCCGAAGCTAAAGACAATACACAATGCTTGGAAAAGACTATATTTATCTCTAAAAAGAAAACAGACAGATTGTTTTGCTGTACTGCATATGGTATCATTGCATGAATGAAGTGTATAGTGTTGTTGTGTACTATAAAGAAGCACAAAACAATGAATAAATAACTTTTGAAAATGTATATTAATGTATGCCATGGCTGTAAATATACTATATAGGCACAGTTTATATACACCTAATATATCATTGACAAAGACTTGCAATATTTCACATTACATAGCAGTCTGAGTGTGAGTTGGTGCAGGAACAAGGATGGACACTGAAAATCATCTGGGCAAAGTAAATGACCGAATGGCTTGATATGATCTGTATACATTTGGATGTTGATAGTTTCCGGCTGGTTCAATGTCCTTATTGCTAGTGCTGCAGGTGCTTCTGTTTCATATCATGTTCGTGCTCGGTGAGCGTGAATATATGTGGGAGTGTGGTTATTAGCTTGGGGCTTTGCTACGGTTCTCACAACAGAGAGAAATAACAACTAGGATTCTGGGAATGTTGAGAGGACGATGGTGGGAAAAGAAGGAGATTAGAGCTAAGATAGTGCAGCTGATTAAAACATCAAATTGCAGTCTATTTTGTTGGGGGCACTACAGGCAGAGAGCTCCATGCTTTAAATAATGTAAGATTTACTCACTGTTGAGCAAGACAAACAATTCTTCCATACATATTTCAGTTTCTCACTCAGGTGCCTCTTGCATAATGACTTTAAGCAGACATGGAAGTTTACACAAACAAGGCAGTTGTGACTTTGTGTGTATTTAGACATGTGGAGTGCAGTGCAACTTGTAAGTGGTACTGTTCACTGTTTACAGCATGTCAAACATGGAGTAGAGGAAGAGTCAAACTTAAAAAACTAAAGAATTGTTAACTGTAGAAAATGAACTGATCATTTGAGACCAGAATTACTCTAAGCATTCTAACCACTGCTAACGATATACAAATTGTCAAACTGTTGATTATGATGAGAAATCAATCAAAAATCAATTATCAAATTTGAGTCCTCCATTTAAATCAGCCCCCTTTGCTGCTCAAAAGCTAGTTCACAAATTTAATTGAAAAGTAAAACTGAGCATAACACTGGTGTTCTGCATGAATGCCAAACTACTAGGTGGACACATAGCTACAAATGTAAAAATGGTTCAATCTAAAGGCGAGCTGCAAAATTTTCCAAAGTTTTGTATCCTAGCATCCACCAAGCTCAGGAAAGTTTTATGGTTTTGAGAGACAAAAAGAAAGCATGTCTGGTAATGAGTCAAAGGAAATTGGACTTGCTGTGTAGTCTTGACTGTTTCAGTCCCCAGCATTTACTGTTTTCTCTGAACAATAGATGATTTAACTGATATGTGATGTCAAGGTGTGAATCATCTACAGAGATTATGATGAGTTTCAGATCTGCTGCAGAAAACACAAACAGCTTTATTACTCACTTATTTACACAGCTGAATCTCTCAACACACTGTGACTGCTGAGAAGAATACGAGCTGAACTCCATGGTGAGTTCGCCAACAGCAAACATTAAGCGGAAGATGCTGAGCATATGAATGAGCACATGCACACACACACACACACACACACTGACACACACAGACACAGACACAGTTTGGCACCGCAGGATGGCTAAGTGTTGACACTGAGTGACAGGGAGAATACTGACACTGACGAGACAGTGACGTGCCTGTCAGCTCTGCACTTCGTGACACCTTAACTATCTCCTTCTGCAAGATATGGGTTGTAGCATTGTTAGCACTGTGTTTACTGATACTGTAGATCAGATTAGATTACATGAGATAAATAGATGGCGACATAGATAGGTAGACAGATATAGATAGATAGATACCGTAGATAGAAAAAAAAAAAACACTGGCACACATATTATAACTGCCACAAGAAAAACCACGCTGGGTTTCCTAATAAGCAAAATAAAATTATCATATAACAAAAAAATAACCACAAATGCACGCTCACAAACACACAGCATTCACTATGATATAGGCATGGACAGGAAAACAGAAACTCAGAGTGATGTCATTCTGAAGGCTAGACAATATCATATTCAAAACAACAACAACAGCTCCCAGTAGATTAACATTCTACCTGTTGGGACCAAGACACAAACAGAATCCCATAAATTAGTTTCAGGAAAATCTGTGATATGAATAATGACTCAACTCTGATAGCATCATTTGGCCCTGTAGTGAATACCAGGCCAACGAGGGCATCACAGCCAGGATACGACCAGACTGATAATAAGAGCAGTGGTAAGAGAGCAGCCTCAGGACTTGTTTTGACAGATCTGGCTCTTTGGTCTTTGACAGGTTTAAGGTCTTCCTGGTTGGGGAAAATCCTTTATCTGGAGAGGGCGAGGTGGGCCCTGGAGTCAGGATTGTTCCATCTCCCTGCTCCTATAATGCCTGGCTGATGACAGCATGTCGTGCACCACTCACACTGCATAACAGGGAAAAAAAAAAAAAAACAAAAACGCCCACCCCACACACACATACACTAGGGTGCGGGTTGGCTGTGTTGTCATGGCAACCCCGTCCTACAGCTGTCAAGTGTTCATCAGTTTCCACAGCAACACCATAAGGTGGAGAGACAATTATTTCAGACATAATACAGTTGAAAGGGTTGAACGGAAGCCTTATTAGGTCAAATTACCCTGCTGCAGAGGTTTAGCTGAGGCAAAGCTCACGGCCATCTCAGCCAGAGAGCATAGGATTTGCTCACTGATTTGACCAAATTAGGCAGATATAATCCTGAAAGTGATGCATTAGGAAAGAGATAACAGTCAACAGGGAATTACTATAATCTCCCCTGCTCTGTGTAAAAAGTGCTCAATTTTTAGGCATTGACAAGTTCACAAACAGCGGTAATAAGACCGCAGCAGGAAAAGCCTGCAGCAGTTTGAATGCGAGTTGAAGTAAACCAGTGGCTTATAATTAGTACATTTCCAGTTTATTTTTGTTTACTCTGAATCTCACAGTAGTTCATTGGTATGTCGGGACAAGTTCTCATCAAAATCTCTATTAATTCTAATTACCCTTTAAAAGCAATTGGGGAAAAAAGCTAATTCAATTCACGTTTGTTTAAATTAATACTCTAAAGAAATGGAAGATATGAAAGAACTTACTACGTCACATGCTGGTCTCTAGTTTATGATGCCAGTATTCCACTGAAATCTATGACCCATGACACTAAAGAATTAATTATGGAAAAAAGCCTGAGGAGTTGAAAGTGAAATATTAACAGACATACCTTTACATTTTTGGCAACTAGCCTACTTTCTGTTTTCACAAGTATAGTTGAACCTATCTAAATATGTGGAATGAAGCCAAAACAATTGCAGTGGCTGCAAAACTAAAATACAGTCAGTGACAGATTGCAAAATACAGTGTTCCAGCAGTAAGTTAGGCTTCCTTTCTCTGTTAAAAACTTACCAATTTCACAGCATCACATCACATTTCTTAACTTACTAATTAAGGTGCATGGGCTTAGTAATTGTGGCCTGTCTGTGTTTTCCTCTCTGCCTAAATGCTCTGGTGCCCCTGCTCTGCTACAATATTAATCCTATATTAATCCATGTTATAAATATTGCACACACACCTATGTCTAGCTATATATTTAATGTTCACTTAAAGTCTTGTAGTGAATGCCGACATCTGCTCCAGGACTGCAGATGTAAACAAGTCATTTCCAAATCTGGCATCATTTCCTGCTCTGACATACTAAGAGACATGTATGTGCAGTGTCCACATCAGGAGAATTACTGAAAAAAAAAAACAAACAAACTGCAGAAAGCCCCCCCCCCCCCCCCCCCCCCCCCCCCCAAAAAAAAAAAAAAAAAAAGCTTTTCCTTAAGTTAAGTGAGGGTTTCACCGACCTTTGTAACCATCCCTGAGGCTGGAGGATACAGCACAGCAGGCGTTCCACTTTGTGACTTGAACCTTGTGCCTTGTTCTGAGTCTGAGGTGAACATGTTTCATGGCTACAGAGCTTTGGGGACTTACATAAAACTAACATAATCTATTTAAAAAAGCAGAATTTTAGATGACTATTAAAGGGGATTTTCAAGACAGTAAGACTGCTCATTGACTGTCTCTAGTGTCAACAGATAGATCTATAAAAACCCAGAAGACAGATTTTGTCCAGTGTAAAACATTACAAGATGCGTGTTGACATACATCATGTTGCATACAACTTTAACTACCATTAGATCTGCTAGTACCATTACTAGAGATATTTTCAGTGATGTTCTTGCTTCCTCTCTAACTGCTTAATCCTTGAATAGTCAGCTGAGGCTGCAGTTTATCCTCTGCCCATATTGGGGCATTAATTTCTACATACCATCAGACCAGCATCATTTCTTTGGAATAAGAGAGGAAACCAGACTGAACAAAAACAGACAAGGGGGGAACTAATAAAATCCACCCAGAAGTGTCCAGAGACAGAACCCAAGGACCTTCTCTCTGTGAGGTAACTGTGCTAATTACCACAGGACTGTAGCTAGGATTTTCAAAATCCTAAATTAATGAAACCAAATCCCCCAATAGTGCAAAGCCACCTGCCCAATAAATCTTTGACAAGACACTTTAATATTTCCAAATGTTATTGTTTTTTCACAACTCATTTATTCATCTAACTGTTTATTGAAATATTCAGTAAATTTTAGTCTCAATGCTGTTTTAAGCAACCCTCCACACTGCCCGGAAGATGAAGTTCAGGGAGAAATACAAAATCTCTTCATTTTGTTTTAATTTAACCTAATTGATTTGCTTAAACTGTCATATTCAAAGATTAAGACTCAGGTCATTATAATCTCCAAATAAATTCACAAAAAACATACAAAGGAGACTAAATTAGCATCTTCTGTGGTGGCTACAGCCCTAAATCAGCATCCAAATTAATAAAGAAAATATATTACAAGCAACAGGAACATCCCCATGCTGTTGTGACTATCTGCTGCTCTCAGAGGAACATTGCTCAAGTCATTAAATCTGCAACGAGACCCTGGGCGATCAAATATCTCTGTTATATTACAGAGACCAGTGTAAGCGAAGTGGCAAATAAATTGGTCTTCCATTTCACTCAAAGCCTGGCTGGCAGCCTGTGATGACTTTCACTGTGTTCTCAAGATCTCTATCATTTCAATCACTGCGTGACATAGTTGCACTCACGCAATGAGTCAGCGACACAACCAGAGAGCTGTCACACATGGCTTATGACATGGATAAAAAACCTTATTCCTCAGCACTAAACTATTCTGGGAGACACTGTGCCTTTATGTCTGTCTGTGAGTGTGTCTGTGTGTATCCGTAGCTGTTATGATTTGGTTGGCCACCGTGAATGCAAATATACAAGGGATAGAAACAGACAGGGAAATTTTAATGGCTCCCTTTCAAAAAAATCAAGAGCTGGTGCTATATTTGGACAGGATGAGATAGAGACAGCCTAGGGGTCATGGGGTTTGGGCCATCGATGCATTGCAGTGTGATTCTAATCAAAGTGAAGAGGGCGCTGGGGTCAGCAGGGATGAGCACAGCGTGGCATGGGAAAATAACACCAGTTAGAGTGACAGCAGCACCATAATCTACAGCTCCTCTTTGACACTCACCCAGATCAACCACTTATTGGTATAAATAATTCATTACCAAATGAGGACATTCACATTGGCGCTGTCGTGGTGTCGCAGGATGCCTTACGACTTCCCACTTGACTGCTCTTGAAAAACACAGATTATATTGTGGTTCCACTTAGGAAATAGGTGCAACAAATTCAAAGCAGTAACGCTTACTTAGATGGCATTGTGACTTTGTTACTGCATATCAGTTTGGCTATCAATCTCTGTTATCCATCAGTGTCCAAACAAGAACAAAATAATGGGTATATACAGTATGAAGCAAGACCAGGGTCTTTCACATGCATTTATGTGTGTGCAAAAGCAAAAGATAGATAGAGCGAGGTGTGAAAGAGCAGGTGTGACCTCTCTAAACATGTTATCTGATATGTTACCTGATCATGTAAGCTGACACCACAGATAACTACATGAATCTGCAGTTACATATTAAAACCCACAAACTGCTGAACTGAGAAGTATTAAGTTGCTTCAGGAGTCGCAACACGTTCTATGTCTTTGTAATTTTTTGTCTCAGAGTGTTTTTGGATTTTTCGCTTGTGTTATAAAGCAAAAAAGTGTGAGTCTTAAGTAAAAGAGAGGAGAAATCTGCTGCATGAACCAGAAGTTTGTATGTGTATAAACCCACAAGTGTTTAAAAAAGATCAATGCTGCAACCAGAGGGGATAAGAGTTACTGTGGGAGTTCCTTTATAAGACCAACTACCTGGGTCAGTGGCTGACATAATGGCACCAAACAGGAGGCAGTCAGTGAGGGAAAAGTCTCCATCTGCTGCTCGGCCCAGCAGTACCATCAGTCTGGTGAAGCCGTAGACACAGGCCCTGGGATTGAGGACAAACAGAGGAATACACAGTGAGGTCATCAGGGAGCGCCAGCCAGAGCAGGCCTATCAGTTATCCCTCTAACAACAGCAGGGCTTCCCCCAGAGTAGTCTGGGTAATGGGGCCAGACACTATCAGCAGGTGAGCTGACCTGTTTCCAGGCAGTGGCTGCTTAGCACTGGTGTAAAAACAAAGCCAGACCCACCTGCATACAAAGACCTACGCACGCATGACAAATACTCTTATTAGAAAGCATCTATCCATCTTCACTCCTGGCATCCTTTTATGATCATATTATAAGCACTCTGACATACCAAAATGGCACAAGAATTATGAGTGTGTGTGTTTGTGTGTGCACAGAATCGCCCAAAAGACTAAAAAACATTTTGAAGGGCATTGTGACAGACATAAAATAGAAGCAGCATTTTTATCAGCTCTGGGGCCTGGCAGAAAAGCAGATCTAAAATATAGCTGTCCCAGAATGCACCACTCCCCCATATAAAATACTGTACACTATGAGGAAAAACTTAAAATGTCTATTCAGCTTTTAAAATTGCAGTCCAGCTTCTGACTGCTAACTGATGTGTGTTAAGTGCTAATCCTTTTACTGTGAAGCATCCCATAATAAGCAGTATAGCTGTTTGTCCTCTAGGGAACCTTTCTGTCCATTGGTATGACTCTGTTGCTATGGTGACAGCACACGACCTGTCCCCAAGGCATGGATTTAAAGTATTGCCCTCAGGTCTAGCAGCTAATCTGTGTTATTCATGTATCTTAAAGGGAGATTTGAAGTTATGGTAATGACGTGCTGTGTGTGTGTGTGTGTGAGGGATACAGAGACAGAGAGAGGGTGAGACAGACAGACAGAGCCAGAGAGTGAATGTATTTCATCAGTGGAATCGGTAAGGATCCCTTAGCCCCATGACATTCCCTTTCCCCTGTAGGATATGGTAGACTCACTAACAAGCAACAGGACTGGTCAGGTCTGGTGCCTAGCATCAAAGAATGTGCACATGACCCAACATGTCAAACCCTGCCCTGCTTCTCCGGAACATCCGGGACGCAATCCTGGGGCAGGACTAACGGATGGGGAAAGAAGGAAGGGAAGCTAAGACAGACGACATCTTTAACACTAGGTTTCAGCAGGTTGGAGAATTAGCTCACTAATTCCAGTTATATTATCTAAAGGGATTGAATGTTAGCCATGGATTAAATCCCCAACAAATCAGTTGACCATAAAATGATTAGAGGTTGGAGATAATGGGCTGAATAAAAAACATGCACAGCAGTACCTTTAAAAGTCCCAGAATATTATATATATATATATATATATATATATATATATATATATATATATATATTTATATATATATATATAAATAAATGTTATATTTTATATTAAGAGACAAAAAAGCAATTTGTGTATTCCTATGGGTGCAAATGTAGCACTTTGAAATATTTTCATATAACCAAGGACTGTTCAATTTGTTCTCATCACAGAGGATCTTTGATAACAGGCAAACAACAAAACTGGAGTTATGAGGTTTTCACACTCTCTCTGTGTGCAGCAAATTCGTGCATCAGTAACAACTGGTTTCCAAAGGTCTCAATTTCCTCCAAAGTGTGAGAGTGCCATCTAGCTTTACAAGGCCAGAATAGCAAAGCTACACATGAGTACCGCATCTTTGTCCCAATTCCATACTACATTGCTAATCAACGCTAACTTCAAACTGTAAACTAAAATTAAGCCAAAATGACATTAAATCTGTTTGACTTCTTGAGTGAGCCGTTCATGCACACTACAAAGGTTTTACAGACATTTTGAGTTACAGTAAGGAAAGCACAGGAGCGACTAATAACATTAATCATGGCTTGATTTCATGTCAGTCAGTTCTTAGCGTTGTGCATGCTGGCACACTGGAATGGCTTACTGGGACACTCGCGCAGAACAGAGCAGTAATTCATGTTATTAGCTACACCTGTGCTTCTCCTGCTATGACAAAAGGCCTATTGTATACTGATGCACTGCACCAATCAACTGGAGAAGCTACTCACAGCTGCAAATAATTTGATTTAATTACAGATGCGATGAGAAAGATCCTTATCAACAAAACGTAAGTATTAAAGCTTTCTGGTCAATAGGGACACATAGTATACATCTTTAACAGCCTTTCTTGTTACAAAATAGCAAAACAACATTGATTTTATGTTCTACCGAGTGCAGAGACAGAGCTGATTCACAAAGTGCACAACACAGTGTTACCTTTAAAAACAGATTGATTACGAGGAACATATTAACTGAAAATAGTACAATTCTATTTCATCGTGATCAAAATATGAACATATGACAATAAAGAAGAGAGATAGAGAAAATGAGGACAAAGCTTGACTTAATTGTTCTGTCCCTGATAAAATCTCATATGATGTATTTTATAAATTAATAAAATGTTATTGGTTATAAATAAACCAAAGCAAAAAAATGTTTCTGCTATTGCCAGTAAATTGTCTTAGATTATGCCCTGTGGAGCTATGTGAAAACTCCATGTTTTCAGCACATAATCTAATATCCAGTTATCCAAGTATCTCAACTACTTCTTACTTCTCTACACCTTGATTTTGTGTGTTTTATTGTGTTTTTGTTGTGTTAATTTGTGTGAATGAACAGAGACTTCTTACCCTATGGTCATACAGCTGATTATGGTACCCAAAAAAGCAAAGGTCAGCACAGATCCCAAATTTCCGATGAATCGTTTCTAGAATAGCAATTGAAAAGGACACCAATTAAACAAACAAGATCCAACACATTCATTCTCATTCATTAATTTAGTCTAACAATATAAGGCAGTGCTTCTTCAAACTGATGTCACCCATATACAAGGAACAGTCCTTTGATAATGTCTTTTCCCCTATTTTAGGAGACATCAGAACAGCAGTCTCACCTGATTAAGGGTGTAAGCTCCATGGAAGATGATGGGTGGCAGGAACAGATTGAAAAGGACCTCAAGATCAAAGATGTCCTGTAAAAGACAGAGCTGTTGTGTTGGTGACTGACAGAGCTCCATGGGGAGCAAGAGGACTCCGTTTACTGAATGTGACTGACTGACAGTCAGATATTACACACACAGACACATCATTCACTTCAGCAACTCTGGTTTGGCAGACAGGTGCTAGTTCTTTTTCTCTTTGAATCCCAATGTCACAATAATCTCCAGGCACCATGACAACCTTATCTGTCCTCTCATTCTAAAAAAAAAAAAAAAAAAAAAAAATAGCTACCATATTGTTACTGTTAGAAAAATGGGGAAATGTGACGATTCAGACTTATGTGCCAGAGTTCAGGATATGTTAGCTACCAACAATTAAGATCCCATGTACCTACGCAAAAATCAAATATCTTCTCAACAACAAACTTTAGCATTGCCACTAGATGGTGCAATGCATTATGTTAGTGCCATCGGTTGCCTATAATATGAGTAGTGTGTACTGCATTAGCATTCTCTCCAAGTGCCCTGACTCAGACTTCCACAGCTGATTAAAGCAAAGCATAACACAGAGTGAGAAGTCTAACTGGTTGTGTCAGTCTGCACCGTAGAGGCTCCCAGCATTCATTAGAATGGGAATAAGCAAGTACCATTAGTATAGCTGTATGCGTTCAGATAAGAGACGGAGTAAAATTAAACAAAATCCAACCTGCTAATCACAACAACGTACATCACCCTCAACACACAGCCTAAGCACACAGTATTTTTGTACATACTGTGCATGTTCTCTGTCTGTTTCTCATCCTTGCCACTATGATGCAATGCAAACCACTCAGAAAGGTAGCCTTTCATGTCCTTCATCCTTGAATCCTTTTTATGTCTTTTTTTCATTCTGAGAATCGAACCGCAGTGATATTCAATTCAGATGAAAATATTGCTACTTTTTCCTGATTCCTACATCCCATCAAGTCTCATAGAATAGGAAAAAATATTCTTATTGAATAAAATTTCAGTCTAAAAAGCCACATATGATATAGATGCTTGCTGAAATAGGGCTGTGGTCACAGACATTTGAGATTGGCCTAGATCTTGCTTTTAAAAAACAGTCAAGTTGAAGCAGCCTGAATAGCATGAATATCTGGATAGATGAAAGTGTGCCTGCCTCTGTAAAATGTCATATTTCCAGGACACTTTGCATTTGGGTGAAATGCAATGTGTCAGAGACACTGACATACAGACACTGAAATCAATAAATTATGCATATGCTGGTGGTTTTATTCTAAGTGCCACCTGCAGCACAGAGCCGAGGATGGAGGTGTGTTGTATACACTAATTGCCTCTTCAGCTGAGCAACACTAAATTTAATCAGACCACAAACTTTAATGCCTTACTCCCCTGTGGCACATAATGGACTCAGTAATGCAACAAAATCCTTATCTCTCCCAGCTAGGTCCCCATATATATCAGGCTTAATGGCATGAAGGCTACACAGACTGGTCTGACCGATGTAATGGCCTTTGTGGTAGCCTCTGCTGGTGTGCTAATGAGACCCCAGCATTCCAAGGGGCCAAAGAGTGTCAGCCATTAGTGAAGAGTTACATTTGGCCTGGATGATTTTCAAGGTTCATGGTTGACATACTCCCATTCTCTTGGGTTGAAATTTCTCTCTGAGATTACGAAATACATTTTCAAAGACACTCATTCCACATCCTGTCATGCATGCTGACCATGGTGTTGGCTGAATCCCTGGCTTAATGATTATTTTTTTTTAATATGACACACCACTCTGATACCGCCACTAAAATATGAAAGCAAGCCAGAAAACAGTAATAATACTAATGGCAAGCAGAGGCCCATCTCAAGGCTTAGGCTCCTCTACTTAGCAGTGATATTAGAGTCACTGACTAATTCATTTTTAACAAATAATTGCTGTGAGTAGTTTGCAGCACTCTGGTCTAAGCTCCAGCTATAGTTATAGCATTATTTCTGCTGCGCCTCAGTGACAAAAAAAATAATACAAATTTACTGTACTCTGATGAAGTGTTTTTTTTTTCTTCCATGTAGAGTTCAAATGAAATATGCAGCATTATAAAACATAAATCTTCCTCCTAGTAAAAGTTACTCAACTCTTTTCTTAAGAACGTGTTTTTTACTTGATGCTTATTATTTTAGAAATATATATTGCAGCTTTCTCTACTTTAACGTACTGATATACATGATTGATAGTATATATATTATATTAGTCGTGAGGGTAACATAAAGTAAAACAGAGGTTTCAGTTTTGTTCTTTGTACAGACACATAATGATGTTAAATGTCTTAAGTCTAAGAAATAATTATATACTAACTAACAGAACCTCTTTGAGTCACCAGTCTTCATAAAAATAATGGATTAGCTGCAAACTCTTAGCAGCATCAACAGCACTGCTGCTGCCTTCTAGACAATACAAACGTAACTGATATGTACACAGAATTTTGTGGCTTGGAATATTGTTTACAATATATAGTCCCCTCCAGTAACAGATGGTAGATACGCACATTCATTATGGAGTTCTGTGTCACAGGTTTAGATGGCCATCTCTACCTGGGAGTAAAATGCTGCAGTGCCTGTTGAGATTAACTAACTATCTCACATCTTTCCTGCAGTGCAGAGCAAATCCGGCAATATCACTTACAAGAGTATCTCATTATGGGAATCCTGCATGTGAACACACAATTTGAAAAATGTCTTGAGAGGAACACAAACTACAAGAAAAACTAAATTGGGTTTTGTAATCGTATTCATATAGTTTATGTTTGCAGTTGTCAGCAGGAAATGTTTGTCCAAAATGTTGGTGTAAAGCCTCTTTTTGTTCATTGATCAGTCCCTTTGTGTTGCTTCATCTGCTCTCCAAGAGCCTATGTATATAGTCTATTTATTGGTTTCTGTGCTTTCTTCTAATTTCCTCTAGTCCACAAAGCTCACCTGAAAATATAATCTCTCCTATCTGTTCCTTAATAAAACCTAATATCTGTTAAATTGCTCTCTTGCCCTCTTTCCCTCTGTACCATCCCCTCACTTGTTTACCTAATAACAACAGACCATGTGGGTAATTTAGAGGAAAACCAATAACTAAGAACCATTAGAGGAAACTGTTGTGTTGATGTAAATACCCAACACAGACACAGGATGAAATATAGATGTGATCAAAGGGAAGATAATAAAGAAAATTTGTACTTCAGATAAAATAAAAGTACATCAGAGCAAAAGAAAGTGTCCTTTATGGTGTAGTTTTTTTTCAGATGTCCCTACTATGCATATTTTTAAGTAAATCTTTTATAAGGGCAGGTTGTTTCTCTTTTTACTATAGCATTTGTTGTGCTGCACTAATCCACATAATAGGTTTTGTTTTTTGTGTTGTTAGATGTAATTGCAGTGAAGGTCAAATCGAACTGCCATAGTTACCATATGAGGGGTTGAGATTGGTGGGCATCTTTGGTTTAGGTCTTGCCGGTAACAGTGCCCATGTGATGAGATATTGACCATGAAGATGTAAGGAGTGCTGTTAAGAGCACCACAACTGCACACACTCTCCATATTCTCCACGTGCACTCCCCGGTCAAAAGACAAGCATCTCACTATTAAGCCCAGAAGCATACCTGCAGAGAATTTCAGAAAAGAGAGAAACGGCTGTTGTTATGAAAACTATAACCTATCTAATACCGTAGATACAAGAAAAACCATACAAAAAACCCCATTAATACATAAAAATATAGCATCATGGTCATCATGAAAATACTATAATGCAAAAACATATGACAAAAATTATTAAAGGTCCTATAGAAGATTATACAACAAATAGCCCACAATAATTACATAAATGTAACACATTGAAGAAAACTATTCATATTAAATGTTATAGTGACAAAGCACTGGTGAAACTGCAAACTCTTTAATATTACATGAATATAAGCACTGCTGGCTGGTGAGCCCTTACTAGTTTATACTGTAAGGGAAATACCTGGCAATTAATGCAGCCTATTTGGCGTAATAGTAGTCTAAATTAAAAGGTTGCGTCATCACCAGAAAGCCAAATAACCATCAACATATACACATATTATTATTAAAATATCATTAATTTGTTTTTGGCTGTGAGCAAAAAATATCTGAGCTAACTTGTTGGTGGTTATATTAATTATGAATGTTCCACTTAAAGATAAATCAGTCTAAACAATATTCTGAAAATTAAAATGGGGGAAAATTAGATGTAGTGGCCTTCCAATGCATCCTTACTAAAACCCCCCATAAGATAAATTGTGAATAAATTGGAATTAACATTCTTAACATTAAATTACTCCGAGTTCAGGAAGTGTTGTTGAATAACTGCTTCCTGCCTACTCTATATTCTAAATAGGCTATCAGCTAAGGCTACTTACCATAAAACATAGCACCTCCAGTTTCATTTATTTTAAGCCCATATTTGAACTGTTTTAACTTCCACACACTGAGAATAGTTATAAGTCCCAGGCTAACTGCAGCGAGTAGCCCTACCAACACTGCTGCACTGGCTTGCCTAGGGCTCATTGTGCCCGACATCTTCAAAGCCCAGGTCAAACTTTTCGGAAACAAGTTGTAAATCAATTCAGCAGCAGCAACATCCGCATCGCTGTGCTGCCTTTACTGCTGCTTGGAAATCTTTACTTTTCTCTTTCTGTAACGGGTGGGAAATAGCCCTAGAGGTTTTTTGCCACATTTTTTTTTTTTTTTTGAAAAACAAATACATTTATTATGTAATCAAAATATTTTGGTGAACATATTTTATTTCATAAACCAAGAGATACAGAGATAGTTTTGCGTAAACTAATGTCCGCAAGGACCGAGTAAAATACAAAAGCAGTTAAAAAAGAAACATATAAAATAACAACTGTTCGAGGTGTAATTACAAATTATAACATACTAAGTAGATAAAACCAAGACAGATCACATTTATCGACTCACACTGTTTATGTCGTTACGTCTTTACCACGCTTATAAAATAACTCCGGTATTTCCGAAAGCAATGGAACGCACCAGAGATGTTTTATATCCTGTCTATGGTGTCAGCCTTTTATTCTCCAGCAGATGGAGGTAAATACAAATGAATACACGCAGAGCCCGCTGAGAGAGTGAGAGGACGGGACATTGAATTTCTACTCTCCCTGTCCCTCAGCTCGAAGTAAATCAGTCATGGGCCGCAATTAGTAGTTCATTAAGTAATTAGTTAATTAATTAGATTTGGTTGTAATGACTTATTTTGATCTTTCATTTACTTCGGTCGTTGTACAAAGTATGGTATAAATGAGATAATCATAAAATAAAAGTTCAAATATTTTTTAAAAATGCGTTGATATACATGTATCAGTCAACGTTGCCTCTAGGCTAAAAACTCAAATACTGAACTTAACACGTTGATGGTGTGGAGACAGTTATAACTTTCAACTGATTATGTTGTCTTTGTCCAGTGATGGCCACAAACCTCCGTAGCATAGCACAATATAACCTCAGAGTCTCTATAACATTTCGTAAAGCATATTTCTACATGTGCAGTTTTGTGTTGACATATTGTATTTTAATTATCATTTCCAGTTTCGCTTTTTTTTTTTCTTTTTCTTTTTGATCACATTAAGTTGCACGACATGGTGATATAAAAATTTGATTTTATGTTTAGTCGATTGTTTCCCTAAAAGGTTGCTTTTGGGCTGATGATGGGCTGAGAAAGAAAATAGAAATCTGAGCAAACTTTGCGCTGGGGGCGGTGTTCCAGACAAGACAATATTAGAATATTCGCTTAGCAACCTTGGCCGTAAACAGGCAGCGGACGTCGTAAAGGGTAAAGGGGTTGGTGTTGAAAAGAGTCGAAACAGAACCCATTGTGGTGTTGGAGAGGAGTGAACCGCTGCCTGAGAGAAGAAGAAAAGAGGCAATTCCGTGACCACAAAGGGACCCGTGATCAGCGGGTCGAAATGGACGCTACTGCACAACACAGACGGTGTTGTCCTTTGTGAAGAGGACTGCGTCGCCCAGTCGGAAAGATCCGGTATATGAAGAGTTAAGACTCGACATCCCAACTGTTTATTCCAGCAGCTAGCAGGCTAGCTGGCTAGATACCTAGGAGCTAGACATGGGAAGACCGTGTGAGTTTGCCCGATAAAGATCTTCGTCGACCTTTGAAGAAGCTGTTGTTTTTAGACGTCGGCGGCGGTGATTTGAAGTATCCGTCGCCCGCCTCGCAAGTAGCCGCAACTTTGAAGAATGATATGAACTGAGCGCTAAGCATTTTACTACTACAGACCGGGAGAAGAAAAAGTCAGACAGGTTTGTTTCACAGTTGTTTCTTCTCTTTAGCAGCCCGTGTTGCCGTTGAAGTAAGCATTTAAATGACGTGAACTGGCACACTGTGAATTTCGAGAGTCGCTTGTATGTTAAATGTTGCAGCCTCAACTTGACCACATAAAGGAAGAAAGGAAAAAACAAAAAACAAAAACTCAACTTCCTCAGCTTTCTAGTATGTATTAACATAATAGGATGTGCGGCGCTTTGAGCGGTGTAGTTTTACAAACAAATTCTTATCAGATGCCCACATCCTCTGAACGGTGACAGGAAGTTTATTATTACCACTATTAGAGCTGCTGGTGGTGTCATTTTTGTTACAGCGGAACTATCTCGGCATCTCGAAATGACCGCTTGGTATGTTACCTGCCCTGCAATTATCCTTATTATCGTTTATTGCAGGAGAGAACATTAGTCATGTCGATGACATGTACCTAAACACGGCTAAAAAAAAAAAGATATAATACACAAAAACGCAGTGGACTGTCATCACGCACAATCAACTGTGCAGATGTGGATATCATGATAGACGAAAATGTGCTGTCCCTGAGCCCTCGAAACATATATTCCTTTGGCTATTTGTATGCAGAAAATATTAAATTAGAGCAATGCCACTGGTGTGAGGAGTGTATTCATTTGCTTGAGGGACCCTTCACATTTTAGATTTGCTCATTTACAGTATTTCTTAAACATGTTTTTGAATTGCTTCCCCATTTATTTGGCACTGCAGGTTTTGCCTATTCAAAAACATTGTACCTCAACAGGTATCCACTTGGCCAACTTGATTTGGATTGATTTGCTTATGTATTTGCCTTCCTCGTTGGCGTGAGTGAACAGGAGGTTGAGCCATTTGCCCATCAGACAGAGAGACTCAGGCATTGAAATTGGAAGCATAATTCAAAATAATAGCTAAATTGACTTGACCATGAGATTTCTGTGGAATAGTAATTACTGTGCGCTCTTTGCAAACTCTTGCCCTTGATTTCTTCAAGGGAAAAATAGATTACCACAACAGTCCTACTGTTTCGTCCAGATAAAGCTTATAATAACTCCTAAGGAATTTCTCTTTATAGTCTAATGAATACAATGGGCTGCTTAGAATTAATTTTTCCATAACAGGAGACTAATTGTGCAGCCTTTCTGCAAGGTTAGTCAACAAGGGAACTATGAAAACAGTATGATGCACTTAAGATGTACTGGTAGTGCTTGATTTAAATGTTTCTCAGCACTCAGCAGGGGAATGTTTTGTAACTGTAGCCTAAAAGGTCCCACGGGAGCAGTGTATTTTTGTTTTTGACCCCCAAACTCACCAAATCAAATGGATAAAGCAACTTCTACAACAGATGGAGCTACATTAGGAATGACCTTTAATGAAATAAAAAATGTCTCTCAGGTAATCAATTTTATTCTCCCCCACCACCGTTCCAAAGACATTTCCCATTTGTTTCAACTGAAGCTTGTTTTGGCAGCTTGTTTTAATCAGTTCAAGTGTAACCTCACTTAGATGACACATCTGTTTTGCAATGAGATTTAAATGTATGACAACTTTTCCAAACTCTTGATGCTGTCTCATGAAAATGTGCACCTGTTTAAATGAAATAAAACAAACATACGCAGTTGAAGAATCCAGAGCAAGTCTCCCCAGTTAGAGTGTGTCCTTCCAAACAGCTGCGGCAGTTTGGTGCAAAACGGATACCATTGATATTCTCATTAAAACCTCTAGCGTTTGGTTTGGGGCAGAGATGAACGGACTCACGTTCATATGGGGACGCTGCTGATTGGTGTTTATATTCTGAGGACTCATTCCATTAGGTGTGTGAATGTTACTGTCATTTGTATTTATCCATCACAGTCTACGTCTTTGCTGTACTGAGGCAATCCGGCTGCGGCTGAATGTTTTTGTGATCAAACATTATTGACTCCCTCAGTCGATAACCTTGGCAACAGTAGTTCCTCTCTCCAGCTACAGCCGCACATTGCAATGGAAGAGGGGGTGGGTGAGAGAGGAGGCTTTTTCCGAGCTTTGAGTCGGGCTTCGTGGTTGTGCTGGCGGTCTCCGGGGGTAGACGCGTTCATGTGTAGGTTTGTGTGTGTGTGTGTGTGTGTCCATTCAGAGATGGAGAACTGCTACTCTTTATTCAAGTGATCTCTTTCCATTCATTTCCATCACAAGAGCAATAACTCAGAGTTCCTCTCACCTTGCTGTCCATTAGCTATACATTGGTTGTATCTCTTTTTGCTCTCTGTCTATTTTACTCACTCCTACACTGTATTCCAGTCCTTTTCACCACTTCTTCTTTGCACTCTCTTTTGCATTTCCAGTGGAATTAATCAAGCATGTTCATGTGTGGCTCGACTTCATTATATCATGATGAAGCTTAGCCTCAGGTGCGCTGAAGGAAATGCGTTAGCCTGAGAGTAGCCTTGCCCTCGAACACCATTATCTGAAACCAGTTCTACACAATGAGCTGTGGAAAAGATCATTCAGAAGAAGAAAATTTCTTTTTCAACCCTATATATTTTTTTTATATCTGGGTTATTCTGTCAAAATCTAAGTTTAATAAAAGTTGAAATATTAGGATATTACGATGGTATCTTCATCTGCCTTAACCTTTGTCATTCTGTTTTAAGCCAACATGGGGCCTATTGCTTCATCTTGGGCCTTTTCTGTCCCAGTAATGAGCCATTTTGCGGCTCTTAACATCTGCCAAACTTGGAACATTTTGAATGCAAGACTCATCTCCCATGCATGAGGAGTCAGGCATCCTTTGATTTGCCCTCTTTTCTTTGCCTCTCTTTCGAAGCGCTCACCGCCGTACTTTGTAGACTGAGCACGCTGAAAAACTTTCTTACCCCACTTTTGGCAGCGGCTGTGTATGATGAGAGGTAATTTGGTGCTTATTCTAAATAGGGTTCTCCTCTTGGTATTGTGCATCCCTCCTTCTCACAGAGTGTGGAGGGAGCAGAGGAATAGAGGAGGTGGGGGGGCTAATTTAAAACACAAGTTTTCTGTGGGGGACAGTGAGGTTTGTCCAAAAGAAAACACTGCTTTAAATTTCACTGCCCTTCTATTCCGGTGGGTAACATCTGTGTTAGACTACAAAGCATCTGGCTTCAATTTAGAGCTTAAAGTAAACTTTACCCTTGTCAAAAACCTGAGTAGGCAACCTTGCCATAGAGCCCTATGCGCTCTGCTTTCCTCTCTGCGCGTCCTGTTGAATAACTCTCAGCCTTGGGGTGGCATGGAGAGAGAGACGGATAAATAAATGGTTTTGCAGGTGTACATGGCACAAGAAGCAGTCTAGTGGGGTAATTACCAGGGAAAAATATCCCCATCCTAAATTACCATGCCATCCTTCCAATAATGTGTAGCAGCAGCAGCAGCAGGCTATAAAGACTAATCTAGTAGCATTTCAATTCTTCCCCTCTCTTGCTTCTTGCTCCAAAGATGAGCCTTCATCGGCAGATTCATGCATTTCACTGTTAGCATTTTAGACATTGTAATACATGGTTTGTATTGCCGGGTGTATTTTATCCTTTCAATTAAGCAATTAGTACGGTCATTGACATAATCCAGGTAACACTCTATAGGTAATTGAGGCCTAACACTTTCTCTGGAGAGGGGGAGGAATCTATGTGTTTTCCCTGTGTTAGCTGCCAACCTGTGCATCTTTTTATCCCATGCAATGTTCAGATCTTTTTCGGGGACTTGTTCCAGCTTTCTGCTGCTTACTCTCAGGGATGAAGAGGTCAACATCTTTTTCGGGCACTTGGCTGAGGTTATGTTTTGTCCTCTCTAAAGCCCTTTGTTGACCCTAAGTAAATCTTTTATCTGCTCCAAAGATCTTGCAGCCATGTCTGCGCCGTGACTGCCTGTGTCAGATGCTAAATAGGACTTGAATCGAAATCGTATAGCAACAGAATTTGCAGTTTTTTTTTTTGTTTTTTTTTTTCCCTCCTCTTGCTCCCTATAGCAGAGGCACAAGTCACACATCGTTTTGACTCCCACTGAGGTTGCTGTTTTCCCATCTCCCATTATATCTTCCTTTTCCAATTTAATATGAATATCTTGTAGAATTCAAATGAGTTTTTTTCTCTACACTGTTAAATTACTGTGTTGGCCTTCTTTTTAGCTCATTCTGAATGAGGCTGAGGTTCATTTATCACATTGCAGGCATTCTGTCAGCCTAATGTAGACCTACAGTTTCTTTATTTGCCTTGCTTGGCTAAATGCATGACAAATTATCTTTTTGTACTTTCTTGCTTCTGAGATATCTCAGGTCAACGTGGGCATGAAGTAATATATTCAAAACATGTGCTCTAAATGATTCATTTGTACAGCCTAAAATTACTATCATTGTGCTTCATTCTAGCACTAAAATATATAAATAAAATGTCCTTCCGTCTTGGAAATTAGTGACATATTACTATTAAGATTTACAGTTGCTATTTGGTTTAATAGGAAGAGTTTTAAAGATCACCTCTATTTAAAAGACATAAAAGAGACTCTCATTGGTATTATGGTAAGAAGAAAATCATATGTTCACTGTTGAGTTAAGTCACATTACTTAAGTTAAACATTTGTGGCAAGAATAGAAAAATACTTGAATCATATTTTTCTTGTCTTAAAAAAACAAAAGGTTTCTGTAGTTCCCCTATTTGGATATGGTCTATTTTTACGTTACTGATGTTGGCCTGATCAGCCTGAGGTATTTTCAGACAGAGGTTTGAGGTAAGAACTAGTGTATTCAGCTTCTTATCTGACACTCCACAGCCGCACATCTCTCACAGCCGCTGCTCTCTTGGCTGCCTCCAGCCCCCGTGTCTGTCCAGATCTCCGCCACTTTCGATCTGGAAGCAAAATGCAAGGAACCCATCGACACGCACACTAATCACACTAGTGTGCCTGCTCGTTAGCCATGCCCTCTCAAGTCAGCTGTCCTAATAGGCATGCCCTAATGAGCTCTAATTGAGGATGGCTAATTTGCATGGCCTGAGTCATTGTCTTTCTTAAAGCGACTTACAAGACTTATAAGATTCATTGCTAAAAAGCTGATTGGGGGGTCTAACATGGCTTCATCAAGGCCAGACTACGGGGGGAGCTTGTGAGGCTCTCTGAGAGCGTTGTTCTCGTACTGTGAGCCCAAATTTTTGTCTCTTTCTTCCCTGCTCAGTTCTTACCGTTGCCTTCTCTGCTGACGTCAATATGCCTCCTGGAGGTATTCACAAATTCTCTTCCTCCCTCGACCACAAACGTTATTTTAGTGACACCAACCATTTTTCAAAGAAACAACTTCAAAGCATGATTAAAACGAAGCAGGGCAACTCTGATCAAAGGTTAAACTACACACAGCGTGACTCTCTTCACAATGCAAAGTAAGATTCCTCCATTTGAAGCAAAAAAAAAAAAGTCAAGCCTTCTGAGCTTAGTGTAAGTGTTGAGGTATGCAGCCGGTGTGTAATTTTGCTGTGCATGGGAGGAAAAGTGATGGATACTTCTGTAGCTCCAGAGGGAGGACCTCTGAGGAATCATCCTCAGAGTGCAGCACATTTTATTTATACTAGGAGAGGATGTTGTACATTTCCTCTTAATTTGATCACTGACACTTTATTTTCCCTTTTCCCATACTTTTATTTATCTTTCTTATGTTGGGGGAGTATACAAGAAATTATTTCCCAAAGAGAGGGCTCAAGCAGGCACAGGCAGGTTTATTGCATTGGCTGTGGGCCATCTCATTTCTGCTCAAAAAGTCATGAAATCTCTCAAATGACCCAAGCAATTCAAATTTGTGAGACAATTTCATATGCTAGAGAAAGTGCTCCTTTATTTTATAGGCAGTATTGCATGTTATGACTTAGGTTTTGAAGTTGCAGGCCCAGCAGAAGAAAAATTAAATAAACGCTTTTCACTTGTTATCCATAACCAGAAAGGCAAATTTTGCAGTTTATAAAATGTATTTTTTATTTATTTTATTTTTTTTAAATTTCCCCTGATGTAACGAGTTCCTCTCTCTCTTCCTTTGTTTGATTTCAGGCCTGCTGGCTTGAGGTTGCACACAAACACCAAGAGGGGAGAACATGACTCACTGGCCTCTGCCAGAGACTGGCACGGGGCAGCTGTGCCAACCTCGCCCCTGCCTGCCGCTTTAGAAGCCATCCTGGTAAACCATGACAGAGAGGCATTGAGGTTAGCTCCCTGACGATCATCTCTGTACCTCTCCTCCTCCCTGTCCCTCAAGACCCTCCCCACCCCTGCCCCGTCCCCATCATGCTGCGCTTCCTGCCTCTCAAACTTGGCCGCCTGTACCGCTGTCTGAAGCTCCTGTTGGTGGTGGGATTGTTTGTCATCTTGTTGATGAACACCCACAACCTGTTCGCCTCCTTCCAGAAGAATGAACTCACTGACAGACGCTTCATCAACCTCAACAAGTGTCCCGCCTGCTTTGGCACCAGCTGGTGTCGCAAGTTCATGAACGGCCAGGTTTCCTTTGAGACCTGGGGCCGCCTGCGATTCCTAGACGTATTCAATGTCAAGAACGTTTACTTTGCCCAGTACGGTGAGCCCAGGGAGGGTACCCGTCGTGTGGTGCTCAAACGGCTCGGCTCCAACCAGGAGCTGGCCGAGATAGACCAGAAAATCTGCAAGAGGGCCACAGGCAGGCCGCGCTGTGACCTCATCCAGGCAATGTACAAGACTGAATTCGCCCGGATCAACGGTGACGTTCGTCTGCTCACTCCTGAGGTGGTGGAGGGCTGGTCAGACCTGGTGCACTGCCCCTCTCAGAGGCTGCTGGACCGAGTGGTCCGCAGGTATGCCGAGACCAAAGACTCAGGCAGCTTCCTGCTCAAGAACCTCAAGGACACAGAGAGAATGCAGCTGCTCATGACCTTGGCATTCAACCCGGAACCACTTGTACTACAGGTACTGTGTCTCTAGTTGTTGTGTTTTTTGGGGGTTTTTTTTGGTTTTTTTTTCATGTGTGGTCTTTTAAGGTTACTTTTTCATTTTCCGTTGAGTAATGTTTGACTATGACGGTCTTTGAAGAAGATTTTGCATCTTGATAAAGAGGTGTCTGTCAGCTGATCTGTGGCACCAGGTTTTTCAGAGTAGTTGATAAGGCTTGGCTCCTGGACCTTGCTACAAAGAAAAAGAGGAGAGCATCAGTACAAAGCAAGCCGGGGTGCTGGCCCACTAAGCCCCCAGTAAATTACAGGGTGGGAATCTTCTATAGATCTGAGACGAGCCATTACACCCTCCCTAAACTCTAAGCTACAGCGGGACTACATGGCTGCTATCTGGAGCACGAATATTCCTCTGCTTAGAATAGAGAAGGGTTTAAGAGCTGTGGCCTCCCCAAAGATGAGAGATTTTGGCTGGCGGCAATACTGCATATTTAACACTATATGTAGGGCAGTTTTGAATTATTTAAAGATGCATCTGTAAATGGTCCAAGTTGTTTTTAATTTGAATATACGTCTGTGTCCACTGGATTCTCGTCATTTGTGGAAGTCAGCAAGTGCAGTGATCTCTCCACGGGGCTGCTAAGCGGTGTCAGCACCAATATTCTTGATCCTTCACTAATCTTCCAAAATAATAGCTTTGTTAAGTTAGTGACCCGTATTACTGTCTTTATTTCAGCATTACAAAATAAAGGAGTTGAAGGACCTGACGAAATCATGATCTTTGAATCTCTTTAGTGTTTCGTTTTGATGAGATTGATTTAACAGTAAGATCACAACCCATCTCTATTCTGTCAACCTGTGTGTCAAAACAACCGCACTGTAAATCATAGAAGCACTATCCACTTCCTTTTCCCTCACTGATTTACAAGGAGCCAATCAATTTCAATTTCAGTCTGGCATTGACTGTGTCTCGTGATGGGACAGAACAACAATGGTCGTGGCCCGTGCAGACATTCAATAACTTACTCTGACCTCCAACAACACCCCTCCCTCCCTTACATACAGGGCCTGACACCTCCAGGCATTTCGGGGACAAAAGGCGAAATCAGCCTTTGAGGTCAGTTGATCTATAAAATCTGATTAGACTTGTGTGGTCACTTGCCCTCCCCCTTCCTCCCTTTCTCCTCTTTTCTCTCTCATTACAGCTTTCTTCTGTCCATGTCATTGCTGCCCCTTTTTTTTTATTTTGTGTACGCTCCACAAACTCTGGCCAGATAATTCCATCAGTGTTTTTAATGCCATTATGCCCCAGTTGAGAGGCTCAATGAATCACCCTCCATTCTTATCTTGCACACATCACACACCAACGCATCATGCACACACATTGTCCACAACCTCTCTTCGCTCCCTGCTCCGTGTATCCTTTCCATGTTTACGGGGACTCATGAATTGTTGATCTCATCATGAACTTGTGACCCTAGGGCATAAGAAAGGGCTGCGGGGTCTGTGTATGCACAAGGCCAGGGGTAACAGATGGTGAACATAGTTTGTGGTGACGGATAATACACAAAGAAACGTACCAGACATCTCGGAGAATCACAGATCTGGAGGGCCTTGACTGTTAGTCAGCATCGCTGAACTCAAAAGATGAGAGGAAAATTTGCTGAGAGGCTGAGAGACCCTATGCACAAGGTTGGGCAGCAGTAGACCATAAAGAATTAATGGCGTCTATAGAGATTGAACAGGAGACATGCTGTACTACAACACCTTGGTCTCCTTTTTTGCCAGAGGTTAGTGCTACTGCGGGGGACTGATTTTAACTAAAGATAGAGGAATGTGGGCTGGATTTTATGTCCTCTTATTTAATGAAACCTGATCCTTATTCCAACTATTAATCATCTAGCCTTCCTGTCAGGCGCAGAGCAATGCCTCATTTTGCCTGGTACTAGTTAAACACCTCTTCAGTAAGTTGGAGAGGCCAGTATCACTCTGTATAATTAAAATCTTCTATGTTTAAGTGAAAATGATTTCCTACTGTCATTAGTTGCCAGTGCTGTGGTTATGTGTTTTTTTTCCTGTATCTCTCCACTGGTTTTATACAGTTGAATGATGTGAATAACATTTCGGCTGTCTGCTCAGTAAGCCGCACTCTCTCTTAGAATGGCTTCTGTTTCCACTCTTTTGAAGCCACAGGCAGTAAATCGGCCCTGTTTCACTATGAGAAACCAGACCTTCTTTGTCAGTGGGAAACAATCTGCTGTGTTGTTTCGGGTCTGGCCAACAATGCGTTTTCTGTGTGCTCTGCGATACACACACACACACACACACACACACACACACACACACACACACACACACACACACACACACACACACACACACACACACACACACAGAGACACACACACACACAACACCCCCCACTCCTTAGTCACGTGGAAGACAATTTGGCTTTGGGGAATAAATATTTTTGGAAGACAAAACGACGACAGCCAAACAAGAAAATCCTTGTGCAACGAGAGGCACCTTATGCAACTTCATCTGTTTTCTCTCTCGTTTCCTGTGAACCGATGCTGTTTGTCTTGAGGTTGCACAGATAAGTCGGCCTGGACAGGTTTCTGTTGCTGCGATCAGTCAACTTGTGTCAGGGGGATTAGCTCTTTGCCAGCTGGAGAAATTACACAATGCTGTTTAATTTTACCTCTTATTTGACAATAACTTGGTTTGCATGAAAAGCCAGTAATTCATTCTTCTCATTTCCCTGGCTAGAATCTTATTTGCCATCCTTGGCTTCTCTCCTCTGGCTAGATGACTCACTGATTCATCAGGTGATGGTTGTGTTTGATGGAGTACATCTGGCCCAACCTTAAATTAGTTCGATTTAGCCTAGTCCTCCCTTCCAAATCATTAAGCTTGGTGAGTTAGCCAGGAGCATGTGACTGCACTCGCACCCTTTTTGGTCCTCAGCCCTGTCTTGCTCACTGAAGCTGAGAATAGGATGTGACAGGCCTGTGGGGTTAACTCAGTCAGCGGTACTCTCATCTCCTCCAGACTAAAATCTCTGCTGTCCCAGACACCCCTCTCCCTCTTTTTATTACCATCTCCCCCCACCTTGCACTGATCCACTTCTTCATTCAACACCCCGGCCTCACCTGACACCGAGACATACTCCACAGACAGCAGGAGCCTCTCTTGCAACACCGTCTGTTTTTCCCCAGAACACGTCTGACACTGATACTGAATCAGGGAAGAGACGGAAGGCAGAGATTAGAAGGATGACCTTATCTGCTACGATTTTTGACAGCAGCATTTTAACGCAAATGCTAAAGTAAACATTCACAGCGCTTTCAGCAAACACACAAGCAGCTTGATTGAAATTTTTTTTTTAATGGGGGGTGTAGGGGTGCTTCTTGGGTATGCTGTTGATTTAATGAGGCTGCGCATAATCTATTACGATGCTCATTCACTTTGGGAGGCTAAGCCAAAATAAAGATGATAAATTCCGAGTTTTTCCTGGCACAAAGTGACGCAAAGGTGGTGCCTCAATTGCGACCTACTCAACCTGGATGTATTTTTTTAGTGAGAAAATAATTGTAAATGCATCACAATAAAGAGGTTGGACAAACAATAATTATTGCAGACAAATTCTTTTTACAAAAAAAATGTAATTATAATGCATAACATTTACAGTGTGGTGCATAAAATATGGATGGAAAGATGAGAAAAACGGGGACACCTTTACGAAGGTTAATTGATATTTATACCTTTCTGAGACTGTCTCAGAGGTCACACTGGTAGCTTGTGGTCATGTTGGATTGCATAATACTAAGAAATATTGTGTTTACAGTGGTCAAACATTAGAAAAGCAGGTGGGACATGATACCTTTGCACACTAAAGTTTCTACAATAATTCATATTACAGAAAAAACCCCTCTCTTCATTTCCCTCACAGTCATGCTCTGACAAAGGATGGACAGAATTTGTGCCTTTATTTTGTCTGTGCAGGGGGAAAAAAAAACTCTGCAATCTTATGGTCAGGCTTTCTGGGTCATGCCTCTTTTACAAAGAGGATCAAAGCTGTTTTGTTTTTAGTTTTATTTATTTCTTTTCATTTAATCACAGACATTGCATGCTAGCCGGCTTAACTGAGAGCCTTCTGTCTCTAAGGCCGGCTCTGTGGCTGAGGTCCACCGGTAAATAGTATTTAAGTTGCTAGTCTGTGATTAGCACCTTTGTTTTTGGGTCTGGGGGATTGTGACGCTCTTAGGACATAAGAGAGGAGGATGTGTACGCCGCTTAACCCTGCTTCAAGTGCTCCCAAACCCCCTTTCATTATTCTTATAGGCCTTTGTGTACAGACTGAATCCTGTTAGGATAAGACAGGGAGTTATCTGGGCCCGACTCCCCTCTTTTGGCTGCCCTCGCTGGATGGAGGCCCTGGTGGAAAAGGGAGAAGAGAAAGAGGAGGAGGAGGAGGAGAGGAGCAGAGGGTTTGTGTGAGTGAGTGTGTGTTGTACAAGCCAGGGCCTTGTGGTGTTTTCCCCCCATTTGAATGAGCCAGACTGCTTGTGTTACCATAATCCTTTCTCTCTTTCTCCCTCTCTCTAAGCACACACGCACGCATGCACGCACACACGCATGACAGCTGTGTTTGGTTAGGTAAATGCCTGTGGTTGAACCCCCCCCCCCCCCCCCCCCCCCCACACACACACACACACACACACACACACAATCCCACCCACCAGCTCCTTTTTTAGATTTCTCCCCCCGACCTCACAGCTTCCTACTGTTACAGCCTGCACCCCAGCCGCCCTAATGCCCAGCTCCTGGAGATGCAGTTCTGCAATGCAAGAGAATCTAACCCCATTCACAACTCTCCCTGGGCCCCTTAAGATGGCCAATATGGATCTGTAACGAGTGGCTCTTTACTGTGCTGCGTCCTCTGGAGAGCCTAGGGCATAATGTTAGAGCAAAATATGCTTTTTAGTACATCAGCTTTCCTGCAGTAATAAAATCGTCCAGTGCATTAAAGCGTCAGGCACCTAGTTCCTGTCAGAAAATACGAGAGGTCAACGAAATACTGTTGCATCTCCCAGTCTTTAGCTTTTGGACCCTTGCAATTGGCAAAATAACAATTTAATGAAATCTCTCACGGGTAGCGTAGATGTGCAAAGACCTGGCCACAGGCTGACACCTCTTATGTTTGAAGTCTTTTCTGTCATCTGAGAAACTTAATTGCTCCTTGTGGGGAAAGTCTCTGTGTTTGCCCTGTTCTGCAAAGAGGTTAGAGTGCAGGGTCAGTGACAGCAGTCTCCCTACTCACTACAACATTCGACTGCCCCCAAGATAATTGGCGCCTGCTCTGAAATACACAACCCTTGATGTAGGCCTCAAACCCACAGCCCTCAGGTCTGAGGCCAAGTTTCACTTGGGTTCCTCTCCAGCCATGTGGGCAGCAATACCACCTAGACTGAGTCGACACCACTGCCTATGACTTAATACATTCCTCGTCTTCCAGTGGAGGGGATTTATGAGGTGGCTCTGTGCACAGTGGCTCCGGTTCAGGTCGGCGAAGAGTTTCATCTATCAGCTAGCAGTGGAGTGTGTACTAGCAACCCAGAGCTGCACTGTCCTTTGCTCTCATTCCTCATCCTGCTCTCATTCTCTCTCTACGGAGCAGAGGCCTGCAGAACCCAAAGACCCAGCTAACCCATTTCTATCACTGTTCGTCGGAGCTCACCTAATCATGTGCGCGCTCTCTCCCTCTCCTGTGCCGCGCAGGCCAACTGTATGCGGTCTTACTCAGACTCTCCACCTGACTTCTTGGGTTTGATGTCTCATCTGAGCTCAGTGTTTTTGACCTCTTACTTTCTTATTGGCTCTGACTTTTCCACACATGCACGCACGCGCACACACGCCCAGAAGTCCTTTATAGTTTCAGTCTTCTTCAATGAACGATTTTCCTCTTTCCCAAGGCTGCTGCCAGCTCTACACACTGTGACTTTGCACTCTTTGAACTGCATGTCTGATAGAGAGAGAGGGAGGGCCTATTCAAAATTCAGATACATACACTTTACAGTCTCTGTCGCTCGCTTCTCTTCATTCTCTCTCACCGACGCACACATATTCCCCCTCAGCTTGGGGCTCTGACTCGGTGTTTCCTGGCCTCCCATGTTTGGAACAGACAGCGTCACTGCCCTGTATTGCGGGGTGGAACAAAGTGTGTGTGTGTGTGTGTGTGTGGGGGGGGTTAGCAGGAGAAGCGGCAGCAGCAGCAGGAGACGGGAGAAAAAGAAGAAAGAGGCTGTGCCGTGTGTGCCAGGGTAAGGAGTTAGTGCCGGCTCCCCTGTGGGGCCTGAGCGCTTGCTGTGGACTAACCAACTGGATTTTAAACTTAAATGGCCAGCAAAACGCCAGACGGGGCTCGCCACACATCGTCCAGACACACAAGGTCAACGGGAGAGCTGCACAGAAAAGCGACGTGTTTTTTTTTCTAGTCCAGCTTGGCAGACCCAGTCTTGCAGAGCAGATGTGTCTCCTTAACGCTAAGCCCCTTTGATAAACAGCCTGAATAATGTTCATTTTGCAACATCAGGGCTGAAAGGGGTTTTCTTGTCGCTGTTGCTGTTGTTGTTGTTGTGTCTGACTAAACGTGCCTGTCAGCCATGCCTCCTCAACTTTACTGTTTGATCCCCGGACTCTTGACGAGTCCTGTCCCAACTTGTTTGCTGTGAAGCGTTGGGGTTTTGTTGAGGATAGAAAATGTTGAGAATTTACACCACACCCTGCTCAGGGCTTTAACAAGCTGCACACATGAAACACCTCTGGCAGACTACTAATTTCTGTTCTGCTGTAAATAGTTGCGGTTTGAGGATGAAGGTGTCTGTTTCCTTTTTAAATCTTGCATTTATAATCACAGTTCTGTGTCCACCATATTTGCGTGTGTGGGCATCTGTGTATGTATATGCGGGTTTGATGGAACAGTATCCTTTGCAGACCAGCCAAGGCAATATCTTGGGAGCTGCTCATGTTTACTCGGCCCCTGAATAGAGGTTGTTATCGGCCCCGGTCACGTTGCATGTTCTCATTCACATGCACTCAGATCCAGTTTCACATAGATACACACACGCACAAAGAGCCTCTTTCGAACTCTCTCTCTCACACACACACACACACACGCCCACGCCCTCCCCCGAGTGGCCCAGTAGAAGGGCATGCCTTTGTCAGCAGATGTCAGGACGCAGGTGTGTGTTCTTGTGCCTCTCGCTCCATTCGTTTCATCCTCTTCTCCAGAGGCTGCCCATTTGTCTGTGGCCCTGTTTCATTTCAGCCCACTCCAATCCCCCCCCCCAAGAGGATGCCGTGTGTCTGTTGTATTACAGGGAGGGGAGTGGAAAGCACAAACACCTCCAGTCAATGCTGCTCTAGTGCAACGGCACAACCTTTTTAAGATTAGATTAGTCAGACTTGGGCCTAGAAGTCACTGTGAGGTCGTCTTTAATGAGAAGAATCTGTTGTGGTCTGTCTTCCACCCTTGCTTTCATTGTCTCCTGAGCCTGGCTCATTATTTCTGGAACACTAAGAAATTCTAGCCAAAAACAAAAAAAATTGTCCCAAAAATAAGAGCATTTGGCACAAGGTTCTATAAGTTAAAGATTTTACTAAGCAGGAGATAAAAGGTTTTTACCCAATGACAGGGATAAGAGCAGGCAAGACCTTTAAAGCAGTAAAAGTTGCTGGGATGTGTCATTGGCAGTTTTGCACCCTCAGCATTTTTCAAGAGCATAACATCACTGGGAGATACCTGGTAAAATAGACTACCTGTGCAGTCCCCACACATACACACATCAGTATCTCCCAAGTCTGCTCAGAGATAGTGCAGTGGATGTAATATTAGGCTGGGCTTTCCAATTTATCCCCCCCACCCCTTCTTCAACGCCTCATTGCGGATGTTAATGACTTCTGCAGAGTAACCGTTTAAAGGCTGCTAAGGGAGAATGATTGGTGGGACACGTGGAGTATTTATCAACCTCTGCAATGGGCGAGTTTGAATCCAGAGCTCTGGTACCCGCTTCCAAGTTGCTGCCTACACCGTTCAGTAGTTATCACCTTTAGACTTTATGCATATAAAACTTAAATAAAGGAAGCTCATAAAAATGGCACCAAGGTACAAGTTGTCAGGACCCAGTAATTGAAGCTGCGCACTGAGCCTGTCAGAGCAGCGAATGAGCGACAGCTATGTTAGGAACCACGGATGAGGGCCGCACAGACATGAAGGTGTTCTCATAACAGCCATTGACAGTGTCTGAAAGTAGCCGTAGGCCATTCATCCTTCTCCTCCCTCCCATCAGCCACACACACACACACACACATACACACACCCCCATCTGCTGCCGCTCTACTTTTGCTCCCATTCAGGCTGCAACCTGACAACAAAGAGAGAGATGTGTTTAGCAGGCAGGTCTTTGCTGGTTTATTCCTCCTGTCCACTGGAGCGGAGAAGTGAAAGACACTCTGTTTGTGTCTTCTGTTTGCTGTCTACATTGTATTCTCTCTTCTCCTTTCTTGTGCTCCCACCCGCCACCCACCCCCGTCACCCCTTCCCCACATCTATCCATCCACCCTGCAGGGGTGAGAGAGGGAGGATAGTGTTTTACATTACAGGTTTAGGTTTTAGCCGCAACATTTGACAGGCTAAGTTTTGTCAACAAGACGAAAAACCGCTCAGATATGAAGCAAGATAAAGCGATCTGAGGTTTGAATCTGGGTCAAAGGGAAGCAGGCCTAATAGGGATGTACCACCAACTGATCCAGCTTCAGCCTAATCTGTCTGTACCAACCTCAAAAATTAGAAAGCCATTTTAGATATTTAGCGTGTTAAACTCTAATCCTAAAATCTCATATGTAGCGATGCCTGTTAGCTAGCAATATCTCAGTAGTCTGGGATTGTCTCCTTTCCAGTCAGCACTCCAGCCAGTGCAGTCAGTCAGCCATTATCCTTTGTTTCTTGGTATTTGCTGGATCTTTTTTTTTTTTTTTTTTTTTTTTTGAGACATCCCCTATTTCCTCAGATTCTTCATCCTGTCAAGTTTGTAACATCAGAAAATGTAGAGGAAAGCTATTAAGCCAAGAGTTTTTGGGGAAGTTGGGTGAGTCATTGCCAATTCTAAGGATGACAGACACAGACAGACCGACAGGCTGCTGGAAGCCAGTAGTGCTTCCTGGACAGACTTTTGTCTGGCTCACAATTGATTGGGTCACCTCAGGGAAATGGGCCTGACCAACACTACACTGCATGCAACTTATCATTGTCCTCCCCTTTTGGTGGTAGATCTTTCTTAAAACTAATGGGAACAAGAGATTGGCCTAAGGTATAGATTTCCAGCGCTAAAACAGACTGTGATAGGCTGTAAAAGTGTGCCTCTGTTTTTTGCCTCTGTCGCACCAAGATCTTGATTTTTTTTCATCCTTAAGATTATTCCAAGGTTGTTCATCCAGCCAAGGACACCTTGCAAGGCATTTTTAGTCTTCACTTAGAACTCAGCTTGTTGCATTGTGCACTAGTGGTAGCAGCAGTGGTAGGATATATATGCTTCGTCCTTCAATACACTCAGCAAATTATAGTCTAGTCAAAGGGTGTAATAAAGGAGCTTAAGAGCAGCCTAGTTTGAGGAGTGTCTGAGATTAAAAGGTCTCGACGCTAGTCAGTGGTGTACTAAGAAACCTGCAAATAGCTCCATCCCATCCATTCACCCAGCTGTGGTGTCTTTGTCACATGCACTTCCTTGGTGCCACAGTCTCTATGTGGCAGGGGTCCAGCTGTTGTCTTTGAGATACAGCAGACTTAAAAAATATATGTTTTTAAATAATTTCTATTTCATTAAAGTTTTAAAGGAGTTCGGGCAGCCATGCATATTTAACCCCCCACCCCCACCCCCACCTCTTCCCATGATAGAAATTGTAAACTGGTGAGGTATTGAATTACCACATGTGTAAAGAAAGATGCGACAGTCATAGTAGTTCACACCTCACCTGCAGCAACATGGTGTGGTCCCTGCCATATCTCTGATACGATTGGGTTTCAGAAAAGGGAGGGCGACTGAGGCTGCCATGAAACATGAGTGCTCCTGGTTCTCTGTCTGTCTCTATGCGGTGGCTGCCTGCCAGAAACTGCAGCCTAAGAGAGATTTGTTACATAGGAATTGTGGGCTATCATTAAGCTAGCATATGCCCGGGTGTTTATTGTAAAAGATAGAGGCCTATGGCAGGAGGGTTTATTGTAAAACATGGGAGCTTATCACTTGGAGCAAAACGCATGTGGGCTGCAAGAAAAGGGGGGATTTCATTGTATTATTTTCCATTAATTTGTCTACACATTGTGATAGCCTGCGGGAATAAAACGGACGAGGAGGAAAGGAAGATGTAGAAAAAGTGTGAGACACCGGAGCTCATGGAAAGAGATGGAAGCAATAACGAGACCTCCAAAAATCCAGTCGCTTAGCTGCCCGGCAGGTTTGCCAAATGCCGCTGCTTCATGCCCAACTTATTGAAGTTGTCCGTGTGTTTGTGTGTGTTTGTGTGTGTTTGCCTGTGCAGACGTTACCACTTGACCTTGAGTGATTTGCAGATGATGGTGCATGTGTGCCTGTTTTTGTTTGACCTCAGGAAAGAGGAGTGAATCTGAGGGAGATTAGGGTATTGTGCAGCTGCAGTGACACCACTTCCTGTTAGCGGTATTACCTTGTTATTATCAATCGGTTTTAAGCTGTAATACACAGCGATTTCTTGTCAGCATGCCCAAACTGCATTAACTTGGTTAGCCAACGTCATGCAGCAGTTTAAATCGCCCCGCTGCTGCATCACAACACATAAGGCTTTCCTGCTAACTGCTGCTTACCACAAATCACCTCCTATCAGTTCTCTGGAAGCACTGAGTACAGCAGCGGCGTACATCAGCTCATGACTGCTGTAGGGCTTTAACACAAACTGGCCCTTCTCTTTTATTAAGTTTAATCTGTTATACCCAGTGCTGGCTCTGTTTCACGCGATCCTTTGGCAGACTTTCAACTATTGTGCTTAGCATTGTGCATCGAAAACTACCCAAGGCTGCACACGGCAACTTTTTTTTTTTTCTCTCAGTACTGCGAAACTGATTTCTTGCAAGATAAACAAATATTTTCTGACAATCTGAAGGTTCTCGCAATTCATGTTTCAGCCTCTGTTTTTCAAAGCCAATGGGTTATTTCTCTCAGCCAACTCTACACTACACAGCTTGACTTCTTTTATCTATGTTTTTAAATCAACAATTTCTCTTCTCATTTGTCTCCCCATCCCAGAGTTTTCCTTCAGACGAGGGCTGGCCGTTCGCCAAGTACCTGGGAGCATGTGGGCGTGTGGTAGCTGTCAACTACGTGGGCGAGGAGCTGTGGAGTTTCTACAACGCGCCCTGGGAGAAGAGGGTAGACCTGGCGCGACAGCTGATGGACATCGCCGAGCAGCTCACCAACAACGACTTTGAGTTTGCCCTCTACCTGCTCGATGTCAGCTTTGATAACTTTGCAGTCGGCCCACGCGATGGAAAGGTTATCGTTGTTGACGCCGAGAACGTTCTCGTGGCAGACAAACGGCTGATCAAGCAGAGTGAGTGGCAGCGTCAATCATTACCTGAGCACATATGTGCTCTGTGTGTGTGGGTGTATGTTTGTACGTCTGTGAATAAGGCCTGATATGAGTTATTCCCTCAGTCACCATGACAATTCATCTTTGTTCGTGAAGATTGCCTGTGTACCACACCTTTAGATATTACTACCTCTGGACTGCTGCTTGTTTTTACAGCACATTATTTAGATTCACACTTAAGACTACTTCACACTTGAATTATAGAGCTGTCATTGGTGGTTTTATACTTGAGATCTTGTGCTTTTCTAAAACTGTAAAAAGTGATAATTAACCATTAATTGAATTCATAATGAGACCAATCACGCAGTGTTTGTTCCTCCGTCCCATTGTCTGATTGAGTGTTACAGACTTATCAGAAGCCGGAGTGTGATTCAAACATTGACCATAACTCAGATTCTCTAGAAAACACTTCTCTTCACGTGAGGACTGTACCTGCCAACTGGAGCAGTGACGAAGGTTTGAGGAAAGGCCTCAGGGGACAGACAGCTGTGGGCAAATCTGCACATGCTTAAAGCCTCCTCTCCTCTGAGAATACATGCCTCCAGCAGCCCTCCTGCCTCCGACACACTCGTCCCCTTCAAAGTGAAGATAGTTCGGATAACAAGCCATCTCCGCTGCCCTAGTTTTTTGCCTCTCAGAATAAACCTCATAACAAGGACAGAGAGCCATACATCACACACTCAGTGTGGCAGCTTCCTACACCTCCGCCCCCCTTCCTGGGGTTACTTCAGAGAGAGGGACGACCACCCAGTCAGGCTCTGAGATTTGTCCCTTCCTGCGGAAATCCTATTAAAGTGATGAACTGTTGTGTCGCTAGGTGTTGAGGTTCCACCGTTGTGCCCTGTGACAGATATGAACTATTGTCTGTGTCTATGTGTGTGCACGCAACAGAGAGTGTGCGTGTGCACTTTTTTTTAGTTGGAGGGGAAGTATTGTGATGAATTTATCCTGAGATAAAGAGCTGTTTTGCCAAATTACAAGATCTGTCACCAGAAAACCCCAAATAGATGTACACCATGTCAAGGTCCACCAACATGCCCCGTAGTTTCCCCCTTGACTTTACACTTGATTTCCTGTGTGATTATGTTGGTTTGTTGCTTTTTACCAATAGCTGCAATTTTCCACCCTGTCACACCAGCCCTTTGCAAGTCCCCAAGCACAATCCAGGTTGAGACTCCCTATGTCTGGCCAACACATTTAGAGCTTGACAACTCAAGCTGCTTACCCTGGCCATTGAGAGTTTAAGCCTCAAGAATGTTTATGTGCTTCTTGTGTGTTTGTTGGCCTGGATCTGTTTGTGTGTCTGTGTGTGCCAAGCGCCAGGGCGCAGCAGGACGAACAGGGATGACGGCGGTAATGAGTATTACGAGGTCACGGCCATGTGTCGGACAGCAGTAGGAAATAGGCGCGGTAACCTCCCAGGGCTCCACAAGCAGAGAATCCAATCCCTACAATTAGAGCCCAAGTTTTGAAAGCGAGTTCAAGTGTGTGCTGCGAATCTCATCAGTCTAAACTGAGGCCAATTGATTTGCAAATCAAACACGCAGAAAGCTATGCGCCGTTCCACCCTCTCGTTAGGGGCATCCATATTGATGCGACGGGTTTGCGGCGAGATAAAATGCGTGCCGTGTTCAAGTTGTGCCGTGCGCGGTGTGTTTGCACAGTCCAGTGGTGCGAAAGGAGCCATTCCCCATCATTGAGTTTATAGCATTTGAGGATGGTTTCACCCCCAGTGGTTTTTGGAAACACATGCTGTATAATGTAACACACACTTCACTCACTCTCATTCTCTTCTCTCCCCGACACGATCACTGACTGGCTTACACAAACACACATGCAGCAGCTTGACACATGCACACACACACACACACACACACAAAGACACACACGCACACAGTCTCTATCGTTCTCTCACATTCAATAATGCACTCTAACACGGGCTTGCATTGTGAAAACTGGCTCGTACTCTTGAGTGTCACCAGTAAGGCCACGCTAACAAGCATTTCAGGCCCAATGTCCCTCTTCACTTCGGCCCTGAGGAGGCAGAGGAGTGAGGTGAATGTATACAAGTACGACCTGAGCTCCTCTAGCATGGAAGATTCCAGATACGCAGGAGACGAGAGAGGCTAGACAGCCTACTCTGTCCACTGCTCTCCCGCTCATTTGAATTGGAAATGACTTTGTTTGCTTTGGAAATGTTCTAGCTTTGTTACACTCAGTCCTGCAGTAAGAATGGAACAGAGGGGATTGAGGTTCAAGTAAATAGACCTCAGACTTCTTGAGCCTCACAGTGCTTTTTTTCGCTTTGCTCATCTTCATCCTTGAGCATGAACCTTCTCCTCCCCCCTGTTCTTTTTAGTCACTCTGTTTGCCTGCTTTAGGACTGAGAGTGTGTGCGTGCGTGCGTGCGTGCGTGCGTGCGTGCGTCAAGCGTGCGTGCGTGCGTGCGTGCGTGTGTTAGTGCGATTGAACAAGAATAGGGCAGTCTCCTGATGCCATCTGTCAATCAGTGCTGAGATGTGATGCATAGCCGGCTCTGAAACATTAATTGCTTTCACCTCACCTTGCTGCTTATGTGCAAATCTCTTGATGTGTGTGTGTGTGTGTGCACACTCATGGCATGCATACACAGGCAGATCCATCTTCATCACCTACACTGATTGAGGTTGATGTGCCCCTCCTCTTCAGGGGGCCACATGGGCCCCTTGCTAACAGGGCAGCGCTGGATGTTTGATTGAGTTGTTCTGATGAGCCAGAGGAGAAGTGCATTACAACGCTGATACACTGATTATGTGTTTGCATCCTCTGGGTCCATCCCCCTCCCAACAATGTTATTGATCTGCTTTTTAATGCACAAACCAATGGCGCCCTCATCATTCCAGGTTATTTTCTTGGCTCCCCCCCCTCCGCACAATCCTCTAAAGAGAAAAAGCAACGTGAAATGAGCTGGAGAAAGAATTTTATTTGCTCAATAAATCTGGAAAGTGGTTCATTTCTGTCAAATGAAACAGTAGATGAGTTGTTAGGCTGTGTGTTTTGAAAATGAATTTCCTGTTGGAGCCTGCGGGATGTCAAAAGTGGCACCTTGGTCCTGTTAGCTTCCGGTCAGGTTGATTTCTTGGGTTATTATTTACACAAAAAATTGAGAAACTATTATTCTTCACAGTGAGATGCAGTCAAACACTTGATTGTTATTGCTTAAAATCAGTAATGTTTCAAATTTCACCGTGAAAAGAAAAATTCTCTTACAGTTATCTAAAATGTAAACTGCAGTCTGGTTGAAACTCCTAAGCTATACACAAAAACTGTATAAATGCATGTTGCTCTGTAAGAAATTCAGCACCTCATGGCTGTATGATTTTCATCAGACCTGCATATCCTGATCTCAGTACATATTCCCCTGATGAAAGCTCTAAGAAACAAGCTTATGATCCAGTAAATGCTTTTATATATTTGAAATGAATGTTATGCATCCAGGACTCCATCAATATTACTGACTATATTTTACGATCAGTGTTGTTTTTATAGCTGCGTGTTAATTCAGCCGTCTCTCTGCCTCCCTGCAGACAAGCCAGAAAACTACGACGTGTGGTACGAGAGCCGTTTTGAGGAGTGCGACAGGGAGGCCTGCCTGTCTTTCTCCAAGGACTCCCTTTGTTCCAGGGTCACTGTGGACCACAACTACTATGCCGTTTGCCAGAACCTGCTGTCGCGGTACGCTACGTGGCGGGGCACCACTGGAGGCCTCCTCCATGACCCTCCCGCCCACATAGCCAAAGACGGACAACTTGAGGCTCTGTTGGACGAGTGCACCAAACCCAAAAAGCGCTACGGCCGCTTCCAGGCGGCCAAGGAACTGCGCGAATACCTCACACAGCTAGCTGCCGCTTCCTCCTCCGCTACGGCCAGGTAATGAATGGAGTCGGCGTTAGCCTTAAGCACTGAGAGACTGGATCCTGTACTCTTTATCTCTGGACTCCTAAGATCCTGGTTCTTGTACATGATGTCATTCGCTCCCTTTCGGGCACTGGAGCAGGAAGGTGTTAGAGGTCTTACATCAGGAAGTGTAAGAATTAAACTTCAAAGCAGATTTGTTAAAGCTCAAGCTTTTACCTGACTATGCTCCTGTGTGAAAGAGGAACGTGGCGCTAAGAGATTCTGGTTTGAACCAGGATAGAGAGGGGATAGAGGTAACTTCTCCTCTACGGGGGGTGGTCCTGCCATCTCTTCGGGGGAGGAGGGGGAAAGAAAGGGCTCTGGTAAACGCATCCTTCACTGGAACCAGGCTAACGCAAACCAGAGTGTCCAGGCAGCAACAGCAGCGACATCTCACAGCCCTGACCACATCCATCCTGCCGTTCACCCTCAATTCATCAGAACTGTTGTGTTTTATAACATCGAATCTTAACACCTGTTTCATTTTGCCCCTAGGATCTGTTGTTGGTTTTTTATTTTATTTTATTTTATTTCCAGGGCTGAATTTAAGTACATTGGTGCGTTTACATTTTTGCTGTGCCATGGCTTTTTTTTTCTCTGTAGCATGGCTGCAGGGAAGGTGGAGGTAGCATGAATCTCCCACTGTCAGGCAGCAGGGAAGGCCAAGCTACTGCGGGTAGAGCAGAGAGAGGGTTTGGTTTTCATGCATAGGAAAAAGAAAACCCTTGACGGCTATATAAGCCCAATTTCCTGCTACTTCAATCAATCACTCGATTTCCAGGTTCCAGGATTGTGGCAATCATCTTTTGTTTTTTGTTTTTTTTTCCTGAGTGTTTTATTTTTCCCTTTTTAATAGGAACCAGAGAGAGTGAGACAGCAGTACATAGGAACAGGAAAGGGGTAATTAGACAGTGGTGGCCCCTTGATGCAGATGTGCCTATACCAAAGAGGCTGTATGTAATATTAAAAAAAAAAAAAAAAAAACCAGAGCAGTACAGTGACGGCACCTTTCCCTCCAGTTGTTCCCCACTAGAGCTGTCCAAAGGAACCTTAATGTGTACACAATCTTATATGAGCTGGCAGGCCGGTGTGCTTATTTTCTCTTCAGTTAGAACCAAGACAAAGATTGGCAGTACTTACTGTCACAGAAGCCCCTCAGCTTTGTTGATATCCCTTAGATTGATAAATGATGATGAGTTCGGCCGAGACACATTTTCTGCAACAAGGTTGAAAAAGCTTGACTAAAAAAATAAATAAAATGAAGTGATTCTTAAGAGGACTGGAAAACACCATTAAACTGCACAGTGCTGGCCTCCAGTGCCAGATTCTCCTTTTAAATGTCTGTAATCGATAAAGGAATCCTGTTGTTAGACTTCTCCCACCAGTGTTGGGTGCCGAAAGCTCTATCAAGCAAATGGTATAATAAAGGGAATGAGGAGATCCTACCTTTTTTTTTTTTTTTCTTCCTAGCTCCAGAACTGGCTTCTGACCTCTACTTTTAAATTTTGCAGGCCTGAAATTTCAGTTGAATATTTAAAAGACTCGGCAGCACTTAGAGGTTGGGTCGATTTTACACTCGGCGGACCAGCTAATTAAAGCATAATCACAAATATAGGCTCATTCGGGAATGGATTATCGGAGATCTTCCTCACCGTTTAAAAAAAGAAATCCCCTCTCTCGCCCCATATGTTTGGTACGTCATACGTCTTGAAGTTGTGACTCAGAGTCTTAAAGCCCCAGTGGAGTGTTGTGCAGCACGGTCCATAAACAGGCCAATAATCTAGTAAATATGAGTCACTCACGCATCTCCGGCGAAACTAGAAGACAGCAGTTGCTTTTGGTCTTCTGTGAGATCAGGAGAGCTGGTGTGACCCCTGTCGAGTTTGGAAAGCAATAAAGAGAAGTTTGGTTAATGTATTTCTGGTTTTGGAGCAGCCCCCTCCTTTGTTGTGTCAGCTATATTTCTGTATTTTCCCCTGTCTGGAGGAACCTGGAGGGATTTGTACGTGCATAACTAACTGTTCACTTTTGTACTGTAATTTTTCTTTTGAGTATTATATCAGCATTGTCTGATTTTTCCTGTGCCTTTCATTCAAAAGTTGTATTTACAACTTTTAGTGGGTTTAAATATTAAAATAAATGAAGATATATATATATATATATATATATAGATATATACAATACACTCTGTGTGGACTCTTCTTGATTCCGTCTCAATCTTGTTTTCATAATCGACCATGTAAGTTACCTTTTAAAATTTAAGTGACTGTGGCACAGCTGGATGTCAGTGTTTGCCAATTCCCATTCCTCTTTTCTCGTTCCCTGTCCTCGATTTTGATCTTTCATATCTTCATCTTTCCTCTAATTTGGATCCTAGCACGAGTTCCCTTTGTTGTGCTCTCCACTCAGCGAGGATGCCAGTCCCTCTCTTTTATTCATATTTGTGGGAGATCATTTTTGATTCAGTTTACTGTGGCAGCATGGACTTTAAAGATTTTTTTTTTTTTTTTAAGAGCTTTAATTTTAAAAACACTAAACAAACCATATTGCATGCTCGCATGTATACATATATACTCATTGCTACTTTGTTTTAAACTCAACTCTTCCTGCTCATTATTTTGTGTGTGTGTATGCGCATAGTATTTTTGGTGTGTGTAAGTCTTTGCTAATTCAATTCTCTCTCTCTCTCTCTCTCTCTCTCTCTCTCTCTCTCTCTCTCTCTCTCTCTCTCTCTCTCTCTCTCTCTCTCTCTCTCTCTCTCTCTCTCTCTCTCTCTCTCTCCCTCTCTGTCTCTCTCTGTCTCTCTCGCCAGCTTGTGCTCGTAGCATAAAAGCCTGTGGTGGAACAAAGTAGTGCTCAAGCCAGAACCAAAATTAGAAGCTACATGACTGACACTCTCTGCCTCTCTCTCTCACTGTCTCTCTGTCTCTCTCTCTCTTTCTTTTCCCCCTCTCTGTCTCTCTCCACGGTCATTTCTCCACCTCTTCCCTTCTCCTTCTCCTCTGTAATTGTGCTTCTCTTTGACACACCCGCTGGTTTGTGTGGAGAGTTGATGTCACACTCATTGTGGTGAAGTGCTGTTTAGCCCTCTGCGCTGTAGCTACACTTAGCCCAGCTGATGAATGGCTCCGGGGTTGGCTGGCTATAGGAAAACACCACAGAAAACGAATGAGGCACCAGGCGCTCTGCAGCCACCCTCGAAGTTTAAATAAACATGAGGCCATTTCAAGGCACAGCCACCAGGGACTTTGTACGTTGAACAGGGAGGAGTTTGACATAATGGGGGAAAAAAAAATTAAATGAGACAATATAGTTGAGGAGGAAGTGTATATGGAAATGTGTAAACACTAAACTACAGTAAATATAACCTCACTGCATTATCCAATTTGCTGACAGTGAGTGAGTTTGCCTCCACAAATTGCAGTCTAAGTTGACAAAGCCACAATGGAGGCAAGAGCAGCTTATTTCTGCATGTTGTGTTTCGCAGCTTTGCAGCCACAAGCCAGAAGAAGAGTAGATATTGTTGTAAGTCATCTGCCAGTGGTTGAGACGATGGGGAGCATTACAAACAGGTAGGGAGTAATTGTGCTGTCTGTCATGTGACTCCCTTCGCCATATCAGCAGCCACTTTGCACAAATCCAGAGCATTTTGAAATCCACCCCCGAATTCCTGCTTATCGGCATGGGGGAAGTCTGAAAGGCAGAGGTGGAAAGCATTGTAGAGTGTTCGGCAACCATATTATCTAAATCTCTACACGACTTCAGCCTCGCCTGTCATATGCCGAAACCTGGCAAACCGCTGATATCTTATTCAGGTCATAAACTGAAAGAGAGGAGGGGAGAGTGAGATAACTGCCATATGTTAGCTTACAGCAACAAAAGGGGATGAAAAATTAGCAACAACAAAAAAAAGGAAAGTTTCCTGGTTGCTGTTGCTCGGCTAACGTGATGTAAAGTCTATTTCATGCTCTGGCAAGCCCCGGGGAGAGGCAGCCATTTTTAGCACCAGAGTGACCTATATTTTTTTTAGAAGTAGGGGGGCGAAATAGATTTGGCCGCTGTTGAGGGTGGGTTGTGAATAACAATGTATGAAGCTGTGTCAGGGAGCGTTTGCCTTGTGCACATGGCCTCTTGTTTTGGGGCTTTTCCGGGTTTGGCCGAGGCTCAGGAGAGAGCTAAGAAGACTCTTTGTAAGCGCCTCTTGGAAAATCATCACTAATGCAACACAGGAGTTGCTAGAAGCAATGTTCCTGTCAGGCTGCTTACATCCCCTCAACATGGTTATGTCACCCTCACATCTATTATGGCTCATTTAGATAGAGCTCTGTTCTTTTTGGTTTTGTTTTTTCAAAGCTACTGCACACGTCAGCCCAACACATAAATCCATTTGTTGTTTGAAAATACAGTTACAGCTTGCATGACAAGGACCAGAAGGAAGCATCATGGGAGTCAGGTTGTTTGAATTTTGAAGATGTTAATCTTGTTTTAGTTTGATCTTCTATTCCTGCACCCTCTGGCATCAGAGAGGGCTCCTGCGCAAAAAAAAAAAAAAAAAAAAGGGATTTCATGGAAAAATGTTTTGAGAAACAATCTTGCCACTAAAGGCCAAGGGTGTTCAGGATGGGCCACAGCTCTGCAACAGTTCCTTTTAAAAGTGCAGCTGAGGAGCATCTTTGTCAAGGGGGGGGGTGACAACCCTTCTCCACTGAACCGAGTCAGCCAGTTATCATCAAACTGTTGATGATAGTAGTTGAATAAACCTTCTCTTCACTTTTTGACCTTTTAAGTTGAAGAAAAATGACTTGAACTTTGAATTAAACACGTTTTCGGAGGTGCATTATATTCAGTTGAATACTAATTAACAGCATATGTCAGCTATTGAAGAGGTCTGGCAATCAAAGTAGTTTGATATGCAAGCCAGCCGAGGTCCAAAAGGGACAAATCACCTGTGTCCACATCAGAAAAAAACTGCAAGATTACTCAATATGTCAAGAGGCACTGTCTGGAAAATCATTACAACATAGGCCAACTGAGACGAGCTGCTTTCACAAAGAGGAACAAGAGTCACAAGTTGAAACTAACCAACGGGGAGATGACAGACGGATGCAGGAGGGTGACTGAAACTGATTTGCATGCAAGCTAATGTGACTCACCGTCAAAACGGTGTTTAATCTGTGATCTTGCTGCTTGAAAATTTTCTGTATGTGCCAGAATAAAACTCCTTTATATGCTTTGATTACCGGTGACTCACTGAGTGTTCTGAAATCTCACAGTTTCATCACAGCAAATGTGACCCTTCAGGAACCTTCATTTCTGAACCGTCCGCCCTTGTTTTTATTTGTTCCTCCCCTATACTTTCTGCCTGTGGAAATGTGTACACTTGCCATCCCATCATCACACCTACCATTGCCCTTTTGTCTCATACATGACACCTGCAACCTAAACACACACACACACACACTCACACACACACCAAGCGGAGCTTTGCTGTGACTCCCTGTCCCAGCTACTGGGGGGGAGGTCAATGGCGCTATCAGGGGAGCTTATCCAGCAGGAGGCCAGCGTGCTCACAATCCCATTACCCACCCGTGCTGCAGTTTAGACCCACATTATTATCTTCCTTGGAGGGACTCGCTTGGACAGATGATTGGAACTCCTCATCTCCCAACCCCCACTCTCCTCCCCCGCGACTCCCCAGGCACATTAGCTGACACCCAGGGCTATGATTATAAACATCATTTATTCAGCAGACTCACTTATCCAGGCTTGTATTCATCCCAGCTAAAGACAAAATATTATCCACCGTGTGCGCAGATCAGTATGAGCACCGCCACCATTGATAGCAGAGAATGCCAATCGCACATCCTCGCTCAATGAATCAAATTCTGATGTGCACATCTGTTCAAAGCTGAGGCTTTATTTCAACTTTTTTTTTTCAGGGCCTCTGCAGTGAAGCTCAGATAAGAGTTTTTTTTTCTTTTTTCTTTTTTTTTTTTATTTTAAATCTTATCACCCACCATATGGTATGCTGTGACTCAGACAAGATGTAATAAGCGTTTAGCAAGTTGGAGATGATAGTAGGTGACATTTGCACTGATTGTGGTTACTGTTTGCACTTCCACTTCAAAGACAGGCTGCAGACTATTGGCAGGGAGGGATGCCAGCACAGTCACAGTCACAGCACCCTAGATAAGACAAATTATACATCTCTACAGTATATAGCAATAATAGAAAATTCTATAACCCACTATAACATTAGGGCCCTTGTTTGCCCTTCACTTGTCCTATCCTAGTTGGTTCACCCTAATGATATGCTTAGTTTCGCTGCCCTCCAAAGCATGGAAAGGACAGCACATCTGACATGAGCCTGGGCCCAGACCGATGTCCTTAACACTCTCTCGGGGCTATATTTACCCCTCTGTGATCTCACATAGCATCTCCACCATGCCTGTGAAAAGCAGTGCTAAAATCCATGGTGCTTTTCACATTTGCCCCGCAGGCAGCTGCAGAGCGGCAGAGCTGCAGCCCGGGCTCGCTCTGAAGGCATCCATCACTAAGTGACACTTGAGTGGGCAAAACGGAACATTTTCTCTGATGACTGTCCACCTCAATGAGTGACATTCGACTGAAGCTGATAACATGATGGAGAGTGTCACCCTGGATTTTGTGCCGCTTGCTGAATTTTCTGTGTGAGCTTTGAAACAAATAAATTGCACAGAAATAGGATTCAGTGTGATGACGTTACTGTCAGTCACTTTTTTTTTCTTTTTTTTAAATTTCCAATACAGCAAAGGGGGCCAGAGACAATGGGAAAACATGCATCCTTTCTTGTTTTCTATCAAAGTGCATTTGTTTCATGAACAATGGTTCCCTTCTGACAAGTGCTAAATTGATGAAAAGTTGATTACAGCTATTCAAAGATTCCCAGCTCTCTACATCATTGATCTGAAATACAACAGGAGTACACAATGCTCGACTAAACACTAGACACTCACATCCATTGTTACTGTCTATAGTAAGCTCTGAGGCGATTTTTATTTCTTTAGTTTTTAATTAATGCTCCAGGTGTTTTTTTTTAAAGTCAAATCAAATAATCCCATGTGAAAAACAGCTAATGGCAAAGCAGGAAAAAATACAATTATCTAAAATGTCACTTTATACACACAATCGGAGCTTTGTCGCAACTGATGAAGATGATTCACCTTGATGCTTTCTGTGTGCAACATCAAACTGCAGATTTTGTTCTATAAACTGGAAGAAATTCTTGGGTGGACACCACAGCTTGCCATCGTCTGGGCGTTTGGCCTGTCTGAGACAAGAAGTGCAAGAGGATATTCGGAGAGAAAAAAAATCTCCATTCAGAAGCTGCCTTGTCCATCTGCCAGGGTCAGACCTGCAGCTATTAAGCCCAGCCTGTTCTTCCTTCCACGTTCTCGTGTGCCCACCAGCCAGTCTGACACTATGTGGATGGTGGAAGGCTCCACAGATGTGAACTAGCATGTAGTGCACGCCCGCACCATGCCACTTCCACACACACTGACAGAGACTTCAAACAACTCTGTTAGTGCATCACAAAGGGATTCACCAGACGTCAAAGCAGCCAACAAGGAACGACAGACAATTATTTCCACAGTTTCCCTAGTCAGCTGCTGCTGCACAGAGATTGTGGCTTGCATGTGCAAGCAGAGCACTCCAGAGAAACTGCATAATAAGCAATTCAAAGCTATCGTCTCAATGCTGAGACATGATGCACACAGGCCTACAACAGGCTGGACAGCAATTTGTTGAGTAGTTATGGTGTCTGACTGCCAAGTTTTGTCTTTTGCACGTGTGTGTGAGAGGGAGAGAGATAAAGGGAGAGGATGTGTGAATGAACGTATCCACATGTTGAGACAAAACCTGACCTCTGTCTTCCTCCTCCAACAGCCCACACATTATTTTTATGGCTCCCTTTTGGCTTCGAAACATTCCTGTAAAGCTTAAAGAAGTTTTTTCATCTAAAAACATCTTCAATTCAGTTATAGTTGCTGGTATTTTTATAGCGGCAGTGCATCCTTATCGTTAATCTTCACAGTAAATCAATTGTTGTGACCTGCACATCTGTGGTCAAATGTGAGCTCTACATGATTAAATTCGTGTTTCATTCCCAGTCTGGCAAGTTGACGTCGAAAACAGCAGGACAGCAAATTAAAGGGAAAGAAGAGCAAAGTGCAAAAGTGTGAACTTGAAAGTGATAAAGTGGATCTTGACTGGCCAATCCCAGACTTCCCAGCAACGAAAAAAGGAGAAGAATAAGGTGTTGAAAGTAACTGCAGACTTTGCTGAGATGGATAATTAGAACCATACGGGAGGATACTGTAGGTGGTATATACGCTGGCTTTTATGTCATAATTGTGTTCTGTAATTGCATATTACACTATATGCTAATGTTGGAGCCCTTTTATACACCAGGGACAGAGCGAGGCTCAATTATGCAGGTGAAATGTGTGTTGAATCTACCCCCATATGACATGATGGATTTAATGACTGTCCGCTCTCCTGAAGTTCCAACTTGAGAGGTGGAAGATATGGAAACCAGACAAGAATGTGACGGATTTTAAAACCATTGGCTAAACCCCGCCTCCAAACAGTGATTGTCCAATCACAGCATAGCTACTGTAACAATTAGCACAACAATCCAATGAAGTTTTGGAGCATGGGGCTCTGGTGTAAAAGCGATACACATGTATGCATATATAACAAATTTAAATGTCAGTGGGGTTTTTTCAAATCCTTTCTAAATTCCAAAAACCACATGCTTATCTAGTCTGAGGTAAGCTGCACACGTTATCGTGTCTGGCGAACTGCCTTACTGTAGTAGACTAACCCAGCCTTGCTTTGAGCCAAGCATTTCATCTTCTACATCATCTTGTAGGGTTACAGGTTACGTACAAAAAACCCCCCCAAAAATAGAATGACTGAACGTGCACTATGTCAGATTTTTGCCACTACATGAAAGTGGGTCATGGATGCTACTTTCTGTTAGCATTTAGTTTGCTTAATAAGTTTGCTAGTTGCGGCTAATCTACCAGAGACAGTTGTTATTTCAAAAAATAAGAACACTGCTTTAAATCTTTTCTTTCTTTTTTTTTCAATACTTAAATTTTAAATACTTAAAAAAATTTTTTATCAGTGTTGGTATTATTGTAAACTGAATATGTGTATGTGTGTGTGTGTATTATAATACAATTTTTGTTCAATTGCACCAGTATCCATCAGCTGTTGGTTCTGTAAACTATTATCTAGTCTTGCTTCTATTGTATTCCAGTGTTGATGACATTACCTGGCTCTGGAAGAACTTGAATGAGGTCTATATAAACAGCAACGCCACCAGAGCCATGCTGAAAAAAGAAATTAAAGAATTCTCACTTGGGTAGTAATTGTGTCTCACAAGGAAAATCCACTCTGGCAACTGTGGCCACACACGGCGAGGCTTACACAAGACATTGCTCGAGCATTAACGGGTGAGGGGGCATGTGAGAGAGGTGCTTTATACAGTATATTTAATATGGCTTTAATCAAGAGAGAGTTAAAGTCTGTGGAAGAAGCTTCATTTCCGCTGGTCATGAAAGTGTTGAGAAAGAGGAGGAGAGCAGCTAATTTTACTCACAGATAACATATGAAATAGAGGAGAGAGATACTGCATAGACTGACTGTTCCAGAGGGTTCTAGGTGTCATGGGGTGTACTGCAGTTTTATGTATGTATGTATGTATGTATTTAATCTTCAAGTCAAAAGAATTGTGTGCGTGTGTAAAGATGCTGCTCATAGTGTAATTACCATGTTCTTATGACATTTGCTTCTGGTTTTGCTGTTGCATCAGTGTTTTATGGCCAAATCAGCGCGTGACTCGTACAATTGCTTCTTTCCCAAGATAAATTATCACTATTATTTCGATACAGCTCAGTATAGCATTGTTTAATATGCGGTTTTGTTTCCTCCATATGGCCATATAGTAAAGATTCATGTATAATAGATGCAGAAAGCTTTATTTATTTATTAAGGCAGATACTGGGTTCGTTGTTAAGGGTCTCTAAATGGCTCAAGGGGCTGTGACCAATTTAATTCTTGTTTGTGTGTGTGTGTTCATGAGCGGGTCTGCGTGTGTGTGCACATGTGTGTATCTGCATGACCAAAAGATGAGAATAACTATGGGCTATTCTCTTTGTAGTATCATTAAAAAAAAAAAAAAAACATTAAAAAAACATTAAATCCGAAAGTCATATGAGAAATGTGAGGTCGGTGAGGTTACTGTAGCCCAGACGAGAAGACAAACATATGTCCATATTTCATCCCAGAATTTGTCCTTTCATGAGGAGAAATAAAAATGTCAACACTGATGTGTCACACTGTATTATCTGTTGTAACTGATCGATCAATTGCTGCTGGTGGTTGTAGCGTGACATATTTGTTCTGACACACTGTCTGGAGCTTGTGGGATTCACATTTGAAAAAACAAGTTGTTATGGCTGGTTCAGACCCACAGTTGTGAAGACGTGAACTAATGATGTATTGAATGTAGCAGAGACTTTGAAGAAGGAGATCAATTCACTGTCTGAAGCTGATCATCGACAGTTTCAGGGTATAAACACTACATACACACTGTAAGTATAGTCTAGTGTTGCATGCAGTGTAATAATTATTCATCCACTAATCTGATCTCCTATGGGTGATAAGATAGGATGAGATCAGAACACTTCATGTATACCAGAACTTCTTTCCTTTTATTAAACCTGTGGCAAATAGAGATTCAGTGCACATCCAAAACCAATTGATGAGGGGAGTGAAGGGTATCATCAGGAAGACACTTGGATGAGATGAAATCTAATGCTGAAATAAAGCAGCACAAAGGATTAGACGTGGCTAGGTACTCAGAGATCACAGGAACCAAAGGATTATAGCCAGAGAGGGGGATGTGGGTCACTCACAACAGATAGTGAAACCAGCCAGTCAGCCTGCCCAGAGGTCTTTCCTATATCCACCATGGATGGCGAGGGTTGTGCCAGACGTGTGCCAGCAGGAGTGGGGTGTGGGAGGGTTGCATTGGGGGTCACATTAGGGGGTTGGTCAGGGTTGTGTGGCTTTTACAGGGAAACATATCTGTGGAAACCAATCAAATGCTGGTTTTAACACCCTTGTAAGTTGCACGCTTTAAGAAGCAACCCGCACTGTGATTGACTTGGGTTTTCAAGGAGTGTTGAGCAGTTCCTGGGTCCTGCACTTTGACCTGCAGCTCAGGGGATAAGTCACTAAGAGGACAGTCTGACAGACCAGCCGACGATGAGGATTACACCATTAAGCTCCTTGTTAACCCTGTGGCACGAAACAGACCTAAGTATCAGAAGAGATGCTTAGAGGGATGCATGTTAAGGATTCCCTGGTACCGTCTGGAAAATGATAATAAGCATATTTGCAGGCAGTTTAAGCTATCATGCATCAGCCGTGCTTCTCATTACCTTGTTTATTTCTGATTTATTAATTTAAAAAAAAATTACACTAATTTTCAGAATAAAATCCTGTCACATTCAGAGATAAAGCGCATAAAAGGAGGCAACAATAGTGGGATTTGGCTTCTTATTGCCATTAGAGGATAAGTGAGGGTAGATGATATCATGGTGCAGTAATTACTCTGACATGGCCTCTCCAGCAGTCTCAAAAGACATGGATTTTCCTCAAACACAGGAAGTAAGATGAGCCGAAGATCTGATAGGATGTCATGGTGGGAAGCAGCCTTAGAAACAACCTCCTCTTTATCTGATGGGATCAGTGGGAGCACAGGAATCTCAGTGACCTACATCTCCCTCAGACAGACATCTGTTACTTTCCATTCCACACCCTGCGCCAAAGTTAAAATTAAAAAAAAAAAAAAAGCACCAATTACTTTGATAAACCACTTTCATAGCAGCCCCCTCGCAGCTACTGTAACTCTGAATGATCAGGTAGCGTACTGCATTCTGTTGTCCGGAGAAATGAGCACAAAGCGTGATTTTTTGGAGAGGATTTTAATCAAATGTCGCCATCTGCAACACAGGGATAATTACGAAGATCCATGGTGGCATGTGGTGCAGGCGGGGGCACAGGACAGAAGGTGGAGAGATGATGATTATTATTATTGTTATTATTATCATCATCATCTGAGTAAGATTGGTGTGTTCAGTCTTGTGTTCTAAGCCTTGGAGGTCAGGGTAGAAGAAAGAGGATTACAACCTAGGAGCGAAGTAGATTAAATAGTGGCTGACTCTACTGTACTCCGCTTGACTCAAATCAAAACACACAGTGATTACAAAAGGGTTACGCTGATTACTTGAGGTCACATTCTGAAGGAGTTGTAGAGGATGAGCTGCTCGTGTATGTCTGTGTGTGTGTGTGTGTGTGTGTGTGTGTGTGTGTGTGAGTGTGTGCATGCAGCTGCGTCTGCGACTGCACTCACTCTGTAGCAATCACCAGCAATAATCAAAGGGAACTAGTAGCTCAAAGAGAACAATCAACCAATGCAGTTCTGCTACGTCGGCACGGCCTGATTGTGCCCCCATGCAATCAATGCTTATAAATAGACATTGGTAATTGCCGGAATATTTCTAAAAATATGCGCACATATCATCAAAAGATGGGACTGGTGTTAAGTCTAAAGAGTAATTAGGAAAAGTTATTCCAAGAGGAGAGGGAGAGGCTTTATGGAATATAGAAAACATGAGATATTTAAAATGTTGTTTTGTGAAAAGAGGATATTCTATGGACTGTTTTAGACTTTGAAGCTTGAAATGATCACGTAGAGGCATGTTTGCAAACCTCCTCCTTATGCAGCTGAGAAAACTAATTTCATTAATGAACAACTAACGTGCCCCAATTTGCTTGTGCACTTTTTACATGGCTTCCTCATAAGAACCAAAAAGCCAGCTATTGCACGGGGAGTTACATGCTCGCAAGGGAGCTGCAGAGAAGGAGAAGTTGAAGCATCTGCATGAATGAAATGGCAGCATGGCCTATAGGCATTAAGTAATAGATGGGTTGCATAAACAAAGTGGAACTATAAGCCTTGAGGCTGATAACAGGGTTAACGATAATATGGAAGGCCAAAGAACACAAATTGAATAAACACTCTATGTTCTCCCTCTTCATGTAAGGCCAATCTCCTCTTAGGTCATCCCTTAAGTGTTACTATAGCTACCATGGATTTCAGTCAGTGACCAGCCTAAACACTGGCTATGGCTGGAATGAATTATTATGTGTTATGTAAAAGATGAGCCCTGTTACTCAACGAAAGAGCACAGATGCCTCGAATTTCTAGTGCAGTTTAGTTGTGAATTTCTTCTAGAATCAGTTGGGAGGAAATGAAAGCGTTAAGACATTTGGAGGAGGCATTGTGTATATGGAAGGAAAGTCTGAGCCATGGTAAACACTTCAACACACTCAAGCGACTCCTTATCTAAGCATGGCAAGTGTGAGGGTTCATCTTATTAGACTTTCAGAAATAGACTGGAGTGAATCTCTCCCCTCATATGGAGAGATTGGCAGAGCAGTCAGGGAAGTGATTTCAGCACTGCATAGAATTGAATTGCTGGGGGGGGAGAGGTTGGTTAAGCAAGGGGTTTAATTTGCTCTGGAGTATGTATTCTCATACAGATATGCCAAAATGTAATTGGAGTCGGTACAAGAGCCGGTCGTTTTCATTTAAGATTTGAGGGTGTTCGTTTGCAGTTTGAGATTCCTTCGGTGTGAATTGTATCGTCTAAACAGTATGTTTTACCCTGCCTGTACTAGATCGGTGTGCATAGTGCAAAATGGGTAAAAATGTAATGTTATCTGATAGGGAATGGAAATGAACCATGTCTACAGTGATACAATCTTATCTGGTCAGACAATAGATGTATAACACACAGCTACCACAGGCAACCGCTTGTGTTTATTTCCCCCAAAAAACCAAAGTCAAATCCAGGTCCACGGCTTCTGATTGGCTGGGGTCGTGACATATGGAGATGAATGTCAGCAAACCCACTGACTCACAGCCACTTCCTACACACCTCTCTCAGTGTGATTCCTGTGTAATGATCTCGGGAGTCTGGACAGCCGTCTGCTTAGCTTCGCCGCACCGTAGGGTAGTGAGCTTAGTGAGAGGAGGAGAACAGGAGTGGGGACAAGACAGGAGGCTTCCTTTTTCATCCCGGCAACAGTTTCCATCCTGTGCAGAGATGTGAGAAATTAACAAACACAACCTCCTGCAGAGACGAAAAAAAGGTTGAAGTAAAAATCCTAATAAAAGACGACGGTTCACTGAACTCTCGTAAGAAAATCAACATCTACCACTAAGATAAGAAACCACAAAGAGTCATCTCACCGTGACTTATGTGTGTGATTTCATTGGGAGCATCATTACAAATAAAAATAAACCTGATGGTGATTGTAGTTTGAACCAGTTACATTAATGATACAAATCCCATTATTCTGGATGAAAAACAATGAGGAAATTCCTTGGGTCTAGTGATGCAGAAACACAAATGTCCTCTGTAGCTCTCAGTCCCGTTATGAATATTTTAAGTGCATTGTTACAGTGAAACCAAAGACATTAAGGATAAAAAGACGTTGAGTTGATCTCTTTGCAAGGTCTGGACCCTCAAGACCATTCAGCTAAGTCTTCCTGGAACTTGCAGTGGTGAGATCAGTCAAATGGAAGCACATCACACTGCCGGCTAAAGTAGGCCAGTCCTGCTGAGTTGTTGCTTTATTTTTGTGCCTGGGCCTCACACGTACTGGTGACGCTGTTGGTTTAGGGGAGGGAAAGATTATGATACAGATTTGCTTTCACTTGGCACAGCTGAATACTGAATGCCAAGTGCAGGCAGTGATAACTGTTGTTACCTCTTCCCATCGTTTGGCACCGAACCATAGTCGGGGGTTCATTTAGATTAGACTAGTTCATAACTTAGCTGGTCACTAGCTTTCAGTCCAGACCGCTCCGCCGAGGAACAATGAGGCGTTAAAGTGGCGCTCAGAATGGGGAACTATATTTCCTTCCTGGCCTTCCAACACTTTCATGCTGCTATCCTAAGCTTATCTAGACACTTTGCACTGCCTGCCTGTAGTATGTGGTACCTTCTCACCCCTAAGCACACAAGGGAGAGCTACCTCCCATAACCACTCAATGACTACATCTCACACACACACACACACACACACACATAAAGGTTACCCACAAGGACCTTGCCCTTAAAGCAGGGCAGGTAACACTGTGCATGGCAGTCGTATGACTCCCAGAGGAGATGAAGACCTCTGCCCACGCTTTCCAACATGATCCAAGGATGCATAAAGAGAGAAAAAGGTTGAGTAACATATGAACTTCTCTTGGATGTCACGAATGTCTTGCTCCACTCATGAAGACAGAGAGAGAGAGTCGGAGGTGAGGGTTTGGGGTAAGAGGCTTATTGGGAATACCGGTGCACTATCTAAGGAGAAAAAGAAAGAAAAAAAAACAGGAGGAGGATGGGATGAAAAAAAAGAGGAAGCTGAAGAGGAAAAAGAGCAGAGGCGGCGATGCAAGGGAGAAAAAAAACCCTCAAGGGGTCTATAATCCAAAAATGAGAGAGTTGTGACTCAGAGACACTCAATCTGACAAGATGCATTAAAGCAATGGAAGAAAGGGAAGAGGCAAAGCCCGATAAGAGGGCTGCTTCCAGGAAAGAAAGAGAGAGATGGGATGATGAGTTGAAGATGTGACAAAGGAGATTGTGCTGGAAACCAGCCATCAACAGATCCATGAAACAATGGCACCATCCTGGGCAGAGCACACAATCACTGGGATTATGCTGTGTGACACACTTTCATTGAGTCTATCGATGCGCTATGAACCCTAAAAGAATGTGTTATGTTTTTCCATTACAGCCCAAATCCATTTTAACTAAGCCTTTCAATTATGGGTCCACACCACAGATTGCTATGGTGTTACAAACATAAAAATGTCTTTGCATTGCTCACATGGCAATAATCAATAATAATTAAGAATAACAATTTTTCTTTATAACAAGATTGTTACCACTCTCATGTCTGTATGCTAAATATGAAGCTACAGCCAACAGCTGTAGCTTCATATTTAGCATACAGACATGAGAGTGGTGTCTATCTTCTCACCTAGCTGTAGGCAAGAAAGCGAAATGGCGTGCTTCCCAAAATGCTGAACTAATTCTTTAATTCAGTAGCATGCTTCAGGGGTGTTATGCTTACAAGATAGATTATTTCCACTGTTTGTATGTTATTGCTTTAACTTCAGGTCACAAATTTTTATTTATAGAGTTTCTCCTTGGAAGGAGAGCAGACACATACAAATTAAGAAGTGACGCTCATGTTGCAGTGACCTGGACTGGGCTTCATCTACATGCAAATCTCCTCTGCCTCTACAACAACACCGATGTCCCACAATTTATTGATCCACAGGGAAACAGTGCAGAAAGGGTCAAAAGTTCACTGGTGTCTTGTTCTGATTCTTTGGCTGAGAAATTCAGCGACTCCCTTTACTTTACAAAGTGGTAAATATTACAGTTTTGTAACTTAAAAGCTCAAGATCTACTTGAGTGCTTACACAATTATGTAAATCTTTTTTATATCAGAATTGGCACCAGTGGATGCGACAACTAATATGAATAGAACCGCAGTCCTGATGTAATTATTGTGTCAATCCACAAATCGGGAGTTTTTTGTCTCCCAAAGGAGACCCTGTGCACTGCTGAGCAGAATATCACAAAAACAAATTTGTTTGCTTTGGTTTGATGTTAATTAAAACACACACATACACACACACACACACACACAGACACAAGAGGAAGCTGACAAACCAAACCTACGCAAAAGTTTGCAGAGAAGCAAAATAAGCATGCTGGGGTTGAGGGTCAGGCTTGAAAAGCAGTATGATTCTGTCAAACCGTTTTATTTACTCTGCCCACATAGTTAGAGTTGCTGATGTTTTAAGTGGGAGCAGAAGGATTTTTTAGTTCCTGTGAAAAGATGACAGTAAAGACTCATTGCCCAAAGAGCAGTGTCTGTTTAGTTCAGATAAATCTTGCCCACCCTCCAGCATCACTTTATATTAATTTGAAGTGGTGGATTTTTATTTAAAAAAAAAAAGAAAAAAAAAAAGAAACTGTTCAGAGAGTGTTCGAATTAAATAGCTGAATATTTAATGTCACTCTTACGTTAGACATTACGTTTTATTATGCAATTATTTGATAGGAATACTTTCTTTGGAAACAGCTATTTCATTTTGGTACAGTGTAGCTATCGGGTACAGGTAAAGTTCTTGTCGTGGATTTCAAATGATTTTACTCTGACAATTACAAATGACATAGGAAGACTTTACAGGTGGAAGGGTTTCTTCTTGAATGACTTGTTAATACTTTTACAGTCTTGTTCAACAAATCCGACAGATGGAATGGGAACAGTTTGGTAGAAATGAGGCCAGACAACTCGCTGCTTTACATCAAGAAAAAAAGTAACAAACTGTTTGGATGACTACACTCATTGAACGCACTCATCATCAGTGTAATCTTTTCCCCAGCACAATGTTGTTGATGCAGATCTGTCTGTCGGTGACATGCGGAGATTGTTTTGCATTCTTTCCTGTGTGAATTGGTGTCAAAAAGCCTTGGAGGCTTCTTAATCCTTCTACATCAAAATAGGACGCGTTTCCCATAAATTACAATGGTGTACTCGCATAATTACTGTGGCCCCCGTGTTACATAAACAAGTGGATGATGCTGATGAGTTAGGCTGCTCTGCTACTTGAGTGAATGCATAAGAAGTCTGACATTATGTTGGATTTGGAAGCATGTTAAATGAGTGATGACCCAACAATTGCCATGTGCTTATTACATTTTCACGGAGAACACTCTCATAAAATGGTTATGATCTTTTTGTTAATGTCTCTCAGTTCCAAAGAGCATGTCAGCTCTTAATTTCACTGTTTGATTCACTAAAACCCCGCCATAGTCTACTGTTCTGGACAAACAAGGTAAGCAACTAGCTGGTGAGCATAGCAGAGCATTTACCCGCTAAAGAGACAGATATTTCCCTCGGGAGTCAGTGGAGACCAAAACAGAGATGGAGGAGAGTGAATGTTGGACTTATACTCATCAGGCACTAACAGACTCCCAAAACTCCAAATTAATCCTTGGGTTTCTCCAAATCTGATGGATATATCAATGGCAACTGTTTGCTAACAAGATTGCCATATCAACTTAAAGAGTTGTAATGAGTTAGAATTTGCTGTGTTTACAACCTGTGGTCAAAAAGCTGTTATTGCAGGTTTAAGATGCAAATGAATATGAAGGAGGTAAATACAAGAAGTCTTACAATTGTCTGAAATGGAAAAATACATTTTTATTGAATTATTTTCACACTTAACCTCTATTGTGACGTAGCCTTCCCCTGGAGCTACACTTTTTTCTGGTGCCTGAACCCTTTGAGAATAACCAAAGTTGCTTGCCTTAACTTGAATGAATAGTTTGACATTTACAAGCTTATGTGTGTTCTTGCTGGGAGTTAGATGAGTCTGTGTAAGAACTGAGCCAGAGCCAGAGGCCGATTAGCTTAGCTTTGCTATGGAAACCAGAAATCCATGAGTCTGGCTCTGTCCAGAGGTAAAAAAAAAACTGCCCACATGTAACTCAACTATACACAAACATAAGTGTTAAGTGTTAAAATGGTTGTGTGCGTTAACCATTTTTATGCACAGTGACCTCATCGACACCTGAGGTTGCCTGGCAACCAGAGAAGACACCATTTTCTGTCCTCCGAGACCCTGAAATAACACCCCCTTTTCCTACATAACCAAAGTCCCCCATCATCTGAATTAAATTAAAACACTTTGAAACACACTGGGAGTGCACCTGGTTTGGAAAACATCCCTTTAACTACTATATTATCTCTTCACAACACAAAAGACTGTTAAGTTACATAGTACAATGTGTCATCCATTGTGTAATTGTGAACAGTCTGTATTTACACAAGTCACATCTGCAACATCTGTATGTCTTTAGTCTGCATGTGTCTGAGCCTTTTATCCAAATGTAAGGGGTTTGTAGCAGCACACTGTCAATGTCAGAACACGACTGGAGCTTTGGGAGAGTCATGCTCTGGTTTTGTAAGATCTTATGCGGTGACACCAGCACTCAGTCAGAGTCTCGCAATTCCTATTCAAGTAATAGCCACCAAGATGAGATCATTTACAGATTAGAATATGTCTCCAGATATGAGTTCACTGCATAATATTTCATTCAATCAGTATTATGCTGTTTTTGTTTATTTTTCCACCAGAGGATGGCCCGCTTTCGAGGTGTCAGGCTGGAGGGATCGATCTGTTTTCCTTCGGCTATGTTCCTCTCTCACCTCATGGTGGCTGGTATTCTAGGTCATTGTCATTCAGAAATTATGAATTTATTCACTGCCAATCCTCAGGCCTTCCAGGGGACCTGATAGGTGTCTCTCTCTCGCCATCATTATGAAAATCGGACACTGTATAAGCTATGCAGAAAAGCGTGACAGATTTTTGTATAATTACTTGTGTACAAGGAGGAATCTAGAAAATGCTTACATGCGTCATTGCCTGCTGATATAGGGAACAATCTTTTTTTTGTTTTTTTGTTTTGTTTTTTTAATGAGTAGATTTTTAATGCCTCTTGAAAAAACCAGTCAGCCACAGCATAATGTTAAATATTGGACATGAAACAAAGAATGGTATGTCTGATATGAAGATATATATATATATATATATATATATATATATATATATATATATATATATATATATATAAAATGTACTGTATATTATAGCTTGTAAGGTCTGTTTTCACATGCTGTATTCTTTATAGTAAATACCATTCAAACAAACTACAAACAAAGTAAATGTATCACCTGTGCCTCTCTCAAATCATTTTAAGGAACAACAAATGTATGGTATCTTAAGCAGTTTTATTCCCTCAAGCATATAAGTTTTGCAAGTTTTACAACTCTGCTGGGAAAGATCGTAAATACTCTGATGATTTTCTGGCACCGCCGAGAGCACCTCCTGACACAATGTTAAATACTAGTAGGATAATGGACACTGGAAGCTGGCTCTTAGAAATAGACAGGGGCTTACTCACACTGATGCAAACACCCATCTACAAGTAGAATCCATACATTATGTCTAGGCAACACACACACACACACCCACAGTTTTTGCGATGTGCTAAATTTTAAGCAGTTTATTTATATCCATCAAGCTAATTAGAGCGCACAGGATCCAAATACTGAGAGGTTCTTACAATGTTTGGACAATTATAAATACATAAAGCGCCATCTGTGTGACACTGCCAGGCTACTAGTGGCAGCTGAGATGGGACAAAATTTTGCCAACAGCCTACTTAGATCTGAGTTATCATCTTATGAATTTATAGGCTGTTGCAAAATGCAGTGATTTATATCAACTCCACCTTGGGAGGTACAGCCTTCAGACAGCTGAAATAAGTGAGTGTTTTTTCTTGTGGCTACTTCCTGCACCAAGACTTTAACAATAGCTGTGCCCCCCAGTGTTAACCTATCTATTGTATGGGATAGTGTTGTAAATACACACCAGGGCTTTCTTTGTGCTTAATAATGCTTTCTCTCCTAAATAATACATTAGCTTTTGAAGGTGCAGCAAGGCAGATTTTAAGCATAATGGGAAAATAGGAAACAGGAAAAGAGGAACAGCATTTTGATAAAAGTGTCATTGAGCCACAGCCGCTCCACACATAATATGCTGTGCTAAATCCTATTTACCACCCATATATATGTTATATGTAAGATTTTGGGAAAGTATCTCACATCATTTACATTCATATTATCGCGATAAACTTGAAATAATAATTATGAGTAGTTTAAAATGATATACAGCTTTCAGTCAACACACAGCGCGGTGCGGCGGCACTGCTATAAGCGAAGAAGAAAGTCTGCACCATCTTGGATTGAACTCCTGAAGGATGCTGTGTTTATTGTTGTGTGCATTTTTTTTTGGAATAAATACAATGTTTGTAACTTAACTGACTGATGTGAATCCTGCCGAACTGTTGCTGGGACATAAACCTGTCTGTTCGCGGCTTCCTGTTCTCAACAGTTGACTGAAAAACAACTTTACTAGCAGATCATGCCTCAAATGTCCGCCTCACATCACCTGCCGTCCTGCATCGACGCCAAGGAGCGCAGGGCACACCTGGCGTTGTCTGCAACAGGTGTCTCCAGGACTGGAAAAGTCTGTGACCCCCAGTCGAGAGGAGCAGATTCTGCAGAGGAAGAGCTTCCCGGCTGTCAAACAGGAGGAAAAACCTGCGCCGCCGTGAGCTTTATTGTGAAGGAGGATCTGCGGAGGGGACTTTGACGCAGAGCTTCAAGAGGAAGATCGTCTCAGAGTGAGTGCAAGGCATTGTTTGGGTTTTCCTGATGCGCCGCCGTGCCATGTGCTGGGTGCTGTACTTGTGTCTGTGCAGCTGGAACCTGTGGACCTGTTCTCGCACTGTTGCACATGTGTGCTCTTGTAAAATGGTGTTTTCTTGAACTGGGTATGGTGGGTTGGCCGCCGTGCCTGAGCCAGGGCCCTGTCTGTGGACTTGACCTCATCTGTGCCTGTGGGGCTGCGAGCTGGCGGATGAATGAGATAATGTAGCCTTTATGTGAGGCTTTGATTCTTGATTCATATTTGTATCATGTTTCAGAATCAAACTCTGCTTTACGCACTTGAATTAAAGGGTTATTTGTAATTTCACTTCAGTTGGCTTGTTTGCATTTGGTGTTAAAGCGTCATTTCTCGAAAGGGATGAGCCCTGTTAGATGTGTCATGGGTTGTAATGGCTTAAATGGAATTAACCTGCACTCCAGTGGAGTCAATTGGAATGTGACATCAGTGTGAACTTTCTCCAGGTGAGGTTGAGGAGTTCATTTGTCCTTTCATGGGTTTGTATTTTCAATGTTTGGTGGTGGAAAAGCAACTTTATTAACCCAGAACACCAGAAGTGCTGGGTGCTTTTCTCTGAAGCACCTATTTCGAACTAAGTAGTAGATTCTAAAGAAAAGAACTCTTGAAGCTTTTAGAGTTCAAAGGAATAAGGGCATTTTGTGCACGGTGAAGACCAAAGTAGGGCTGTATCAAAGTAAAGGACAGGGAACATTTCTGATGTGGGGATGTTTTTGGCTGGTAAACAGACGAAAACATCTACATACATCATGTGTAGAAAACCATAATGGGTGTTTCTGCAAGGAAGGATTGGTGCATGATCCACTTCGCTCTCAAGTAAACCTCCAAACAATTACGTGCAAGTTATTGTTTTGAATTGTGTTGCATTCATTGGCAGTTGTTCTAAGCACTTCTCGTTCTGTTATGTTGCTTGTGTCGAATCGGCCACAGTGCCATTACTGTGCTGGTGCTGTGGCCTTGCTTGTGGCTGCGGAGCTGTAACCTGCAAAACCTGTTATTATTGGACTCACTATACAGTGAGTCACTCTCATGCTGTTGCATTGTGCGTTTAATACCCGAGTGTGGTTGGATGAATGTGATTCTCTAGGTGAGCTCTTTAAAGAAAACCTATATAAATTCATGTTTTTCATTTGCATATATATATGTCGCATTTAAAGGATGAAGTGCTTTTGAATTAGGCTCTGTGCAAGGTTTTGGTGATGAGGGTTGCTGCACAGGAAAGTCAGATTCGTCTTTTTTTAGTTACATCACATCCGTTGGCACAAACTTCCAGTTTATGCTCGTCATTGTTTGCATCGTGCTTCTGATATGCAGTTCTGTTTGTTTTGTATTGGCTGCAGTGCCATGGACTTGCCTGTATAGTGACCATTTTTTTTGTCTGTGGAGCTGTAACCTGCAGCTCTTGTTGTTCTTACCCCCACTATATGTCACAAATACACATTGTATACATTGCATACACATATACACACTGCATGGACATTGTTGTATTGTGTTTTGTAACAGATTAAGTACATGAGTTTATTGGCAATTTGAATTACTGGCAAGGGCGTCATATTTTGTTTGACATTGGATATGAATATGCAAAATTCTTTTCCAAAATGATTTTATGATAATTAGGTTTATTATGTAGAAATGTGGCTGTGATAGCAGCCAGTACCTACCCAGCTGCTGCCTTGACCTCTCCTCACTTTAGCTGTGTGGTAGTATACCTCTACTATGGTAAGATAAAACAGTGAGCTACAGAGAGCGGCTTGTCTCTGCCAGATGAGGTGTCTTTGAATCACACGCCGCTAAAAGCTGCTTTTGCAGTTGCTGCATTACAGCACTTTTTAGTTTACCAGTGCAAACTTTCCTTTTGCATGGCTCCCATAATTACACACTTGTGCTAAAAATGACGAGGAGAATTGGAATCCGGCACAAGGCTGAGTGCCACCTGATATTTTGAAACAATGTTGATGGTGCCAAAGTGTCCAGGCCTGGCCAAACAAAGAGAAACTGGAAGCATTCACTGGTTCCAAAGGGATCGTTATTTTGTCTTGTTGAAGAGGTGCAAAAAGCAGATAGCACCATTATTGGGATTTCAGGCACATAATACTGTATGTACCAAGAGCACATAAGGCAAGTCTGCTACCCAGGCTGTATGGTCAGCATGAGCCAAGTCTTGGTCCATATGTTCACTTATAATGTGCCCAACACATTCCATTATTTCATTTAAAATTTAAGATATCCCAGGGGCAGTGCACAAATTCATTGACAGGCACTGTCTGTAAATTAGATTTTGACTGAAGAGTACAGCTGCTACATCCTCTCTGTCCTTCACCAGCTCCCACAATTTCACGGACATTTTTCAATACGCAGGCCTTAATTTGTCTCTGTGCTTAAAAAGCGATGCATTACAATTATTGGGAAAACTGAAGACAGCAAGAAGGATTGTCTTTGGTGACAATTTTTTTTTTTTTCGATGGTGAAACCGTAGACTGTACGGGTGAAGCAGGTAGAAGTTGAACCGGGGTGTTTTTGAGAGCAGATGTCAATCAAAAAGAGACCTTGCAGTTCATTAGTCAGCTGCTCTTTCAGACTGCTTACATTTGCATAGACAACACGAGCTTTCCTTTCAATGTGTCCCTCTTGCCGCCTTGCTTGCAAATGTTCAGCGCTCCCGTTCAAGCACACATGTTCTTGTCCAAATGAATAGGAGTTGTAACTCTGCATGTGAATTTTGTTGCCAGTGGACTTTTCACCACAGGTTTTCCTTGGATTTAACCTTTTAACCCTGTTGGACCCACTGGCGGGGTTATCATTAAAATGCATGGTGCGAGGATGAGCACTGCTCAAGCCCACGGATGTGAGCTTTATATTAGTCACGACACAAACATTTCCAAAGACACCAAATATGTCAGGTTGAATCAGAGGGAAATGGGTGTACAGCGGTGGAAAAAAAAAAAAAACACATCTTGAGCTGAAATGTCACTCAATGTAAGCATCATGTTGCTTCAGTAAAGATGTGGAAAAGATAGAGGACAAACAGTAAATATTAATCTGTACACTATGAAGTAACCATGTTTTTCACTTTAAAGCTACTTAATGGGGGATTTAAATGAAAGATGGGGTTTAGTGAGATGATAAGAATCCAATGTACAAATACACAAACAAAACAAATGGAGCCCAGCTCTTGCTTAAGTGCTCCCTAGCACTGAATAGCCTGAGTGGAGTCTGAGTCAGGCATTGGATTCATGTAGATTAATTAGGACATTAGGTGGAGGAACAGTAGGTTAGGTTAGGTTAGGTTACATTAACCACGGCCCTTTTGCTAAAAGAACAAGGTTTATTGCGCATCTGTGAAGGTGGTACTGACAAAGTACAAATAGCCTGCATTTTATCATACATTATCATTTTACAAAACCAATATGTGAAGCTGATGTAAGCTGAACATCAGATCACATACTGTAGATGCACAGGATAAAAAAAAAAAAAAGATATTTTGCATCAAGAGGAGCTTAATCTCAAACCATAAACCATCAAATCTAAAAATGTTGATCACATTTGGGCATGCACTTTGAAGCCAGGGCTATCAGGCTGTCACAGCCGTGTTTAGTATTTTGTATCTGTTTTTTGACTTGACTCAGCCAACAAGGATCTTTAACTCCAGTCCTGTTTGATCAGTCAAACTTAGATTTTCCCCTGTTTCTGGAAAAAAAAAAAGAAAAAAAGAAAAAAAAAAAAACCAACAACAACATGAGGCTTTACCAAACGTCAGTGGAAAAACCTGAACTGACTGTGTGCTGAAAAAAATATTTCACAGTTCAAACACTTCAACAACAGTGCATGTGCTTTAACACAACAAATAAGACTGTTGCAGCTACACATTTGGGTGACAGTGTTGTTTTGTCAGGGAAAATATTATTATCAAGGTGTTTCCCTGTAGATTATTTGGTGTGACAGCTCATTAATAGATCAGCTGTTCCTGCATTTCTTTTATTTCAGCAGAGTGAAATCACAGGGCTTGTTTTGTCACATCACAGGCACACATGTTACCATACCATTTTAACTTGCGGAGTGTGTTTCATAAAAGAAAAAAAAAAAAAGTGTTGATTTGACCATAAAGACAATGTAAGCTCTATGCAGTAGCTCTATCTACTGTGTATTTGCTTTATCACTGTAGCTGAAATCATTGCAAAATGATAGAGAAAGAATAAAGAATACCAGCTGCATATTGTATTCATTGTCGTAAAATTCATTCACATACAAATGAGGATTTACAGCAGCATTCCGAATAAAAAGTGTATTAACATATTTTATATGTTTTGTGCTAAAGTTCTACAGGAGAATGTGATGGTGCAGTTTTATTTTGTCAGCCTTTAAGGAAAGCCCCGGGGATTATGGTATTAATGGGAAAAAGATATGCAAAGATGTGAAGATTTATAAGTTCAAATACATTTTCTATGATAATATGACCTTTCCTTCTCTTTATTAATTGCATAATCCTATATTGGACAGACCTGATTAGTTAACCGGAGTGTGTCTTGTTTAGCATCAGCCTTCTGAAGTGTTTCCTCTTGACAACTGACCTTTGTTTAACTCTTGAAGGTGGTAGCAACGCGGTCCAAATTGATTTGTTGTGGAACTGTTTTCAAACATGCAAGTGTGAAAAGCTTTTAAGGGTAAGAAGATTTTAGTAAAAAAAAAATTGTGATATTATGTGAGATTGTTTCTTCACAGATACATGTCACTGAAGGCAGAGGTTTAAAACAGACAGTCCACTGGTGAGTAGCGTGATGCTGCTCTGTATTTATAAGGCCATTCTGAGCGTTATTCATTCCTCTTATATTCACTCACTGCCTCTAACCTTTTTAAATTTCACACATAGTCAGTGAAAGCGCACACGGCGCACGCTTGCACATTAACTGAGAAATTGAGGTTAAAGTGAGACTTTTGCCCTGGAATTTTACACCTTTTCCTGTGCATTTGGTTGCCTCGTGAGTTAGCGAGCCAGTACTGACAGATGCTCTGTTGACGAGACAGCTGCCAGCGCTCAATCCTGAAACTGGGTCGAGTCCTTCTGACATCCATGACAAGCTCCTGCCATGAGGACTGTGGCATTGTCCCCCCAGGCTCAGTGACATACCTACACTGTGTGTCACCTGTGCTCCCTGGAGGCCTTTGAGAGAACCTTAGGAACCTTGTAAATTCTCCTGTGGTTCAGATTCGGCGCTCACATGCCTGTGGACAGGAATGGAGGCTTTCTCTTATAATTAGGCTCTGTGGCATCCAGGGGCACACGACTTACGCCTGCCGTTTAGGGATGAAAATGACTGCTCCTTCCCCATCCTTGCTGCATTATTAAAGGTGACAGGACTCGTTGCAGAGTGTCTCTGCCATTCTCTTTGTACTGCTTCCCCTTACCCGCCACCACCCCCCCACACAACCCCCCCGGCCCTCCTCGACATCCCACCACCACATGTGTCCTCTGTGAAATGGAAATGCCGCCCCATTAAAAACCGTCAACCTGAAGCAGATCACTGCTGCACTTATGCTAATGTAGACACAGGAAAATATCACACAAGGAGAGAAGGGGGAGAAAAAAAAAGTTAGAGAGCGAAGCAAATCGGATAAAAAAAAATTACCAGTTTCACTTTAGGAATGAAAATATAATGTCTGTAATTGGAAATAAATACTGTTGTAGTGTGTAGTGAGGAAATATTCGCAATTGTGCAGGAGTTGTGATAGAGTGGGACTTGATGCACTAGAGGACAAGAGGGGGAGAGATGGGAAACACAGACAACAGCAAACTTGCACTGGAGATAATTAGGCCCACAGTTTGCCCATGCATTGAACAGCGGAGACATCTGCATACATCAACATTTGGATGTGGTCACGATGCTGTGGTTGGCGAGCATGCAGGCTGGATTTACAGCTGGTTATACATTTTTATGATTTTCATTTATTTGAAGTTTTCAAGCTAATGTTTGAAAGCGTTTTTTTTTTTTTTCTTCTTCCACTGTTAAAGCACAAAGTTGTAAAAAGCGAAATGTAGCTATGGCTTCAGGGAAATAGGCCTTACAATCACTTAACAATTAAAATCTAACAAGATTTCAGTGTACAAGTGATGCAGAAGATTACAGCAGAAAATAAGGGTCGTCTTACTAATCTGTTTGGTTGCATCTTGGTGGCCTGGGATCAGCCCCTCAGTCACCATGGAGAGTGACAGTAATGAAAAACCGTAATCAAATCTGCTCCCGTGAGGGTCTGCCTCATTCTTCACTGCACATAATGGGGAGAGGGGAGTAAAATTAAGTGTCCCTTTGATCCATGCAGCTGAATACTGAGCATGTAGCAAATTAAAAAGAGATGCCTGCTGCACCTGCCCGGAGAATTGCTGCCAAACAATGCAGTTTAAAAAAAAAAAAAAAAAGAAAGTACTCTGACATTCTTGATTTTCAGTCTCAGACCTTAATTTTCTCTAAATGCAGCAGGCGTGTCTCAGTCTGGAGCAGGATTCATGTGCATTATCAGAGCGATTGAGAAGTGAAACTTTTTATGTCGGGACAAAAGTAGCACACTTTTCACTTAAAAGACTGGAACAATAAATATATACTGTAGTTATGTTGTGTTTTTCCATTTAGTTTGACTCTTTGACTCTTTACCTTCCTGTTAGCTGCAAACTGGTTCTGATGATGTTCATTGCAAATGCACTCACATATGCAAACAGTGGTGGTGAAATTTGCATAATGTGCTGTAGCTTTGAGAAGGAGGAAAAGGCAACATGAGTGCTGAATTTTACTCACAGCGCTTTTATGAGTGCAAACATCTGTGCACCTCCCTTGCAAATGCAGGACATCTTGATCAAATGTGTACTTTATTTTAACGGTTACCATGACAACGGTATGGTGCTAATAGGATTAAGTGATTGCATTTCACTATGTGAATATTGTCATGTCACACTGGGTGTTGCCTTGGTCTGGTATTCTGACGGAGCCTCTGTCTTCAGGTGAAAATATGTGGGAACTGATTCCTTTTCTTGCTGCACACATCATGATGATGATGATTATTATTATTATTACGGTGATGATGAAGTGTTGATGACAGTGGTAAAGATTACAATTACAATAACAGCTGTCGGTTCCCAGATGCATAATTCTGTGTGCTATAATTAGATACATGCCATGGCTGGAGAGGAAATTAATTTCAGACCTGATCGTCATGTTTGTTCATGTTTATTACAGATACCTCCAGTTAAAGGCTGATGACAGGTTTCAGCATGTCAGCGTGTCACTGCTCAAGTTCCTTGATAAGGAAACACCAAACCCAAACTGGAATATTATATGAATCATTCCTTATGCACAGTAAGCATCTCACCATCCAACTACCCACAGCTACACACACCAACCTAACCAAACCAAACCAACCAATGTTCAGTATCTACAGTTCCATCATTAACGTCACTCTACCCTGAGTGTTGTTAACTATATCGGTAAATTAGCTGTAATCTTCATCCACAGTTAACATTTTCAGCTGCCTCGCCTGCACCAGTGTAGGTGAAGGTTTGAGACACGTATGAACATGGGTTAAAGGAGGGATATGCGAAGGTCAACTGTAGATGGACATTAGGTATCCTGAAGCATAAAGTCAGGGGACAGACTTCAGATTACTGGGTTTTGAGGTAAAGTCAAATCTTGTATCTTGTAAACAGTGTTTTGAGACGTTAGTTGAAATATTGAATGTATGGTATTTACATTCTTTTACAGTCAATCTTTCTCTTGTAATTTTTCGTGTCCACGAAGAGTGAATATTGTATTTTGTAAAAGCTATTTTACAAGATAATGGTAATGTTGTTTTGCATCATTACGGTGATATGGAATGGATGGACTGGTTGAAAGTAGGGAAACTGGAAACAACTCCAGACTCTGAAGAAGGCCAAAGATCGTGCAACAGGTTTTAATTTTAATGGACGAGCGTCGAAGCTCACACTGGTCTGACTCTCGCTGTGAATCCTCCTTTAATATTGAAATTCAGTGCATAAAATAATCAGGTATTTGGTAATTAGAAGAAAACAAGATATAAAAAACATGAGATGTTTTGGAGGACTGTCGAATCCCTCAACAGCGTGAGCTGCCAAAGTTAAAAATTATGTCACCATAAATAATGAAGTTCCACTGATACCAGCTGTACGATCTGAGCTCACGTCCCGCTGACTTTGAAAGCCCTCCAGTTCAGATACTTCTTAACTAGACTTGTGAGTGATAGTATTGTTAAGTATCGTGGCCCATTGTTGTCAAGCGCTCAAACCCTTCAGGGGGAACAAATTACTCTGAGAAATGTGGAGGGGTGATGCCCGGCCATATTACACATTACACGGGTGAAAACAAATGTAACACTGCACATGAGAGTCATTGAGGCAGGGTTTTAATTATTGTCAGTGTCAGACTTAAGCATGGCCTCCACTCAGGGAGGCAAAAATAGAAAGGGAATTAGCCCCTTTTCACTATCCCTGACAGCTAATTACATATAAAATGGCTAACACCGCAAAACAAAAGCAGCCAGACAATTACACTTGGCTGCGGCTTGAGCTGAGCTCTAAAGACTGTAACGCAGATGCTTAAACTTTGAGTTTGAAGAAGACTTTACACTTGGATCTTGTGAGGATTCTGAATGCAGGAGACATTGTCTGAATGTTTGCATATATATATATATATATATATATTTATTTTTTATTTTCGGGAGATCAATATAAACCTGTTCAGTCTGGCAGCAAATGGGGTGCACACTCAGTTTAGATTTGGCCTTGCCTCTTGATGCGGCCTTGAGCAGATATCAAAGCATGTGCTTGTGAAAAGTCAGACGTGATGAGTGCTGAATATGAGTGCGGCCACGAGGATGGTTTAACTGGTCCTTCTCTACACGAACACTGACTTCTTCATCTGTTTGATACATTCCTAACCTCACCCAGGGAGCGATGAAGAGGTGGACGACTCCAGGACATCGTGAATAAATGATTCTGTCCTGTGTGTCTTATTCTAGTGTTTTCAGTTAATCATATTCAGTACGGTTTAATCAATCTAATTGGGGGGGTCAATTACTTTTTCCCCTCTGCTCCTGTCCCGGATCTTGGCAGGCTGGTGACTGAATGGGAGCTGGTTTGAAAGGGAATGAAGGGCTTTGTGGTTGTCAGGGCTGCTGCTTTGTATCCTTTCCCAGCCTGGAACAGGACCCTTGCTCTCTGTCCTCGAAGTCAAAAGCCACCCCACCAGCCAGAGATGGACAGAGCAAGGGCAGAGACACAGAGAGAATGGTCCTGGCCTAGTTTGGTCTTTGGGAGACTGAGACTCTTGAGCTTTTTCCTGGACTGTCAAACTGTTTGTGTGTTAGAGGTGATGGTTCTCTGCTATCCCTGTTCAGGATGAAGTTTGCAATATGATACTGCAGGTGTGTGCTCTCCATATGATTATAAGTGGACATGTTTGTTTGAGAGGAGGGAGCCCAGGAAGCAGCTGTATTTATGCATGCATGTGTGCGTTTGTGTCAGCGATCCCAGACCAGCTGTATCACCACACCGTTCGTCCAGGCTCCCATTGCTTGACGCTGGCATAAACAAGCAGGAGCTGATCTGCAACATCCTCACTTGACAGCTTAACAAAAGGATACACAAAGCGTATGACGGCCTCAATGACATCCAGTCGCACACTCTCCCAATGTGCTGGCTGAATCAGTTTTACCCACGAGGCAGCAAGACCGCCTATAGTTCCATGACTGCTTTAATTATTTCCAAAACGTGTTTGGTCTGACCTAAGTTGAGTCTGCATTTATCTTGGTGAAAGTAACGGCTCCTTCACATCATGTTTGAAGAGCCAGCTGGACTCAAACAGCTTTTGTACTTTGCAAGTCTTTGTTGATAGTGGCATGGTAGCGACGGCCGCACATTTGAGCCCAATGAACAAAAATCACGCGGACTAAAAGAGTTAGACTTTAGGCACCAGCCGATCTGTTGAAACCCGATTTGAAAGCTATGAAGCGTGGCGTGCCGTGTTGTCCTATTTCATTTGATGTTAACAAGACTGTGCTTGTGCCTCAAGCTGGTTCCAAAGGACCGCCAATCCAAAGGACCTGTGGCAGCGCTGTCAATAAACAGGATTATTCAGTTGCAGAGAACCTGGACTTCTTGACACTGGTGGAGAACCTTGATGATCTCTCCTTTTCTTTGGTTATAACTGGTGGTGAACTGACACCACTATTACCTTGCAGCATATAAGAGTAATGATTAACATCAGTTCCTCATTGCTACTCAAGCTTCTTATGTTAGAGTGTGAAATGGGATAAGTCATAATCATAAGGTTTGTGTAAGTGCCTCTGTCCTAAGCCATTTTTTTTCTCCTTTTGTAAGTCTTCAGGGCCCTGGCTAAATCTGTAATGTAGTTAATGCACAGAGCGAATGTTTCTAACTGATGCAAAGTAGCAGAATTATAATGCTTGAAAGCATTGGCAGTGATTGAGGCACAGTAAAGCACTTCTAAATGTGTTCAGCTGATAGACGTTTAGGGGCCCATTAATTTCAGAAGGAGTAGTTGTGGAGGTGGGAAAACGAATTAGACTAAAAGCCCTTTAAAAGTGCAGCTCTAGGTGATGTCCAGGAAAAGCAGAATAGGCTTTCTTTTCACGTCTCCAGGGAGAACTCTCACCATATGGGTAACAATTCAAAAAAATGAAGTCCAAACACACAATGCTGTTTTTCCATGTGGTTTGAAGCTGAGACGCCTTGTCATATTAGCATCTGGTATGAACAAGCACAACTGGTGATGAGGCTCAAATATCAATCAATGGCAATATATTCCTGGCTGTGCAACGCTTGGTTCATTCGTTTGAGATGATTCCTCTGGAGTGTACAGCGCTGTTTCACTGATGAAAGATTTATCAGGGGAAATTCTTTAATAGTTGTCACCGCGTCTAAAAACATAAACAGTCCACAGTTTGACATTTAACTTCCCCGAATTATGTTTTGACCGAAGCCCAAAAACTTTATGAAGAAAAGAACTCAAGGTTGACATCAGCATAAAAATCAAATATGTTTTTCTATTATAACAAGAGCTTACTCTGCAAAAGCCTATCCACTGCTCACATGTGGTAACAAGTGCATCAGTGCTTGTCAGATCAATGCAAAACTTGCCGTTATATAAACTTGTAGGCCAATAAGGTTATCGCATCATTTTCAGTTGCATCGTGAGATCAGACCCCAGGTGCTGCAGACGTACTGTCTGTCTGCTGGTAATGTTCTACAAAGAGATCCTCATTTCACAGAGTTTATAGGAAAAGATTATCATCCCAGCGAGATGATGCAGCAGTTGTGTGTGTAGCCAGGTGTGACTGATGAGGTTCAGTATAAATGCTGCGCTCCTGCTGAGTTCACAGGGCACTGCTCCAGTTTCACTGTTGCAGCATCAAGATTGCACCACAATAGTCGTACATACATCCTTCCCCAATAAATCTGTGGGTGTAAGCTTAATGGGGGAGCATAGCCAGCAGACCTTAAATAGAGGTAACTAATTCCTCTGTTACACTCGGCCTACAACTCTGCTGAGACATTTATAACAGGGCCCAGCTGCCAATACCTAAAGAGACAAATGTATTGCTGGTATTTTGGTCACCATTTAGCAGGAATTAAAGCCCTAAGCCATTATTGGTTTGCAGTGTAATTTATTAGACTGTACCCCCTTTGGTGCACAGACTGATGAGCGGGAACAACAAATACAGCAATTTCATACTGGGGCCTTGAAGAATAAGTCTGGGGATAGTCTATACTTATTATTGTCAACTAATCCATGAAAACCATAACCAGCAATGAATTGATCCTGCTAAAAAGAAGTGCCTGGGTAGTCAAAGCTTTATAAAACTTACTCCTCTATGGCATAGACCTCCATTTTTGTCCAAACCATATTAAACACATATCAACACGCCACACTGTTGTACTGAGTAACATGTTTCTATAGTTTATTTCAGGTTGATCCCACATACACCATCCTGTAGCTGCGAAAAAAATGCTTGTGCACAGCTTAAAGAAGATCCCCATCATTTTTTCATCGGATTTGTTGACAGTAAGAAGAAGAATGATTATTATTAACCTTATTCTTTAAGGTTGTGCAGTAGTTTTAGGTAATGTTTTATGACCTCTCTCAAAGTTTCAAAACTGACACAGCTTTGTAATTTGCTTTGAAATGTATTTGTATTGACAATATGTTGTCTGGATCATTGCTTCAGGTCACAGTAAGGCCAGAAGCTCATAAGCTTTCGTAAAGGAAAGACAAAGGATATAAGCTAATTGGGCAAAGTTTACTTCAGAAAGCTCTAGTGAAGTTTGTATTCACCTGCCATAGCTGCAAGATGAAAATGTTCATCCGCCAATACCCACATGGAAGAAATCGTATTCTACTCTTCAGCTCTTTTCTTTCATTCAGAATTCTCATGAGTTTTGAGGTCGACATTTCTTGGCAGACTGAGAACCATTACTCCTTGCTAGGGAATTGTAAGTACGCAAGTTATATATATATATATATATGACTGTAGCCCAAGGCAGGAACATACCTATTTGCCATGGCTTGCTTTCTGCATCCCATGGTACCTTCCCATCTCAGGTGCCCCTCATACATCATCTCTGGCATTTCTAATCATAGCATGCAAAACTATTTTTTGTATATTCAGGTGAAGTCGATCTTATTTCTGATCAAAATAAGTGCAGTTCGTTTATTATTATTATTTTTTTAATTTCATAGGATTCCACACAGTTTATTATGGTCGATTATTGTGAGAGGCTTTATGAAAATTGCAGATTGTGATGAGGGTCTTGACACTAAGGACGGTTATGTTTGCTTTCAGGAAAGAATAAATCGATGAAGAGCTACATTTTTCATACAACAATGTAGCGTTAAGGCTGGTTACATTTTTGTTCTGGGTCTATTTTGTGTTTTAGAAAGTTTTATTCTGCAAGACTATTTATTCCCTTCAATGTAGCTAATGAAAATGCACCTAATTTACATTTTATTTTTCTGACATTTCAAAAGTGCAATGTAGATTCTCTTGACAGTTTTATGGAAACAGTAATAGAGTTGCCAGATGAGGGCAACATGCATCTTACTGGCAGTTTGAAAGAACAATTAAACCTGTAACGAGTAGGAAAACAGAAATAAGCATAAAAATGAGGAAAACAGTACATTTTATGATAAGTTGTTAAGCTTATAGTCAGCCCAAGACAGATGAATGCATCTCACGGCGGTGAGGAAGATGGAAAAATGGAACATCAAAGCCCTGTAGGACTTCACCATATGTCATTACTAAAGACTCAATATTTGTGCAAGCAAAATGTGTTGTGAACTCAGAGGCACGCTCACAGTGTCCTGAGGAAATGAAGTTCCATGACAACTCAGAGGAGTCAATTAATCGCAGGGCCTTAGTTCAGGCAGAATGGCGAGGTGGGGTTAAGTCTGCTGGGCCACTAATTAAAAAGAAGCAAAGCTCATCTCTGTCTTTGCAGCACAATGGTATTTTAGATTGATGCTTGTGCTTGCTAATGCACACACACAGACACTCTTGCATGCATATGCACACACAAGTAAACACTTGCATGCAAACACACATACACACACACACACACACGACACACACACAAACACACACATACACAAAATAGAATTCTCATTAGATTACACTGTGGTTAGACTGCTGTTGAGCTGCTCTGCAAAACCTCCCAATGCAAGAGAATTACCCTCAGTCCCAGGTCTGAGATGCACTGCGTGGGATGTTAAAAGCATAACTCAGTCGTGCAAAATCTATACGATTATCCCAATCAAAGAGGTGATGGAGAACCACGCTGATGTTGGCTAATCAACTCTATTAATGCCCAACATTAATTCAATAGCAGTGTAAAACATAGTAACATGACATTGAGAAAGCAATTATCAGCGAGACAATAATTTGGTTAATAAAGATCCCATTAACAATCATTATGCGACTTTGCTGATTCTTTTATCTCAAGGCGAGCAGGAGGGAAAGAAGACAGATGCCCTAACTGCTGACAAAGACCTTATTTCATTCTCTTTGTTAGAGGCAAAAGACTGTATTAGAGATAGGCATAGGTTTTTTTTTTTAGCCCTTTATAATTTAAACAGTTGTGTTCATTTTCTTCCTGGGTAATAAAGCTTAGAGGAGGACACTGGAAGAATGGCTCACCTCTTCCTGTTCACCTCAATTTACCTTGTCCTCCACAAACCCTGCCTCAGAGCGCCAGCTCTTTGATTTGCATTTATGCAGCTAAATAATGAAAGTGTGTGGTGTAGTACATCAGCGGAGAGCCCAGATTGTGTTTAGGCAGGTGGGCCGGAATGCAACCAGGCATCATGATATATTTGGTTGCACAGAGTCCAAACACAATCCTGTCAGTCATGTAATGGACTAAATGAGCGCTTAAAGAAACCACACACAGCTCCCGACCACTAGCGGTACTGTGGGGCAACGTTACGTTGAGCAGGTCCATATTTTCTTAGTATCTCATGCTGTGGCTGTCCTTTTCAAACTGTTTGGTTGTACAGTTTGTGGTGGTAACGTGCCAAGAATCATAGCAACGCACCAGCAAAAGGGAAAAAAGGCGACTGGTACTTTTCAAACATGGGCGTTAATGATAGAGATTTCGTAAGGATCAAAATAGTGGCTTTTGCAAATGTTTTATGAAGAATGAAAAGTATTCACACAAGGGGCCTTGGCATGAAGCACTACATATATACATAACTGAGTGAATTTCCAAGAAAACTCCACAGGGTATCTTTTTAAAAGCCCAGAATGTATTTGTCTTTAGCATAAGAAAATGAAGAGAGGCTGCTGGAAAGCATCTCTTCAACAGGGACTGGCTCTGCTGATGATGCATTGAGAGAGTACAATAATTAAGTCGAAACACTATTTTTCCCCATTTGCATATATATATGGTGGAATGATATTGGCAAATTGAAAGCATTCACTTTTGGAAGGTGTCAAATTTTCATCTGTTCTCTCTTCTCTCTCCTCTGTGTAAGGCAATGTAAGAATGATAATATGGGAAACTCTCAGAATAATCCTGGGTACCTGCTCAGTCAAAGAGTCAAGGAAGCACCTCCATCAATATTAAGATTTAGGTGTTTGGGTGGATGTGTGCAAGTGAGACAGTGGAATTGAAGTTGTGCAATATTTCATCTGATTTTTAAAGCTCCATTGTGGCCCAGATTATTGAGTAGGCGGGTTGGGTCACGCAGTTTCAATACATTCTTCTTTTATCTCTCGCTCTCTCTTGCCTGTAGCAGTATAACTTTATTTGTATAGAAACTTTGAAAATGGCTTTACCGAGGACTGCATAACAGAATCGCACACTGCCATGCAGCAGTAAAAGGCACTTTAGAGTTCAATGACACAGCAGGTAACAGCTAAGCTATAGGACAAGAGAGAAAAGGGAAACAACAGAAAGGTCAACCAAGTTACTATGAACTGAAGGAGATTAAGTGTATATAAGTGTGGCAAAAGAACATGTTATTGAAATGAGAAAAGGCATAAGGTGTCTTAGCATGTGCTATTCTTTGGATTTTTTTTTTTTTGCCTAAAAATAACCCCCACCTCCCCCCAAAACCAGCACCACCATACAGAAAGACACACCCACACATGCACACAGACTGAGGATAATCCAATTTCCTGTGTCTTCGTGGATGAAGGAGTAGAATCGGAGGTACAGTGGCCCGCTGGCTCTCAGAGACTGAAATACAGAGAAAGATAGAGGAGGCATGGGAGTGGAGATAGAATGAGGGGAGCTGTTATTCCCACAGTTCCCGGAAAGACACTTCATCTGAGCATCATCTGTGGTTTTCTCCTGGGGGCTTTAACTGGTTGGCTAACAACAATAACAACACATCTCTCTGGAAGGGAAAACCGCTGCCTGGAAAAACCACAGTCTTATCGCACACCAGTCGTCTTTGTCATGTAACTAAAAGGCGCAGTGTGTCGTGTCGCATGGGGAAGGTACTGTCTCTTTTTGTGTTGCTGTGTGTCAGGAGAGGGAACCAGCATGTTGTGAATTGAGTTAAAAATGACACCGTCTTAAATAAATACTTCAGTGTCGATCTGTCTGTTTAGTGCTGAAACAATTAGGTGAGTAATTGATAAGCAGTTTGAGGTTAAGGATGTCACCTTAGGCTCTAGGACATTGCAATGGACATTTTCTGGCATTTTATTGATGTTAACCGACTCAACAATTAAGCTGTTACCCAAATAATTAAGAAAACAATCAACAAATTAATCGAAAATGAAAGTAATTGTAAGTAGTGGCAGATTTAGTGTTAATCTGTCCGTCTATCTAATCTATTGATCCGTAACCATCAAGTATCTACAGTTGGACTCGTAGCATCGATGGTCTCCACAGCCAACCCTCCTGACTTTGCATCCCTGCTGGGGACAGTTTCAATGATGGGGCTCCCTGCCACCATGGAGCCGCTGACCTGGTTCATCTTAAACATTAAAACCCTGGAGGGGGGGCCACCTTCCTGGCTCCTAACTGATGCCTCTCTCACATGGCAGTACTGTTGTCTCTCAGCAAGAAGGGCCCATGATCGATACCTCGACGACACCGTGCTGCGGTTGCACGTGTCTGTGCTCCGGTTTCTTCTCACAGCACAAAATCATGCAACTCAGGTGGATTGGAAACTTTTTACAGCTTTGGAGTCCTTGAATGCACCTTATGGAACTGAGGAAGTATTTCCAGTGGCATTAAAAATTTACTATGTGATGCTCAGACAGAGATCAACTTATCACATCTAATATGATTTTATTGTTCCTTTCATTGCTCTCCTCATGTTGCTTTACAGTGTCTGTGTTGTGTCTGGAATAGGCTAAATTTCACAGAGTGTGGGAGGGGATCCGTGTGAAGCAGTCGATTTAAAATTGCCACTGAGCGGGAGAGTGCAATTGATGTCAAGGCTGCTCAGAAATGAGTTTTCTTGGCTTTCTGATTGAAATGACGTGGAGCCATTGTGACTGGAGGCAAAGTGAAACCAGGCGAGGACCTATTATCGAGCGCTCCCCAAGCCAAACCAGCGCCGTTCAGATTCAGAATCAACTTCCTCTCCATCTCTCCCGCTCGTTGCCCCCCCACCCCCCACCCTCGTCCCTCCCCCACGCATTAACAATAGAGGGTAAAGCAACATGGCTTGAAGCTGCTCAGTTCCTCATCTGCCGTTTTTGGGCCAGAGCGGGTCAGGGCATCTGCTTTCCAGAGGTCTCCTCACTGGAGACAGCCAATTAAAATGCTCTCCCTCTGCATCATCCATGGGGAGCGAGAGGAGGCACCCAGACGCACCTGTCAATATTTACTGTTCTAACAAAATACATCATTCATTGCCATCTGCTCTCCGGCAGCACACGTAGGGGCGCTGCTGCTGCAAAATTAATAGCACTTCTGATGCTCCTCTGCTAATGGGCCTAATCAATTAATCAGCCCTTCGCAATCTGGAGGCACCATTAACCAGTGGATAGATCCCTAATGCTGTCAAAAGCTACAAGTTTGCTGCACTACTGTAACCAACCAAAAGTGAATGGATTTCTGTTTGCTGCATTTAATGCTTTATTAGCTACATGGTAGCAAAGCCTACTGCTGCTATTGTTGTGTGTGATCAGCGTCTTGCCTGCTATGTGACGACACATTCACTGCAAGCAGAAGCCAAGCACTCAGGAATATTACATGACCAGCCCGAAGCTTAGGCCCAGAGGCTGGATGTGATCGTGCATTTTGATGCTCTGTTTCTCAGTGTTCTTCAGCAGCAACCGAAATGCAGCATCCTCGAGTCAGTGTGTGTTTTTGTTGCCTGTCTGTTCTACCACCTCTGCCACCTCCCCACCACCCCCAAAACCCAATCCTATTCTCATACAAACGCACCGAAGCTGGAGAAGACGGAGATGTAAAATGATGTTTGACAAACATTCTTCTCGGGAGGCATCTCATTCTGATTTCATGACCTCGGGCACCTGGAGCAACGGAGGTCTGTTTCAAAGCCGAACCCACACACTGGGATTTTCAGCACACTTTTTTTTTTTTTTTTTACTCCAGCATGTAGGGCAAACAGTCTGGGGATTAGTGTGTATATGTGAGCGTGTGTGTCACGTCAGTAGTGACGGTGGGTGGGCGGCGTATGTGTGAATACAAAACTGTCATTTTATCTGTGCACTCTCAAGCCATCAACAGTATGATCACGCATCAAAGTGGCTGCTGTGTCTGACTGCATAATCACCGAAGCAAATCTCACTCCCCATTCAGCCCCGAGTTATCAGACAGGATATTGTTTTAACCCTTTGTTGTGTGGCTCTGAGCTAGGACATGGAGGCTTTGTGCCGAGCCGGTAGATACGACTGCACCGGAGCTCTGAATGCAGGCCGCTAACCTTGAGCATGTTTGAATAGTGAGTGAGTAGCTTGCACACGCGTGTATTCGCACAGCTGGACTCTAACATACACATATTCTTCCTGCCGTTTTCTCTGACACACAGAGCTTGTGCTCCTGCAACCCCCTCACCTCAGTCTTACACACATGAGCATTCACCAATCGCTGGCTCTCTCTCTCAAGAGTATATACAGTAGGCTCCAACACACACACACACACACACACACACACACACACAAATACACACGCAAACCTCTCACATCTACCTTTAGTACGCTTGAATTCCCATTGTAATGCTGTGCCTCTCCGCTTAAATACACTTATGCAGACAAACACACAGCTGGATCTCTCACATCTCGCCCACAGCCTGGCTCATACGCGTGCGCCATTCAAATATTCCCATATCTTTCACGCGCCCACACAGAGACACGCGCTCCCGTGCCAGATGATCCATCCCAGGAATAGTGTTCAACATCTGGCAGACAGGGTTTTGTCTCCTGCTACATCTCCTGGGTTGCCCTTTACCGGACCCCGGCGCGCCCTGATGGATCGCCTGCGGACCGGGATGGATGGCGCCTCATCCCCCCTCCTGCACCTTCTATGCCATTTCATCCTATCTGCTCCGCTAATCTGTCATGCTCATTGGCCATTTGTTACTTTGCTGCCGCTGCCACCGCCGTGCACGCTGCACACACGCGTGCGTGTTTGCATATGCCCATACAAGTGATTCCATGACCCCCTGCTCGCCGCTCCAGTTGGGCTCCCACCCTCACATGCACCCAGGGGACATGCTCTCTCTTGTAGCGATTTGTCTCATCTTTGGCGATTCATTTTAAAATGCCTCATAACAGAGCGGCTCAGATTTTTACTCTGAGCTGGGAGTCCCCCCCCCCCCCCAGTGACAGAAATTAAAAGGTGGATAAAAAGGTGAAAATTTGACAGAAAGGCGAAAACTGCTTTTTATGCCACATGAGGTGAAAGTACACAAATAGAAATCTTTGAACAATATTACACTTAAATTAACACTTTATTTGGATGGTCCAGTGGTGCTGTATCATGTGAGAAATAATGTTGCTGAGCAAAGTGTCACTTCCCTGCAAACTGTGACACACTACTGTATAGTAGACATTATAGCAAAGATATAAAAAAAATGTAAAAAAGAACAGACTAACAAAAATCAAAGCAAATCCCCTCCGTTTTCAGCACTTCCTGTGGAGCTTTTCCAGGCTTTCTTCTGATGCTGCACAAGTGAGTGTTTGTAGGCAGAAAGGCAGGATACCACGGCCAGAGGGAAACCTGTCCATCAGTCAAACGCCTCAACTCTGAACCAAGGGACCTCCAGCATCACACCGGGCTCTGCAACACAAACACGTGTTTAGCCCCACAGCTCTGAAGAGGGGAAAGTAAATAGAAAATCAAGGAAACGGTAAACAAAGTTGAGCTGATCTGTGTCAAACAAAAACCCTTTGCCTGGGGAAAGACAGCGCAGACCTGTCTTGCTCCTCGGCCTTGAGTACAAACACATGAAATGGATTGCCTGCCTCGTCCTTTCCACATGTTCCCAGGCTGTTTTCATTCAGTAGCATATTACTTAGGGAGCCTGGATGTGATTTTAAGCGTGGGCCTCTTTATCCACTGGAACCTAAGAGAGATGTGAAGCTAAACCGCCCTTGAGGTGCCTATGAAAAACATGCAGTTGTGTTTACACAAAAGTTTCCCCAGCTTTTCTTATTTTATGGTTCATGTCGGTCAGCAGGCCCTGTTTCATCCACTTTTTCTGCGGTAGCTAGCCTCCGGGCAACGTCCTGGCCACTTATTGGAAGCAGCGGTGGTAGCAACAGTATAGATTGTCAGAGCACTGGGGTGGATTGCTTGCAGTGTTTCAACCATCTAAATCACACCTCCATTGCTTCTTAGAGGATGGAGGAAGAGTGTGTTACCTCCTGCTCTTTTTATTTATTTATTTATTTATTTATTTATTTTTCATCAAAGCATAGAGGAGCATGTGTTCATACCAGCCTCTCTCAGCGGTCTCCGGCAGAGTGGTACAAATCAGCTGCACACACAGCATTAATCAGCGGCCTGGGAGGTCAGCTAAGCATACCTGTCCCCTCACAACATCCTTCTGGCGAGTCCTTGAAAATCTAGGCTGCGGCAATCAATCACAGATAATTCCCGCGTGAAGCTCAGATGATAAGCCCCTTTTGGTTGTGTGGAAGAAAAATAAATGAGAGAAAAAAGTTTGCAACTGAGTGTCAGACAGGTTTATTTTGAGCCCTGAGCTCAGCTTCTGCATCGGTGCCCATGGAGTGACTGAGAGCGGGGACCTTAGGTCAAGCCACAGAGGCTGTCAGGAGCTGTTCCAACTCCCATTGAGGCTTTTTCCATTGTTTGACAGTGTAATTAAGCTGTCTGGCTATATGTATGACAATGAGATGTAAATTATACAGTGACACATCTCACTTAGCTTGTTTTATGTATAATGTATGCCTTTTTTTCCCTCGCTTGCAGAGTATAACAAGTCCCTGCAGTTATGATCTAAAACCTTCCCCTGTGTCCAGGAAACTCAGTAAAGATGAGCATTGATTGACATCCTTAAACACTTCATAATGCACTTAATCCCAAAAAAAAAAAAAAGTACTTTAACCACCAAATAGTTAGATAATTCCAGTCAGAGCTGTGAGTCATTAATTAAATTCACAGGATGTTACAGACATATTTGATAAGAGCAGTGGGGAATCTTAAATGTAGTTTTTCTTAAATATTCTGTCTGATTTTATCAGTTTCCTTTCTCCCCCACCTGGCAGGATTCCTCCCTTTGATTCTTGATCTTGCGGCCAGATGCTATCACCAGTCTTATCACAGAATTGCACAGCGCTGAAGGACTGGACCCCGAGGAGGCTGGGGCCCACCTCATGCTAAACATATGTGGGAGGGCGAAGAGAACAGTTTGTCTCTGATTATTTTAGCACTGAACAAATTTTTATCTTGAGGAGATGTGTGTTAGACACTGCTTGTGTCTGCATCACATAATTTAGTTTCTTTTGGGGGAGTGTTTTACATATTACATCTCATCTTGTTATCTCATCATTTGCTAAAAGATGTTGATCAGTGCAATGACTTGCATGTGGCTTTGCGGACAGAAACCCTTTTTCGAGTCATTAAAAATCAGTGTTTTATGTCGCCGCCTTTATTCCGCATCAGTTTTCTCAGCTGCTCAACCTCAAGCTGAATTTGGCGTTTCTTGAATCTGCGTTGCCTTTCTTGTGCCAGATTGCACGTTGTATGACTGGAAACACGAAAAACATCCGTATTGATTCATGATTCTGATTCTCCAGAGATAAGATTGTGTAGATATGTCCCCCCTTTTTTCCATGGTTGTTTTCAGTTGCAGGGGATTTGTTGAGTGTATGGAAAGGCTGCAAAAACTAAACAGTAAGTTTCCATTTCCCATTGGAAACCCAGCAGGTGAACAACCACAGCCTGAGCCTGGGCTCCTGTCTCATATCACAGCACGGTGTCACACTTTTAAAGTCATCAAAACCCAGCTGCAGCTGTGACTGACAGGTGCAAGCTTTCCATCTCCGGGACCAGGGAGTGGAAAAAAAAAGCTGCTAAAACAAAAGCTGAGTTGAGTGATTTGAATCCCACTGCTTGGAGGGGGGTTGGGATTCGATATCGGCAACACAGCTGGATGAGGCTTGGGATTCTGCATCAGCGATGTGCTGGAAAAAAATCTCCTTTTTACAGTGGTGATGTAGGCGGAGGAAATGGAGAATGTGGTGCTCTGCTGCTTTCAGTCATTAATCAGTGTGGTGACCCCCTTATCCTCCGCCTCCCACCACTCCCTCAACTCTTTCTCTCTACACCGGCCCGGCATCCAGTGCAGCTTCAACATATCATACACCCTTGGGCTCTGACTGATGAGCAGAAATCCTCAGCTTTAACCTAAAGCTGTTGATGTGGACAAGGCAGAGGAGAGGAAGAGAGAGGGAGGCAGTTTCTAACTGTGATCATCCATCTGTGAGCGCAGAGAGCAGGCCTGATGAGGCTGACACTGCTGCTGCTGCCGCCGCTTAGGTGGTGCTGGTGACGGTGATCCGATGGGCTGAGCTTAACACATCCTTACCTGATGCAAGTTTGATGAAAACCGAATGTACGGGCCGCACATGGAGCAAGATAACACAGATTAGTTCAAGCACTGTGGTGCTGCCAGTGCAGGGGAGCAAAGAAGCTAGGGAATAGGAAAGGAGGAATAAAAAGAAAAAACACCACATGGCATCCCTATAAAAATAGCTCTTTCTCTCACATCATCCTTATTTCACAGTTCTTTCCCTAGCAGCTGCTTTGATGGATCATTTTGTCTCCCTAATAGCAGCCCCAAATCCCTGGATGCTCTCCATTTATGTTCGGTGGGAGACTATAACAATTTAGCTGAATCCATCTAAAAGATTAGCACAGGAGCAGAGGAGAAAGAAAAGACAAAAGTCTGAGCTTTACCCAAGAGGGAATCAACTTGTTCTTTATTTAGACTTTTCCCTCTGCATCTGCCTTTATTTATTTTTTTCTTTAAGTCGATGCTTTGTCAATATTAACTATAGCTGCTGCTTGCCTCTTGATTTTTGAAGCAGTCTGGTATAAATGATGCAGTCCTTCAAGCTTGCAGAGGCCTTTCAATCATGCATGAGTGGTGGATAAGTGATGGAAGCTGCTGTGGCCCGCCACTCTTTTCCTGCCCGTCTGGTTTCCATTTTAACTGGAGGGAAAAGGATGAGAGAGATTTTCTATCACACCCACTGCTTCATCACAAATATCAAGAGTGGGAAAGAAAGCGAGTGATGTTTTGAACAGTTGTCTCTGCCAGCACACAGTAGATGTATTTACAGTTTCAGAGCTTCACTTCAGCCAGAGCAGATCATGTGCAATAACTTCTGTCAGTCAGTCAGTGGCACGTGGCTACCGCGTCTCAAATGGCGGATGACACGTTTGACGTGTTTCTCGACGTGGCAATTTAACAACCGTCTTATTACACATTTCTACAGCAATCATCGGACATGACTCAGAATATTATCCATATCGCAGCATGGCCAAGTGCAATATCCAAATCGCAAGAGCTGCAGTTGTTTTGACAAAGGTAAAATGCGTCACGACATAAATGAAGCATTGTGGTGCTGCAGAGATGTCCCCACCTTACAAATCATATGACGTAAAGCAAAATCCTTGTTTGGTACAGACCCTCAGTGAAAACCTAATGAATAAAATGACCATTCCAAATGAAATCGTAACTCACATCACAATGTCTGCCAAAATAATCACATGTCGTTCAGTCCGAGACATAACTACCTATCAGATTTCAAATTAAAATTCCACAAAATCTGAGTATACCTTTTGACTTCTTTTGTAACCGACAGGCTTTTGGTGTTGGTCCATTTCAATAATGTGTTGTAGGGATGATGTTTGAAAAGCATCCAGTTCTGAATCTGTTTATTGAATCCAAGTTTTGTCAAATACCGTGACCGAAGCAGCCAGCAGGAAGGCAGCGATCGAGGCCACTCGTTGCGATCGTCATTTCCGGTGAGTGCACAATGGCAGTGCAGAATGAACAACTTTTGGTGTGGTTTCTCATGAACACAGGCACAAATATCTGCACATGTACTGGTACATCATCATCTCATCCCAACATTATCTCTGTATTTGGGATGCAAAACAAGTGTTAAGACAGATGTTTGTAACTCCTCGGAGCAAAATGACACCCCAAGAAAAACAAGATCAATGTGTATCTTTTGATATTAATCCGTATTTTTATATTTTTTATGTTGTAGTTCCTTGTAATTGTTAAATGGCATTTCCTCTTGGAACTGTTAGATCAGACAAAAGTGTGGATAATTGAATGTGCCTCTGCTGCTGGCACAATTGTGATAATTAGTTTTCATTTTCAATTAGTTGTTTGGTCCCTTGCTCTTTTTGTCACAAAGTGTAACTCAAATAACAACTCTGTTCAAGTGTTAAGCCAAAGATGAATGGATTACAAGCCCATATTGTAAGCTTAGTGTTGGGCCAAGTTAATCTGCATGAAATAACACTGACATTTTGTTTTGAGATGGTTAACATTGACCTTTCAACCAGCTGTTTTTGTTTGGCCTCTGTTTAGTTTTTGAAGCTGCTCTGAGGTTTATCTCTGTAGTCAAGTAAATGCGTCTCGATGCAGAGTCTCTTTCCACTTAAAATATTCAAATAACACCTGGCACTGGAGCGCAAAAGGCTCCTTTTTTTTTTTTTCTTTTTACTTCTCACCACGAGTGAAAATAGCTTTGGGTGTTGAAGAACATTACAGTTTGGCTGTGTGGGTGGGTGGAGACATGGGACATTGTTGGGCTTCTCAGATGGATCATGTTGTGTGGGACAGCCACACCGTCACATGATATCATGGACAAGAAAGGAAACGACAGGCCAACATCAGCAGGGGAAATCTCTTATGCAAAGGAACATCTTGTACAGTGGCAGGAACACTGATGACATCAATCCCCGATGGACTGAAAATGCAAAGAGATCGAGGAAGCAGAGCCCGTCTTCCGGTGTCCTGGGAATAGATTCCAAGTTTACTGTAAACATAGCAACAGATAACACAGGTCATGAACATTTCTCTCTGCTTGCCTTCAAAATGATCCACAATCTCAATATGTTAAGTCACTAAGGCAAAGTATTAGAATGAGCATACAGCTCTTTAATCATCATAATTTTGCTATTAAAGGAGGATTTAGAGTACTTTGTGTGCCTTTGAGACAGCAATGTTGTAAATTAGTTTTTACACTTGCATTGTTTTGTTGAGTAAATCATTGTACCCTGTGGTTGGACAAAGCAGTGGTTTGTGGAAATTGTTTTACTGAATATGCAAAGAGTGTTCCCTGTTAAATATCCTTGTCAAATTACCTCCTCCAGAGACACCCAAGGCAGTGTGAGGTGTAAATCATGCATTTCATATTGTCTTTTTAGTTTTCTTGTGTGACAAATAACAAAATGCTCCACACATATATTACACATATTTTTTACGTGTAATATAACCGCAGTGTATTACATGTTGGGAAATACAGAATTTTGCTTTTCAGTTAGTACCTATGTATGTAGTCCGCTGTAGCTTCCACCGCCTAAACCAGAAAAATTCACTTCAACGAAATATAAAAAAGAATATTTTCTCACTGTCGGTTGTATGTGTTGAAGTCTGAAGAATCTGTGCCCCAAAATTCTGCCTGCAAGGTGAAAGGAATTTTGTTGACTGAAAATATGTAAAAACAAAAAAAAAAAAAAATCTGCAGCAATGTGTATTTCCAGAAACAATGCTCTGGGCAAATTCTTCTTCTGTTTCGTCTTTAGAAAACAGTTTCCAATAAAAAACAGTTCACAGCAAAGTCTACGAATTATCCAGAGCAACCAGGACCTCATTCTGCACCAGTCTGAGCTTTTCAAATGTCATTTTTAATGCTTTGAATGGCACAAACAAAATTCTATTTCATCTTCATTGTAGTCAGCTAGCAGCTTAAATCTCAAAGGTGTATATCTCTAAATTTCTGCACAGAGAAGAAAACCTATCTATGCTGCTATGTGCCCCATGTTTAGATATTTTTGCGATTTAGATGAAATGATCCTTTAAAAATAGCATCAAACAAAGACTCTGGATAAATGGCATCATTTACACAAAGTCTTCTTCCTGAGTACTTCCGGGAATACAAAGCCAAAACAAAAGCCAAGCCAATTTAGATGTTCAGCCAGTGCACCGACACAAACAAAGCAGGAAGCTCAGGTCACAAGGCCAAATCCCCGGTTTGAAGTCCCAGGTCATTTCCTACAATGAGCGACCGCATCTTCTACTCCCACAACCTCTTTCAAATTAGGCCATCACCGTGGTAACGCAGGGAAACTGCCAAAAGTTGAGGGGGATTGTGGGATGCAGCCAGGCCAAGTGATTGAGGTCAATGCAAGAGGTCAGCAAGCCATTTTCGTAGCAAAGTTCCTGTTACCTCTGGCAAACAGTCTCTCCTCCCTTGGCTACAAGTCAAAGAAGTGTGAGAGCCCTTTTGCGTCCCTCAGAAGTATTTGAGGCTCATTCACTGTTGAGCCCATAGAATTTAATTAGAGCTAGTGGGCTTGTGATATTGACACGTCTGTCCTACTTCCTGTGCTTTATAGGTCTGTTTGAAACCTTTGAGACCAAGATTCTCTCGACCCCCTCTCGAAAATGGCAAGATATAAAGACCAAGCATGTTTTCAGCAGGCTCTTAGATTTTAAGCGGCCTCGTGGGGTGGTGACGATATATCTGTGGTTGCAGTTATTAAAAAGCTGGAGAGTGGCATTTAGAAAAGACATAAGGTCTTGCCACAGGTAGGGCCCTCAGCACCCGGCTGGTTATTTGAGCGTGACATACACTCTCCTGTCTGACAGCGGAGTGAGTGGGAGCTCGGTGTCTAATACAGGAACAGGAAAAAACTTATTGTAAATATTTCATGGCAATAGGTCAAGAGGATGTTAATGTTGTTTTTCTTTTGTGCAGTGCCCCCCCTGGTAAGGTTAGTCAGTGACAGAGTAAACGTGTTACATACAGTCACTGATGTGTTGATGTACAACAGTAGCTGCCACATATTAAATTCCAATGAGATCTCTGTGTGCCGGTTGTTTTGAGTAATTGAACACACCCGGAGGAATTTTAGAAACACATACAGCGTGTCTTAGCACTTCTACTGTACAAGAACACTTTATTAAACATCTGCTTAAGTATGCAAATAAGTATTATGAAGCCCCTAGATATAATATTCTGATAAATGTTCTGGTTGGTTTGAACATTGTGCCAGACCCGAAGGAACTCTAGAAACACGTAGAGCATGTCGGTGCTTTGATACTTTATTGAAAATCTACTTAAGTATGCAAATAAGTATTATCAAGGCCCGTCATTTCCAAAGCTGATATTAGGTTTTCACTCTACTTTATTACGTTTTTGTAATTCTAATTCTGTTTTTTTTTTTTTTTTTTTTAAATAATTATTTGAGCCTTGTTTGCATGTGTGCTAATGTTGAGCTCAGCCACTTGACCATATTTCTGTTACACGTGAACCACTTTGTGAATTAATTTGATTGTGACCTTTGATTATTTGAGTGCGATTGTGAAATGAGGGTGGAGGGCGGCGGTGGAGAGAGCCGAGTAAAACGAGATGAATAAAAAAACAAACCCTTCATAGGAAACAAGCTTTCAATGTCCGACCGAACCTTTTAATTTTCCGCTTCATTAAGAGCTCCAGTGCTGGTGCTGTGAGCCCAAGGCCAGAGGCCGCTTGAGGCTGAGGCAGAACCTTTAATAGCCTGTTTACTACCAGACTTGGGCGGCATAGGGAGCAAATGGAAGGACTGTGCTTGTTAACAATTTAATGGCTGCCTTGACTGATTTAAGGATTTGCATACTCACAAAGGTCATATTTGTAAGGTTCTTCTCTGGGCAAGACTTAAACCCACATTCGCAGAGGTTTATGATCCACACCGATCATTTTCAGGGATGGGTGGTTGTAATGAAGCATAATTGGAAACTGCTTTCCTCCTTTGTGGCCACTTGAACCGTTCGAAATTAGTGTTTAGTACAGCAAACACAGACAAGTGTGGTGCCAATGTTTTATATTACTGCCAAAACTAATCAATTTGTGCATATACTAGGAGGAAAACCACATACAAAGGCACTGTGAATGTTTCACAAACACCTTGAATTTCACACTCTGATTTCAAGCACTTCTCATCGTAAAGATGTTTATCATTGCAGATTTATGGCACGAAGAACAACCTGAAAAGACCCACAGTGGCAGTCAACGATTATGACTCCGTCTTTAAAGCATTTCTAGACAGTTTTTTTGCATTGATTGGAGCTATGAATAATGCAGCTGCAACACTATCTCATTGCTTTTCAACTCACATTCCAGAGTTGATTGTAAAAAAAAAAAGAAAAGTCAGTTGACTAAAAATAATGAGTAAAGATCTTGTCAATTAGTTTTCTTTTGAAGGACAAGCATGACCTTTTTAATTTAGTTTGTGGCTGTAGAGAAACCTGTTTATTTTTTTATTTCATTTTTTGTTTAGCAAATTGAGGGAACATGACACACTGATCCTTAAAACTACCTTCCTTATCTCTTGTCCTCTTTCTTGTATTCTGAAAAAAGGAACGGAGATGGTGACATTATGATTTAAGAGTAGTCTGTTTTAGCACCTTAGTGACTTTTGACAGCTCTTTCTTCCTGCCTCTGCCCTCTTTTTTTGTCACTTTCAGCTAGACTGTGTCAGACCATGTAATACATGCAAGGTTACACATTGTCTGGACAAGGACTAAGGGCATACAAAGTCAATGGACCTTGACTGAAACAAACGTGAAGTTGCAGCAGAATGGGAAAAACAGAGCTGCAGAGTGTGGCCAAGGCTGCTGCTGCTGTGATGTGAATTTATGTCCAGTGAATGTGTGGGCAGAACCTGCAAACTATAAACAAAGGTGGAAGACCCACTCAGTGCTAATATGCTGTGACATCCGATTACATACCTGACCCAGGGCACAACTTGACCAGTAGAGGTGTTTGAAGGGTGGGTACACACGCTGCATTCTCTTGCCAGCAACTGCTTCCCCTTCTTTGTCATTCCTGTCCTGTTCTCTTTATGTTACTCTCATCAGCCTCTGTATTGTGAATTAAACAGGCCAGCTGCTAACATAGCTCTCTGATGACCTGCAAGGAGGGCAGGTCACCTACAAATGCATGCTCCTGGCCTTTATGTGATGTTCTGTTGCTTGCTCGTTTTGTTGCTTCCGTATGGCTGCATGCCTCCACCAACGCAATTCAGCACTGGACGTCCTTCCAAGTCACTGGTCGTGACAGTCTTTCCCTCGGCTCTTTCTGCTGCTTGGGGTTGACCCTAATACCCTCTCATACCACACTGTGGAACTAAGGGCACGTGGCGAGGGCGAGTGTATTGGGCGCTGGTTGTTCGCACGGTGGCGATTCTTGATTGATGATTGTAGTTGGAGGTCTTTGGAAGCAATGAAGCATGACAACAAGAGAAAATCGATATATTTAGAGTTAAAGCTTGGAGTGAAAAGTGATCTGGAGAACATATGGGAGGGTTTACTGAATAGCAATGTAGAAAATGTTCAAGGGAAGCTGCACAGAGATCATGGGATTGTCAGAGATGTGCTGTTGCATTGTGAGCTGGAGAAATGGATATGAGGTGTCTGTAGCCTTGGCCTTTGTAGCTATCATGCACCGGTGCTCTGTCTGCCTGTCTGTCTTCTGCCTCAGCTTGGCTCCCTGTGAGGCTGTGGAGTCCCAGAGGAGAGAAATCCTGACCTCCCCCCAGCTGGCTCGCCTTTCAATGGCCTACTGTCAACATCCCCATGCACAGCAGCATTGCCATCTGGAGCATTCTCCCTCCCACTCTCTTTTTTGTTTTTCTCTTGTGTGTTCACACAGATACTGTCTCTTTGTTTATTGCGCGAACACACAAGTACGTGCACAAGGGTGCACACAATGCAGTGAACACTCAGTGTAAGCCACGGCGGACGGCAGGTTTTCACTGATACACACCCAAACAACTGGAAGGCAGGCTCATTTGTTTTTGTCTAGAGATGAAAGCCCCTGGTGTGATAGTATAAAGTCCGTGCACAGGACAGTACGTATTAATAATGGATATTTATTCTGTTTGATATTCTTTTCATGTGCTCAAAGAAACCACCAGACGGTGGAATCATTTATGTAGTTGGCTGTGAGGACAACGGCCTTTTACAGGTCAACGGACATTTATTTTAGTTCCAGCCGGACCAAGAAAGTGCAGCTAGATGTAAATAAAACACAGCCATCCTCCTGGTTCTTGTAGGACATTGCTGCACGTTTGTATTAGCATAATAAAGGTCAGTGTTGCTGCTTTTCATAATTCCCTCATCTCTGTGCTGTGACTCACTTGTGTTAAGCAGATCTGGACATGCATTTATGCTATAGGACGTTTGCATGGAGTCCAAGGTCAGCCTCTGTCTTTGTCATGTTTTGACTTTGAATTTAGTGCTCTGGATTTTCTCATGCTTACTCTGTCTGATAAAGTGACACTCCCATAGCTCAGGAAAAGATTCACTACATAATGCCTTGCATACCTGATTGACGCCTATCACTTCCATCAGCTGGAAACGCATATGAAAGTAGTGTTTAATCCGCTTGTTTTTACATGTTGGTCTCTTCATACAGCTTGCCACATACTGTATTGACTGCGTGGTTAAAATTCCAATAATTACCAGTCCCTCAGTGACAGCTCCCTTGCTCAACCAGGAACAATCCCTTGAACACAGAGATGACTGCACGACTAGTATGCTAGCTATTGTTTTTGCTGGGATTTCATCAGGATCCAATAGCCTGTATTTCCAATGTGTGAGCGATGGTGGGACGCGACAGGAGGGACAAGTGGAGGAAAGAATAATTACTGGGCCTATTTCCTCCCCAAGTCATTCACGCACCAGTAGGCCCAACAAAAAGAACTGTCCCCCTGCATTGTTATTAGGAAATGAAAAATGGGCAGCAGATCAGTGCGGTGACAGCCCGTTCGCTGTATTTACCTGTCATTTGTCTCCTTCTGGACAGGAGTGGACACTGCGCAGTTTGAGGCAGTGCGTGCCCGCTGATGATATCAGCTTCTGAGCCCCAGCTTTGTGCCGCAGATGGATGTGCGGCACTGTAAGTGTTAGGTGTAATCTAGCCACATGCTGGTTGTCGGACACGGAGAGGAACACAGTGTATTTCAGATGTAATACGTTTGAAAGCAAGCCTAATTAAAAAGCGAACAGGCACTTGGCAAGCATTGATTGTTTGTGTACCTGCACATCGAGGATAAGGATGAGACCATTCAACTGCAAGGATACTCTGTATTAATTAGTGGCTGGAAGCAAAGGCCACATTTGAACATGGAGAAAATGAATTGGCATATATTGTCACTTCTTCTCCTGCACTTATGTTACGAGATCAGGTGGACTCCTGCACGTCTGCTGATATTGGCTATAAATAATGATCGAATCTTTGGAGGAAGGTACACTGAGTGCACACATCAATACACATCAACTAAAGCCAAACTCTTTTATTACCTCTAAAAATGGTCAACTTAAGCCGTTTCCAATTTTCATGTTTACTGGATCAATTTGCACCAGCTGTCAGGCGTGTGAGGACTAATGGAGGGGTCATGCTGGGTTTATTCATGAGCTTAGAATTACATGATTCTATCTGCCTTCAGGATAGTTGTGAGTTATCGAGCTTAAAGGTTTTCAACATTCATGGAAGTTAAATGGCAATTACACACTCAAAAGTCATTCTGTCATAAAATAACACCACACTGACATTAACTGGTATTCATGCACTCGGTTGATGTGAATGAGTCCGCTTGGACAAAAAAGTGAAACAGACTTAAAATTCAAAGGACACTGAATCTGTCTCGAGTTGCCAGAAAACTTTGTGTAAACAGTCAAAATTTAAAATGTAAAAATGACAATATCCTTTACTCTGTGAAGGTCTAGGCAAACTTTTACGTATTGCTCATAGTCCTCTCTTCAGGCTCAACAGTGTTTGCTGTCCTCAATGGCCTTTGGAGATTTTGAATTCAAGAAAAATATCCCTAAAATACAATTCATGCCCAGCCTTTCAGTTTAAAACCTTCACATTTACTAATCATCACATTAAAGCTGCCTCCACTTTGGATACCCACTGAGAGACCTTTGAGAAAAAAAAAAAAAAAAAAAAAAAGTTAAATGTTTCTATTGTTGAGGAAGAAAAAGACAACCTTTAACAGTTCCTGTAGAACATTTGATCAGAAAGACAGCGCTGTAAAAAATTCAACCACAATAGTCAAGTCAAATAGCTGTAGTAGGGAGGTTTGAATAATGGGCTGTCTGTCACTGATTATAACAGCTTTAACTGCAATCCAACTTCACCAAATTGACTATAAAACAGTAGACTGCAGATTTGACTGCAGCTGGACACATCCTTTGGTTTTAGGGAGGGTGTTATCTGCAGGATCAGTGTTTTTTTTCCCCCCACAGTGTGGCTGTCAGTTCACGACTACAGTCTGCTACACCAGCGAGGCAGTGTGGTACCCTGAGAGAGAGAGAGAGAGAGAGAGAGAGAGAGAGAGAGAGAGAGAGAGAGAGAGAGTGAGTAACATATGTATAGATGAAATTAAACATACATTAAACATGTCTACATTTTTATTCTGCAGTGTTGAAGTCCAGCATCTCTCGCCGCCATCCCCCCTGAGTTTCTCACTGACTGACTGGTTAGAGGCAGGGAGGTTGAAGCCTTAGGTCATTTTTGATGGCTGATCAGAACGGGGAGGAGGCTGATCTCTGCATACATGATAACCTGCATCTGTCTGCAAAAGGTTTGCCGTCAGAAGTCAATTCAGAGAGATCAATCCATGGCTACACTCAGAATGACACACTGCCGTTATTTCCCGGCTTTGGCAGGAATGCTGAAAATGATGGTGTGATATGCTTTGAAAGGAAAGTCAATTTGCCTCAGCAATTTGCAGAAACGGATCACGCCGGTCACAACATGGTGTTGGCTTTGATGGCACCAATCACAGCAGAACCGAGACACGTGCTATGAAGTCAATCCTGTGAAGTCAGTGGTCGGTGCTTTCAGGTTTCGCTCTTGCTCCACGTTACCTCCTCTGTCAATACACTCCCCACGCTCTCCTACGCTCAGCCCCTCAAAACACAATCATTAAAAAATAAATACATAATAACGATGGCAGTGAAGCAGGTGGGAGTGGTAGCAGTGTGAGCCTTCAGACTGACTCATGTTTCTGCCCACTGACTGAATGCATTTACTCAAAACCACTGCCGACTTCATGGATTCCACGCATTGATTTTCTTATTTTAAAACTTAATGAACTGTAAAGGGGAAAAAAAAAAAAAAAATCCCCCTCATCTCGTAGACCGCTTTTCCTTTGTGGCTGACATTAATTCGTTAGTTTGCCATGCCTCATTGAAAGCTTTATGATTTCATTAATGGATAAGGTGGCTTCACAGAATGCTGCAGTCATGATATACACAAAATTCTCTGACACTCATCTGCAGCTACTCTCTAGTACTTCGCAAACACACACAAGCTCTCACAGTACAACAAGTGAAATCTGAATTATAACGCTTTACATTGCATCATGTATTACGTATTTCATATTTGGCCTCTATATTAGCTTTGGAGATCTTCAAATGGCATGCTGTCTGAAATACATACATGTATTATTTATGCGTTACTTTGTGAAATAGTTCATTTTCCTTTTACTGCACAGTTTTGACTTAAGTCTCCTTCATAAAACACAGTTCAACCTGAACAGGAAAAAAAAAAAAGTCTTGTCAAGACAATCTCACCTCAGGGCTCGATTAGTAGCTGTTCTGGAGCTTTTGATCATACTGCATGATTGTCACCAGCAGATAGTTTGCCAGTTTTTATAGAATAGGAGGTGCTGAAATTTCTATTAGTTTTTTTTTTTTTTTAGCTCTTTAACAGCTTCTCATATGGCTTTCCTTAAAAGTTGAGCTCTGAAATTCATACTTGTACTCGGTTACAGTGACAAAACCATCTCCCTTCAAGGGCTGTCTGTAGCTGTTCCTCTGTTCAGGAGCTTTCCATCATGTCAAATGCTCTTCATCAAGATAAAGCTTTTAAAAGGTCATAAAGATTGTAAGCTAGCATGACTGAGACATCCTTAAACGACACAAAACATTACACTAAACACTAAACATTTACAAATCCAGAACACCTGGCAAACTCCATCTACTGATGAAGATCATGTGGTATGACTGAAAGTTCCAGAACAGCTACTAAATGGACCTGGATGGGAGATTGTTCTTCCTTTTGAAAGGAAAAAAAAAGATGTTGTAGTTGACTGATGTATTAAAGTAGCAGACACTGCTTGTGTATTCATTGTTTTAGCATTTTTATTACAATGTTTATGTTTCAGTGAATTTGAAAGGAGAATTGAGACGTTCGCACTTCACATTCAGATCAGCCTGTTCAACTGTGTGCTTATTTGATGGAGAGATGTGGGAAGTTAACAAGTGAACAGGATTATCTCAGACGTGAGGAAAACTGATGACAGGTCACTTATTTAGCGAAGTTTATCATTGATAGATAAATAGTTGGTTCGCTCCTGTGGGTTGAAATAAACCTCCCATTTGGAGATTCACTTAACAAGCCAAATCTGGTCAGGAATAAACTCAGTGTTAACCCCTCTCCAGAAACTCTCAGCTTCACTAAATTTGTTTGTGATGTGCTGAAATTGGACTGAAAATAATAATCTCTTTAGTCATATTACAGTGTTTATTATATTTCCACTTTGGGGATTGTGAAGGAACCAAGGAGAGTGATTGTATCTCTTTCATTGTCAGACTCATTGAAGAAAAGTGGGCTAACAGCTGCTTATATGCCAGAACATTTTATCTAAGTACGTTTTTTTGTTTTTTTTCCCCTCTCTCGAGTTTCCCTCTCTGAACAACTTGTCGTGGCCTCAGCTAGTCCTAATTATTGTATTCTGAACTCTGCTGCATAGACAGCCACAGGTTCACTTCTGGTATTTATGCAGGGCCTTCTAAATGATTTTGTTCTGCTTGGCTGCACACTTTAATGAAAGTGTAAATGCTTTTGGAATGGTGGAATCAGCTGAGTTGGGAGGATTAGCACTTCCTTTTTCCACAGCCTTGATGTTTAATTACCACAAGTTTGTTGTTTTCTTATTCATCTGTTACTTTTTTTTTTTTTTTTCTTTTTCAACTTTTAGACGGCTCACATTTAGCCCAGGGCCTGAGTAATTGGTGTGTTTGGGTAGGGAGAGGAGGAGGGGGGTTGAGAAAGGACAAGGAGGAGGAGTCTGCCTGGCTTCTGTCTGCCAGACAGAATCTGTGTAAAGGTGGTTCGGGGGCAGCAAATCGTTTTATAACGGCAATGTTTTCCTCACAGCCTCTGAAAAACACAGCTGGACAGATATTTATATTCAGATTTTTAATTTCTCTATCTCCGTGTCTCTGCTCTGTCATCCCTTTCACCCCCGTCTTACCCATCATGTGTCCTTTTCCCACTCGTGCAAACACGCACTCCCACACACACTCTCTCAATTTCTCTCTCTGCTTTTTGCCTGCGCCATCAGGTCCTGGATTATCATTACACCCAGCCGGTGGAGTATGTTTAGGTCGTGGGTTGGCTTTGACCTGTATTTAGCATTTAAATCAGGACAGGCTTGGCTTGTGATCTCATTACCAGGCCACCTGACTGTATTTGATGTAAAGCCTGGGCATTAATAAAGATCCCTCCAGGGTTGAGGGAGGGAAAGATGAGTCTTGTCCTGCAGCCCAGGTAATTTACTGCAGCAGAGCAAGATGGAGAGACTGTGTTATTATAGACTTGATCGCTTGGCAGGCCGGCTTGTAATTGATCTGTGCTCTGCAGAAGTGCTCGGTGGTGATGAAGGGTGTGGTTGTGGAGGAAGAATTCGATGCAGAATGTAATACATAGTGTATTACAGTGAGACAGATCCATAGTCTGAAAACCGAGAGGGCAGGCAGGAGAGGGTTAGACAAGTGAATATCGATTAAAAAAGATTCCCTGTGACATACATTTAGCAAATTATATGAGGTGGAAAGGTTTTTTTTTTTTTTTTTTCGAGCTTGGCACCTGCTCATCCGAGGCATCCCTCTGATAGAAATACTGAATTCAGCGATTTGGAGGAAATGGAGGAAGGAACTTGAACTGCTGCTGTACTGCAGCAGACTGAAATGAACAAAATATCAAATATCACGGTTTTCGCTCAGCATTAATCTCTCACCTTTTTCCTTGAATGTCAAATGTCATTCCCATGCGAGGACGAACATTATAAACTGATCCTGAATCCTCAGCGAAAGTGGTGGCTATACTTTATTGTCAAACGGTCATTATGACACATGAAAAAGATTCCAGTTATGGTAAAATATATTCAAAAATAGCTACTTTATAGCTAATAAATTTCCATGATGTCCCTTTTTTTTCTCTCGTTTAAACCCTCGTGTCTCATTAGTAATTTAAAAGCTGGTCATGAATCAGGTTTCCTTGTTTTGATAGCTGTTAGTGTTACTGTGTTCAGGCCCTTGTCAGTGAAACACAACCCAGGTCACCTCTGTCTCAGTGACATTTGTTGGAGTAAATTCTCCTGTTACCGCAGCGATCAGACACGAAAACAAAGTAAATCAGACAAAGTGACAGATACTGGAAAGAATAAGATGATCCACTTCACAGAATATGGCCACAGATATTTCCACGTCTCATTCTATTTAACCACTGTGCATGGTACAACACCGTGACCTATTTATATCGTTCTCATCCAATGTGAGATGAGCTGATGCCAAAACATCTACTCCATCCCTCAACCCACCAGGGTAATACATCTCGCTCAACAAAAGCACAGATGAATACAAATCCTGAAAGGCTCTCTATAAAATTGCATATCCTGACTGGGGCGTCTCTCATGTACAGTGTAATGTCTTGTGCTTTATGCGCCCGGAGCGTTTTCTTTCGAAGAGTGGGAGGAAGCAAACGGATCCTCCCTCAACATTTACCAAAACATTGTTCATCGTCTTCATTGAAAAAGGCAGAAATCTCCAAAGCCCGCAGCTGACATCAGAGCGATGGCACAACCTGAGCACAGAGCTGGCCACACAGTCCTCTCTCCCTCTGCATCTGCAACACTATTGATTGTTGTGCTCGAAGGAGTCAAACCTGCAACAAATAGAAAATCTTCCAGAGGCTGATCGGAGCTACTCTAAATAATTTTGCTGTGTTCATCGCTGCTGGTCCTCCGGGTAGACCAGAATCAATCGCGCGCTGTGGCGGTCCCGCTTATTATCTGCCAATAGAGGGTCCAAGAGTTATTCCTGGTGCTGTGGAATACGATGAAGTTATTTAATATCGAAAGGGAAGATGGGCGTAAAGGAAACACAGCTCGTGATAAAAAATAATGCCCAACCAAATCAGAGGAAAGTTCGACTTTGAAGTCTGCAAGCTGTTGGCACCACGCTGCAATGTGGAACCCTTCCTGCGTGAATCCCACTGTTTGGACAGAGCAAGTAGCAGCATTTGGAGTTAGCCTTGGTGTGGCAGCAGTGTCACTTTGTGTTTGTCAGCACAGTACAAAATGTTTTTGGAAATAAACAGAAATGTCTTTTCACATCAAGTACAGCTCTGTCCCTAAATCCCCCCTCCACCCCTCCACCCCCGACTGCATCTTGGTCCTCTGGTCCTGCTGAATATCTGGTGAGGATGCAAGGAGGGGTGACATCCATGAGTGAGTCAGACCTATCGCAGGAACACATGGAGTTGCGGAGTAGGAGGTGCAAAACACTCGTGCGGGCGCAAACGCGACATCACACGGCCTCCGTGATCATCGCTTTCTCTCGGCTTCTGTGCTCGCTCAACAAATCAGAGCATTAGGCATGAATGTTCTGTGACTAAGGCTGAAGCAGAGCGAGGACATGTATTGTGCTGTCGACTCTCTGCTCTGAGTCTATTAGCCTCGTACTGTACCCACATCTGAGGCTGCTGCACAGAAAACAAACACCACTCCAATTTATTTAATCATTATTTTTATTACAAAGGCGGCAGCTTTTTACAGATTAAATCCAAACCCCCATGGCCTTCCATTACTGTCTGTGGTGACTTAAATTACCAATGAATCTCACAAGTTACTGTAAGAACAATATTTTGTCTTATTGTTGCAGAAATTCATTAGAGATGGGTTTTCTGTTCATCTGCTCCCCCTCTCAGATTGATTGTTCTATGACACTCTCCATTAAAGGCCCATTAGCTACCATTATGCCAGGCTGTTTCCATTGCCAACAATAACACTCAACCCGAATGCAATCGGGAAAGAGCACAGGATAGAAGCGCAGTTTGACAGTTACAGGATTGTTCGTCATTAGCTGACATTGTCTACGAGACACTAGAATATGTCATTCACTAAAGGGCCACGGTACGTCCTTCCCACTCGAGTGGCTTTACATGACAGAGGACATTTCTCTCTCATTCCTACAGGGTTCTCTATCAACACTGTCGATAGGGGGAGGAGAACAAAGGAGGTCTCTCTAATGACAAAAGATGCGATTCATTTAGTTTAAGTGCAAAACATCCATCCTAAATATCCTCTCCCGCACTGAGGGCTTTGATTAAGAGATTCACTGGAATCGCTTTAAAAGGAGAGTGTCAGGAGGAGAAATATTGGCCATTTCCCCAGTGCCTGCAATCCCCCTCTCTCGCTCTCTCTCTCATTCTCCAGCCGAATGATAGATGAGCAAAAAAGTGGATGGATGGTCATCACAAAGAGGGAGAAGAAAAGATTGAAAATAGTTTCTTTCTGAAGTTGCCAAAATCACTAATGACTGGGTAAACTTACCTATTAGCTGTGGAAAAAAAGGCCACAACTCGTGTCTCTGTCTACATGAATAATTAAATCTGAAAAATTGCCATCATATCCAGGAGATCAGCCATTATTTTTACAGTGTGAAAACACTTTAATGCTTTTGAGAGGTACTTGGTTTTCTCTCTTGTTTATTTTCTTTTTTTTTTTTTTTCATTTGTGCCTCTGCAAACACTAGAATAACAATTTATGTCTATCTGTCTCATGGAACCTGGATGTTGGCGCACTCTTTCACCTCATCTTTCATTATTACAGGCACTGTTTTGTGTTTTATTCTGCAGAAGGCATTATGATTACTGACAACACTAAGAATAATAGCAATTACAGTTTTAGAATGTAGTTTAAAATGTGTGAAACACCCCTGATATTGTTTACACCTAATTCTAATTTCTGCAATAAGCAGCCCCCTCCATCCTAATATCTTGAATGTATGGGTTATATTCATTCCACATTCAATTAATTCTCCATTATTTCTACCTAGATTGGTTGTGAGGACCTGTTTATGGATAACGATTTATAGTTAATGGAATAAAGCGACATGAGGGAGCTTGTTTGAGAGGATGTCACGTGTGTGTATGATGCTCAAGCCCGCAGCAGATTGATGATGAATAAATAACCTGGGCATGTGCGGTGTGACAGGTGTGATTCCCACAGGTTTCAGGTTGAATAAGACATAACATGTCACGTGTGTCTGTGTGCATTTATGTGCATGTATGTGCATGTTTTACGGGAGGGTTGAGTGCCACCGAGCTGGCTGTCGCAGTGTGTAATTTTACTGCATACGTGTCAGTGTTTAATATGCCTTTAACATATATTCTGGGAGAATAAACGGGGAATAACAATGTGCAAGTAATTACATGGTGGGTGGTTCCTTCTCAGCATCTGTCATTTCAATCACAGTGTTGAATATCCTCCAGTCTGTTCCCTTTTCTCACCCTGAGCAGACGCTGAGAATTTTAATTTGCATTGTGTCCCGGTCCAGACACTTGCGCTCATTGACAATAAGCCAATAGAATTAAAATTTGGAGACTATCTAAGGGATATTCAAGAAATGTACATAGAAATTAGAGGCACGAGTCCCTCATGATCAAGCATTAATAACTTTCTGAATGAATTTCTCAGTGTAAATGGCAGCCAGTCACCCAGGGAGCGGGCTCAGTATAGATATTGACACTATGATCAAAGGAAAACGACAGAGCAAAGATGACGAGAGGAGCTGCCAGGATAGCGGACAGTCGGGATGTACAGGGAAATTAAAGTGAATTCCTATCACAGCTCACAAACCATTGTGGACACAACTGCTGTTGTGTGTCACTCTGATGTCGGAACTCAGTCATATTCAAACATGACTGCAGCCACTCTGCAAGCAGCTTCAAAATAGCAGAGGGAGATTCTGCCCTCGGCAAAATGTTTTCTTAACACAAAACGTAAGCCGGAAGAAACTTTCCATCTACTTTTACACAGGTCTAAATTGAGACTGTACATATTAAGTGTTCTGTGATGATGTAAAGTCTTTTATGCACCATTAAAACCATGAAGTCCTTCTTTAACAAATAGGCTTGTCATGAATCTCTGATGCACACCCAGTACTTAAACTAATTTTGTTTCTCAGTGGTGAATAATGCCATAGGGCCATTTATATGAAGAGTGTGTCCACGGTGCTGCTGCTTGGGGACTAGGGATGACAAATGATGTCGCGTTGTGAATTTATTGATGTGTGATACTGACTTCAGCGTTTCAGCAGCCGTGGCTACATGGATAGACTTCAGTGGAGTGCTCATGACTGTAAACAGGCTTTGATTTGCAGGGCTTCGCTTTGGATGGTGAAACGACTATAACCAATTTTTCTCTCAGACTTTTTGATATTGATGTTTCACATGCACTGCTCCGGCTTTGAAAATAATTGATTACCACTGGCTAAAATGTGCCTGAACATTGTTTAGCACTGCAAGTCTTTTATTTAGGTCAATACTGTGAAAAGCTATTTCATAGTTTTATTAGGGTGTTACCTCCATACATCTTGAAACACACTAATCTTGCTCTCTAACTCTCTGACGTCATCCAACTAATAATCCTAAGCATCTTGGCAGCAGTATTATTCTGCAATGGCAGCAAATTAATGCCTATGGAAATTTATGAATTGAAAATTAAAATTTCTCACGGAGCCGTCCTGTTGGAGTATATTGCTGTGAAAGATTAATGTTTGGACTTTAAGATACATCAATCATTTACAGGGCTGGACCGGGTTAAACTGTTCTGAAACCCAAGGGTTTAAGATGAATATCAATGAGTGAACCACATGAGTCTGATTTGATCCTTTGACGTTTCTCTACCACAAAGTATTTACATATTTCATCAGGGCAATTGACAGATTTTGCTAATGATGACAAACGTGGCAATTATGAAAATAATAATGGGGGGGTATTTGTGATGATGTCCTATCAATAGATGCCTAAACAGAATTTCACTGGTAATATTATGTAATTTCTACATGATATGATTAATGTGCAAAATATTTACAAACTCTCAAAACCAAGATGTGACTATGAAAAACTCTGATATCCAACAACTATATCACAGAGCCCGCTGGCATCTCTATTAGCATCCGCTCAGCAGGCTCAGTGGAGGCCTGGCACTCAGTGCCACTTTTTCTAGGACCGAGAAAGAGATGCCAAGCTGACTTAATTACACCACAACTGGCTGCTGACACCCTAAACTGCTCTCCACTTCTTTTCTTTCATTTTCATCCACTTGAGTCTGTGCCTCCTCCTCTTTTCAGCCATAGAAGCATTGGCAGGTTTTCTGTTACATAAAGCTACATTAAGCGAAATTATTGATGTTAACAATACATCAAATGACTCTTTAATGGGAAAAGCTTGCTTTTTTTGCTGATTCCATGGAGAATCAATAGTCAGCAGCTTTCCTCTCTTGCTTATGTACTTTTGCATATGTCTCCAACCCCCCAAATCCCACCATCTGACATCCAACAACGATATTCTTACACAGAAAAACACCTGAAAACATTCACATTGAAAGAAACACGTGACACATTTGGCACTAACAGAAAATTACACCTACAGGAATGATCACATTCATTATAGAGAGGAACATAATGAAACTGAGCATAATGCACTCGAGCACACTCATGCTGCACTCTGCAGTGCTGGCTCAGTGGTGCGATCGGTAGGCTTATGACATGTGTGACAGTGAAGTGATTGTTGCTTTGATGAACCGAGGTTAAAATATGTTTGTTTTGACAGGTAAAGCTAAAGGTATGAAATACTAACACCGTCACAGATCCAAAAGCAAACATCTCATACCTAAAGTATATTAGAATAGTATGATTTGTTACATACAGTACAAAGTGTATTAACCCTAAATATATTTAAAAAAATCTTGAATAGTGTTTGTGGGAACCTTAAAGGAAAATTTAATGTTGTGTTCATAGGTTTGTCCATCATTTCCATTGGTGAGGTCAACATTCTTCACAGCAGATTAACTGGCTGAGATCTGGGAACATGGAAGTTTTGCTGCAACAAAGTCAAACGAGGCAAGAAACACAGGCAGCCATGATCAGACTGGTCTTAGAAAATCCAGCAGAAGATTGGAACAGCTTTACTTGGAGTTCAAACTAAAAGGGATTAGAAACCACAACAGTTTTGGTGCAGCTCATTTTCTTCCAGATGAGTTTGGCTAACCTGCCTGTTTCTTGCCACATCAGACTTTTTTTTTTTTTTAAAACCATGTCAACCCGTTTTCAGATTTCAACAATTTACTCTGTGAGTAAAATGTTGTTATTATAGAAAAGAACAAACTACAAAGCTGTATTTGTATTACCCAATCAGCAGCTGTAGATGCTGCTAGATATTGGTTATGCTTGAATATGGAGAAAAAGACAGAGATAGAGATCGCAAGCAGTCACCGGGGAAATGGTGTGTGTGTGTGTCTGTTCACGCACAGCCATGTGTTGTTATTGGTATGTTGTGTCAATGACTGAGTGAGTTAGCTTGACTAAGAATACAGTTAACACGCTCAGCTGAACCCTAAATGCACTTAGGGCCGTGATAAGCAGCGTCACAGGCCATTTACTTCATGTGCAGAAAATGAAATCTACATTTAAATCCGACAAGTTAAAAGGTAGCGGTAATCCGACTTGCTGTGTCTATGTAATTGAACAACAGACAGCAGCACATCTGCTTGCAGAGATATCACATGATTCCCATACATTTGTTAGCCTTTGCCTTGCTCTATAGAATTAATAGGGAAAATTAGGCTCGTGCCTGAGGCAGTAAACAAAGAATTAGATATCAGAGCAGCACAGGGCTTCTGCCAAATGTTGTCAAACCTCTTCTGAGAAAACAAGTGACACAAATTCAATTTGCTTCATCTTGACACTCACTGGAGACCGTACGATGCCAAGGTGCTATCAGAATATGAATATCATAATTTGGTAGCAACAGTAATGAAATGATTTGTTTTACTGTATTGTGATGGCTTCTGAACGGTTTTTAAGAACCCAAGATTTTTCATCTCTAACACGGTGACCCCACTTCAGATTGGTTCTCATGTCCTTTTAAAGGGGTCAGTTTAAAAGCTGTAGCATTAAGGTCCTTTAGCACAAAAATGTCGTGAACCTCTGCCCGTAGATAGAGCTCATGAGTGATTAGCTTCCCCACTGGCCTGGGGCTGAAGTCCACCTGAGCTTCCTCTCCCGTGTCTCTCCTCACTGCCATCTCAGAGTAAGTTGGCTAATGTCAGCAGGGGTTCTTTAATTTCTTATCGAGCTGAACAACCAGCGAAACTCGGCCAGTGAGGAGCATTTTTAACAACCTGAGAAAAGTTATCTATGGCTCACTGGCCAATCAGATTTTTATGCTTCTTGCTTTTTCTGCCATGTTTCATTTATGAGTTCCTGCCCTGCAAAATTCCCCCTTTCTTTTTTTAAAATTTTCTTTTAAATTTTCTGTTTACTTTTACCTAAATTTTGCTTTTAACATCATTAGATTAGATTAGACGAAACGTGATTATCATTGTGCAGGATACACAAACACAGCCAGTGAAATAGAATTAGCATCTATCCACAAATGCAAAATAGCACGTTTATTGAAAAAGTGCATTAGGAACAAAACATTTATGTCATTATGAAAGACCTACATGAGACATACATACAGAATGTCGTTCAGATTGATTCTGTTTTTTTTTTTTGTTTTTTTTGAATGATTACCTACTCTGTGAGATACTAATTTCCTTATTTTCTACCTTTTGTGCAAAACTATTTTTAAATGTCTGATGATGTATTTCACTGCTACAAAACGTTTAAAGATTAAACCGAAGCAGCAGATATACTGCTTGCTTACTCCCTGGTGTATCTGGCTAATCAAATGTACGTTTATTTTTTTTCTTTCCTTCCAGTCAGTTGAAAATTGTGTGAAACTAAGGTCTAATTTCCCAGTGCTTGATTTCAGTCCTGAGTGTGAATAGGTTCTTTGGGAAAGGGCTGGATTCTGCCCCACTGTTCCCAGGCTTTCATCTACCAAAATTTGACTTCAGGGACTCATTTTATCCACAGGCTTCACTATTTCCTCTATCTATATTCCCAACTGACTGAAGTCTTTTTTTTTTTTTTTTTTTTTGTCCTGGCTGGGAATGAGAGAGCTCATGTGGAGGTGGCCGGGGGGGCTTCCTGATTGATTAGAATTCTTCAGAGGGAGAAGAGCTGAGTGGTTCTGAGGCCTGGAGTTTCAGTGTGAAACACTGGGTGACATAGGCCACTAGGTTGCAGACGAAAATGCACACCCTGAAGATCTTGTTTACTGAAACAAGCACAAAGTGTGCTGATTTAGGTTCCTGTGAAATGCTTCGCTCAACCCAAGGGATCTTTTGCAGGTGTCTGTGCAGGTGCTTTTGAATCTAGTGGACCAGTGCATTCTTGCACCGAGCCTTGGGACACCGACATGAAACTATAAACTCAGAGGTGGCAACAACCTAATATAAACATTGCTGACCTATTATTTTTGTTGATGTAATGGAGAGCAAAAATTACGTAGGGTTCTTCATGTTTCATTTGTGCCAAAGGACAAACGACTGCAGCACAAGGCAATAACATCATACATGACTCAAAAGGGAATAAATCTGGGACATTTCAAAGCAGACATGTTCTAAACAGTAGCTGCTCCATCAATGCACAAAAGTCAGAAGGCGTATGCTGCTGAGATTCGATGCTTCTGCAGATGACCCGTGCTGGCTGGAGAAGGCAAACACAAAAATGTCAAATATGATGAAATTGAGCCAGTAACAGCACAGTGGTCAGACCCTGGAGAGATCCTTTCACTGTGGGACCAGGACATGATATTTCAAGAAGATTCCATAGTAACGCACCCCATATATTTCATTTGAACACTTACATGACATTTTTATTTATTTTTTTAATTGACTTTAATTTTTATCTCAATTACAAATGTCAAGTATGATTGCATATCAGAAGCAGTGCCTGATGACTCCTGATTTCCTGAAGTCGTGAGGGTGTTAAGTGTTTAACAAGGGTGAAAAGAACCTGCGCTGCTGCATGAGGAGCATCTTAGCTCAGGCCGTCAGAAATTCCAGTTTTCCAAGTCAGGTAATTTCATTCCAGTCTGATAAACTGGTGGTCCCTCAGGCAGTAATCTGTCACTGAAGGTATTAACCCAAAGTGGACATTGGGGAAAATCCTTGACTACATAAACTGTGACAGCAATTCCAGCTATGTTTACTGATGCCTCTGCTAACCATGTTGTAGAGGTTTCACTTCGGGGTGTAGCAGCTGCTCAAACACTCACTGCTGGTGACTGGACAAATGACATCATGCCATATAATGAGGGGGAGCCAACGTACAGGAGAATCCATAGCTAATTAGAGCAGCTGGCTTTTAAGGCAGACAGTTTGACAAGGACATCAAGAATGCATGTACGCCGAGTGTCAATGCTGTTTATGTTGCTCCCTCTTACACTCTGACGCAGCGCTCAGCAATATTGGATGGGCTTCATTACCTATAAAACGGACTGAGGGGACAATGAATGAATGCCACGCTGCGGTGAGGGCGGGAGGCTTCACCTTATCTGTGGCCAAAATGATTTAAGTAAGAGCAACTCCTTATAAAACATGTCGTAGATAATAACGTTTGCTGCTCACTGCGCTCCAGCGGAATCTGAAAATAATTCCTATATCAGTAAATGGAGACCATGTGTTGGGCCTGACTTTAATTTAGTCTTCATTCTCATTTAAGTTGACACGCAAAGCAATAACCAGTGTTAGTCATGCTAATTAAAATGCATTATTTATTGGCATCAACTTGAGTGATGGATGTAAGAGCTGTTAAGGAACAGGGAGCTTCATTATTTTAAGGAATTGGCTAATTGAATTTAGCTCTTATAACCCTTATCAATATATATGTAATGAGCCGCTAATGCTCTGCCTGTAAAATGGCGCTGATCAATGTTGACATTTTCTCAGCACGGCTCTGATGAGCACTGTGGAGACAGGCTGCATCACAAACATACCCGAGCATACAGGAACCTCATCTCCAACATTAATGCCTTTTTGATTTGATCGCTTTAATATGTTTCAAGCACTGTCAAATATTTTGATAGGTCTCAGAACTGGTTTACTGCCCTGTTGCACAGAGTAAAATTCAGAGGCTGTATAAACTCTTCAGTCTATTCAATGAAAAATTAATATTTTCTCACCAGGTCTCGGTCTCTCTCTCTCTCTCTCTCTCTCTCTCTCTCTCTCTCTCTCTCTCTCTCTCTCTCTCTCTCTCTCTCTCTCTCTCTCTCTCTCTCTCTCTCTCTCTCTCTTCCTCACCAGCATCGCTCTCATTAAATCCTGATTTTCCTCAGCCACGTCCTGTTCGCTGTGAGGTTGCAGTCCTAAAACAGAAGAGAGATGTTAATTATGAGAGATGAATTCTATCTTTAATTAATCATTAATGTTGTTTTACATTTTGATTAAATTGGACCTAGCAGAAGACATATGGAGTGTTCTTGTTCTAAAATGATATATCCACCTTAAAAACAGGAGAGATTAAGAGAGGAACATGTTTTATTTAAAGTCATTACTTACGACAGGATGTCTCTGATTTTAAGGTACCATCTAGAAACATTTGTTAATAATAGAAGAGACTCTGCAGTTGGTTTGATCTGTGTGACACAGAGTACACACACATTATTTGAAATAATCTGTTTCTGCATATCTGAAAGTGACCAAATCACTAGTTGGTGGGTTCTACGGCTAAAATGCAAATATCTTCAATTTCCACAGTGACTCTGGTCACAGAGTCTTGATGAGTGTGTTTATGAGTGCTGCATTAACAGAGTGCTAATGGAGATTTGACGAAGAATAAAATCATCGTCTCATCATCCTTGCAAGGTCTGTGGCAGGAGGGAAGCTTTTCTCTTTTCACACATCGAAGCACCTTTTGTAAGGAAAAAACAAAAAAACTCTTTGTAAAGGAAATGCAAGAGGAAGTGCAAGTGGACTGACCTTGAGCTAATGATGCTTTTATCGGTGAGGGGAAAAAAAATAACAAGCATAACCGACCAGCCTTCCAAATCATTTCTGTGTGTTTAGCCAGTCTGTCCATCCATTTATTTTTTCTTCTGTTTTAAAGGCCATGAGAGGCGGACGAAAGAGCTTTGAAGGACACTGCTGTGAACTTGGATGCAGTGCAAAGAGCTCAAGTCCATCTGTTTCATTTCTCCACTTCCAAACTGAAGTGGGTTTCCACTCTCCACCCATTGGTGTGAGATTGGTAACTATTGATTCTGGCAGCTAGGCAGCTCCTGTAATTAAAAAAAAAACGCCTATGTGGAAGATGGTAAACACTGTTCAAAGCCAACTGTTGCCGGGCTCTTCATCCTTAATGAGATTTCAGTGCAGAAGCTAAGTAACCAACCCGAAGAATCAATGTCTCCCTCTCTTTCTCTATCAAATGCTTTTGATAATCTTCTCCAAGTCCCTGATCAGTTTGACCTGATGCAACTCAATACTTTTCCAGGCCGACTTAGACGATGTTTAGTCTTAGAAAAGTAAAGAATGAAGAAGAACTTTATATCCCTCTACAACACTAAAATCATCCCTCATTTGAAGTGACTGTACTTCCTGAAGAGGTGGACAGAATCAGTCTGTGGAAACTGCAGCTGGAAGCATCACACAGCAGGTGTGTGCAAGAGTGTAGGTGTCAATCTCATTAAAGCTTCAGTCTTTATTAACATCTCATCTTATGCTATTATGTTCTGTCTGAGCAAGGGGCGAAATCAATAAAGCATTTGCTTCATTTTGCACTTTGCAACAGCTAATTTGTACACGGCTCTCTCTGTTCGGACCTCATAACCCAACTGTACTCATACATTAAAGAAGATGCTGTGAATTCAGCAATGCAAAGCACTTCTCCATAGGCACTCTGCATCGTTTTTAGGCAGATGGATCTATGCCAGCAATAAGATACGGCTCAGGCATTTTGAGGGGAGTGAAGGAAACTACGCCTTTGGTATCAGCATTGCTATCCAGTGCTTACTGTGTCACTATAATGAGCTGATCACACTTTGTTGTTTACCTGTGTGACTGACGTTAGCTCTGCAGGGAGCTCCTCATCATGATAAACAGCCCGGTAAAAGTGGAAAAGCCAGGATAAAAATACATTTATCATCTTTCTGGACCATTAGCTCTCTCAAATTTACCCTCAAATAAAAATTGTGGCACCGGGATTGCTTTTCATTATTTTACTCTCCTTCCTCTGCCAGGTGTATTTTGGTTTAACAAGGTGAAGAACATTTAATACCTCGAGTGCCTATAATTGATGAGCATCTTCACATTTCTTTAACAATGAAAACAGAACTCTGTCATTTTCACGTGGTTGAGAAATAATTTCCCCGAGGTTAAAATGCAGCAGACAATGATTAACAGAATTCCCGTGCATTCAATTTGCAGACCTCAAAATCATTTTCAGCATGACAACATGCATTTATTACAGCAGAGTGGTGAGGGATTTTTTTTTACCAGAAGGATAAAAAGACTGTGACATTGCATATTCTTGTGTGCCACCTTTAAGCCTAAGTATGTATAATGTATCTTGCAGAATATGCAGAGTATTTGTATGAGAGCAACTGTGCAATAAATTGAAAAACTAACGGAGGAACAACAGAGGGAAATCCCAGCAGACCTTAAAGCTCTGAGGCAAAGTGTGGAAAAAAAAAAAGTACAGCAGCCCACAGCTGGAGATAATATTGTCAGTAATTATTCTCATCCCTACTGGGCAGAGGACCTCAGTGTTGTCTGTTTCTCTGTCATATCTGGGCCAAGCGCTCATCTCATTCCAGACTACATTGGCTCTGTCAAACATCAGCGAGAACGGGGAGGCATTAGTGGACCCTGGAGAGGAGCGGGATGAGGTGATAAGAACATCAGAGGGAATCCGCCTCATTTTATGCTACACACTGCTGAAAGTTGGGCTTTCTCATCTGTATAAACAAGAGGTGTGCAGTGCTTTGTTTGTGTGTGTCTGTGTGTATATGTGAGAAAGGGAATTACAGTGTGTGAATGTTTTTCTCTTAGTTTAATCCTATTTACAATTTTGTGCAATTTGTCGCCCGCATTTCACCATTAGAGTAATAGGGCATGTGTTGAATAGTTTTTACAGGCATACAATATTGTAGCCCAATGAAAAACTGGCTGTGTCATTAAATGCTGCTGTTAACAGATGCTGGGAAAAATTCTCAACATCATTTCATCCAGTGCTTTTACTGATTTGCTATAACACGTATTAAAAGCCAGGGATGGCTGAAGTGTTTTACATGATGAAGTAATAAGCCAAGACAGGCCATAATTTACATCTCTTCGGTATTTCAAGTGGTATTAGGCATGATGTAAATTCCAAGGATTTGACGCACGCCACTTGTTCAAAATAATCAATCATACTTTACTTACAGAAAAATAAAAGGAAGAAGGAAAAATGTTCAAGTATTGTCAGCCACTCTTTCAACCCCTCAGGCCCCTGACAGTTCTTCTCCATTGGCGTTCTTCAGTCGTCCACTAGGTGCCCTAAGATTTTCCCTCCTGTCCCAGTCACCTGACCATCCCTGCCCACTGCTCCCAGTTTCCCTATTATCCAGCCCATATTTAAACCAGCCTGTTCTACCTGCTCCCTGCCTGTTCGTTATATGGTGTAATGTTCATTCTGTGGATTTTCATTACCTCCCTACCTGTTTGCCTTACCTGTGCCTGCCTGGCTATCTGAATGTGGGTCCTCCTGCCTGCGTTTCTGTTGTGACATTATCAAAGAAGCAACTAGAGAAACTGAAAACCTTTACTAAAAGGAGAAATGTAGTGTAGGAAAATGGAAACGGAGAAACATGAATATGCACTAGAATAAAAAATGTTAACTGAAAGAGCCAGTAAAACATAAATAACAACCAGACTAAAAAAAAAAGATTTGTTCTATCAACTGACTCATTTGAAATATTTCACTTACAGTTATGTTTGTGTTCAGTTACATGTTTGTTAGCTGTATGTGTTTCAGCATCATGGTAACAAAGTATTTCATTAACATGTGGTGGACAGTGGTTGCCAATGAGATTTTTGCCAGCGTAGATTAGCCCCTGCTAGAAACACACACTAATATGAACACAGCCATCACTCAATGCATTGGGAGAGAGCATAGTTTCAGTAGGTGTAATAAATAAAAAATTCAATATGCAAAGAACTGCTTTACTTGCTCAGTGCATTTCTGTTGAAAATATTTGCCTTTTTAAAAATTGCACATAAATGAAACGCCAAGCTTTACAAAGGTAAACCTAACGCTGTGTGAGACGGTGACAGTTCAAGCAACATTATGCAGCCGTTTTACTCAAAATGAACAAAATCAAAATCACTTTGATGGTACACTGACTAGCATCTACATTTTATCTAGCATCTACAGATGTTTTCTGTCAATCAGATCAACCAAATTCTGACTTGACACGAGTGGACAGCGTGATTGCTGGTTTGCTCTGAGTGATTGATAGGCTTTGGATTCTGTAAATAACCTGTTAGCTTCACGGGGTTCGCTGCCTCCAGTAACCTTCACCGCTCTTGGAGCCCAACAGAACTGAATTGTAATTACCACTTGTGGCTGCTGTTGCTCAGTGCTCAGCAGAAGTTACAGTCTTGCTTTAATATGAGAAGAGAAGGCATAATTTAAGACTGATGGACTGGCTGACCCGAATTTGGCTGATGAACAGGTTCTTTTTCTGTGTGAGAGAGTAGCTTGTTCCCAAATACCAGCTCTTTATGAATCAGATATAAATTTAATTACCCACCGAACAAAATTTTAATTGGCACCTGATGCCATCCCTCTACTTTACCTCTGTCATGTCCCTCATTATGGTCGGTGCTTCGGTGCTTGCAATTTCATTATTTGCTGCTAATAATAGCTGGTGGATCTTGCATGTCATCTATGTTGCAGTTATACTGTCAGTAGCTCCTCCATGCTGTGCTTCAGTCAAGGTTATTCCATTCTGGATTAGCTCTGTATTTTCTTATGCTGTTTGATAAGAACCAGCTGGAGTCTTCAACCTGCCAGGTGAAACAGAGGTGTTTGTTTTTTGACAGCTGATCTTGATTGAATAATGAATTAATAAGAGGCAATTATTTTTTTCTCAGATATGTTTATCCAATAGTAACAATATTTCATAATTCACAATTTAAAGTGCAGAACTGCTGCTTAAAAAAAAAAAAAAAAAACTGCTCATGGAAGTGGACAAACTAATCACTGCCAGTACAGATTTAGCTGAAAACTGTCAGATTGATTTCTCTGCTGTGAAAACAATTTCTTTGCAGGGTTTTCACAGCACTGAGGCCTGGAATAGTGGGGGGAGGAGGCAGAGGAGCCTCCCTGGTATCTTGCTGGGTGGCAGTGTTCCATACATCCTTGACCTTTTACCTTCTAAAGCCAACGTTTCTAGAGTGCAGTCTATCAGATAATTACTGTAGGCTTTAACAGAAGTCCTGAAGCTCTTGCTGTCAATACAGTAATAGCTACCGGATGATCGAACAGGTGGATGTTTTTTTTTTTTCTTATTCTCTGCACCTGACATGGCACATGAACGCATCAATATCATATCATTTTATCACGTGGTGAACATAAGGGAATATTGCAGCTTTGTACCTGAGTTATAATGTATTGCTGTGGGGTCGGAGAGGGAAGGGGTGATCTCAGATCTGTCTGCTTCATCGGCTTGAGCTTGTGAGTGAATCAATGCATTGACACCAGGGCTCTTGCACCATCAGTCAGCCAGCCCATCTCATCACACTATTTATTCAACCACGGTAAACAATAACAACCTTCATGCTAGCCCGAGCCTCTTCCTCTAATTACTCATGCGCATAGGACCAAGGTATAGGCACCCTGAAGTGTTTGCCCCGGCTCTCTCAGAAGAGCTGAGGGATGCTCCTGAGCAGGTACTGTACATGCATCCTCACAGAGCTGCGAATGAGCAGATAATGGGCTCATATGCATAATACTGACAAGGGGGTTAGATTGTACTCTTCCCGCTCACTGACAGCACGTTGTGATCCGTTAAGTAGAGGCCTAGATTCAGTTGAAATTAGTCAGCGCTTCTTGTTTAAAGGGTATGGGGGTAGGGGAGTAGGGGGGTAGGGGAGGGGGATGGTTGGGCAAGCTGAATATATTAAGCATAGCTTTTTGTACTTTATTAATGCAACACTTTTTCTAGTCCTTTGCGAAATTACTCAAATTGTTGTTTAGTTTAGTTACAAAGTGACTGAGAAGCAAATGTGCGAGCTCTTTTTAAAGTGGTGGTAAATTGAAGTCTCTTCTTCAAATGAGACAATATTTGAGGCTGAGAAAAGTTGATGAAATTTGGTGACGTTTGGTCCATTAATAACAAAAGGATGAGTAGACAACAACATAGCCGTCACACTGACTCAGAAGTGTCTAATGTGAAATCCCAGATCATTACATTGGAAAGTTGAGATTAATATAGACAGTGAAATAGGTTTAATAGGTACAGTAGTTTTCCCAAAGGGAGAATATGTGACATAGGGCCAAGCAGGTGATGTATGAAGACCAATTACAGGGCCTGTACCGACTGGGTGTGTTGCACCTCGGAGTGCTTCCCTAATACAGGGGCAAAAATCTGCTGCTATTAATAATGCACTTCCAGCTGAACAGCAAAGGACATCACTGCCTCAAATTGACAGAGGCACACAAAGGCCAGTAATCAAAAGCCCTTATACTATAATGAGGCAGAAATATTAAACAGTACATCCTTGCCTTTGATCCATGGTACCACCTTTGGGTATGATAATGAGTCGGATGCTAATGTGTGACGTGCTAACAATAGAGACTAACTGCTCTGGATAGGGGCTGAATGCTGATCTGGTCACACAAACTTGTTGCAGAGCATCCAGTCATATCTGAGAGACAAGGTAGAGGAGGCCGTCAAAGTAGTGTGACAGCTGAGGACTCCTTGAGTGATTTTACTGATGTGGAGTCTGCCGTTGGGGGGGAAAAAAATCATCAAGCCAGCAAGGAACCAACTATGGGTAATGAAATGTGCCTGCTCAACTGGGTAAATACACAAATTCATTGCCAACCCAGGGCTGAATCTTGACATACATGAACAACACTGCTAATGAACCAAAGAATAAATTTTGGCTACATGCAAAAAGACGCTGTTGTCAGCCCCCATCATCTTCTCTGAGCACAACAAAACAACAACAAATCATTTGCCAGTATAATATAAAGCTACAAAGAGAGCCAAATCATTTGAAAACAGGGCTGCTTGTTAAGTTTACGAGGTGCACATTTCAGTGCTCAGGCTTAAAGCCTTAAAGTATAATGCATAATACAGCAGAGCAAGATACTCTTGTACCCATTTACAATGAGATGAAATGCAATTGGCTGCTAGGATACCAGGGTAAATGGGCCAGTGCTGGTTTTCAGTCAAGTGCCTAATCCAGTGGGTAAGGCAGTCAGACAGCCTGACAGAAATGCACAAATATCAGCTGCAACATGATTAAGCATCATCCCCTTATTTTCAAAAGCCAGCTCAGTTTTGATTGACCAGCGCTTCTTTATATTTAGGTACACACAGCAGGTCCTTTGATCCTTCAGTCAGCACTGTGTAAAGCCTTCAGCGTGAGAAAAAGTTGCTCAAAGTAAAACCTAAAGGACATTGGAGAGGAGAAAACAGACAAGTCAAGAAACAAAGCCTCTGCTTGACGCTGCACTAAGTCTGACTGGAAAACGCACCAGCAGAGAGAGAGTTCCGTAATTAAAAAGCGTGCCTGTCTGTTTTGTGGCACATTGGAAATGACACACCTGCCAGAACGCATGCTTCCTCGTTTTGCTGCTTAAAGGTGGAGTGAGTGATTCTAATCCAATGCACTCTCTGTCAAATTCAGTGAATATCTCCTCATGGCCCTCTCCCTGTCTGCTCTGTGTGTGTGTGTGTGTGTGTGTGTGTGTGTCCTGTGCCACAGCTCTGGCTCTGTAAATGAGAAATAAACAAAGTGGCTCGGACCGAGACACACAACACTATTCCAGCCAATCGGCAACAGGAGGCGTTCGTGCTCGTGCTCACAGGACAAGGGAAAGAAGAAGGGAGGAGGAGAGATGGAGGAAAGGGGGCAGTGGGATCGAGAGACAGTCAATCTGGCACCTTTCTGCTTTGCCAAGATATGTTGTTGTTGTGATGTTAGCTATAGCAGCAGCAGAGTTGTGAGTGCCGCCGTCTGCAGCTCGTGCGCCGGCTATGGGAAACCGTCGTGTCCTCTCTGCATGTTACTGTGGCACAGCCACAAAGACCTAAACACGCACGTTTGTTAGCACAGTGGATTATTTGGTTGGATGTATAATTCAAAGTGCCCGGTAAGGTTACCTTCCTTGGTAGCTTATGAACCTGTGGCCGTCTCCTTTGTCAGCGTAATTCTAACTAACTAACTAACTAACTCTTGCTCGTTTTTTTACTCTGTTGTGATTCAGAGGCAGGTTTTGTGTGCATGTCATTTGTTTGATGTTTTACTTCACTTCCATGGCGTATAGACATTCCAGATTGTGTCAGCCTTTCTCCAACGTTGCTTACTCTACCTTCAATTCTCCAACAATATTCTGGATTTACTGTCTGCTTGCTGTTGGATTTGACTGCAAACTGACCATCTGAAATGTCTTACTGTTGGATTACCTAGTTCTGGATCACCTATTCTTGGGCTTTTATCAGCATTCAGGACAGTTTGCTGGCAGCTGGTTGTAGTTGTGTCTGTTGTGGCATTACCAGCCATTTGCTATTGGTATTGTTAATATGGGCTGAAAATGTTCAAAACGTAGCCTAATAACGCACAAACTGAAAACGTGTCACCAAGTTTTTTTAAATTTTTTTTTAATGCAGCACTTTTTGTTTGCATTTAAAATAATAACATTGCCAACACATCTGTGTCGAAGATGAGGAGAAGGGGCCAGTAGCAGTAGTGGGTTTGCCTGCCTTCTGCCGATGTTTGGCTGACACAGAACAAACCCACGTGGCTTTCTGCGCATGTGTCTGGGAGACTCTTGCCGGTTGATGCTGTACAGTACCTAATGTGGGTTAAATTAACCCCAGTAATTAACCTTGGTAATTGACCACGGTTATAGTGATTATTAAAATGAAAATGGTAACACTAACTGTCTGGCATTTTTACTGTGATTTAATGTGAAACCGCTTCATCTCTGTCTGCAACATATATTATGTGCAGACAAGTAGGCTGAGAGATCTCTTACTTTTCTACTTCTAACACTGCCTGTAGGTTATTAGCGTACATTTGTCTTGCCCTGGCTATGTCTCCACTGGAAAGCCAGCCATTTACACTACACAAGACGGTTGAGCTTGCTTGTTCTTCAACGCATTGGCAGCAGCACCCTCCTGAGTTTCTGACAGGGACATCCTCCAATCCCCTCCTGGCTTGGTACCACCACCACTAGAGAGGCTGCAATACTATAATCTGTGGTTATTGTGAAATCTCCACCAGCTTTCAGGAAGGATCCCTAACCCAGGCTGGGAGCTAAACCTAAGTAACTGGCTCAGTCACCCAGTCACCCTGAAAATGGCGCCGGTATTTTAACAGAGTTGCCCGCCCCGGGGGCAGATGTTGGGCAAAGGGTGGGTGTACTCTGAGACTGTCATCCGTGACTCACAGTCTGTTGTCAGTAACAGATGATCAGATTTCATGCCTTTGGACAATCTAGCGCACCACCTTTTTCACTGCCTCTTTCCATTTTCTACAGAGGTTGAGTTTGCTCTTGGTGCTGTTGTCTCTGCTCTCGAGAGAAATCCTCACATTACAGGATTTGTTCAGGGCACGTACTGTATATATTTAATTGCAAATATTACAGTGGGGCCACATCCTAATAATCACTTGATTTACCCTCAATAATCACTGCCAGCTGTCCATTCCAAGCCTTCCATCAGGATTTTCCTCCTGATTTTGGGGATAGGCAAATCCCCTCAGGCAGGAAAATAACTAATTATTTCTCGAAACCCACAAAAATATTTTAACACAAATTTTAATGACTCAAACTAGATTAGTGTCATTGTGCTATTAAGTGCCCACTCACATTCTGACCCTCTAATTAGGTTGTCGACTGGCTCCATCCACTGTTAAGAATAATTGTTATTCTCGAGCTGCTCCTGCTTTCAGCCAACAAAGAGCTATTATAAGACTTACTTTGATGCTGTCACGTGACAGTTGTTGGGAGGCCTTTGTAGGTTAATGGAAGGATAATCGGGAGTATTTGATCTCGGCAGAGTTGTAGCTGGTATTAGCCGGTGACAGAAATGTCTTGCCTCTACATCGGTCTGGTATGTTTTTTACATAGGATTTATAGCTGAGTATTATTCAAGTGTATACAGAAATCACAGGGTCTGATGGATAAATGAAATGCACCGAATGTTGTATGTAACAGTCAGGGGTATAAAATTAATAGCCTTGAATGAAGTTATTGATTTTTCTTTTTTCTTTTTTTCTTTTTTTTTCCATCTGAGATTTATTTATTTATTTTCTCTCTGAGGGCTCTGTCATACCAAACCAACTTCAAAGACCTATACCAACAAAAGCTGCCTGATCAAACGCTCTGTGTTGCCTCACCTCGCCTCGCGCTTTAAAAGTTGCATGTTAACACACACCAAAGTGAGCCGGCTGCCTGCTGACATGTACATGTGCTTTGTGTCTGCATGCAAGGAAATAACTAGTCTGCAGTGTGTATTCTTAATCTGACAAAAGCAAGACAGACGCAAATAGCCCACCTACCCTCTTCATACCCTTGATAATCTGCCAGTGATTCTGCGACATGGTCTTGTAAAATGCTTGGAACGCATCTGAGAAAACGCATTGACTGGCATTTTAGTTTGTAGAACAACATAAGAAAAGACTTTGGTGCTGTTTCAGGGTACGAGACAAGTCACATTAATAAAGAGACAAACTGATGTTTTGTTTTTTGTTTTTTTTGCCATGTCGACACATTCTATTGTTTCTGCCCAAATCCAGCTTCAAAAGACAGGATTTATATCCATGATTAAATCAATATGTGATAGTGTAGCAAGTAAGAAGATTTATATAGTGTTTGTAGTTATATAGTGTTTCTACCGTTCTCTGACATGTGTGCATAGTCTATTGTGAACTTGCATGAGTTCAAATTCAATGTTTGAGAATTTTATAGTCCTTTCTACTTTCCATTCCTACTGAACCTTTCATGCAAACGTGCAGACAGAGTGGACAGGGTGAAGGTGTAGTGGCTGTTATGCGACGCAGCCTCTGCACTCCAGAAGAGGGGAATCATTCAAACTGACATTCTTCAATGTGGCATGTTTTCATGCAGTCGCTTCTGTCCCTCAGTATTCACGACCTTTCATAGAGCAGAGCATTTGTGCATATATATATATATATATATATGTATATATATATATATATATATATATATATATATATATATATATATATATATATATATATATATATATATATATTTCTTTTTTTTGTCCAAATTCCTCACTTTTAGTATGTGTAAGCCAAGAAAAATTTCATGACAGTATGCACCACTAAGGGTTTAGGGATGGGATCTCAGCATCATTCTCCCTGGTTGAAGAACATCCAACATAATTGCTCTCCATTGTTTTAAAAAAGGGAAATTTATGCAGCTTGCACAGAGAGTAGTCTTGCTACTTCAGTCAATCCTGGTGCGGTACACCGTCTCACAAGTACCCATCATGATCTTCCATGTACTCTGTCGACAAACACAGCAAAACATTTTAATGAGGTTTTCACAACATGCCTTCTCATGCGACTCCCATTATTCTCCAGTGGAAGTTAAATATTCATGTGAAAATGTTTGTTAAAATGTTTTTGGTCAGGATTCTTCTTCTTTTTCTTCCTATAGGGAGCAAGTAATTAAAGTTTGGTTTTTGCTGTCGAGGCCAGCCACTTTTCAATTTATTCTGCTTTAATTATCCATGCTGATGAGGAAGATGGTCAAATGTCTATGGAGTAATAACACTATGAAAGAAGAGTTTCACTCCTTTTTAGCATTAAAGTCTGTCTCTCACTCAGAAAGTACTGTGATCATAGTTGCTCACATGTTGTATCAAGGCAACATTTGTCTGTACAGTACTGGTTTATTTTGTCGCCAGCTCCCCGAAAAGTGATTCCCGTCTGCAACCTCTGGGTCTCGAAACTCTTCTCCTGTATCGGGTTGTTTGTATTCATGCAGCATTTTAGATCTAAATCAGTCCCAGTTAGATGAATAGAATGAAATATAGCAGGGCTGTGGGTGATGTGATTATAATTAGCAACTGGGGTAGGAAACAAATACAGAGTTTAACTATTGAAAATTATCTGCATTCCTCCCGCGTGCAATCACTTTCAGGTCTGCTCGGTGTCTAGAAGTTTTAACAGGAATAATTATTATGAGTTTTCCTGTATTCAATCAACTTAACATTTTAGATATTAAAATGAGGCTACAGTGAGGCCTAATTCTTGGATATGAATTTATAAGTATGTGGAAAAAAGGGCTGAGAGTGAACCAAACACAGATGGAAATTTGATTACTTACATAGCCTTGATCATGATCCATAACAACATTAGCAATTTCAGCCCAATGATGTGATGCTTGAGGAGAGGAATACCACTGCCACATTTTAAGCATTTTAGTGCCATGCCCTCTAACAGAAGATATCAGAGCTGGGACTGTTGTGGACCTCCTGTTTGTTAGGGTATTTATGGGAAATAAAAAAAAAAGATTCCTTCCTTAGCACAGATTGTGTTGTTGTTGTACTCTTACCCAGTTCCTGTCTTTGTTATTGTGTCGTCAATCTACATTTTATTTGACCTTCCACACACTTTCAATTACCTTTGCCCAGAGCGGCCTCTTTCGGGTGACTGAGGGAAAGGACATGATGAGAAATGAAAGAGGGAGACTGAACAGGTAAGTAAAACTGTGTGAGGAAACGAAAGCGGTGAAGGAAACATTGACTTGGCGTAAAATGCTAGTTATTGTCATTTTTAGGGTTGTTTAAGCCAAAGTTTATCTTTGTCGTCTTATCCTTATTATCAGTAGCCATTTCCTCTAGATTCACACGTTCTCTGCACAGCAGACTGTATGTGTGCTGTATATTAACAACTAAGGTTACCCTTCTGGACATCTGCAATGTCACATTCTCATCAAAGTAGTATGGCATAATCAAAAATAATGTGTAGTATAATGTTTTTCTCTACATACTACTAGCTTAGTGGACATAACATAACATCTTGGAGTCTGTCTACATAGTAGATACTCAGATGTAGGCGTCATGTACACTAGTAATAAGTTATTCTGAAAGGTTTGCAAAAAAAAAAAAAAATGTCTGCATTTCTGGAATTATTTACCAATTTTAAAGAGACTATAAAGACCCATAAATGTTCAAGTAATTACAGATACCTAAACCTAAACACACACAGCTTTAAAGTAAATATGATTTTGATCAACACAAAGAATCCATGTTTGATGTTTTAAACTTTTAAACACTATGTCCATCCAGCATTCCTTTTAACTTGGACTTTAATGTAATGAGTGTTTTTCTCTGTTCATGATGAGACATACCATATCGAATTGACCCATTTGTAAAACTGAGAGTAGATATGTCCACATCAACTCTGAAGAAGAAATGAAAATTGTTGAATGCTGTTTGAAACACTTTAGTTGTAGCCCTTTTACAAGTTTGTTGAGCCATTCCTGCCAGAAGCGAGTCTGGGAGTGAGAGGAGATCCATACATCATTGTGCTGAGGCATTACTGTGGGTAATGAAGTGTGAACTAGGAGCAGCACTTCGTTTTGTCATAAAGAGTGGGAGGGAGCTCACTGTAGCACAAGGAGATTGTGGACAGTCTTCAGGCGATCTGAACCAAGTGCCTCAAATTACAGTTGTCAGTTGAATAAAAAAAATAAAATAAAAAATTGAACTCTGTTGCTTTACATTTCACTCAGAAGTCGAAGGCAACATGGTCTGTGTCTGTGGTAGATTTCCTCAGGATGAGCTTAGAGTTAAAGATGGTCTAGCTATTTAACAGTTAATAATGGCCTGGATATCAGTGATATCACTTTTGAAATTAAATATCTAAATATAGCTCCCTTTAATGACTCCATCTGTATGATTCATCTGAAAAGTAGATCACAAGCCAAAGTAAGACTGTCCATGATGAAAGATTGTTCGATTGCCCACCCCTAGTCTGAGTAACTCTTTAGGTTAACCATTGTATTCCGGGTTCTTTGTTCATTTTGTCTCTCTGGCCCCATAAAACTCATCATTGCACAATCGATGAACTCTAGATAGATGAAAGTCATACAATTATGTTTACTCTTCCTATATCGGTCTTGCAAACCATGCTGGATACAACTCTAGATGGGGTCTAACGTAATCCTATCCAGAGGGTAGATGTAATGCACCAAAAGCTGGTTGCTAAACAAAAAAAAAAAAAAAAAAAAGACGCACGCCAAGGCAGACAAATATAAGTAGGAGGAAGAAAAGAAGAATGAAAAAAAGAAGCCAAACAAACAAAAATAGCAACAACAAAAAATCAAAGAAGCCTCCATTTCACTGAAGAGACAAAAGATAGCAGCAGACGAAAACATTACATCCGTGCGGACAGATGACGAGACAGTAACATTCCTCATATTAATACATGAAACAAAAATAATTGTCATGTTTTCGTCATGTTTTCTGGTTTAAATCACCTTTGCTTTTGCCAATTTTCTCAAAATGTGCTAAATCTGGATGGAAAGTTAATGAGATGGATGCATGTACCCCTTCTGAACATCTGGTTTGAGTAATGAGGCACTAATAACCATAGTGTTCGATCCTTCTTAGTTTTATATTTACACTAGACCTTTTAAATATTTTATTATTTAGTTAGATGTAAATGGGGTAAAGTAGATTGGCTGGTTTCATAACTAATATAAAGTAGTTTCTTTTTTGTTAATTCACTCCATAATGAACAGTGGTGGAAAAAATAGTCAAGTTTCACAAAACTGTATTATAGGAATGTTGTCAGAGATTATATTACAGTGATCAGCCAGTTTCATTTTTCAGCTCAGTGTATGTATGGGAGAGTGAAAAATAATAATAGACTGAACAGAAAGGAAATAGAAATACAAAAATTGGCTATGAGAGTACAATAAGTGCACAGAGAGAACATACTGTGCTTTGTCAACTACTAAATCAAACTGACACGACATATTGATAGAAAATCTCCCACCTGTTTTTGCTATACACTTGATTGCTTTGATATCACCTCTTTGTCTCTCTCTTTTTCATGTACCTTATTGTGCAGCCAGCCTTTTCCCGTAAATTCAGTACAACCCCAAGAAAAATATCACCTGCAGGCTGAAGCAGGCTTTCTGATGGAAACATTCACAGGCTTGCGCTTGTTTCTAGGCTGCACACATGATTTTACAGGATGATTTATTGTCCACATAGACAACATTGCCCCAGGATATCGCAGATTAGTGCACTACATTAACAAAAGGGAGCCTCTGTTTTAAGCAGCTGCTTATATAGTCATCAGATTGGATTCAGGGATCACTGGCAAAAGGGGAGTTATGTTTAGTGACAAGTATTATGATAAATGAATGCAGTTGAACATTTTGTAATGATAAACACCACACATCTTTTTCATTGACGCAAAAACTTCCACCAGTGCTTACGATTTACAAGTCCTACATTTTACTGCATACACCTCTTTTTGTGCAGGAGAGGTTATGTCGCAAATTGATTTTTCATTTTTTAAAATTTTATTTAAGTTAACAGTTGCCTTAAGTGTACAATTCAACAATAAAATCTCAAAAACAAAACAGCAACTATATAAGGAAAAGATTACAGAACCCAAGCAGCAAATATCTGATCCAGACTAGACTGAAATTGCAGGTTTGCCACTGGATAATATTGGCCAGGTCAGATTTCAGGTGCTTTGAATCAATGAGACCATACATCTTTGTTCATTTATGAAAATAAACATCTCATTTTGCCTACAGATAATTACAGACAATTGTTAAGAATAAAGAATAAGACGCTGAAAATCTCTACTGTAGTAAATCCATACAAATAATGGCAGATAATAATAGATCTGACAAATTACATGTTGGTTCAAAGGTAATTACACACAAAGGATTTATACTATTTCTATAACAGTGTCTTGTTCATGTTACTACAGTGATATTAAAGACAGGCATTGTGCAATTACATAAATTGGCTTTTCTCCGACACGAATTTAACAGTTTGTGTTTATAGAATAGATAAATTCTATTATAATGAATCTGTGTTCAGCTGAACTCGTGGCACTTACTCGGAGCTGAAACCATCAGCTGAGTGCAGCTCAGTTGCTTGTCATACCAAGCGTTTATTAGCAGAATCCCCCCTGTTTAACTTCAGCATTTTATCTGTCTTAACTGCCTTTTGTTGCAGAAATGTGGTTCTCTATTTTCAGAGAAAATAATACGTTGTTTTCCTTCCCTCATAAAGAAAGAAAGTACCATCCTCAGCGATGAACATGACTGTGCAGGTTGTAGTTTGCTCACATAAAAACACATGATTTCTGAATATTGGAGCCTTACTGCCTTCTAGATCCCATGTGGAAAGTTTCCCATTGTAGCTTGAACATGTCATTATGAACAGTCACTTTCTCTCTTCTCATAAATCCTTAACTACCCGTAAGCAATGCGTTGAATTCATTGTCTGCCCCATTGTTCCAGAGGGTCCAGAATTTATTGGTTCCTTCAACTGTGATAATTGCAATTTGCTTTGTTTAGTTGAAAGAAACAAAACGCAGAGTCCTAGGGGAGTGTATTAATGTACGGTTTGTGGCTAAACACAGGGCAGGTCATTTGTTTGTATCATCTGGCTTAGCTAAATGCATTTAGTCTTTGTATCACAGCATATAATACTTGAAGGCACTGTTATTGCTCATTTTAATCAGCAAGAACTTTTGACGATTCAACTACCAACTATCATTCACACAGTGATGTTTACAGGGTTAGATAGATATGAACTAGAAATGGCTCTTCTGTTGCATTTGTTCATTTTGCAAGCACAGATAATAAGTTTGGTTTTCTGATACATAATGGTGCATTTGTTTAGTCACAACCTCTGAAGTAGCAAGGAGTGTGGTGCTAAGCAAACACTAATTGGATTAGGAGAGACAACAACAATAGCATGGAAAAAAGGGCTGTGTCTAATTTGTGGTTGAACCATGTAAAGGTTATTTAAGGTTCGCAGGACTAGACATAGCCTTCAACTCCCCAGAGCTTTTCATGTGAGTTCAATGAATGTTCCAGGATTTCTGCTTCATAGTCTGATGTTGAGACTGACCACAAAACCACATAATTGCAATCACTGACTGTGAGTAGGGCATCCTTTTGTATAATGGCAAAGGCCAGGAGAGCAATGGTAGGTGTCGATCAGAGAAATCAATGCATTTATATATTAAGTATTTCAACATGGGAGACACCGAGAACCCACATTTGCTATTGATTTGTTTATTCCCTTGAAGTTTGCTGTATTTCAGATCCTTTTTTGTGTTTGGCCAGCCAAGCTCAAATGCACAAGTCAGGGTTTACTGTAACAGCTGACACAGCAGACAGCAACCATGCATCTGGAGCGGTACGCAACAGGAAATCAATCTGATAGAGAGAAAACAAATAACTTGTGTCAGTGTAGGAGAGAATAGACTGTATTTTTCTAAATGTGACCGTCGAATGTGTACATATTTCTCTGTGTTTACACAAGGTCAGTATAAATTCAAATATTTGCAAATTAGTTTAAAATGAAGAGGAACTACTTGCAGTATATTTCTTGTAATGTGGTCTCATGTTTAACATTTCAAACATGGACATATAGGTTTTATGTATAGTACTGTTCCATGCAGATAGTTTGGAAAATATGGAAAAATAACAAATATGATACTTGAGACTGAGTTGAAAGATTCTGTGAGTTGAGGGGATCAGTGTATTAGCTGCGTCTTGCTTTCATTCCACTGAAGGCCAAGCTCATTGCATCGTCCGGTTCCAATCACTTAACACAAAACAAGACAAAAGAGAAAAAAACACAAACTTTCTTCTCCTGGTTGCATCTATAATTATAATCAAAGACGACCGTGGTGTGAACACATGATATCCTTGTGCATGGTGTTTGCCTTCAAATTCAAACAAGACAATCAGTGCACAAAACAGCTTGATTTGCTGGGTTACGGACAGATGTTTTTAAAACGAGTAGCCTTAACCTGTTTTAACACAATAGCTTTTCTTCCTCCAAATACTCTGTCATATCACACATCTCCTCATTGCCAGATGCTGTTTGCTGTAATTGTTTGAATAATTTAAAATGCAGCACAGTTGTTTCACTTTTTTTGGGGTTTTTTAACACAATGATTACTCTTTTCCAAGACAATATATTCATGGTCTTAGAGTCGAGTCGACAAAGGCCTGTTGTAATGGTGCTATTTGTATTCTCTAGATGTGATTTCTCAGTGTGTTAATTTATTGTTTTTCTCTATATCTATTTCTGGCCCTGTTTCATGTTATTGAATCAAGGTGGGTCCAAGACACTAGCAACTTAATCTGGGGAATTACATGCCATGAGCCATCAGACAGGCAGAGAAAAAACAAAGGAGTATTTATAGTTTTTATGTTGAATCTATATTCCCTTTTGAAAACACAATACTACAGTACAGTTGCTTAATCGTGTTCAGGATGGGCCTTTTTTTCTTTTTAGATCCAGAAAAGACAGATCAAAACCCCCCCCCAACAAAAAACAAAGCGACATTTAGATGTTTTTAATGATGTGTTTTACATTTGAAAGTCTATATATGTTGTTGTTGGTTTTTACTTTGGTGATACCAGCTGGGACTAGCTGCGTGACTGCTGACAGGAGTATGAGAAAGTAATGATATCTTCTTCCACCGCGTGTTGTTTATGTCTCCAAGGGGCTAATTACAATAGTGGAAGTGTGAGGCTGTCAATTGATGAAAGTAGGATCTCACCACTATACTCAAGTCTTGACTTCTCTCTAAAGGAAGGAGTCGACACTCAAATATTATATAACTGAGATCTAATATAGCAGTTTTCATTTGTTTAAAGTATTGAATATTCACATCAAAACTGTCAACTGTTACTCTGGATATTTTATCACATCAAACTAGATTTTTTTCTAAACCTTTTTTTTATTTTTATGAATGTTAGCACTGAATGATGTATTTTGTTAGCTGCCAAAGAAGGGATAATGAAGTCCTTATGTTGATATGAATAAGCAGACAGGTAGATATCAGCGTGTGAGAAAATTTGGCATTCTGTGATAACCAGCTCGAGGCCAGACGCTGTCAGAGTAGACAGTGCATCATAATCTTGTTCCATCTGGCATAAGGTGGATCCAATCTCCAAAAATGTTTCACTTGAGGGATGTTCTCTCTTAGGGCTTAGCATATCCTCTGCTGTCAACATTTGAGATATTGCACTGACTGACTCCAGACATTCCATTTTAGCTGGATGTCTCGAAATGTCACCCCTGACATCCGTACAAAGAAAGCCATCTCCACCAATCAGGTGGCTCAGGTTGAAGAGATAAATGGCATTCTTTTGGAGAGAAAGTGCAATCTAATATCTACAGCATCCCTAAGTTGCACAGCCCTGATAGCCTTGCACATAGCTCTATTGCCTCTGCCCCTTTGGGAAAGCAGACCATTTTTCTTTTTGGCCACAGAGTAAGAGCCTAGCAGGAGCCAGCGGAAGCCAGATTGGCAATATTTATCTTGGTCTGAAGAGGGACTGAACACAAACATTCAGGGTAATTTTAACCTCTGGAAAGACTGCTAGGGAGGGCCGCGAGGATTGTATCAATATCAAAGTGAAATAAGGCATTTCATTACCATTCGGCTGGCTAGCTTTTCCAAGTGGACACTGCAATAAAAAAGAACATCAGTGAGGATGCGAAATGAGATGAGAAAAACCAAAGTGTGATGTTGTGATTTACTTGTAATATATTAGCTGAGCCTGGTTACATTTTAGTATATGGCTGCAGTAGATTATAGACTGTCTAAGCAGATCTATGCATCTTTTTGAGCAAAATACAATATACACGCACACCTTTGGATGAGTTAGCTGTTAGAACAAAAGCCTGTTGGGAAATGTTTTGTTTACCATTCCCCAATAGCCAATCAATAAAAAACTCAGAGCCTATTAGCCTCCCTGAACTATTTAACACCAACTGGCCCCTATTACTCAGGCCAGTCAATGATGTTTGTCACTTTAATGCGATTAGTACCATTTTCTATTAAGCCTATCACAAATCTCTATCTGTGACTCTAGGGGTCAGTGGTGGGCCGCACTTAACCAACCCTTGGAGGGCTAATCCTCCATTGCTTCCACGGGTTCAATGTTTAATTTACTATTAATTGCCTCTAAAATAAACACATTTTGTTCCATTACTGGCTTTCTTGCTCAACATTTTTTGCCTTATTGGTTGTTTACATTCTCAGTTTTTCAGTCCTATTTTCTTGATGTCATTGATTAGTAACATTGGATGGTTTTAATCCATAGTACAAACACTGTGGTTTAGTTTCGTTGGAGTTAAAGCTGCGTTAATTAATTTCTTGGTTACTTTAGGGCAGTACAACAAGCTAAAAACACAGCAGTGATGTATAATCACCTTGTATAATTGCTATTTTTGTAAAACTGAGATGGCCTTATTTACACATCAAGCACACATGAAGCAACAGTACAGTTTATTTCGAGTTGTGTTTCTAGCTGCATTTGTGCCTGTCCAAATACCTGACTTTTTAGCTTGGTAGATGCTTCAAAAAGTCCACTACTTCATTGCTAACCTTGTTTTTCTGCTCTTTCATGCTGGGCAGTAAAACCAAACCATGATCCAAAATAGGCTAAAAGGCTTCATAGATGCTGAGGGATACTATAGAGTGATTATTCTTTGTGGGTTCATCACTTCAAGCACCCCCTTTCACATAACGCAATCATTTGACCCAATGGTAGTATAAAAATATTGATTAGTGCAGCTTTTAAATATTAATAAAACGCCTAATCCTTTCATGTGACCCGATGTGAGCTCTCATCATGACTTGGCACTGAAATTTCACACTATTGTACCCAGAATACTGTAAAAGTGAGGAGGAATGGTTGCTCAGAATAGCTCCTTAGTCCTTAGTGACATGAATGAAAGAGGTGAAGGCAACGACGGTGGCTTTCACCTGTGCAGATGACATCTGGTCTGTCACTGTACATTTTCTCCATCAACTTGCAAAACGTCTTCATCTTGGACTTCACACATCCAAAGAAGGTGCACACGTCAGCGGCTGTTGGAGGAATACTTGTGACTGTTACTTGTGTTCTGCAGTTTTGTATCAGACTGTAATTTTACAATTACACTGTAATTTACCAGTGTGATTGAGCGTGAACTTAAAGGTGTCGATGACTTCCTGAGCTTGATCAGCCGGTTGTAGAGGTGGGTGAGTTCAGACGCCACCTTTGCTGTTCTCCTACAGGCAGGAGACAGAAGATCAATGGACTGAGCTGAGATGAAACAGACAATTCAATTGACTGGCAAGTCAACCAAAGAAGGTGATCCTCTGTTCTGCTTTATTATAATCATAGTTCTCTTTGAGCCACTGGGGAATTAAAATAAAAAAAAAGGCTGTATGACATAAGATTATACTAAAAAGTGGGAGGAAATAGAAGAGGTTTGGACTGCAGGAAGATGAAAAGAGCTATCAATTGATACCCTCTATAGCATGCATCTTGCTTGTGGCACTGCTGGCGCTCCCTTTGTGGATTTGTGATGAGATGTTAAATACAGGAGAGATACTGTCAGTAAGCAATGATTTATACATGGACCGGGATTCACTGCAAGCAGTTATATGCACTAATTAATTGCCACTTCTGTAAGGCTTGAACCATTTAAATGCTGACATGTACAGAATTAATATTTGACATTTCAAGTACTTTTAAATTTCAGTGATGTAATTAACAGAAATATGTCATTGTAATTTAACTGAATGGATGTGAGACAATTACAGTCATGTAAGGAATGCCGCCTGTCATGCACAGAACATTGTTTTCATGTTTAGCTGATATATTATGTAGTATTGCTCATTTCCTCCTCTTTGAATCTGGCAGTGCACCATTTCAGCCATCCACTTTTTCTTGTTACCACATTATAGATAATACTAATTTTCTTTTCACCTTCCAGCCGTTGGAAGCAAAACACTATTAAATACTTTCTCCCTTCCCATTCTTCTTTTTCTGCTCAGTTGGGCCCATAGGCCAAGATGTACGCTTGTCACATTACTCTGAAAAACACATTAATATTCTGCCTACAAAGTGTTTTTTCTACTGTATGCTAATGAAAATGTACTACACCCCTCCTGCATAGTCTGTTTTTACCAGGGATAGACAGGCAACAGTTGCTTGGAATGAAATGCCTCTTGTACATATATTCCCGGTGTTAATGCACAAGAACAGGTCTGAATGTGAATGTTACAGTTAATCCACATGAACAAATAGCAGTTCTTTGGGGAGAGGGTTGCAGGTCAGAGGCCAGTGGGTGCTCACGGCCAGAAATATCTCAAAAAATCTTGTTGTGTGACAGATATGATGCTCTGTCTCAGACAAACCATCCGTTTTCCTCTCATTGTGATTTCTTTCATTTCTTGGTCTCTTATCCATCATGTATCTATTTCTCTTCCCCATACATGAGTCCTTGTATTATAGGAAGAGACACATGACATGGATGTTCCCAGCATTTGCCAGTCTTACGAGCGTGAAATGGTCTGAAGTGTCTGTTTGTTGAGGAGACGAGGGGGAAATGAGAAAAATAATTTGACAGGGGCCCATTGTTGCAGTACTTCACTCATTATAATTGGCTGTGTATTTTTGTGCCTGTAATTGCTTGAAATTATTTTCCTCCTAAGAGTTTGGGATGTATTGCCCGTTTAAATCCCATCAAAGAAAGGAAAACTAAAGTAATTTGTGGCAAAAGGATGTTAGGAAAGAATAGCTATGATGTCACCACAAGATGTTAATAGGACAAAACAATTTCAGCTGCAACACCAATGATGGTAAAGGAGTCTTCATCTGTTTGTGTGTGTGTGTGTGTGTGTGTGTGTGTGTGTGTGTGTATATATTTCATGTATACCATGTGTCACATGAAAACTCTTTACTATATAAAGAGTTTTCATGTATATATATATAATATCAATTCTTTTATGGAGCTGTGTTTCATCTTTTATGTGTAACTCAGAGTGAATTTATAGACTTGTTATCATTTATAGCCATTTGTATTCGGCACTATTTTACACCTATCAGAGACGGGCAGGTACAGCCAGCCTAGAAAAAGTGCTAAAGTAATTTAAAGGTAGAGCCAAAACTTTGGACAGAGGAAGGCAGGTCCTTATAATTTTCAATTACACCTTTTTGCTGATGTGTCTTATCACAGTGTGGTGGACATTATGCCTTCAGTGTCTTTGGGATCGATTTTTAGAGTGTCTCCTGGCCCTGTAGGATTTGATGGTCCTAGACTCAGTGAGGCACGAGGCAAGTAGCTCTATAGTGAAGCAATTAATGAGATTTTGGCTCAGAATTGATCTGTATGCTGGAAAAAGAAGAGTGGAGCTAAACATCAAGTCCTTAGACATCAAAAACAAAACTTTCTGCTCTGATACTGAATTGTAGATTAGCTCTGTGAACCCCTGAACTCTCTTTTCAGTTTTTATGTCCATATACAGTAATTGACAAGTATGAGGGCCACACTGCGACAGCCTTTCAGTTCCAGGTGCTTTTAGTTTAAGCATGGGACTGCTCATTTTCACAACACTGAACTCTGCAAAATTAGAGCACTGTCATAAAGTGTCTCACGTTTTAAGGATGTACTTTCTCTTCAATTTGCTCTAGGGTGTAGCTCAGTATTTTACTGCCTTGTTTCTCTTTAGCCTACAAACTGCTCTGCTGTCAGTAAGGCACTATGCTGACAATAAGCTGTGCCACTGGTGAGAATGCTGAGCAGACAGAGAAGCATAGGTAATGCATTTTTGATGCCCACAATGGCTTACCATTTCCTTGCTCAGGGAGTAGTGTGACTGTGCTCGGAGGAACCCTGTGAATTTTCAGGTCTAGCTTCCGAATAAGTGTTAAGTGTCCCATTAAAATGGATGTCCAAATCAGCAGGGAGAGGAAGATTCTCGTGCAAGCTGCTAATCTCTCCTTTCAGCCCCACTTATCTTCACTATCTCAGAAGGAAGTTCGCCAAAGGTAACACAGTTTGAAGTCCTCGTGCCCTGCCCTTGACAGCTCACACCTTTTTCCCCAGACATGTAATCAAAAAGTTCACTCCTGTCACATTGTGCGCATGTCATCTCTCTGTTCATGGTGAACTGTGTGCCATTTTTAGAGTATCCAGTATTTCTATGGTGGGGCCTATATTTGGTAAGGTAGTATCATAAATAGGCAAAATACATGTCTACACATTCACCCCTTGTGGTATCATTCATACTAAGAACGTCGCTGCTCTCTCATCGTGATTCTTTAAAAGGGAATTCTATTAATGACACACCTTTTTCCATTCATTTTAGTTCAATCTAGATTTTATTTTTATTTCTAATTTTACAAAACCCTTTCTTTCAGGGTTGGACATCGAGAACTGGTTCCAAATTAAAACTGGTTCCGAATTTCCAAAGGAATCATTAAGAAACATGCTAGTGACCCCGCGATGTGACAGAGACATCCGTTCACCTTTAGCTGCAAAGGGAAAGATGTCAGTGGAGAAAGTTGGGTTTTATCTTTTATCTTAGGTAAGCAAAGATAAGAACAAAGTTAAGCTAGCTAGCTACCCATCCCTGACCCACAGTGACAGTAATGTTATATGCTATATATATGGAATGTGATCAATTCTGTAAACTCTAAGTACACCCCCCTTCCAGGGTTTAGCTGGCAAATCAGTTACTCCCATCTTGGTACCAGAGACAAAATGGAAAATAAAAAATATTAGCTCTGATCTTAGTGAAGTCTGCTACATTGCCCTCACTTGTGATGGCTGGACTAGAGCTCAAGACCACTACTTCACTGTCGCAGCACACTGAGGTCACAGGGTTTACATTGTATGTTTGTTACCTGGTCTGCATGCAATTGTATGCAATTGAGAAGGGCAATTCTTAGTGCACTAAGAACCATGTCTAAACCTTCCTACTTCCATCTCGTCAACACCCACATGGGCTGCAGCTGCCTAAACTGTAAGTTGGCTCTTAGACGTGTTGTCATCTCCGTGGGTTTCAGTGTTACAGTTACAGTAGTGAAGGAAAAAAGACTGAGTGACTGAATATGTCATGACTCTGTTTTTAATATGCCCCTTAAAGAAATTGAGAATTGTGTAGAACCAGAATTGACAAGCAGAACCCAAATCACAATCATTAAAATCCAAATGATACCCAACCCCTGCTCTTCACACTCACACAGTTCTATATAATTTCAGAACAGAACCTGAACCAGATAGCAAAAGCATTAGTTCTATTTCTCCCCCACCTGCAGATGTTTCCATATGCAGCCACCCCACTCACACAGCCTGCCACTTTCAGCTTCAATAGCAGCCCACTCAGATCCTTGGGGGCGGATCCCTGTCATTCAGGCATTGAGCCGACATTATTGAGGAAGGTAATTGGCAGGGAGCCTCATCTCTGGAGGTTTCCCTGGGCTTCAGCGATCTGTCAGAGGACTGTGGGACTCTGCCATTAATCAGTGTAGGGATAAGCGAAAGGAGGGATGTGCCAGCGTCCACACAGACCCTTACCTTTCCTTTCTCCTGACAGAAAAATCCTTACCTAATCAAACTGCCCACTCTAATCTACACTTAGCATCTTTGTGAACGTGGCAGCGCACAAAATGAGGACAAACCTCTCTACCAAAGGTCCTTTCTTCTTAGTGGAGCCATTAAGATGGAAACTGTACACAGGAATGCAGGTTTTAATTATTTTTATGTCCTGTTTAGTGTGTTAATAGCATATTAAGAATTAGTCTGGCTTGAGCTGCCACATGAACGCACCACAAAACAACAATATGTACAGTATGCACACATCGCACACATCGCAGTGTGCAGCAGCAGATTCTTTCAATTAACTAGGATGCAAAAATATCTGTATGGTGCTTGGACATTATTATAAAAGATGCAAGAGTGAAGAAAACAAAGGAGCAGCATTGTACAGAGGGCCTTAACACACAGCACAGTGGGCAGCAGATCAAATACTATACACTTATGTTTATTTCTGTTCAGTCTTTATTGGTCCTAATACCTGTGTAGTAGTTGTATCTGCAAAAAAAACACACAATATTCCTACTAGATACTTGGATTTTCCAAATTATTTGGCTTTTTATTGACTGCAACTGCCATGCAAATAATTATTGCAACTATTTTGCAAAAAATAAATACATTTCTCTGATTTCTTTTTCCCATTCAAGAGGAATTAACCCAATTACTTTGGGTGGGATTTTATATATGGAAGACATTAAGTGCTTTATTTTACCTACAAAGCTAAAAAAAACACTGTGAACACCAACAAAAGAATAAATCTGTGCCCTCTACATCCACTTCCCTATGTCATACTTATTCTCACTTGCTCAGCCCTGGATAGATGCTGCACGAACATTGTTTTGCAAGTCAATAAGACAGTAATTGCATGAGGTAAGTACATATTTTAGTAGAGGTCAGGGTAGGGAAATCATTTTGTGGCTATTTGACTTTATGTTGTGCTCAGGGGGGGGACGTGCGCCCCAGAATGCAAAGTGGCCTCTTTTTGCAAACTGATGGAGGGGAAGATTGGAGGAGATGCCAGACCCCTCCCTGTGAGTTCACTTCTGATTTTTTTAGACCCTTTTTCTCCCGCTGGGTGCTCTGAGAGCAGAAAAATCTTACTCAACATTTTTTCGTCTATCTATTTTTTTTTTCCCTTTTTAAAGAAGCAAATTACTGATTTGTTCCTGAAATAGCAGTGTGGTTGTTCACTCAAGCTTTAATCAGGCTAGCGATCTCAGTCTCTGTCCTGCTTTGGACCCAAATGGCTGTGAAGTACAAAGATATCCCTCTAGGCTTTGAGATGATCTTCTAAAATGACCCACAAGATCAAAACGAATGGCAGACATTTGTAATAAACAAAATTCAGATGTGTGAGCTTCAAAATGCCTGAGCTTAATCATAAGGCTAGAGCTGATTGGCTGATTCTGATCTGGAATAATTGCCATTTCCTCTTGCGTTATATAGAGATTGTCGGAACAGATTACTTCCACCAGAGAACATGATTTCTTAAGAAAAATCATAATGGTGGAGCCAGAAAGTGCTCTAAGTGTTGAACGTATGAATATAGCACAATAGTGCCTCTATCTCAGCATTCAGAATCTGTCTTTGACTTTTCAAGAGTGACCCTTATAAGCAGCCCATGAGGGATGATAAGCAGGTTCACATTTTGCCCCGTGCCTATTGATGAATACAGATGTGATTTTTCTGACAACAGTGATGGATATTCTGACAGGTCCCATTCCTGCTGCCTTTGCTGATGAATTTTCAATCAAGGGGAAAAAAAACTCAAGAGGCTGAGTATGATTTTTATTTTTTTTCCTTTGGTTTTGGACTGACTGGGCATGTCTAGTCATGTTTATCCTTGTGAATTAATGTGAGATGTGGTCAAAAGTGACACAGCGGTTTAGGGCAGAGTGAATAAAAGCAGTGAAAAACAATAAACCTCGTCCCAGTGAATCATCTAAAAAGGAGCTGCGATGCTGTTTGCCTTTTAAGATTAGATCATGCTATCATTATTGGCATATTCCATGAAAACAAGTTTAAAAATATGATGCTGCACCATTTATTACTCTGTGGACTAGGGTATGAGTCAGACGAAGAGCCAAAGTGAACACAGCATGCAGTACTGAAAATGTCTGCGTTTAGTATTCAACTCAGTGCCATTAATTCCCTGCTACAGTGAGCCAAAAAAAAAAAAAAAAAAAATCCTATCACTCTTTTGCCATTGCTTTAATAATTATTAAAACCATTGTATTTCAATGCACAGACTGTTGATGTCTTGTTTATAAGGGAAACCATTACATTTGACCTTGAGACCTTTGTGTGACTAATTGCTGTTCCTGCATAACAATTTGAAAAGCACTAACAGCACTGAGAAAACGGCATCCATCAGTGGCAGGACGGGCAATAGGGTAACGGCTTTGTTTACAGGAAAAGAAAATTGCCAAAGAAAGTGCACACAAGTTGGAGGCTCTGGAAATACACTGGACAAGACATCTTCATGAAAGGAGGTTGAATTCTGACTTAAAAGTAGGAGGGTTAGAAAATCTACCCTATAGCTTTTAGCTATGCTTGCGGCATAGCCCTGTGGATAGCCACTTTAGTCCAGATTGAAATGTCTCAACTATTGAAGTGGTTGCCTTTCAGTTTTGTACAGGCATTTGTGGTTAGGATACAGAGTGTGTATCCTTGTGTCTTTGGTGACCTCCCTAGTTTTCTTCAAGTGCCACCATGAGGTTCACATTTCTTTTTGTCATGGGCTACCATGAAGATAGTTTGGTTTATTATCATTAAACACCAGCTAATGACATTCCCATCGGCTTCAGCTGTACTTTGTATTAAGTGCTAATTAGCAACTCTTAGCATACTAACAGTACAGCTGCCAAACATCAGGATATTAGAATTGTCATTGTGAGCATGTTGCAGGGCCAGATTCAAATTTAAAAGGTAAGAATGGTGCCCCCAGAGGGCAAATCCGATACTGAGTGAAAATACAAACATTAAAGCAAATGTGCTCCAGAAGTGCAACAAATGCTAAAACCCATGCAAATAGGGAAAACAGATGTAAAGAGTGTCCTCCAGCACGCTAGAGGGAGCGATGGGCTTGATTGGGATAAGCAGCAACATTACAAATGCTTTTATGTGCCTATCAGACTTTAGATTTTTTCTCAGATGAGAAAATAACCATTTAGATTTTCCAATATGTGGAAACAGTCTTGTCTGTAGCGCTTTCTTATATCTCATTTAGATCATTTCTTTTGGAAAGTAGAATTTGTTGCTGCCAGTTATCAGCAGTTATCTTGTATGTACCGATACATCAGCAGATTTCAATTAAAAAAGAATAAATGGGTTTTTGTCGATAAGATAAAAATAGAATCTCACCGGACCCTTTTGTGCATCTCTTGGTTTGTTTGTGTCTTGTTTACCATCCACTTCTACTTTGTTCCTGGCAGAAGTTAGAGTGAAGTACAACTATAATGTTTGATAAACACCAGCAGGCAGTGGCGTTTACATACTGCAGCTTGGATAGATATATAACCACATCACACACAGACTGTTAATACAGACAGACGTAGCCTCTGTGACGTCACCCTGAAGTTTCTGAAGAGCAGTTTTGAAGATCAGAGTGGGCAGCGCCACCGTCACCCATCTTGCCAGAGCCGGACTCCGCCGAACTTCCTGCTAATCCAAAAATCGCGTGTGGAGCCGAGACTTTGGTGCATGTCGCTTTGTGGTGAGCATACACGTACTCACCTGAGCCTTATGCAGCTGCTAAAATTAATAATAAAGCTGCAGCCATAGTCTATAGGTTTATGTTTACATTGTAAAGCTAAGTCAGGTGTGATTGTGTGGCAAAAACCTGTGTAGACCTACTTTTTTTTTTCCACACAGAAAATTGTAAGAGCAGTCAATTAAAGAGTGGCATCCCCATTATACTTTGATGTTCTTCATCTGGGCCTGAAAGCAAACCGTAATCATTCTGCACAGAACATCGATAGCTTTAATGCATTGAGGGCTCAGCGCTGGTACATGGTACAGTGTTGGATTTGGAACCTGCTAAATGTGACTTATTTATGTGAAGTGCTAGAGAGGTGTTCTTCCCTGCCTCGGCTTGACTGGCAGTCTTCTTGAGTGATTGCTCTAATGCATCACTCCAGAGGGAATTTCTCATACACCTGAGTACTGGCAAGATGTGCTAATTAAGTGTGGTAACAGCATAATCCCCAGAGATGTATCTCTGCTTTAAGATATCTTATTCTCACATCACACAGAAAACTGTGTTGTGAGAAAGAACTTCAAAAATATTTTCGACAAAGTGGAGGGAAAATAGAACCATGTATAAATGTAACAAATGGAGGCAGCTAAAATTTTCAATCACATTTTCTTGTGGGGATTATAGGTATGACAAATTGGATTAAGGAATCAGTAATTATAATGGCCATTGGACAAAAACCCCAGGTTTATCTTCATTCTGTGAGGCACGGCACCTGTGCCACATATACTGAGTCAGATTAATCATACCCGTCCGCGTGAGCATAATCGCTCTTTGTCTTTCTGACTGCCTCCAGTCTCTTTTCTGACATCCAATACGTGCACAAATGCAGACGTACAAAGTTTCGCATCTTATGGAACATTGCACAGCCGAGTTCTATTTGTAGAAACATATGTGTGGAGACACTGTACCCTTTGTGGGAGAGGAGTTGATGGTGTTATAATGTGCCGCAGCAATGAGGAAAACCTGTTTGAATGCAGGAAGGGATTTTAGCTGTAACTAGAGGGGAATGTGTAATCATTGCTTTTTGCTTTTTCACGGGCTGTATGAGCCACGGTTAGCAGTAATCCGTATTCTGTGCTGCACATAATTAGACATCATAACCAACAACCCATGGTCTATTATGCTGTGTGTTTAACATGCATCACAGAGGTAGAGTAGCTGACAAGGATGTTAGTAAGTTGCAGCAGCACAGTTTAAAGTAAATATCTGGATTGCTCCTTAAAGGGGTTTCTTAGACTGCTTGCGACTTGCTACTTCAGAGGTGTTTGAAAAGGCAACAGTGCTCAGTCTTGTTATAATGACACAGTTTTTGGGAGATCAGACTATGGAGGAAAAAAAAAGTGAAGCCTTATGACAGAATTTCATCTCGTTTTGCGTTTCAGACGTTGACAGATTTGTCAGTGAATTGTTCTGATACAGTACATCATTGCAAAGGAAATTGTTGCACATGATTTAGTGCTATGGGTTTTTGGTCCCTTTGGTTTTCCAGAGAACACCACAAGCATTAACCCCAGTTTTCTATTAGTTTCTGCAATCCCCTGTCTCCTGTTTGGAAGATGTCATTAAAAAAATACTGGAAATACTCCTTTTTATTACCAAGATCTAAGACAAAAGCAACATAAAGATCCTATCTGTTGTGCAGTCCCATAAACAGCTCTGCATTGAAGGGCAAAAGACAGATGTTATTACATGGTCAGTTAAAGGCAGAGGTGAGAATTGATTGAAGTTTGAGACAGAAATCTTTTCTGTCATGAAAAACTGTCTAATCTAATTTTCATTCTCCTCAGAAAAGGAATCTGCTAATGACTTTCAACATGCACCTTTCAACTCTACAAAGACTTACTCACATGGTTTGTTGGAGTCTCACTCTTAAGATTAATAAATTACTCTATTTTCATGTCTTAGTTTTGTCTGTTTTGGACACTGCTGACTTTCAGCAGCCTCTGTTTGGCCTTGAGGAAGTCACATTATGTAGTGGCAGATGTTTTTGGTGTTTTCTTCAGGCACTGCAAGGTCTTTGATGTAATAATCTCTTCTTAGAGCTCTCCAGCAGTGATCATTGGTGTTTTTAATAATGCACATAATACAGCCATGGTTTTTCAGATGCTATGACCTTAACTAAACCTTGGCATTATCACGTCTCTCTCTGTTAGATCAAACCTCCTCCACCTCATGTCACAATAACTCTGTTTATTTACTGTCATCGCAGTGTGCAGACATCAGGCTCCTCTCCTGAGAAAGCAGTGGAAACGTAGTAGGTCTACATGAATAAAATAAGACGTTGAATGTGTGCTGCTCATTCCGTCATTCATTATTGGAGATGCTTTGTGATGCAGTGTAAATATAAGTTTTAACTAAGACGCAAGAAGTGGCAGGAATCTGAATAAGGGAAAAGTTGTTTGAGTCGCACAATAGCTCATCCTTTAGTATTTGCTTTCAAACATTCATATTCAGATAAACTGACAAAAGGGCTTCTCTTTAAGTTGCTTAGCACTGAAAAATAAAATAAAATGGAGAGAGAAATGTTCTGCTGATGCTTTATGTCTCTTTTCCATTGTGTTTCTGTGACTGTGAGTGGATCCAGGGAAGGCATCAATATTTTACTCTTTTTTTTTTTTTTTTTTTTTTTAACATGAAAGATTTGTTGTGTCCAGAATTCTGATCCCTGGTGAATTATTCAGCTTCTTTGCTTTTGAAATGTAAAAACATCACAGATGTATTTGTTCTTATAATTCACTAAAAAAGAAAGAAAAGGAACATTTCATAAAGGGATTTCAGATTTTTCAGAAACAGCTGTCAGGACATTTATACACTTGAAAAACTGCTATCATTCCTCTTTAGAACTGCATTCACGTGTACACATGTAGCATGTAAGTATTCAAATCAAAGTTAGACCACAGCTAAAACACTACCACTCATATAATATTAGTACTTATTTTGTTTAGACTTAATTTTGTTGCTTTGAAATCCACCACCATTTGTCCAAGGTCTCCAGGTGAGTCACAGTGATAAGAGAGCAAAAACCCGAACCGGTATTCTGGTTGAAGAGCAATTCCTGTTCACTTCTCAAAATGATGAAGAAAAAAAAAAAAAAAAAAAGCTTTTCATTATTAATACATTTTCATGAGCCGAGCAAATGTTTGATTCGTACAGATATCTCTTCCAAAGTAGGCAGTGCGTTATTGCCTCCTTCAGCAGCTGGTCAGCATGACCTGCAATGCAAAGGTCAAAGCAAACTCAATTCAATTGAAAACAAAAATCAAGACATCTGCAAGTCTGAAATGCACTTAAATGACATTGGTCAGAATGCTTGCTCCTTTTATTTTCTCTGTAGAGCTACACACCAGTGGCAGCGATGTGGGTGGACATCGTGTGAGTCAGTGATCATGGACGCCCTTGTGTATCATAATTACTTATTTCTGGCCACTGTAAGTCATCATTCGGACACAGAGATAGAGGTGCAGAAAAGGAGATGCATTACAGATAAGAGGATTACAGGCAACCCTCCTGCTTGCTCCTCATTTGAAATTTCAAAGCCGCTGCGTTTCTCCAGGAGCAGCAGCTGGATGCTGCATGCTAATCTCGGCCCACCAAAGTCAAAGAAATGGCTTTCAAAGCTTTGCTAGGTCTCTCTGCCATCATCATTACTGAGATTGCAGATGGTCCTAGTTTTGCATGGCTACTGCAAGGTGGGGGGCATCAGTGAAGCTGCTACTGAAAGGGAATAGACTGGTTTGGTGAGAGTAGTTTCAGGTGGAGGAGAGATGAAATGTTGGAAATCAAATGTTTCATAGGGCCTCAAGAACCGTTTGACCACCTTGCAGGTTTCCCTCATCTCGCATCAAGGTATGTTTCTTTTCCATTCTGCACTGGCCATGACTGCAACCCTTTGATGCGTTTCCAATGTTCATTGAACATTTTCCTGTTTAACCGCTCCATCACAAGAACAATAACATTATAATACTAAGTTATTCTAGTTTCTAGCTGTTAATATTCATCCATTAACACTGTCTGTATGGGTTTTCTTAAGAAAAATGTTACTCCTAGTCATGAAAATAGGCCACAAAGCACGGTGAACTTTCTTTTTTGATGTTTGGATTGTTGAAAGCCATGTAGGAAGTCCATCAAACCAGGACTGCACCACCCCACTACCAGCATCACGCTCAGCAGGAGCAACAAGGTTTCCATGGTGAGAGTGATTGAGAGCCCATTAGTGAACTGTTTGTATTGGTCACACAACAGGTCGCTGTGATCTCTGTGGAAGTAACAGGCTTTTTCTATTTCTGTTTTCTTTCCTTTTGGAAGGATTTGCAGAACTTGACGAGAAATTATGCTCTTGAAAGACATTGTAATTACTCCTTGATGGAAAACTTAATAGCCTCAGATTCAATAATTTCCGCAAGCCTGTTATGAAATGTTTGAAAATCAGCCGGCAGATCTTAGTGAAGAAAAACATAAACACACAGAAAGTGGCATCTTCAGCAGTCTTTCATTGTTTCTCAAAAAAAAAAAAAGCCTTTGGAAAAAATGTAAACAACTTGAATCTAATCTATGAAGAATCTGAGGCCAAAACAAAAGGTTGAATGATTTTAAATGTCAGTATACTAAACTCTCTATCTGTTACCACCAAACTATCAGAGTTTGTGAGTGAGGGCTGTCTTTTCATATTGTAAGCACATTCAGGTAATTGAAACATTGACACATCAGTTTTTTATCTTTTGGTGAACAGTCGCAACCTACAATCTAACTCCAAAGTCCTAAATAATACAGCTGCACAGTGCCCACAAAGCTCAAAATTAGACTTTTTTTTTTTTTTTTTTTTTTTTTTTTAAAGAAGGAACGCAATTTAGATGTACTGTATTTGACAGCTAAATAGCTGTTGGAAATATAACCTGTATCACAGCTTTCTATTAAATTGTTTCTTACAATGTTTTGAATAGTTTTTGACAGGAATATCAGCATGAAGTTTAGGACAGGATGTTAAAAGCGTCTATTCATCCCCTGCATAAACAAAATACAGAGGTTTAAATTAAAGTTTTCAATTGACAGTAGATCTTAGGTTCTCAGGTCTTGGTCATAAGTGAAATGCAAATAAAGCCTTTTATGGTTCGGATGGGAGCTGTGCAAAGTTGGATAAATTACCTCCAGTGAGTAACAAAGAAGTCAGACCTCCGTAGCCCTCTCCGCAGCTCTGCACAAGGCTAGCATCAAGGCTACATTAGTTCATACTAGCATAACATACATGCATCGACAACTGAAATGTTGGTGGCTGG